>NC_135141.1:28982132-29611663 GCF_051014445.1 Colletes latitarsis | reverse complement strand
CCACGTAATTACAAGACGAACGATCCGAGGAACTCCCGGTGCATAGCCACTTCCTGAATCTCCCTACGAACAAAAATATGCCCGTTCAGTTTTATGCTAAAATCAGAGACAAGCAATTTTCTCACTGCGAAAGTAAAATATCAGAAATGTTGGACTCGATGCCTCCTAAATTTTGCGACGTTACGTAGACGATTATGTCCTAGGAATATGCAATTTCGTGGATGGTTCTAGAAAAAAGCTGGTCCACGCGGTTCTACGCCAATGGATACAGGTAGGCTAGCTTCTGTTCGCTCGGCCTCCAAAAAGGAAGTAGCGTAACGAGATGGCGTTCCCTGCATTCTACGGAGATGCAACGCGGTCGGTGCATCCTCGACGCGCTCCGGTATCGCGGGATTGGTAACCGCGGCTAATTTTTATCCGGGAAAGGGAGACAAGGGACGCAAAAGGGTGGGAGGAGGATAGCCAAGACAGATCTGGTTTGCCTTGCGAAGGTTTTCTTACGTCCTGCGACGACGGGAGCGGTGATCCTGGGACCCCGACAACCCTCGGACAATCGTCCTGTCAGCACCGCCGGTCGTTCTAGTCAGAGTTCCATAAACGAGGACTTTTTGCATCTCGCCGCCACGGTTGAGCGATTCAAGGGCAGCGTGGAAGATGGTCCGATGCTCGATTATGTTTACCTCGCGTGCTGGCCACCACGGCAGCCAGTTATCCCGGAGTTGACTTCATTAAGGGGGGAGGCTCGTGCAAAATCGTAAAACGAGAAGCGATATTTGACAATTTTTTTACAGCATTAGGGTACGATGAAACTTTTCGCCACTTTCCACAAATATATTCTTTAACATTTATCGTTTCTCGTTTTACCATTATACATGATTCATTAAGATCGATCCGTTACATCGATTAAACCGATGCAACAGGTTTTCCTTGTGTATACTCATAACTAAAGAAATTATCTCGACGAAAGTACTGCAACGAAGCATCGTTGATTAAATGCATCAATAATGAAAACGATGCTCGAAAAATATCATATGGCGTTGCTCGTACGAAAGGGTTAATACCCAATTATCGCGAACACGTTCCCGAAGATAGTTTCGCGAGTCTCGAGTCGAAGTCGTAAATTGTCTTGTAAAGCTGCACGGGACGGTGGAACCAGAAAAGAACCAACAGACGGGGTACATTGTTCGCGACGAACGTTCTCCAGGCGCCGGTAATCGTGGAATATATTTTTTTACGCAGACCCGCGACCTGTAGCGAGACGGGAGCAACGATTAAGGCAAGACGAAGCCGGTTTACCTTGCGAAGGTTTTCTTGCGTTCTGGAGACGCTACCCTCGACAGTCATCCCGCGTTCGAGGCAGCTTTTTACCCGGGACCAGCGAATCCAGAAGCTCGTTGGTCGCGACGATGGAGAAGAAAGAGTTGTGAAATTTGTAAAACCTCAGAACGAGTCTCATAGAATAGGAAATGTATGGCAGGGTGAACGAAAGCTTAGCCCTGGATGGAACTACGAAATTCGGCCTATAGATTGTATTTAGCATTGGGTTCCTTTTCTCGTGATATTTTCTACTTTCTATTTATGTATTTGAATTAAACGACTTCGATGTTGAGATCACTGCATCTAGGTACTGAAGAGACTGTGCTATCAAGTTTTAGTAGTATTAATAAATCGTTCGAATGTGCCTGTACAGGGTAATTTTGTAGCAATACTTAAACAGAAATTTTCTCGAACAACAGGTATCGCTGAAGGCGAGACTACGATCGAAACGATAACGAGATCACCGGAGACAGCCACGATCGTAAGGATAGTATAGAATAGCAATAAAAATGTCCATCCTGTCGTGTGCTCTGTAAAGACACCCCTCTGCGAGTTTAACGGCATGAACACGGAAGAATAACGACTACGAACGTGATACCCTAATGGTCTTTTCGGACAACTATGCAGGAACGTGTTAGAAGATAAGATTTTAAAGCGAATTTGTCTTGGCGATCGAACAGCTAGGTAATGGTACTATATAAACGACGGGCGTATTTATGAGTAGAACATTCTAAAAAGTTTTAAAGTTCAACCTGGATTGAGAATGAAATTAATTAAAAAAAGAAGTAATTTGGAACTTGGAAAGTTCGCGGGACGGCCATTTCGGTTGCGTTAATGGCGTGGACATTGGACGACGATGAGCCACGTCTGTCTGGTGCAATTAGCGTCGCGAATGTTTCAATTCTGCTTAAATTCATATTATTATAAATATCGAAGATTACGAATTGTCTCTAGCTCTGAAAGACCGAGTATCTTCTTTTGGATCGTTAAGAGTTAAGAATCGCAGAAACGAAAATGCTCCCGAGTTGTACGATTATTAACACCTTAAGATGCTTCCCATCCCTTCCATTCCCAGCAATTTATCTCGGGCCTACTCGATTAAAACTATCAAAGATCGGGATCTAAGATCAACATGCCTGCAGCCGGGCTCGAAGCAGGACGCTTAATCTACATAGAGAATCTCACGGAGTGGCGCGCAGCGTCGTATTTTTAGAGGGCCGGACAGGAACGCTGGACCTGGTCAGTATATATCATGACCCATCGGACAGCTAGAAATTATTGCTGGTTTAAGAGTTCGTCCTCCCGCGGATGAATCGTGTCGGGGGCCCGAAAACTCGTTAATCGCCGCCCCGCGAACCGACTCTCGCGCCGGGGCGAAAAGAAAAAGTATCGAACAAAGGTTGGAACGAAGTCGAAGGGGTCGAGGGTCCCAGGGAAATAAAAAGTACGACGGACAAAAGAGTACCAAACTGCGATATCCTGTTTACGAGCGTTGGATGTTTCGCTGACAGAAGTTAAGTTAGCCCCGTTAACCGTATCTCGTTCTAGTCCCAGACGTCTACAGAGTCGAACAAAAAACAATTTAATGGCCAGTGAGACATGAAAATGGTAATGAGGCTCCAGAGCCCCAGAAAAATGGGCCAAAAAGATACATCGGATGTAAGATCGACTCGTATACCTAGTCTGTGATTATATTCCTCGTTTTCATCACTGCGTATGTAGGTACAGTGTAGCTATCCGGCATTGCCCCAGTCTCGAGTATGCCGAATAAGTGAAATTTTACTTTATTGCGATAAAAGATGAAGAAAAATCCAGGAGGATGGCGAAGAAGAAAACGGTCAGAAGTGGAGGATTCGTGGTGGCGAAAGGCAAGCAAGTGACTGCCGAGTTATTCAATAATGAACAGAATGATCCGTGAAAAGGTTGGTGAACCTGGCGAACGCAGCAAAACCTCGAAGGTCTTCCAGCGCTGATCCACGCTGCGCGTCCCTTAGCGACCGGTCGTTGGTTGCTCATCGCCTTCAGGCGCCACGGAGGGTGACTCTTTTTCTTCCTATCCCTTTTCTCCTCTCTTTTTCTACCTGTTCCCTTCTATCCCTCTGCCCTTCTTCCAGCTTCCTCCGGATCCCCTTCCCTCTCGTTCGCCGTCCTGCGGCCGTATACGGGGATTCGCGTCGATACGCTTTGCTGAACGCCGAGCAAAAAGCTAAACCTGCTCCACCATCGTGTGCATCTTCCTCTTTTATCCATCGTCCGGCTCGTTTCCACCCTCCGCCGCCCTCCGTTCCTGTTCCACTCGCCCGATGGATTCTTCTCCGCCTTCTTGGGACACGGGACGACGCGGCCGAGGATTATTTCAAACGTTGCTCTCGTTTTTCGTCGTGCTTGGCCATTTGCTCCCTGAAGTCTCTTCTTTCGCGCAACGACGCTCGGTTTCGCGAACGAAACGCCCTCGCAGGGGCATTTAAACGTCTCTGCGCCCCTTCGAGGGGACAGAACTCGAGGTCCAGAAACCTCGAGTTCCATTTTTCGCTATTTTCAAAAGCCAGTTTGTCTGGATTTGTGGGCCTGAATTTTGAAAGGCAAGAAGAAATCGATGTTTCCTATATTCTCGTTTCATTTTTCATTTTCTGTACCCAGTTTTTCTTGATAATAAGTCGTAATGGACGTGGAAATTTCCTACTGCGCACTTCCTCGAGAAGAAATGGACCATCGATCGCGTGATATCGTCGCAGGTCAGCGTCGGTGCACCGACCAACTGACCAAAATGTCCCATTTTACTTTCTTCGGTTACATCACTTCCGTTGCGCGTACCAGATCTCTCTCCGGCAAACATGCGAGCGTTCTTTTTAGCACTCGAATCCGCGGCACGGATTTTATATCGCGGTGAAACCGTGCGAATTTGGCAATGATAGAAACTCCTGGTGCGAATATTAGACACCCGAATTTCACTTGTCAACAAACGACGGGCGGAGAAATTTTGAGAAAGTTGCGAACAGCTTTTTGAAACGCTTAAATAAATAAATACAATCTATTTATAATTACTCGAGTAATACTGTACATTTATCATTCACGTGTTACCACATTTGCATATTCGCGTTACGTTAAAACCGTAGGCTGTAGGCACATTAGTTTCCGCAGACCCTCGAGGGACAAAATAATAACAGCTTCCCCTATTCTATCTGCATTGAATACTTTATTATTTATTCCTGGTTGTAGTTTCTAGAATTTAGGGTTGAGTTGCAACAGAATAGTTGAACTCTTCTGTTTTCTCTACAGCAGGGGTTCCCAAACTTCTTTAAGATAGAAGAATTTATTGAAAAAGTATTATTGCATCTACTACTATACCCTCGCTTGTTGCACAGCGACCATCTTTGGTTCTCCGCGCTATACAATGAACGAGATTCACCGTGTAACAACCGAGGAACTATTGTACATTTTTTAATAAGGAATTAAAGAGTTATTTCATTACGACTTTTGAACATTCGAGTACTTGTAAATCCTGCTCAACGCTCGGTTTATTTTATAAATAAATTCTTTTCGTGAATATTAACCGGTAATTCGTTCCAACGTGACAAACAATGAAATCGTAAATAAGGAATTCTGTGAGATAAACACAATGGATCTAGAATACATTAGGTTCAGAGTTGCTATATCTAGCGTGTCTAACGAATACCACTTGTCCACCGATAATTGCATCGTACCTTTACGTTTCCCTCGTTCCCCCAGACACTTTCCACCCATCGTGACTCTCTCAGTTACGTGCGTTCGATGGTGACGAAGCTGCGGTCTTGATTGGAAATTGACGAGCGGAAAGGAGGAGACGTGGAAGACGGAAAAAGGAGGAATGGAACACGAGGAGGGAATGGGACATCGCGGCACGTCGTCCAAGGAGCTAATTTAGTGGCTGGCGCCAGGTTCCTCGTCTGAGGAGAACACCCGTTAATCCTACGGTCGCTTATTTTTATTCCTGTGTCTCTGTCGATCGAGTCGGCACACCCAGTTCCCTCCTGTTGCTCGCAATTCCTACGATGGACGCGCTGAATTCGCTACCTTCTGTTAGAGAACGTTCTTCGTCACTTTATGGCCGATCCACGAATGGCCTTTCGACTCGACGCGACGATCCTTCAAATTGTACGAAATGTTCAGACGAGAAGTTCGTTTCGAACGCCATAGACGAGGGTCGAAAGCAACCTCTCGATCTAACGAATCTTGTATCTCAATTCACGTAAAGTTAGTTAACGAATTGCGCTCTTCCATTCGCGAACTCTTAAAACTAGTACAGAATCGTAGCGAAACCCGATTCCATATAGGATTTTTCGACCCCTTCGCGCGACCAACCCTCTGTTAGGTGAGATCTAGAATTGGATCTACAGAGTGTGAAAAATGTATTTCTTCTTGAAACGTACACAGTGTGGGATTTAGTCGCGCGCTGTAAATAACTGTGAAGATATTATAAGAACGTTTCTCGAATGGGTCCCAAGGCTCGCAGATTCCAAGGTTGCATTCTCGAGTCCCTCCTCTGACCGACTATCGACTCGTTCGATCGTCCATGGCTGGTCGAAGGCATCGCGCCTGGTATCACGAGTCAACGATCCGATCCGTAGATCCGTGCAATTACCCCGCGGCCGTGGAACGCGCGAATCTTCCGTGTTTGCTTTCGATCGGATCCAGGCCACTGATGTCGCACCGGTTATATTTAGATCCACGGGATCGATGGAACGGCCAAGACGGCGGCCGGGAAACGCGAAGAACGACCGAGGAACGAACCACGGGCGGAGCCGCGCATAGCATATGCGTCGCGATCGCGAGGAAACGCGCAGCCCATACGAGAATCGGAACGGTCACCGGGGAATCGGTAATTAGCCAAGCGCGGATTTAATGGAGCGTGGCGATCGTTAACGGTAGATCTTCGACCGTAGATCCGCGCGAGAGATAGTACAGCGTTCTCCGACGCTGACCGGCAAGATTCTACCTACGTTTCGACTCTCTTCCCCGATCCTTCGCGAATCCAAAGTTATTCAAACTTTAAACAATACAACTATGCTGGACTCGAGGTGACGATCTACTCTAAAATTCAATCTTTTCGAAAATATTAGGATCTAGACGTTTGGCAATGTTACAAAGTCAGAGAATCTATTTGTTGCTTTTAACGTGCTAAACTGAATAGTAAAGATGATTCCTCACACGTTTTCAAGAGGAAAATGCACTGAATGTCACGTACGATTTTTGCATTGGTGACAGTGCTGCTGCAACATACTCAATCCTCGTTGTTCCCTGTTTCACAACGTAGAAAATCGCGGATCTACGATATCTTCAAATATTATATAAAAGACCACGATTTTACGCGAGCCTCCCACGTGGACAATTTCATTTTTCGAACCAAAATTCTTGGTTCCAGTAGGATCCAGTACAGATGTCTATAAGAGTAATTTGTCCAACAAAATACTCGAATGCAAATCGTCCATCCGCTCGACAGGGGAATGGCCCGTCCAATAAATTAAAAAATGGCTGATCGAAGACGAGCAATAAGTCACGGGTTGTAAAAAATGAACGATGGCAACGGGGGGTCTCGAAATCGTACGAGGGAGAGAAGAAACGAATTTCGCGAGATGCATGGCGGTGGACCAGAGGCAATCGAGTCGGAGGAGGGTCCCGAGAGTTCGTCGTCTCGAAACTTCTTTCACGCGTGTATCACTCTCTCGACACTCTCGAGCGACGCGTTGAATAACGGCGATAAAGGCGAATGCCGCGGGAATATCACGATAATCGGCCGAATGATGGATAATGATCGGGGCGGCTGCCTTTCGCGCCCCTTCCCCCACCGTCAGCGGACCATTATTCAATTGAATTCAATGCTACACCGACCATTACGGAATTGACTTCGAGAACTTTCTTTCGGGCATCCGTCTCGTCGGACAGACGCTACTTCCGCCGACCGGCCCTACGAGAAACGACCTGGTACCCGATACAAACTACGAGGGCCGAATGAAAAGCAACGCGTACGCCGCCCCTTTAACTGTACTTTCAAGGATATTCTGGAAAATTACAGCATAATCCTCCGAATAAATTCTTTTGTTGCTTCAGAGCCACTTTACAGAGCCACCCACGCATTCGTCGCACATATTCGTTTAAAATGCACGAGTTTCGTGACACTCTGATGAAAGACTGCAGTTTCTTTTCTGAATCAGATCTTGATGATCTTTCGACTTAATTTTTAAGTGATTAAGCAGAGGATGCCTGAGAAGAATCCGAGTCCATAGTTGTACTAGATTTCAAATATTAAGAACTCCTAGAAATCCTTTCGACTGTTTTCTTTTTTACAAGGGAACAATTACGCGAAGATTTGAATCGTGAATTTATGATTCAAGGAGACACGGTAACCCATGCACCAATTGTTGAAACGTTCTGACAAATATGTCGGTAAAAAATTAATCGATGACAGGGAACGAGGCAAATTGATATAAAAAAACAGATTATGCGACGGCTGTATGAATCAGTCGAGAGCACAGTTTAACTTTTCCACGGTGAATCATTTCTGCAACTCACGAGCTTCGTAACGCGTTAAGTCCTCCCATTGTTATAGTCGTAGCATGTACACGCCATCGTCGCGAAAAGAAACGAGAAATATTTTCATAACAAAAATCAGTTAATCACCGTTGGACTCTGCGCTGCGATTTTGCTCGATATTTCTCTTCTTCTTTGGAATCGTTAGAACACGTTCTCAGGTTATATAATCGTTAATTTATCACCTGTCGCTCCAAGACATTAGATTTATTACGAACAGTGTCAGAGACGAAAAATAAACGTGAGCGATGGAAGTCACGCGTAAAAGTGTTTCGGCGCTGCCTAGAAAGGCTAATGATTTATTAATAATTCTCAGAAATTTGTCAAGCTCCCCAATTTGAACGTCGATTACGATACACCGATAAAACATCGCGCGAAAACTAGTCGAAATTGCGTTCGGACCAAGTCGAAGACTCGACCAGGCATTGAAATCACCCAGAATCTTGGACGAGCACCGAAAAGAAAAATGCATAACTATCTTTCCCACGTTGCTCCAGTCGAGTTTTTCATACCTACGTACTAATTTACTCTTCGTTCTCGAGTACATACTGAACCAGATCTAACGACTGCTCTCGATCTCCCTCGTTAACATTCATCCTCCATTCTTTTGCCCTTAAATGGCTATCCCCACCGCGCGATTTCCGCGTCGCGTAAACAACGCGTCGTCCCGGCGTCGTCGTTTACCATTTCTAATTCTCGATCGACGTCACGTGTGTGCGTTCGATTTTTATCGTATTCGCGGAAACGGAAGAAAAATATTCCACGCGGATCGCGAGTACGTCGGGCTTAATTGCTCCTCAATATGTATCGCGTTATCGTTTCGACGAACGCCGTCCTCGACGTGGCCGTTTTGATTCGCCGATGAATCCACGGGCAAGCAGACGCCGACGAAGAAGGCGTCGTTAATCCCCGAGTGCCGCAGTCGCGTCACGTAGCATCGGTACAAGAAGGGAGGAGACAGGCGAACCGCCGTCGATTCTTCGTTTTTTTCCCCTTTTCCGGCCGCTGTGCTAGCTCGCGCTGACTACCGACATTGAGATCGTCGAGAAACGACCATTGTGCTTCGCAACTTCGCACCCGGACTGCTAATACGCGGCTCGTAGACCCGTACAGGCTTCCTACATCGTGATACTGCCCCCACGGGACGTTAGGAATGTGTGAATTCTGACGTCCTACGAGCAGCTTTTCTACCCTGAAATGCTAGCCCGATTGAACGGACCACCGTCTTGAAAAATAGGGATCTTTTTGTTCGATGTCTCCCTAAATCACGATTTTTATTTTAGGAATTAACATCTCCATCTTAGGACTGTGAATGGATCTGTAGCAGCTTGTATTTTCCAAGATGGTGGTGATTTCTCGATTCTGATCCTACAGTAGTTCGTAGCCTCGATAATTGAGATGCTTTTTAGCTTTGTTCAATTGTAATTACACATGTTTATTGTTTACGTTTGAGTTTCGTATGATAATTCGTTTCCAAAACACGCGTTCCTGAAAATGACTCATTTTATCATCCAACAAACAAGAACTCTGCCTTAAAAAAAATATTAGCAAATTCTTGCTTCTTGGAAAATAGTCTGGACTGAGAATGAAGAACAAACTACTTGCTTACGAAGATTCAAACTGTTTGGACCAATGATTAACAACAAAAACCTCGAACATGGAAGTACGAGATCTTCGGAGGGATTATTTTAAAACCATTTATTTTGTGTTCATAGCAAGGGTCTTTGACATCAATAACGTAACTTATTTATGAAACTTGCAACCTTGAAGAGTTCTATGTTTTCCTCCAGCTGCTTACTTGGGTGCAATTTATTCACAATCGTTCTGGTATTTGTTATAATGAATATGTAGCAAGTCTACGGTGATTAAGTTAAATCTCCGGAATAATGAACGCTCATAAATACATGTTTCGTTTCCTACAGCAAAGTAGTGTTATTCTTATTAGTATTTTTATGTATAATTCAGCAAATTAAACTCGTTGAAGTACCAGAGTGAACTCTTTGGTATAGTAATAATAATACGTTTTTATTGTGCCGAACTCATAAAGATTAAGCTTATCGAGTGAAAAGAAGGAAATTATAAATACACGTTCGCGCAAGTAATAGATACATCTATACGCTGTTATTGACCTAACCTTGATTATGGTAATGCAAGTTTTTGTAATAAGGAAGAATTACGCAACGGGCGTAAAAAAATTCCTCGACAGTCAATAAGGAAGATTAGAACCTGTTTTAAATGAAAACTCGAGATCTGACGTAATCCTTGTTTTGGAGCGGCCTTCGGCCCAAAAAGCTATGTATGGATGACTGTGACAAACACAGAGGCAAATTAAGAGCTATTTAAATTCATAAAATTAGATAGCGCGTCGGAGTATTAAGAAAAAAGGTAAATAGAAACGTTTTATTTTCCGTCCACGCTAGGAGTTCGTTACTCGAAACAACTCCTCTGGATGCTACGTCCACGAGCCTTGCTCTTGATAACGACTCTTTATAGCAAATCTCTCCAATGGATACCGAGCATGATCGTTGACTTCCTGCAGTGCGTTCCACCTTGGAATGATGGATCGAGATCTCCGATCTACAGTGCCAACGCCACGGTGCTCCGTAAAAAGAAGTAAACAGAAGCTATGGGCGACCAGGAGGAAGGTGGTCGGATATCGAGAGGCGAAAATAAAGGAGCAACAGGACCGAAATGAAATGATCGACAGGACGGAGCCCGAGATCAGATTTACAGTTACCGACGGATAACGGGAGACACGGTGGACGCCAGACAAATGTGATTCTGAACGATGGAAAAAAGAGAAGAAGAAAAAAAATACCGTACGCCTCGTCCGGTGATTTATTATCGAAACCATCGATCAGAGCCGCCTCGACGCAAACGTCGATGGTTGCGAGCATTAGCGAAATAATGCTGGCTAATAACGCCGGATTGACGTGCCTGAGATGAATGACGCATCCACGCGGAAGCTTATTTGTTAGGAGGAAATTCTTATCGCGAACGCGATTAATTAGGTAACATCTTTACCATGCTCGATACTGCGAAATGATATTATTTATTCGTCGTTCGTGCAACCCCATCGTCAAATAGATATAGATCCAGTGTCTGTGTGTAGTTTTTTTTTTTAAATGAGAAACATTCCCGACCATCCTCCACGAAACAAATATTAAAATTCATCGCGAACGATGGTCGTTACGTTGTCAGCGCGCGAACATCGCGTTTTCAAACATAATCTATCGACGTTTGTTTTGAAGTGGAAAAAACAGAAGCAGAACGTTCGCGTCTTTGGCCTTTCCTTGGGCCGAAATTAACGCCTGGCTATTTGCAACGAAGATCCTCATTAAACAGCGCTAAGTCCCCGCGGTGTATCGCAAACGCGTTATGCAATTAGTGTGCCTCTCCTAATTGACATCGCGCAAGGTTGAAAGGGAAACACCAAGTTCGAGTTTTCGTTTTGTGCATTCCTCGTCCTTCGCGATGGAAAACCGTAGATGAATCATGCAGCAATGTTGCAATCGATCAATACCACGATACAGTGTTGCAAAAGTTGCAGGAAACTTGCAATTTGAGAATAATCGAAACGTAGAATAATTTATATTCGTAAAAATGAAGAAAAGTGAATGGTTTCGTAATGGAATTCGCACGTTGGACTAAGTCTAGGTCTGCTCCTCTAGAAGTTTAACCATTTTCCCGATCCCTATCGATCTCAACGATATTCCAAGCGTGACGTTCGCGTTGCGACTCTGCCAGGAGATGATATCGCTCGCGATAAAGGGAATCTTCATGAATGAAATCCGTCACGTTGGCACTTTTCAAATTTTCACGCTGCATTCGATTGACCCCGGAAAGGCGACCTGCTTCACACCCCGATCGGTACGCGAATTCCAAGAAACCTATTGTATTTAAATCCCTCGATCGTGTAACGAGACTCGCGTAGAAACGCGAAACGCAATAAATAATAAAGATTCGCGGCGAAAAATCTAATCGTCCGCGATGAATGTCAACTCCGGGAACGAGGAGCTATACTGGGAAATGTAACTGGCTGGATGGAATTCAGATTCTTCGATCAGAATCTTTCAGATACAACTTTGAGATTGATTTAATGCAATTTCGATCTCTGCTGGCGATTTACGCGTGCAGTAGGCTAGTCGTCGATTTAACGAGCGATTTCTACGAAACTGATTGCGTTACGACAGCCAGAAATATAGTCGCGTGCCAAAAGTAATCCCGAACGCGACGCAGAAGAAGCGGAAGGCATCGACCACGTAACCAGTGACGTCACTGGTACTCCAATATTTGCAACATAAATATGAATTTGAGGATTTACTGGAAGAAGGCGTTGCAGTTAATTACAGCTGTGAAATAATAGATTTAGGAGAGTTTCGATTCTGCTTAAAATTGCATCACGTTTCTCTGAAATGACTAGCACGAGCGACAGCGCGCGAGTATTTGAACGCTAAGGTCGCCGGAGACCTCGGTTGAATAAGAAAAAAAATAAACCGATGGATGTATAAATATCGCGACCTGAGTATTTATGAGAAATATCAGCAGCCTTGGACGGAGAATGAATCATTCTTCTCGGTATTTTCGAGAAATGGGTATGAATTAAACATTCCTACTGAAGCGTGTGCCGACATTAATCGTCCGTGTGCCGCGCGAATCGTCGTCTCGCAATCGGTCGACCGAAACACGAAAAGAAAAACGATACCCGTTAATCGTTATAAATCCCGGATTATTTTTAATGTGGACGGTGATCGTCATTGACCCTAATTTGCCTTCCGTTTCGAACTCGAAACGTTTCAAATCTTATTTTTAAACAGGTTCGAATAAAATCACGGAAATCTCGTTAAAACTTTTTCTTAACATTAGTCGAATTTCTATTATGGATTACGAATTATTTTTTTATTTTAAGGCCAATAAGCTATGGAGAATGATTTGAAAAAGCCGCGAAAGACGTACTTGACCAGCAATCGCCAGCGCGAGCTTTCGTTGTTATTTCAATTGTAAATTGAACCCAAGGCCGTCTGTTTGTAATGACCCTAATCGACGCCGTCCCTCGAAATATAAGGGGGCCCTTTTGCCACGGTCGCCGACAGGCTCTCGAAAGTGTCAGGGATGATTATGAGCGCACGAAGATTATCGTCGAGGCTTACGCTTCGCTAAGGTTCCACGATGCCGACCAATAGAATAATACCGAGCGGATATCAGGCCTTTCAGCAAGCTCCGACGCGGACGAGAAGCGGAAAGGTACTAGGAACGGATAGGGCCAGATAGGAGATTGTGTGATCGACGCGACACGATCGTCCAAAGGTGGAAAAATACTAGGATCTCCGGACGAATAATGCTCTTTCTTCTCGAGGACTTCAAATCCAGGTACGAGTGACCCGAGAAGGGTCGTAAGGGACAAAAGGACCTGATTTATTATTACGTTCAAACCTTCGAACGTGAATGATTCGAATAGCGAGACCGAAAATCGAGCGTCCGGGTTGATTCATTTCCAGATTTCTTATTGAAATCGCCATGGATCTCTAAAGTAAGCTATTAGAGAATTCGTTTGAAAATTTATGTTAAGATATCATCGTGTAATATATAATACGAACAGTAGTAGGAAATATGAAAATGTATAATTGTCAGGAAGGCAGGAAAAGAAATCCTGGAACGCAATATCGATGTGTGAAATCAGTTACTGAGGAAATAATAGGGCTCAGTTGCAAGAAGTAATTACACGAAGAATAATTTTCACAGAATTGGTATCGCAAGTTTTATACCACTTATGTTTTAGTATTTATGCTTTCAGTCGTGTTCGAAGGCAAGATTTGAACGCGCAAAAGAACCGTGCAAACATTTCGCAAAATCTCGCCATAAGCCGCGAAAGGATGACCTCTGGCCAAGAAGAATGAAATCGAAAGTGGCACCGGAAACGCAAACACCGCGAAGGATGAAGGAATCAAATGTAGTCTTCTCCGTGCAAACAAGACTCTTTGCTTTGTAGTGTCGCGAGACTCGAAAATTCGTCAAATATTAACTCTGTTGTCGAGTGTACGGAGTGTTTTGTACATAAAAGCACTGAGATTGCAAATTGAGTCGGTAACGATTAATACCTCGTCTATTTATAAACTCGTTTGGGATGTTCGATGAATTTCAATTCAATATCTGAGAAAACGGATGAATAATGATTTTAATTTGAAGACGAAGTCAAATAGGAGAATCGTTTACCAATAATGTATATATACACCAAATTGAAATTATGTCCAAATTTTGATTTCTTCAGATAATTAATTAATATCAAATAGTTTAGGAAATCTAAAGTTTTATACGATTTAAAAGGGACTGTTAAAGTCTCGCCTTTTAAAGGTTAATATATTACTGATTCTCCAACGTAAACGCAAACTTCCGGTCGCGCGAAAGAGTGTGTCCAAACAGGAAACAGTTGGATAATAATTTCCAGTTGAAAGAGTCTGGCTAATGAACAGAATGGGACTATGACAACACTCTTATTTTGCGTTTCGCATCTACTAAATCTAGATTTCTGTGTCAGGACGTGCCATTGATGGTTCAATGATAGCGTTTAGACCCCGCCATCGTCCCACTAAGCATTTTTGCAGCTATGCACAGTACATTGCTCCAATCTCGCACAATTTAAAATCAAACAGGGCTCGTCGTCTTCCAACCGAAACTAAGATGGTACATTCTGAATTCCAAATTCGTCCCAAAATGATATGCTAAATATTGACAGTATGCATCCTCATTTTGAATGATCCGATAGCCACGTTGCATCTATCTAGTCGATACAGCTATAGTTTCCATGCTCGAGATCGACGAGCAAACGATCGACTCCCAGAAAAGGCACGCGTCGAGCTCGTTCGTGATCCCGTCATCGTCTCGGCGTGAAATTAAAATGCAACCGTGAGAACGGTCGCGTATTAACTACGTCATTGAATCCGCGTGACCCTGAATGCAAACGAGACAGTCAAGTTCGCGGTCGGCTCGGATTTCGTGATCGCGCAAGAGAACGACACCGATTACGACACGACCGTCTGTCGTCAAATGTTAATCGAAACCCGTGTCGCGGCTGGACAAACAGCCCCGTTCATGGACCATGGTCGCGTACGTTGGAGGGAGACGCGAACCTGGTGGAAACGCGGTCCCAACGGCACGTTGGACGAAGACGGACGACGAACGGGGCGCATACTTACGCACATGCGTCAAGCAAACCCGCGCATTGTAATTCATCGGTGATCAGCGGACTGTCAGCTGACCGGCAAAGTATGAATGAGCATATCGAGGCTCCATCGTCTACCTCGGCGAGCACGCGACGACCATAAAGTCTCTGGCGTCTCCTTCCTTCCCGTTCGTTTCCCCCTTCGACGGTGTCGTAGGGGGGGAGGGTCCAATCGACGAATTTGAAAGTTTTATATGGAAGTTAACAGGACAGGGGGGTGAAATCCACCCTTGAATGTTCGCTAATCGCGTTGATGACAGGTGTCAACAAGCTCTTTTTTTTTGTAGTTGGAAAGAAAGTAAAAAGAGAATTAAAAATAAACGTGACTTTAATTCTTGGCAATATACTGGGGTTATTGATCAGCGTTTACGCTCGAGGAATTATGGAAATCGAACTTAATAATGGAGTCTCTGTGCACTGTAATCATATACACAATACGGATACTCGTGCACGAGTAACAATCGATGAGACGACAGTATGTGGTAATTGATTATACGATTTAACCACTTAGCTCAACGACTTAGATAATAGAGTGTATTATTTGAAACAGAAAGTTTTTCTATTTTCGTAGCTGGCTTTAAATGTTTTTGTGCTTTTTTAAAAACTCTCGAGGATAACTTTGTAACGAAATATCAATGTCAAAAAGTCCATATCTACGCCTGCTAATTTGACGCCTGTAATTGCCAAAGACTGTACAGTGCGCGTAGTGTAGGGACAACTTTCAGATCGTAGGAATTTTAGTTGCACAGTCCACACTCTGAAACAGCGAAGTTAAGTAAGAAACGCTTGATGAATGACAAGTCACGTCTGGGAAATCTCAACAGGTAATACAGCTGGAGGAAAGCAAAGAGAGAGGAGCCTCTGAAAAGCGAATGGGAAAGTGCCCGATGCAGGAAAAGGGCAGCATTGTGTTGCAGGATGAGTGAAAGGAGTATGTGATTCTAGGAAACCAGCGGACAGAGCTGTTCCTTTCGTTCAAATAGTCTTCTACCTTTAATTCTATCATTTCCCACTGTGCTTTTCAAACTTGGAATTCCTTCTACCCCTTTTAATGTCCCATTAAGTTGAAAAGAGTCCGCAGGTTTCAAACCGAGACAATGTTCGTTAATCGTGATTTACTGGACCTCTGTTCGACGAATCCATATTATGAGAATTGATTAAATTTAATGGAACGATCGCCCAATGAAATTTCAATGCGTTGCAATTGTACACAGTCGCAAACCGTGTTACGAGCATTTGCATATGAATAACGTTCGATAAAGCAACAACTTGTAGGCGCTGGAATACGAGTGTCTGGAACAGATGTAACAGATCGTGACTGCATTTCCATCGTCGCAGACAATTTATCGCAGCAAACTCGAATGGAGAATAGATTATCTATCACGGTGATCGAGTGTCACGCGCAAACAGGGCAAAAGAATGATCGTGCATGCATCGCGAACACGATGCTTTCGAGCACTGTCGGCTTCGCGCAAGGAAACGTTCATTTTCGTCAAAAATAGGTGCTCTTACGGTTTGACAAGAACGGAGCTACTTGTGGAAACGCGATAGAAACGTATCTTTTGAAAGAGTACAATAAAATATTAAAGAAATACGCGTAGAACTTGAAACTGTTACAAACGATGGGTCGAAACGTTAATCTACCAGATTCATTAAACGTTTCTCCCACAATTTATTTAGAGATGCGGATAACTTTCTCCAAGAAATGCAATTGGTTAACCAAGAAAGCGTAGAAAGTACAAAGATCGTATTAAATACCAAAACAGTTCCTCGAGTCATTGAACAACTTGTGATACCTAAAATCTTGTTTTGATCTCGTTAATGTTCGTTTCACCCGCGATTTTGATGAAAAATGCACTATCACCGACGCGATCGCGTATCGTAAATACGGAATAACGAAAATAGGGCACGCAGGTTCCATTCTCTGGCGACATTTCCCCGATTCCGCGCGGCGTAGGAAGCAAACGAATTGCGCGACGTAATTGATCGCAACGAGTCAACCATGCAAATCGATTCTCGCAGACCGGTTTTGCTAAGGTCGTGCACTATGTAACGAGAGCGTTCCGTAGCTGGCACCACGGTACACGACTTTGTATTTCAGACGCATAATAGACGACTTCCCTTTGCGTATAAACAGAATATCCAGCTACAGGTGTCAGGAAACTTTAACCGTCGAATCCACGCGCCAAAATAAAACGAAAATTAAGACTAACAAAACTGCTTTCGAGCCTTTCCTATTTTTATTATTGTCCACCAAATTAACGATAGGTTCTCTTATTCCAGAATTCTCAAATGAATCACACCAAACTCTGACAGGCAATTTTGAGAAAACAACGAAGCCTGGACGATGTGGTCGACTATCGACGAGGCAAAGTTAAACCAGAAACGCGTCTCCGTCGCTCCCGATGGCTATGGTCGACGATTCGCTCGCGACAAGTCGCCGAATCCCTTCCTAGGTCCACGAAGTTGAACCTAGGCTTCGAAATCGTCGGTGCACGCGGCGTATGCACCTGTCCCGCCGTGCAAATGCACCGATGAGGACCGGTTCGTAAAGGTCGAACATTATACCGAGGTCGTTTTCTCCGCGATCGACTCCGGACTCGCTCGATCCAAGACGATTGCTCTATGATAGCTTAGAGAGAAAAGAGGGACAACAAACTAGCAGCTACCAACACGAAAGGACACTGCATCCCATCGCGAAATGAATTATTACGTTTCTTCTGGGACGCCTCGAGAGTCACATCTTGGTCCCCTTTTGCTCCACGTCTTCATTAACCCCCAATCTCTCGATTTAAATACAAAAAATTTGTTTGATGCATATTAATTAATTAAAAAAAAAATGTGTCGATTTTTATACATATAGTGCATCATCTACCTTATTAATCACTGAAAACTGATTCGTTCGAATTACCAGGAGAACGATCGTTGAAAAGAGCATACGTGTTACGGGAAAATAAGGTTTCCAGCTCGTGAATTGCCAAGGAAAACATCGCAGAAACGAAACAAACAAACACCGAGGCTAGGTTGTAATTACGCGTTCGTGAGAGATTAGTTGCATCCTTCGCGTTTAGATTAATAATTTGATATAATATAATTTCAATGTCCTTAAGATGGCAGATTAAAAGTACAACATCGACAGAAAGATTCCTGGAATGAGACTATTTGTTATCCGTAACCTTGGCACTAGTCTGTTAATCTCAGCCACGCTGGATCGGTGACAAATGCACGAAATAGCACTTTAACGCGTCGACTGCCAAATCGATTACATAAATCTTTCTTGGGCGCCGTTCAGGGTTTTCTCGTAATTTATGCTTTCAACGCGACACCTTCATTTCGACCGCTTTTACCGAATATTTCAACAGAAACAAGACGTTCGAACTCCCGTTAGACTTCTGGGTAACGTTGTCCTTAAGAATAATAACCTAATCGTAAATGCCAGTCGTATATTTTCCATTCTTTCTTCCTTTTTTACGAGCAAACTTGTCGCGATAAGACGTGCTATTATTAGTAGTATTATTATCGGGCCGTGTTTAATAATTAATTATATGCTCGATTTTTATACAATATTAATGTAATAATGTGTGAAGATGAGACTGGTAAATACGTGGAAATTAGCATTGCAAAACAGGAAAATATATGAGTAACATTGGAGAAGGAAAATTGAAAAGAAACGAGGTTCTTGCATCGTAATTGCCTGTTACTCTTCGAAATAATCTTGGACGAAATTGGTAGGTTGAAACCAAAGAAGATTATTAACAATTTTATCCAAGATTATTTCGAAAAGAAACACGCATCTCTGACGCGCGTAAGAACCTTGTTCCTCTTGAATTATTTTTGTTTTTCTTCGATCTAACTCTAACTTTTCTACTAATAATAAAATTATTTTTCAACCCTTTGCACCACGAATTATATTTCAATTTTGTTACCAGCAGCTCCCAAAGCTTTTAAGCGTTTTATTTGAAATTTACAAGTGTATGATATCTCTTTGGTTTAGACTTGAAAGAATGTCGAGTGGACGTAGGGGTGCAAAGGGTTAAGGAAACAGTATAGTTTCAATATTCTGAGAACCAATAAACATCGAACGTACGATCTACACCGATAATTCAAAGACATTTTGCAAAAATAAAGGAACCAAACAAAATTTATAATCACGGAGGGGGAACAAAGGGCACGACGATTTTTCTGTGCGAGCGTATCTCGAATAAAAATAGCCACAGAAAAAACATTCCAAGAGCCACGAGACGCAATCTGGCGTATGCAGGGTTGCACGAAACGAAAAGGAGCCCGAAAAGGAGCTCGAAAACCAAAATAAAACCGTCCACGGGCAAGACGGATAGGCGAAGAGTCGAGGATCTCGCCTCGAAGACTCCTCCGCTTCTCGTTGGAACGACGAGGAGGGGCTGGAGGGGGTGGGGGCGGGAAGAGGCGAGTTAGAAGGTGGAGAGGAGACGCGACGGGGGGACGGAGGGGTTAAGAAAAAGTCGCGGACGTTAAACCGCCCGCTCGTGGGGCCGCAGGGTAAAAAGATAAGAAGGAGAAGCATGGTCGAGGGGGAGGACGAGTCCACTCGAGATAGAGGGAGAAGGCGAGCAACGAGGACGAGAGAGGGACGATAGAGACGAAGTACAAGTTGCTGGAAGGAGGGGGAGGAGAAGGGCAAACGTGTATACGAGGGATGCAACACGGGGGGAAGAGGAGGGAGGGGGAGGAGGTCGGAGAAAGAAGAAGAAGAAGCCGTTCAGTGGGCCTCTGCTCTCTCGAGGTCGCACGTACGTCCGTATAATACTCGTAATACGTGTAATACGGATAATACCCGTAATACCTGTGTAACGCATTACACACCAGCGTAGACCGGCTCCCCCGACAGCCGTCGACCGGTCGCCACCTCCTCGTCCTTGCACAGCCGACTTTCTTTCGTAGCTCGCGCCAGCACCGATTAGGACGGGCACTAACTCGATCCTAACCCTCCATCAGGTTTACGAATTTTCGAGGAATACGGGGAAAAGATTATTTTGAAAATGAAATCTCTGGATCGTAGGAGAGATCGATGGTAACATTTTTAGAATCGAAGAAAAAGGGATGAACAATATTTTGATGTTAGGGAGTTTTGTTCAGGGGTGATCCACGGGTCGAAGAACGGTTGAGAAGCACTGGTCTAAGGTTAAAGACGACTGTTCTTCAGCTACGAGCCCAGCGCGGTCGAACTGTGCCAATGACGAGGCTCGAATCGACCGTGAATATTTCGAGACGCCTCGCGACGAAGCTACGAGGATCGTCTAGGTGGCTCGCGTCGCGACGACAGGTTGCGTAAGCACGCCCCGATCCTGTCCAAGGGGGAGAAAAATCACAGTGGGTACAGGTTCCACGGATGTATCTCGCTCTCCGTGGAATCGGAGTCACTGAACGAATCGAAGGTTACGCTCGAAGAGAGGAGCAAAAGGGCAAGCTTCCGAGTTGCTGGACGATCGTTGAATTACGCGAATGGATCTACTTTCTGTAGAATAAATATTGTAAGTATTCTTAGGGAACCATCGTACAATGCAGACATTACTGCAAATGGCGTCGAAGTGTAATCTCTGTCGAAAATGTAAACTGCGTTAAAATACAAAAAACATAGTATTCTTAATTTTGCATACCTCAATTGGTTTGTATACTGTATTCGAATCTTTCCTGTCGAGAGGATGACACCCTTCTAGGGTGATTTTCTTTGGTTGGGGTCACTCGAGTGACACCTGTTGCACGGGGCGTCGGGACGACAGACGAGGAGCGTCGCCGATGAACTCGTTCCCGTGGCGAGGAGCAGCGTGGAAAGAGGAAGGAAGAGGTCTCTCGAGGATTCCATCGCCTGGCGAACGACTATGCCAAAGGCTGCGCCACGGTGAGCTATTTTCAGCTGACGTCTCCTCGTACCCCTCGCCAGCGCGTCCAGCATATTTCTTTGGTACCAGCAACGGAGCTGCAGGAGCCAGAAACGGCCATACCGGCAGCAACATCATCGGCAACAGGAAAGCCAATGGTGGTATGAGACCGATACACGGTGCAACTTGCCACGCCGTGAAGACGGAGACCCAGAGTTGCCGTTCAGGTTTTGCTGCAGGGGATCGTTAAGATAATCGCCGCTATCCTCATCCTAACTTAGCCTTAGCCGATGTATCTTCGACTCCGCTCCCAACCCTCTTCGCGTCTCTTCCCTTCGCGGATCCACCTCCTTGCTACGTCCTCCTTCCTCCGCGGGCGACTTCTTTTATTTACCTGTCCGCTTCCTTCGTCGTTCTCTGTCCCTTTACCTTTTTCAACCGCGTCGTTACACGATACCGCGGTAAGAATCGATTTTCTAATCGCGCGGCGGGCTTAAAATATCCTCCGACAGGCCTTAACTGTTACCGCCATCGCGGTAGCGCGTCCGTTTTAATTTTTATTATTATTGCAAAGATGCAAGATACCAGTGACTAAAGTTAACATTGAAGTTGTCTAAAACACATCCAAGAGGTTCAACGATAGGACAAACCACATCGATACAAAGAAAATACTACACAGATTCGGTCTTCAAGGTGCAAAAGAATCGAGGGTATTTTAAATATAAAGAAAATGGATTAGAAATGCCAGAACGTGGAACTAAATTTTATACGGAGAATTTTCTATGTCGAAAATGGTGGTTCGAGCACAGGGAGATTTTAAACGTTTTTGACCATGTAATCGGTCGTCTTCAGAAAATTATATATTTACATTTTCGAAGATGCTTTCGACTCTATAATTGGACGTCTCTGGAATTTTGCATGTTTTCTACCGAAAATTGTTGAAATTATACGGTCTTCAGAAGATGGGCCGATGGCGAATTATGGCGTCGAAAACGTCCAAAGTCTTCGTGCAGGTTTTTGAAGATTCTTGAGTTACTTTAATATCATCGCGTTTCTTCCCTCTTACTCGAGCTAAATATAAAAAGGTTTGGTAAACTTCGCGAAGATTTAAGAAGAGTTTTTGTTTCTACAATTTTGAACTTTAGCACCTGGACTGAGACGCTTGACGAACAGCCTTCCCGAGTTTTAATAAGCGTACGAGCCAATGTTAAAAAGGATTTTACTCGCGCTGAAACTGTAAATTGAAACGACGAGGTCGATCGACGGGAGGATGTTTCGAGCGTCGCGATAAGCGAAACGCGAAGATATAAAAGGCGCGTCTTCGGTTTTCTCGCGAGTCCCCTCGATTGTAACGCAATATGAAATATGGAGAGAGACAGCCGCGTCGTAATTTACGATTTATATCGCTTGCGTTTCTTCTGATTAGCGATACGAGAGGAAGAGAGGATGTCGTGACGAAAGTATCGAACACCTTTTACGAGAGGAATCTTTACGACGACGCGAGATTTTTATTCGCTATTCATCGACGCGCGATTAAATAAAAGAACTCGCGGGAGTTTTACGGTCTCGAACGAGCACGCAAAAACTGCTGTTCGAGAGTAAATAGTTTATCGAAGCTGTCGTTTTCTCGTCGTTATCGATCGACGAATCAAAGGCCGACAATCGTAGGATAGAAACGAAAATTAATCGAGTACTCACGGCTATTCTTCTCCGGCGAGTAGACCGTTGGAATAAAAAAGAAACAACGATGGACTGGCGTTAAACGAAAGAACAATTACATCGCTGGGAGAGGATAAGAGACAGACCTTGGGCTCCTTGCGAGATAATCATAATGTTACACGATCCGCGCTATAATGTCGTATAATGTCTACGACACGACGCGTATTGCACGAACCCGACAGGCCATTTACGCGGTTGCTTCTAAAACTGGGACCAAAGGTGGACCAACGTTTCATTCTTTTTCCTTTCTTTACGCGGCCGATACGAAATTGGAGCGGAGTCCGCGTCGCGGGTAATTGCCCGTCGCGGAAAAGGGACGCCACGAAACGGGCCAACGGTGAGAGGAAACGAAAGAAAAAGGAGGCTGCCGGCGCTGTCAGGATGCGTCGAGAGACCTGTCATTTACGCTGTGCTCGTCACCGTCATTTCGTAATTACGTTCGCGCTCGAGCAGATAGAAAAGCGGTCCGCCGCACCAGCGAGACGTACGGATCCTGTCGACTTCCCTCCAACGCGATTGCTCAATTTTTTTTTTCTCGCGCGTTCGTTGAAATTTTTGATAATTTTAATCGGGGAAGTTCTAAAAGTTTCGAGCTATTCACACTCAAGGAAAAGCTAAAAAGTCATGAGTTTATTCGTAATATTTAACGTATTCGATGTAATTTCATCTGTCATATTTATTATACAATATCTCAGTGATTACTAAAACGTTATATTAACCCTTAAGTGGACTCATTGATTTCCACCTGAATTATTTTATTTTATTTTGACGTGTTTCCATTTGTCAAACGTTCGAACGCATAGTAGTAAAAGAAACAATGGAGGCCCGTAATAAATAACAGGTATTAGCACGAAATCGGACACCGCTGGTACCTTTAATCACTCGATTAATTACCCAAACAACCACGTTCTTTCTACTCTGTCCCCGACAGTAACCTTGTTGCAGCACAGGCGTCTCCCACTGAACAACCGGTACCAAAACCGGCTCGAGTTTGGGTTTAAAATTAGAAGTCAAGCAGAGTCAAGGTCGAGGATGCTAAATAAAGCTAAATAAACTTTACTTTGCCCTTTCTCCCTTCCCTCGATCGTCCCAGCATGGATCGTCCACCCTGATCATAAAAACGTATTCAAAGAGTTTCCACTTTGAGAAACCCTACTCCACGATATGGAAAATTGTTAATGTCAATAATTATCGGTGTTTAATTACTCGAGAATCTTCTGCGAGAGCTTTCCCCGAGGCAACGGATAAGTAACCGATGACGAACGGGCCAAGAACGATGACTCTTCGCGGTTCTTCGAAGAAAGGAGAAGCATTTTCTCGCGGGACGGGCATAAATCATGCGTCGATCAGCCCAGGATTACGACGTTGCGTCCGCGAAGGACGTTCGCGATCAATGATACTCCTGTTAACGAGCAGCATGTACGATACGGGTTACATGGGTATCGTAATGATTCACCGCGGGATTAAACGCGAAACGGCACGCGTTAATGGCCGCGCCAATATCGCGATCATCGGGACTTGGGACCAGACGATAAGCTCGATCGTCTCCAGGCGACGAAATCGTAATGAGACGTAATGGCGAAGCACCAAGAGATCTTACGACAGAACGTTCGTCGGCAATTTTCTTTGCACGCCGACAGCGCTCGTATCGAGTGCTTATTTTTTTCACGAGTTGCAATTTCTCGGAGACACGACCCGCGACACGAGACTCTTTCATTCGATTTGTCGACTTCTCATCTTAGGAAACGTATCTGAAAGGCATCTGTCGTCCCAGATCTGGCTACTCTAGAAACACATTACTCGAAACGCCTTCTTCCTTCCACGGTTCTTTCGTTTTTCGATCGTAATTGCGTCGCTCCAGTTCGAGAACGAATTTGTTTAGAGGGTGTTCGAATCTGATAAAATCCCATTCTCACTGACACAAAATTTTGTTCGTGTCTTCGATGAGATTTTACAAACATTTTAAATAGAATTTGCTTCCACGGAAGGTCCGAGAAACGGCGATTATTCATCGCGAGTTAAGTGACTGTATGTTTCCAGAGCAACCGCGAGTACTTTTTACAACGGTACAATTACAGAAGAATTAACAACCGTCCGTTAATTATCGAAGGAACAAGTATCGCGTTCTGCGCGGCAAACGTAAATCTTCCGTCTTTTGAATACAATGAGCGTGATTCATTCCACGATGGACGTCGTTAAAACCGATTATCGAGTACGCGATCGATCCAATTACCGGTTGGAAAAAAATACGCACGCGAATCTGATATCAACGGGATTACCATAACGGGAGAGAAAAAAAGCTCGCGAGGGTCGAGAATTTGTGCGTCTGCGAATCGAGAACGAAGTTTCGCGAACGTAAATCAAGGGTGATTTGTTCGACGGAAACTTTTACAATCCTCTATAAACTAACGAACCTATAATTTTCCAAGAATTTGCGGGTAACTGCGACTCGTTTCGCCTGCCTTTTTGCATTCTGCCTAACGATGTCTCCAGTTTTAACTGCGCTTCTGCGACCGTCCTTGGCGCGCGTACTCGACTGTGAAGAATCGCGATTGTGCCACTGGCATCCATGATCGGGAACAAACGTGGCGCCCCATAGCGATAAACGTGACAAAATCTCGAATTAAATATTCAAACGAATCTAAAAAGTATTGCAATTTTGCTAAATCGCTGGATAATTTAATCGTTCTTTCACACCAAAGAACGTGTAAGGATTAAACGAAGCGAACTTTGGATTTCTAAAGTAAAATAGAATGTTTCTAGGAAGAGACAGGCTCGTCGCGATCAAAGAACTCGTAAAAATACCGTACGCGGATCAGCAAAGTTTGGAATTTTCTTCTTTGGCAAGCAATTCGATCGTAACGATAAAATCGAAGCGGAACCTGTTATAATGTAAATGTTTTGGAACTGCGTTTGTCTGGGGATTGCATAATGATCGAAAAAGAAGCAGACAGAGACATTTTTAAGGCTCTTTGAGCCGTGACTCACGTTTCTTATTATCATCAGGAAGCCAAGAGCACGAACGACCGGGCAAAGGACGCGTTCGAACACGATAATTTGTAATTTCGTAGTACGAATCGTGAATTTCGAATTTCATACGAGACTGGAATCCGTGAGGCGTACGCCCTTCGCGCGGAAATATACCCGCAGCATGCAATAAATACTCGATGTAGGAATACTATAACAGTAAACCGTTGCAACAAAGGAAATAGCAAAAATATTTTAGATGTTAAAATTCGTTGAAAGATAATCGCCAGAGAAAAATATCGCCTAAGATCGTAATAAAATTGAGAAGCTGCGCAGACGTGCTTTGAATAACAATTAAAGAAAAAAAGAAGATCCTCATTTTTGAACTGAACAAAAATCACGCGTTGAAGTCACGGTTACGATCGTATCCCAGCCATGAAATGATCTGTTTTACGAGCTACGTAGCCTAGAAGTGCATTCTTTCAGAGTGTAAGTTATCGTTAGAAAAACCTGCAGTTGCGTACTAAAGACGAGGAAGTCTGGAGGTCGATAGAAAACCTCTAAAACGGTAGATATATTCTTAAAATCACCAATCAGAGGATCGAGAGTGAGAACTACTTACAAAGTTTCAACTGACAGCAAGATTCTAAAGCCCGAAGAAAGATTGCTATCTAGTCTGCTAACTATGTTGCTACCTCGGGAAAATAAAAAATGTCCGGTTTCCACGGTCTGGAATCGTGTCTATTTTAAGCCCGAGATCTCAACAATTACGGGACCGTTTCAGGTGCTTCTCGTTGCACGTAAAAACCTTATTTTTCGCCAGGAGCGACATAGACGATCGACCTCCTAACGGTACGTAACGGTTGGGAATCGCAGGTTGTAAAGTAGTCGTTTCCTCGGCAACTGCCACGAGGATCCAGGAAGAGCGTGGATTTCACGACGCAACAACGAGAAGACGTTGCACGTTTTCCTGCTGGAAGCCTGTCGTTTCTCAAAACGTTCGCGGGACGAATAATGCAAGAGTTAAAGAGTTAAACATTAGGAACTTAATCCTCGCAGAATATCACAAAATAACGAGCCGATTTCATTGCTAAATAGATGCTTGATGAATTTACAAAGAAAAACCACAAGGATTTGAGAACAGACACGCTTCAATGGCACCGGATAGAGTTTCTTTGAATAAATCTTGACCGAAATGATAGCTACGCGATAAATCATTGACGACACGCGTCCTCGACGAACTCTGGGTCAAGTAGAATATTTAATCTCGTCAATTACTTTTTTGAGTGTATTAAATGTATGCTAAGGGGGGCAACGAGTCGATAGAAGTTGAGAAACACTGTTGTAAAGAGCCTTCCCATGATTAGGCTGAGAACTTTCGAACCTTGATACGTAAATATTCTGGGACAGTACAGAAAGAGGATATTCTTCCATTATTTCGTTTCGAAAGAGGCCCCTCTCCTGAAAAAAAACGATAGTAAACGTCAAAATGATAATTGATCGCAGCTACTAATGAGAATTAAATCTGAATCTGATAGACTCTGTTTGAGAATTCCAACTCGAGCGTGCTATGCGTATAGGGCCAGCAAAAGTCTCAAAAGGTCTGAACACCGGTGTCTGGTACCGACGACCTCACATCAGACGACCACCTTCGCCCTGAAGAGAACCGGTCCGACTGTCGAGAAGCGTCGCGTCGCGTCGTTCCGTTGGCCCAGCGGATCTAGAGGGGATCGTGGCTCGAATCGATCCGCGATGGAAAATCGCATAGGTCGTCGCGAACGAATTTCATTATCGAATATAAATACTTGGGTTGAGATTCGTTTACAATTTTCGGAGAAATAAAATAAAATTCACGTAATAAACTGTTTCTGAACGGTTTTCAAACGTTTTGGAAGCCTTTAAAAAAGAAAGGAAATAGTCTCTTCGGAGATCTCTCGTTCCACTTGAGTTTGCGAGATGAAGAACATTTAGAAAACATTGATTTACATAATCACGTACGCGCACGTATGCTCGAACCGCGACACGCGTTCAAGACGAGGAGGAAAGAGGCTCCAGGTGAGTCACGAGCGACTCGGACATTACGAAAACGATTTACCGTCGACGTTAATCCGATAACGATTAGCACCGATCCTGCTCGAACGTTCTTCTACGATCTTTGACTCCGGGAAGAGGCGTACGCTTGGTCCCGCGTGTTTCTGTGTTACTTACGAGCAAGGTTAGGACAGGAACAGTTAACTTTTACATCCTTCGAGCTTGTATTTTTATTTCTACAACCGTTACCGAAACACGCGAAAAGTATCGACTATCGATCGAGCAACGTGTTTTTATTTTCTTAAAAAGATAATTCTTAAAAGATCGGCGTCCTAGTTTTTCTGTGGACTCTTCGATGCGACCAATCGAAGAGTTTACACGTCGATATTATCACGTATCATCTAACGAATCTGTACGTGGAAACGATGTACCGTCTTGAGTCCAGATGTTTGACTCAATTAGTAGAATATGGGTCACCAATGTCGTCCTACCAATTGAAAATTTCGCACCTTCTTCAAAATTTGTCCGTGAAACGTTGAGAAACCCTTAACCTAAAGGTTTATTAAAGTATGCATTTTATTGACTTCTTAAGTGCCAGTTACTTGACATTTGGCCTTAACAGAGCTCCTTACTAACGAGACTATTCGATCGATGATGGAATCAAAGTGATTTGCTTGCGTGGATTGAGAAAGTATTAGATACTAATATTATTTTTTCGGATTCTATCAGCCCGCAGATGGAAATTTTCGTAAGTTTAACTATTGTAACATCGACGCTTGTTTGACATCGTTTGAAACTAATATTCAAGAGCATTTTTAAATTGCATTTTATTACCGATCGAACGGTAAAACATTGTGCAATCGCCCGATGACAATGGAAAACATCGACGTAACAGAAAATTAAAGCGCGTAGTTTTTAGATTTGACACGGAATGACCGTCACGCGATTCGCAGAGGTGTTCTCTCGTGTTACGTCTAGATGAGTCGTTTTTAGCAGAGTCTGCCAATCCAAACGTCGTCGCAATGAAATTAGAATTAGTTAAGGTCTGTTACAAATTCCACGTATATCCGTCGCGAGCGAACGAGCTCCAGGAAAGTCGTGTCTTTCGTACGCTCGAGTATGTTGAACACGTGCGGGACGATTCGTTTGCGCTCGTTGAGACGAGTATCCTTGCTGGCGAACGAGAGAAAGATACACGTGACTCCTGTCGTAAGAAATTTCGCTGGTCTGCCCTTAAGCGTTAAGAGGTCACATCAACGATAATTCCTCCCACAAAGACAACACAATAAGAAGAATCACTTTACGTAACGAATAGGATAATTCTATCAGAGTCGTGCGGACAACGACGGTCGCGACGATCATGATCCGTCCGTATTACGAAAAAAAATGCTGCCTTTATCAGATAATTGATACTGCGTTACTGAAACGGGATTTTTTTACATATAAAAGAAATACATAGTTAAAGGATACTTTTAAAGGTCTGTTGCATTGCAATAAACTCTTTGCTAAGTACCTACGAACGTCTGAAAGGTTTCTTTGTTAACATATTCACGACTCACTCTGTACGGTCGTTCGATGAGCGAAGGGACAAGATTAATGTAGTTTTAGAATTATTAGTGGATTTTCTACTCGTCGAACGACCCTCGTGAAACACGATCTATGAGAAAAGATCGCTGCTCCACGATCCAATCAACGCGTCTCAATATTTTTAACTCTCTCATCGCGATCAAACATCAAGGTCCTCTTCGCGTTCATCGAGTTTGCACCGCACTACCCGCTTCCGGTCGATACTGAATCATGCTGAACGGAGTGCTTTTAGAACATCGTCACCGAGCACTTTTCATCGAAAGCTCTCGACGAACGACTTCGCGTTCCCGCCATTCAATGTTTTCGATACATCGAACCCTTCGAGAGATACATTTTAAGAACGAAACAAAGAAGAAGCCAGAAAGATCTCGATCGAAACTTTCAACTACGAATAATCGTACCGAAGATTCAACCTTCGCTGTGCGAACGTTTCTCACAACAGACGAGTTAACGCGTATCGCCCACGCACAGAAGCTCCCATCAACAAACTCCTCCATGCCTGGCACCGCGGGCATTTCTAGCGGCTTCCTGAACCTTAACAACCGATCCTTCGCTGACAAATCGTCCACTGGGAACTTTAATACCGACCAAGACCAGCTTGCCGAAGAGTGATATCCGTAAATCGTGGAAAATTGGACGATTAACTGGATTAAATAATAAGTGAGCTTTATCTTCCTCTACGAAAGCTGATTTTATATGGAACAATGTTGGATCATCCTATAACTAATTTCATCCCTTATTTTATTTTTATCGAAACCTTTCATATTGACGATTACATTAAAATACATCGATCGAATTCAACACGTACTACTAAAAACTTTTGATGTTGAGAAGTGCTTTCTCGACGATCTACGAACGCGATATTTTTGTATCCAAAAGGAAATTTAAAGACGAGTGTAAAGAATTAGAAATTTTAATTGTTAACTCGTACCACACCCACCGCGCTCCCCGGGACCTTGCACCAGCCGACTGCCACCTATTTCGATCACTGCATTTTTCACCTAAAATTTCAACGATCGCTACCGTGTAAAATCAGAATTAACCGAGAGTTTTTAAAATCGAGAACCTCCGAGATTTCGTGAAGATACGGAGAAGAGATGGGAGAAGGTCGTACTGATAACAAAAACGCATTGATTAATATTTCGATTGAGCTCGCGAAGAAGAATCGTGTACCGCCAAAGATCGAACCTTCACTGTGCAAACGTTTCTCACTGCTACGGCCGCACCACCAACAAACTCCTGAAACCGCGAACTTCTATGTGGCCTCGCGAGCCCTAACGGATCCATCACTGAGAGATCGTGGTGCAAATCGTATTCGATGAGTCGGACGAACCAGAAGGCGACGTGGAACACTGATTGTACCCTAACCAGCCGCAAAACCGTGACATCGTCGCCCGTGGGGCACGCGTTGCTCTTCGTGTTCGATGTTTGAAAATCGTCGGAGGATCGACGGAGGACCCCGGGTTCGTTTTGCTCCTGGCGTGGGCCGCGCAGAGAGGAATCGGCGGACACGCACGGCCGACAGCCCGGCGATCGGCGGAGGAAGAAGGAAAAGCGAACGCAGGGAAGCAGGCGCACGGCGAGCGGGAGGAGAGTAGAAGGACAGAGCCAGCGCGCGTAACGGCGATCGAACAGAGACGAAACGAGACGAGTAAAAGAGGGGCCCCTGGCGTTGACGGGCGAAGAGGGTCGGGGCCCCCTGTGCAAGCGTATCCAGTCAGCGCTGGTGGGTAAATGGGTATATAAGCGGGCCCCGGACGATTCCATCTCGACACACGACCCAACCTTCATCCCGTACGCCAACGAACGGTTCCCATCGCAAACGAGCGTAATCGCACGCGCGCGTACAAAAAGAGAGGATCTCGTGCGTCTGTTCGACTCTCGTTTGTCCTGTCCGTTTACTTCCTAACCCCCCTCAACCGAGTTTTTTTCGAGTACGCTTGTTCGACGGTTCCGACGGTTTAATCGGTGACTGAGAGGGAGAGTATCGACGCTAGAAGCAACAGCAGGAAGAGAGGAACGCGTCAACGAGTCGACGACCAGCGACTACCCACGATCAGATCTCGGTTGCAACCGGAGGAGAGAAAAAGACGTGAGTACCACCATTGATATTACGATTAACTGTTTCCTTCGATCTAGTTCTGAAATGTTATCGCAACTCTTTCGACGTTTTTCGTTTCGCAAGCCGAGGGACGCTCGCAATAACGCCGGTGTTGCGTCCCGACGAAACGGCCGTCTTCGAAATCGCGACGATTAGAGGCCCCCTACCCCCTCCCCCGGGGGGAGAAACGCGCGCGCAAATGGGATAATCGTCGGAACATATAATTTGCGCGGATTTCACAAGCGACCCCGCGTTTGCGTAATTCTCGTCCTCCTTCCGCGACTCTTTTTCTCTCCCCCGCCCACCCATCCACCCCCTCCCCCCGACGGTTCTCTCCGTCGTCGAGCGTTTCCTCACGGTTAATTAACCCGTTGCTAATCCGCTTGATCCGCGAGGCTGCGACACACGAAGCGCGAACCAACCGAACCGGGGGTTCCTCTAAATTTCTCGGCTTCTATCTTGTTCGATGTTCGCGAAAAGAAAATTTGTCCGTAATTGTTCCGGGTAATTTTCGAGTCGTAGAAAATAAGAAAAGGCTCGAGCGATAATAAACGTTTTATTCTACTTTTCGGTAATAGCGAACGGTAGAATGCCGACGACGATCCCTGAAAAGTGATTAGATCGACGGGGCATTCCAGGCGCGTTCGCGTCAACTGCGTCGCATTCTCCGTCCAATTGATTCAATATACGCAGATTAGATCGACAATCGCGCACTTCGAAAAGGATAGAGGACGACAATAGGTCTCGGTGCGCGCGTTACGGAGGCAGAGAGAAAGAGAGAAGGGCAGAAAGCATTGTGAAGCGGTGAACCACTTGATGGGCCGCGTCTTCTTTGTAAGCGTGGTACCACTATTACATCTCTGATGATCTTGATAAGGTAATGGGTGTCCATCATCTTTCACAGGCGCATCCTCCCCCCGTCGACCTCGTCGTGTTTGCGGTACGGTTCGCGCGGATCGTGGGCTTTGTTTTTCATCCTGGCCACCGAAAACGACACCGTTAAACGGGAATAGCCTAAAACGTTCGAATTAGACGGTACGAGCGTCGACTGCGCGACCGGTTCGCTCGACGAGCACTTTGCAATTAACTCTATTGCGGCCCATTACGTCCGCTCGCAATACGATCGAGCCTGGACGCTCGTTATTAAAGCCGATCATGCGACTTGGTAATGCATACTCGTTCCTTAACCCCTTGAGGCATCGAGGTAATATATTGGCTCATTAAATTCTAAAAACCGTATCTCGAATCCGTGCTCCCTACCGGAAATATTATCGGATATACCTGTTTCGTGATTCGGCAAAAATATCAGATTCAATATTCAAACACTGTGAGCAACTGCATCCCCCTGCGCTTGACTTATTTCGAAACGAATGTTTTTTTTTTAATTTCTATATCAACGACAATTAAAATTTTATTAACGTAATTATCGTCTTTTTCACCGACTGCATTCGATCTTTATCATTCAAATTGCGTGAAACTTTAAAGAAAAAAATCCCCCACTGGGTACAGTAATGATTCGTAAGATGAACATCGCTTCGGGGTTGACACGCGTTCATCCTTCACCAGCAGTTTTTTTTAATGTCGTTTTTTACTGTCTCCAAGAGTGATCCCCCAGTTGGGAGGGATAGGAATGTTCAACTTACGAATCATATACTAAAGCTAATTCATGGACACTTGGAAACGCTGATCGGGATCATAAGACTACCCTGATCAAGTAACTCGTTCTTTGATCTACAGACCTATTAAATGCGCCTTATCGGACAAAATAAATTTGTTACTAATAAACTGGAGGCCTCTGAAAGGTAAGTGGCCCAGGTTTCAAGGATCAAACGATCCGATAGGTAAACATCGTACTTTCTAAATCTGTTCGGGCATATCCTGTCGCAGTTTGAGCCGGCTAGGGGGTATAAATTTCCACAAAAACGATAGTCCAGACGTTGGTATGCTTTCATAATCGGTACGCGATTCGATCATACCGCGACAAAGTCCCCCGAACGGTTCTCGCAACCTCAAGTGCAACCGCAACTAAGCTAAAAGTCGCGTTGCCAAACGCGTGTAGCCGCGGTAAAAACTGGATCGTTGCCTCCTGCCTCCCTCGATCACTCTCTGTCGGCCAGTTTTTCCGTCTTTATTCTCCGTTCCTGCAGTTTTCCCTCTCCGGGCGACGCGCTCTCCCTCTCGGCGCGCATTCCGCCTCGGTCGCGTTCTCCAGAAGGCGTGTCTTCTGGGACAACAGAAACACGTTTCGTCGCCTCCCGTTTGCGCAACTTTTCGGCAACCGATGTACGAATAAGGCCCGAAGACGCTCGCGATCCTCCGTACAATTCACTGCAACTAACCAACGGTATAGTAAACGGAATAAATGTAACGATCTCGTGAAAACTGTCGTCTAGCGTCCTTGACTCGGTCAGGGTGGCAAGATCGAATCTCGAGGAATCGTCGTACCTAACAAATTGTATCACTCGCTGATTTCCTAACTTTGATACGCGAAAAGACCCGGTACCGGTGTCAACGGCCTCTAATTATGGTATTAAAACGAATTAGCGGTACGTCATCCACCGTTAAAGCGTCGAGAGCTCCGAAACTGACTCGAGCGGATCGTCGTAATTTCTTGTCGTATGATTCTTGGTAGAACGTAGAACATAGAAACGAAAGTGAGTCGCTGTCGCCCAGGGAGAAAAGCTATTCAACGGTTTGTACCCAACAAGGGTATCTCTTAACAGATCTCTCGAAACTGACTTTGAACGGATCGCTATATTTGTTCCACCGACTATACCTACGCTCGAGAACGGTTTCCTCTCGGTATAAATTACTCGCTCGATTGGCCGCGACTCGCGCCTCCGAGCGGAAGGTCGTTCAACGGTAGCGCGAACTCGAAAGAATGCTATTGGAGTCGGTTTTTATCCCAGGTTCGAGCTGGCCTGACTCGCGCGACCGGATTTCGTCAGCATTCTGCGTTTCGCTCGCTAACGTCCGCGAGTAATGTACAACCGACGCGGTATCGTATGGTCGTCGATTGTCTCCGGTTTCACCAGCTGAGTTTCAACGATGCTTGCTCGCAACGGAGGCTTCGACGCGTGGCAGAATCGACGATACCGATTTGCGCAGCAGAATCAATTTCCGTCGAGCGAGCGCTATTCGTTGGACTGATTATGTGGGATAAATTCAAATGATAATTCGTGATTTTTAGTTGATAACTTGATCCCCGTACAGGACCCTCCAAAGAGGTATATCTGAGTTAAAATAGAATTTTAGTCGTCTCGTATGAGACAATGCTTGGTACGGGTACCACTATTTTACTACGAATTTTTAGAGTTCTTCTAATTTTAATATGCCTGTTATTTAGATTTGTAACCTGCAAATGATAGTTCTTTCACACAAATATTCTCGACAGCGAAATTTTCCAGCAAGACGCAAGATTCCCTACTGGGCAGGTTGCACCGCGCTCGATGTCCATCGAGAAGTTTCACACTCAAGAATCTAACGTTTTCACGATTAACAAGAAACGAGAGAACCTTAATTCTTGGGAATGAAGTTAATTCTTAATTCTTTCGATCGGTCGCTGGTTCGTTGAAAGCAGAATCCTATGGTCTCGATCGCAACGAACCGAACAATGTCCTCTCTCTTTCCGTTTGCACGCGTTCCGGAAGTCCCACCCACGTTTCCACTTTCTGTCCGCGTATCACGCAACGCAGTTTGCGCGTAATGTTCGCGCTTCCGTTCGGGGAATCTTATCCGAGTCGTGGATCAGCGTCAAAATAATCTTTTCGATCGCGTGATTTTTCACGGGTTACAAAGGTGACAAAAATTGCGTAAACCGTGTCCTAATTTCGTGCAAATGTCTTTCGAGAGCGTCGTAAACAACGGTTCGATCTTCCACCATGAAGAACATCGATTCGAATGATATTTGAGGATCTCTCGAGATACCCCCAACATCCGGCGACGAGTACGCGAGCGCGGGACGCGTGTCCGCTTAATTGATCGCTCGTCTTCCGCGCGAACATGCAACGAACAGAAGCGAGAGCCGTGCGTTGAAGGAAGAAAGACGACGGGCGCGCGCAGAGAAGTCGCGCGAACGCGCGTGTAACGAGCGCGAGGGGCGCGCATCCTGTCATTAGTTCCATGACGCTCGCCTTATTCAATGCATTCGGTTCAATGTCACCTGTCCCTCTCCTTCCTGCCGGATCTTCTCAGCAGCCCCTTGTCCATCCCTCCCCTCCCCGTTCCCGTGTCTCTTTCTGGCGGGCAGCGTGGCGTTTTCGTCTCGCGACTCATTCATACGGCCGTGTTCTCCATTCATGCCAAGTGAGCTCTCTTAACTGGAAGATTGCGAGGAACGTCCACTGGCTCGTTTCCTCTCACTCTTTGTATCTTCGTCGAAACCTTTGCTCGACCCTTCGATTCCAATCCGCGTCCGTTTCGCGTCTCCAATTCTAGTTGCGTGTGCCTCTATCAACGGTTTCGAGTAACTCGTCCAGCTGCTCACGTTTGAGATAAACATCGTTGAATCTTCTACTTCCTGAAGATTCCCTCGGTTCTTTGATTCTATATACGATGAATAGGATCGTACGTCCAGGCTAACAGTTTCGTCTCATGTTTTTGTCGCAGAAATCGAGATGAAGCTAATAGTGACAACGATGATGTGCCTGCTGGGGGCGGCGTTCGCCATGCCCGTGGCGGAGAACCAGGAACCGCTTCAGGTGGTGCCCCTGGAGAAGGCGACGAGCTCCGTGAAGCTCGCCTCGGCCGATTTGCCTGACGTTCCGGCGCCCAGCCAGGAGCAAGCAGGACCCGTGCCAGCGTTGGTGGAGTCCAAACCGGGCGTGCCAGCTGAGAAGCCTAGCGTGAGGAGCGAGCCTCTTCCGGAGAACTTCCAAATGTCCGAGAAGCCCGAGGAGAAGAAGGAAGAGCTCCCGCAGGCGAAGCCCGAGGAGAAGAAGGAGGAGAATCCTCAGGAGAAACTGGCCGAGCAACAGCCGCAGGAATCTCAACCGGCGCAGGAGCAGAAGCCTGAGCAACCTCTGGACGCCAAGAAGGAGGAGGAGAGCCTGAAACCAGCCGCTTCAGAGTCCCACGAGACGGTGCAAGCTGCGCCCCAGGAAGTTAAATCGGAACCTGCTGCGCTGCCAGTCGAGGAACCCGTAAGTACAACGAGTCTCCGAGGAAACGAACTAGTATAGGTACCAACGACACGTTACTGGTGTTTCAGAAACCGGTGGTCATAGAAGGTAAGAGCTCCGAGCAGGTCGACTCCGGCGAGAAGAGCGCGGAGGTTAGCAAAGAGGAGCCCAAGGAAGAAAAGAAGGCCGAGGAAGCGAAGCCCAGCGTGAGGAAGGAGGACGAACTAGCCCCCGCCGCGTCGGAATCGTCGGAGGAGAAGGCTCAGCCTGTTGCTGAAGAGAAGAAGGCGGACAAGCCGCAAGAGGAAGAGAAGAAGGCTGAAGAGAAACCCGACCGCGTGACTCGCGATGCCGAGGAGGCAGCCCCAGCGGCCAAGAAGCAGCTCGACCAACCTGCTGAACAAGCTGTCAGAGCCGCGGAGGCCGAGAAGAGCCAGCCAGAGCAGCCCAAGCCAGCAGAGGAGATGAAACCGGCCCTGGCCAGCGAGAAGAACGAGCCCACCCTCGAGCAGCCCGCCGTCAACTCCGAGGATGCCGCCAAGAGCGAGGAGAAACCCGAACCGGCCGCCCTGCCCGCCAAGGAAGCCAAGAGTGCCGAGGGTGCCGCTCAGCCAGAGTCATCGTCGCCGCAGGCGAAGCCCGCAGAGTCGAGCCCGGCCAAGCTGGACAACGCCGAGCCCCAGGCGAAGGCCGACCCCATAGAGGAGAAGAAAGAGGAACCCATGAAGCTGGACGCCGCGGCGAAGGAGGCGAAGGAAGGCTCCGACGAGTCCTCGGAGGAGAAGCTCGCCAAGAAGAAGAAGGAGGCGAACAGCAGCGAGGAGTCAAAGAGCAGCGAAGAGTCAAAGAGCAGCGAGGACAAGTCATCCGAGGAGAAGGAGTCCAAACCCGCCGAGGCAAAGCCGGAGCTGCTGCCCAAGCCCCAGGAGCTAACGTATTTATTTAATCAGGGTTAGGTCCACCTACAACGACGGTCGCGCGCGAGACGAAGCGGGAAGACGAGCAACGGTAGCCAAACAGCAGCAGCAAAACATCGACCAGACCGAGGGCTCGCGACGCAGAGACCGACCGCGTCGACCGCACCAGAGCACAGGGATGGGCGCGAGTTCTTCCCACGGATAGAGGCGCGATAGATAGAGAGAGAAAGAGAGAGAGAGAAAGAGACGACAGAGCGCGTGCACGTCAGGAAGTGTCAACAGCAGCAGGAGAGAAAGAGGATTTACGGAGTGAAAGCAATCGGTGTGAATGGGAGAGAGAGATTGTACGATCAATTGTGGCAGGGTCCCGATACTTCCCCGGCGCGCCACGAGTCCGACGAAAAAAAACGTTCATCGATTCGGCGGGGCAGGATGACCGAGCGATGCCTGGTCAAGAGCGAACGTCGACGGAAGATCATGGAAACGACGACGGAATGTATATGCTCGTCAATGATTCCAACATGGCCGCGCGTCGCACGAGTCATCCTCAACTTCGTCCCGGCGGACACTGGCGATTTGTCCGCGGGGACGGACACGGCCCCTGATTAGAGTTATCCACATTCCAAATCCCCTCCCCCCAAACCCGTCTCTTCCCTTTTCTTTGTGTTTTTTTTTTTTTTGTCAAAACCACACACGACCACAACCACAACCTCATCCCAATAAACTAGTGTGTAGCCTCGACTCTGTCTTTTTTTTTTAGAGATACGTGTCATTATTATTATTAATATTATTATTATTATTACGATTTAGTACCAGTACCGCTATTATTATTAATATTATTATTTGTATTATTGCTATCATCGTTATAATAATAATTATTATTATTACTGTCAAGCCAGCCGATGTTTAATCGTGTCACCAACGTTCCCTATGCTTGTCTTGCAACTACCATTTTGTATTCACAAGCATATCTCTTATTAGTCCTGTACGGGTATTCTTTGACCAACGATCCCTCCATTTTCTACGAACTTCTTGGAAGAAGTTGGAACTCGTAAAAGTATATTTATATCCGTCTCGTGCAGAAACTTCTTTACTCATAATTCGTACAGTATTCGAATACGTAATATTCGAATTCTATTTGCAACGTGATATCGCGATGGAATAAAAACAACACTGATAAGTAGCATCCGACGATTCTGAACGAAGATAAACCTGCATCGAATTCGATTATAGAGGAATAAATGTACAAGAATCGAGACGCGAGAAAATTGGAAACCGTCGATCTCATCCGACTTTTCTCGATTACGACGCAAACGAACATTGAAATGGAACTCGACACGATGTTTGCGTCGACTCCATACACATTCCAATTCACTAGATAGAATCAATTACGGCCGTCGTGACGAGCGTCGTGAGTTTAATAGTAACATTACCTACCGTCGCGAAAACAATCATACTCTAGCGTTACAATACGCTAACAAACGAGTCAAGAAGTGGCGTTCGCGTGCACCTGCCAGTATAACCAACAATTAAAATAACAAACGTCGTATAATAATCGGATTCAAGTAATATCGGAAGAATATTTTATCCGTAAACGCAGCTGATGAGGAATTTAATTAAATATCCCAGTAAGAAACTATTTTTATTAAGTTTCCGATCGCGTTACGCAACAGAGGGTTCATCGATCCTTCTTAAACTTATTTGACTTTTACCGTTCCAGAAAATTTTTTAGCCCTACTCGCGAATGCCCCGCGAATGTGAAAGTTGTGTATAAACTGCTTGATCTAAAAAAATAGCGAAGGAGTCGCATCATAAACCAAGGCATTTCAAACCTATAAAGTATTCGAACAGCTCCTCCTCGAGGAGCGTGTTCTTTGTCCCACGATTCGAGGAGGACGAATAATCGTGTCCGCGGGGAATGCACTTGCACAAGACTCGTAGATTCGCGTGATTGGTCGTCACGCCTAGCGAACAATCTTTCAGGCCGCACGACGACGACATTTCTCCGTGATGCATCGAAGTGCATCGATTCGTCAAAGGGCGAATGAAAAGCTGGCGCGCGCTCTCGGGCACGGTTTGTAAACAGTGAGGATACGCGAGGTGAGTGGACCCAGCGAAATGTCAAGGCGCAACTGGATTTTGCAACAGAACGGGATACGTTGGTTTCTTCGATTCGAGTTCCCGCATAGTTTTACGCAAGATCGACCAACAAAATGCGCCGAGAGTTCGCGGGAAAATAATCAACACGCCGCGATCGAGGAACAACCAGTCGATTCAACGCGAAATCTTACACGTAACTCGAACGGTTAAACATACGATTCGACTTGGAGGAATTTTTTTTTATTATGGATTCAATATGTTTTTATAGAAATATATTTCAAAGTATTACCTTCGACGTACCGTGTATCTCGTTAAGAGAATATTTGCCAGGTACTTTCGTACGCGGAAAGAACAGAGGAATCTGTTTGTATTAACCCCCTGCGATCCAAATATTGTTGAGGAAATAAATTATTCGATGTTCTGAGAAGACGTTTAAACAAGAAATATCAGAGAATTATCGACGTACTAAAATAATGCAGGCTCAATATGTTAATATTCGAAGCTCGCGCGAACTGTATTTTAAATTTTAATTGAGATATCATTTACGAGCATAGAGCGTTACAAACAGTTTGTACTCGTAATATTTAAATAGTGTTTATGTGAAATATTAATACGTTTAATGCGTCTATGTTCCCAGAACTTATGAGCACGCCATAAATGGGTACAAAGAAAGGCGACAGTCAACTGCCTCCGTGGCGCAATCGGCTAGCGCGTTCGGCTGTTAACCGAAAGGTTGGTGGTTCGAGCCCACCCGGGGGCGGTTCTTTTTTATACTTAAAAAAATTATCTTTTTACTTTTATCGTTTGAAACTGAGAAGAAATTTCATAATATCTACAGTACTTTGATTTATTTAAATATTATTGAAATAAGAAGAGCATGATAATTATGGAAATAATACGTTAAACTACTTGTGTAATATCGTGAATAAATTTGAAAATTCAACGGTTGTTTAAAAATGATATTAATGCTGCGTTAATGTTAAAATATCTATCGTATATGTTAAAAGTGTGCCAACTATATTGAATAATAACATATATATGAAATATAATTTTTCTCTAATTATTCATTCGTGAGTATAATCCATTTTACGTCATGAAATACAACAAAAAGAAAAGAAAAATTAAAAAAAAAATGTATTGACCCCGACGTGATTTGAACACGCAACCTTCTGATCTGGAGTCAGACGCGCTACCGTTGCGCCACGGAGTCGGTTACTCCAAATTTACTTCAAATTGCTTAGAAGGAACAAACATACCTATCTCTAACTAGTAAAATATATATAACGTTCTAGTAATTATCGATTTAAATTAATTAAATTTAAATTTATATATTTTATACAATACTCGATGCTACGTATATTTAGCAATTTTTGTATCAAACGATAATTTCAATCATTATATACCATAGTATTTAAGGGTTTCAAAACAAATGTGTATTACATACCTGATTTGTAAGCATGAAGCAAGCTAGAACACCCAATGACCACCAATCCACCTCCTGTCCATAATATTGCCTCTTCAGTATTTCCGGCGCTGAAACAATACATATACAAGAAAACATGTAATTACTACTGCTATTTAAGTAAACGGTACTTAAAGAATATTTTAATATTTACCCATGTACTCGGGTGTTCCGCAAAGTGTATTTGTTCTTTCTGTATGATTTAACCACTTTGCAAGACCAAAATCTATGATCACAGCATGACCCTCTTCATTCAGAAGAACGTTTGTTGCTTTTATATCTCTGTGTACTATGCCAGCATTGTGTAAAAAATCTGATGTAACAGTAAAAAATTAGAAATTCTAAAATACACGGAACTATTAATTAAGAACAAAACATACTTACCAATGGCTAAAGCAACTTCAGCTACGTATATTCTAACTATATTTTCTGGTAAACAGCCACACTGTTCTACTAGAGAAAATAACTCTCCACCGCCGACATAATCAGTTACTGAAATTATTAAGTATTATAAAAAATATTCAATAATAACCACTAATAAAGTAAAAAGAATAAACTTACAAATATATAATGTTTTCCTTCCCTGCCACTTATGGCAGCAGTTTAATATAAATGGATGGTGCCCAACTAGTTTTTGTATAGCAACCTAACATTGCATATTGATTTAAAATCTATTATCTCCTAAATTAAGTGAACATTTACTTAATTTTGACAGCCTACATACCTCCTGTTTAGCCTGGATTACTCCATTTTCTGCAACCACTTTAGCTTTGCTAATTACTTTTAAAGCAAATAATTGTCCATTTTCTTGTTTTCTGATCCTGTATACTTGTCCATATGCACCTTTGGCTATCACATTTAAAAGGGTATAAGAAGCTTGCAAGGGTACTTGTCTTATTTGAAATTCTGGAAGAAACATAGCTTGAGACCGTGATACTGGCCATGATGTTTTTGAAGTACCCAGTGGATCATATAATGTATCTTCGCTCCAACTAAAAATATTCGATTTGTTATTATATTTATGTCATACAAAATGTGTAGCACTTAAAAGACCAATAAAACTACCTTCTGTGAGAAGCACGAGACCATGATTTAGATTCCTTCTTTGTGGACTGCGTTGATCCAACACAACTTCCACCAATTATATCACTAAGACTATACTATTTGAAAAAAAATTAAACCAACAGTTACTGAACCATATTAATTTATATACGGTAACATATTGTTTCTTTACTTGGTTAATAATATTATTTAAGCTATAGAGGTTATAACAATTTTGACTAATATATACCTGACTAGTATACTTCTGATTATTCTGATAATTATTTTTAGAAGTAGTATTACCCATTCGACCTACAAAATTGTATAGTATTTTCAATATCGTAATATTCAAACTTCGTAATAGATAATAAATACATATTTATTTTGTCCACAATCTTTTATTTCATTCAAGCATGTTTGAAAATGCGTAATAAATTCTCCCATGTGCATTAAAATTGCCATTTAATTATGATGCAGTGATTTAGAATCAGTACATAGACAATAAAATGATTTATTACAAAAATCAATTGCCAAATGTACACATATCTAAGATCTACATAATTCGTTCATATAACGAAATTACTATTAATTAATTCCAATAATTATGGACTCTTTAATAAGATTCCATACATGTACGTATTAATACTTTATTAATTACCCAATGACAGTTAAATACCATAAATGTACATTAATAATTTTGAAATTTTGTAGACCGTCCAATCGAACTGTCTTTAAACGATTAAGAAAAAACAAAGGAAACCCAAACACAAACGACACAGCAGTATTATATTATTTCGTCTCTAATAATGATGCCTACTGTTACAGTAAATTGATTTTCATACGTAATTGGGAAAAAGAACGAAAGCAAATATCATCGAATTCGGTATACGATTTGAATTATTACGAATCAAAATGATGCATGTATCATCACGTGACCTAACATTACACAGATGACGCACAAGGATAGTCCTATCGTCTTATAAATTTTCCCCAATATAAAACTAACGTACCGACATAAAAGAAATTTCAATAATTTAATCAATATTTCTAGTCAATCTGTCTTTCATTAAGAGAAAACAATATACCACGGTGAAATTTTGTATGGACTGTGACCAAATACATTGCATTAAAAAAATGGAGTTACTGAACGATTACAAAATTTAACCTGCGATTTGGTCAGATTTACACTCGTAGCTTCTTCGTAGACAGACGGGACCAATCGATTTTCCCTTCTATTACAAACACTAGAAATTCAATTATACGTATAAAACTGACTTCAGAATTTAATTTTGTTTATTAATTTAACACACTACCAATTCTTCCGAGCATTCGATCCCATTGATTTCTTAAATTTAAGACATTCATTGCAAGTTATCTCAAAAGCTACATTGAAATTTTCAAATTTTCCTCTGAATGCTCGTCTGTGGCACTACATACCAACAGAGAATCGGTTAATTATCGACTAAAAATAACGTTTAAACTCTTCGGAAAGGAGCATAGAATCGACATCTTTCGGAAAGTGTAACAACTAATTGAAAGTTACGCAGTAACAATTGGAAGTATGTTTTCGTAATGAAAACAAAATAATATTTAGTTTTGTCTGAAACCTGTTGAATTCGCCGGCAAGACTTATATACCAAACTCTGGCTTAGTACAGAAATATTTAAATACAAAATTTCATTATTTGAAAACACGCCACAAATTCATGCCGCGTGAGGGGAAAATCACCAATCTTATTATTTTTGTACAAGTACGCAACAAAATAGAATAATATATATTTAATATTTTTATTAACACCTATATTTAACATTTTAATTATCGTAAAACAATGATCAGAGACTGTTTTTCCTCGCGACGAATAGAAGTATGTTGCGTTGGAAATAAAACTAAACTAGTGATTTTCCCCTTACAGCTATTGAATACCGTTCGTAAGCCTCCAGTGGCGAATGCATGAGACATTACAAGATATTAGGAAACTCGTACCGACGACAAAAGTGAAGGAACGAAGTAGTTGAATTGATCGCAAAATGTTTAAAGTGCAAAAGGTAGGCCAATTTGGCCATGTGTTGAAGCGAGGCATGTCAGATATTGTCCAAACTGTAGAGCAACGTTCTCATTCTCCCGGAGAAGGTATATTAAATTATATTGAAAAGATTTCATAAATAAGAAACATTGTGTCGAAAGTATTATCACGGTATTACTTTTTCATATCTAATATCACCGTGTTATGCTGTTATTTATAAAAAATAAAGTCACGACTTATTTGCACAACTTTCGTTAAGATTTGTCAAAGTATAAATTTTGCTTAAGGTTACTGTAACACGTTATGTAAGAACAATTTCGATTTTAGGTCCCGAAAAAATGTGGAGGAACTTAACTTTGTTCGTAGCCATTCCTAGCATTCTAGTTTCCATGGTTAATTGTTATCTTACTAAAAAAAAAGAAGAGGGACACCTACACCGACCTGAATATAAGGAATATCCATACATGAAGGTTATGAACAAGGTACATGAGGTTTTAAAATTTACTATGAAATTATGACGTAATTTAATCGGTTTTGACTTTGGTGCAGCCTTTTCCTTGGGGAGATGGTAAACATTCGCTTTTCCACAACCCTAAAATGAATTACATACCCGGCGTTGGTTATGAAGAGTAACTCTGTAAAATTATTACTGTCTAGTTTACATTAACTAATATTATATATATATTCTAATCTTGTATTGTATCACAAGTAACAGCATTAATAAAAATAATAAAATTTCGTTTCATTTCATTTGATATTTCTAAGTATGCTTAAGAAAACTATATGTACATTACAATCTTGTATTCTGTAGAAATTGAATAAATATTGCCTCTATCTGAATAAATTCGATAAAGTTTAAACATTTAAAACTCAAAATAGATTGCTTACCTTGGTGATCGTAGTCTACAGATACATGCAAAGAATTCAGGTAAATAACTAATATAAGGCAATGAGTAGAATTTATTTTTAATAGTAACTACAATAAGTATTTTGAGTTTTCTATATTTTGCAATATTTGTACAAAAGGTAATAATTTATAAAAACAATTCTATAAAAAAAAAAGAAAAAATTAACATTCTTAAATTCTAACTCAAAACAGCACCAATAAATACTGTTTAACATAACAGAGTCATATTTCGTATTTGAAGAAATAAATGTAGAACATCAGAACTAACAAGATAATCTCAATTAGAAGTATATACTTTTTTCTACTGGTTTACAGTTTTTGTAATGTTCTTGCCAATGTAATTCCGCGCATTCTTTACAGCAATATTTAGCTTCCAAACAAATTGAACACACTACAGTACTGGGTTTGCTACACCTTAAACATATTTTAATTTCTTCTTCTTCAATATTTCCTTCTGTAATGGATATAGGTATATTGCTACCTTCTTCCATGTTTTCAAATGCTTCAAGTGTAATACTCCTAATATCTGCAATACATGATGTAATACTTTCTTCCAACGAAAAATTATTTGTGTCTGTATCATTAGGATATTCAATATTATTGTCTGAACTTTTATGTGGAAGTTCTGTTAAAATTTCACATTTAGTATTATTTAGAGGTGGTAACACTCTACTAGAAAAAAGTTCTAATTCTTCTGGATGTTGTGTACACTCTTCAGGTACCTCATTCTCTGTTTTTATTACAGTATCTTTATTATTATCAGCTGCATCGATATTAACAACCGTTACGTGATCGTTATTAGGAGAAATTTCTACAGTAACTAAATGTGAATTTAATTGCTGTGATACATCTTTAGTAGATTCTTCCAAGTCAGATGCTACTGATATTTCTTTTTGAGCTTTACTAGGAATATTTTTGCTTGTCTGTTTCTTTATGGAATTTCCTAAATCCTTATTTACTGCACTTTTATGATTTTCGTTACAGTTTGATGTTGTTTGAATTTCTAAAATTGATGTAAGTAAAGGATGATTTTCTTGTAGGATAACCACGTCTTCATCTCGTTCATTCGTTCGTATTGCTTCCGTATTTAATACGTTTGATTGTTGTGTCTGATCAGGTAATTGCATATTTTGCAAATTATTAGTTACTTCTTGTTCTTTTTGAGATTGTTTCTGTTCTTCTATAACACTTAAATACTCTTGAAGTATTGTATTACATTGGTCTACATTCATTGTTTTAGGTTGTTCTTGATTAGCATCAGATTTACCAACTTGACATTCTTCTTCATTCTTTTGTGCAGTAATTTGTATTTCCTTTGGAACGTCAGTACTAATGTTTGTAAGTAAATTATTTTCGAACACATTTGCTTGATATTCATTTTGTTCATAGTTTTTTATAGTTTTTTCTACATGGTGTTTCAAAGCTCTTTGAAAATTAATTATTAATGACCTCTCTAAATTAATTTCTTGCCACGTTTGCGGGGTATATTCTTGATCGAACCGCGCAATACAATCAAAATAGAAATTTATATGTTCAAGTAATATAATTTTTTGAATATCAGAAAAATATGTCAATATATCAAATTGCGTCGCTATTGAATGAGACGAGATTTGTGTAATATTTTCTTTCTTATTTTTAGAAACTATCATGTTTCGTTTAATTTTAGAGGAATGAATATTCTGTCCATATTGAGGGGACATCTTTTGTTTCGAAGTAACGTTTTGAGAAATCTTTGGTGCTGGTCGCTTTTTATACTTCTGTATGCTTTGTTCTTTAGATTTCAATTCAAACCGTGGTGCACTTGGTACAGTTAGTGGTATGTCACTTCTCACTGGTATATTCTGTTGTGTATTCTGAGTTAATTGTTGCCTATTTTGTGACTGAATACACTCTCGTATCGTATTAAAGACCGGTTGCGTATGAACAGTCTTCGGAAATTGTTGACCCACAGATTTAATACTTTGTTGCTGGATCGTATGTATCCGATTACTATTTTGTTGCTGGATTGTATGCATCTGATTACTATTTTGTTGCTGGATTTCATGCGTCGTTTGAATATTTTGTTGCTGGATAGTTTGTCTCGGGCATATATTTTGTTGCTGGGTCGTTTGTGCTGGATGAATATTTTGTTGCTGGATCACTGGCGTCGGATGAATAATTTGTTGCTGGGTCGCTTGTGTCAGATCAATATTTTGTTGTTGGATCACTTGTGTTGGGCGAATATTTTGTTGCTGGATCGCCTGTGTTGGGCGAATATTTTGTTGCTGGATCGCCTGTGTCGGGCGAATATTTTGTTGCTGGTTCGTGTATGTCAGATTTGTTTCTTGACTAATGTGTACCGGATTAATATTTTGTGGATATATCGTGTGTGCTAGGTTAACATTTTGGTTTCCGACCGCGTATGCTGAATTAATATTTTGTTGCTGGATCGTGTGTGTGGAATTGGTGTTTCGTTGTATTGGATGATTTGGTCTAGATGCGTTACCAGCGTAAAATTTATTCATCGGTGGTACATATACTTGTGCAACATATTGCTGATTTAAATAGGATGTGTTTGATACTGGCGCATAAATATGATTCCCTGGTTGGTTTGCACCAATGGATGATTGTGGTACTTGTTGGAAGGGAATACTTTGCGATGTATGGACATTTGTTACTTGGGTTTTCCTATTCAAATATGTAGGTAAAATTCTCGATTTTAAAACTGGTCTTTGTGTTTGCAACCTATAATTCAATTGTTGTAGATTAAGTAGTGAATTATTAGAGGGATTCGTTTGATTTAAATTTGAAGAATACTGATTTTGCACAGGAGTTACAGGAATTGAATTTTGTGATGTTTGGAACATTCGAGGATTCTGATACATATTTTGATTTGGTGTTACATTTTGGCGTTCATTAAAATTATCTCTTGCAATTTGAGTCTCGTAATTTAAGGTTTTCACGTATTCGGACGTGAGCGATGGTGCATAAGTAAATAATTCCTTTAGAGTCAATTGTGGCAATTTAAACATCGATTTGTTAAGTCTTTTTATAACTCCATGAATAAGAGGTACATAACTATTACTGCTTAATGTATTCTTTAATTTTTCAAATTCTGAATACAGTAATTTATCGCACTCTAAATTGGAAGTGTAGTTAGAATCACGTATACGTTGAATTGTTGTATATATATTGTACAAAATACCTTGTAGAAATCTTTGAGTTTCTATACTAATTTTCTGTTTACTACTATAAGATGTTGCTTCAACAGAGGCTGATGTAGATACTGGTACAGATGTTGCAGGTAGTGTTTGCGCCTGAGGAATAGCTAAAGATACGGGAACGGTAGAATTCAAAGAACTATCTGATATTGTTATTGTACTTGTATCTAGAAGATTAGAAACAGTAGATACAACAGGATGTATTGGCGTGGGACACCATCTAGAACCTAATTCTGCACTAGATAATACCCTTAATCTAGGTTGAGGAAATTTATTAGACTGAGTATTTGCCTCTTCTGTAGTATGGTTTAGTTCAGATTCCTGTAACACTGTTTCGTTTATATCATGCGACGTATTGCACGTATTGTCATTTATTAGAACAGCTTCTGCCCTTTTATCAATAGATGCTATTGCACTGTTTAAATTTATATAATCACTTTTTTTACTGCTGTTTGGTTCTTTCTCTTTAGCTTCGTCATTCTTATTACAATTCGATATTATTTCTGATAATATTTTTAAATTCGACTGTTTATCTATATCTTCCTTAATAGTGTTTTGATTTTCATCTCTTATGCCATCTTCCTTAATGCTAACAACATTTCCTTTAGATGTAATCAGACATTTTTCATTTAAGAACATTTCAATAAGTGCATTCAAAACTTTTGTATGTAAATTATCATTTTCTTGAGACGTTTTAGTATCATCGCTTATAACTACTTGAGCGTTGCAATCTGCATTGCATGTTTCTAAGTTAATACAAGGTATTGTGTTAGTGCATGTTTCTGTTTTAACTACAGGATTAATTTCTTCTGGTCTTTCAGTCGTTTGGAATGTTTCTGTAACATCCGTTGTAATTGTAGTTTTCGAAATATCTTGAGTATCGCAATCCGCAAAAATATCCATTTCCGATTTTCTAATTTGTTGCGATGTTTCTGTAATATCCATTATAGTTATGGTTTCCACTGTATCACTTTCGTCAGAAATACTGATTAATTTCTCTGTTTGAACACTGTCTGCCGCGCATGTATTAGTTTGTGATTTATTGTTTTCAACTTGATTAATGATTTCAACACTTTCATCCTCGTTAACTTTTGGTTCATTGGTCATTTTAGATTTTATAGAAATCTCCTTAATATCTTCACTGTATTCGTCTTGTATTGTTGAATCAGGTACAGCTCGTTGAATATCCTTCAGAATTTCTACAGAACCAGCAGCTCCATTTGTACTTTCTTCAGTAATGCACAATCCAGAATCACACGAGTCAACAGAGTCCTTTTTCCGCCTTCTTTTGAACCTCTTCTGTAAGATATCTTGTTCTTGCTCATCTTCGCTGATACTTGTACAATTTCCGAAACACGATCGCCACTTGCTTTTTACTTGTCGTTCCTTTTTTCGGAAAGTTCTCTTCATTCCATCGATAGATGCATCAATTTTTGTTCTCTTCTGTAACGAATCTGAACTTATCAATTCGCGTGACCTCTTTGGAATTTTCTCTTGTTTGGCTGCTACTTTGGTATTACTAAGTAATTTTGTACCGTTTTCAGGAATACTTGCTAACGACATTTCACTTTTATTACTCTTTTGCGCGATATATTTGGTTTTACATAATATAGAACCTACTTCAATATTTGCACCTTTGTTTCTATTAACATTCGATTTAGCAGAATCAGTCTGTTCAAAATTATAAGAACGTACATTGCTTTTTGTGCAATTTTTCTTATCTTGAACTGGTGCGTAATTTATAACACTGCTTATGTAATTACATTCATCGTCGATATGTTTAAATCGATCTTCATCTTGATTGCAAGTGGACTTTTTATTCGAAGGTAAGTCTTTACTATTTATGCAACCCCTATTTCGTGATTTAAATATGATATCTGTAGATACGATTACAGAATCCCTTTTATTCATTGACTTCTCAGGTATACTCATTTTTGATGAAACAATTTGGTCCAACTGCTCTAAAGCTTTATCAAAGGGATGTAACGTAGTCGGTATGTTATTCCCCAACTTAAAATGTTTGCTCGATACAAGTGACTCTCGAGGGTTCTTTATTAGCGCATCTTTGCACGCTTTTATTCGTTCTGTTTTATTATTTTTCTCTTCATCGGCGCAAACTACCGTCGTGTCTGGTTGCTCTGCATTTCTTTCCCCCCGTCGCGAATAATGCTCGGAAGATGTAATTTGAGATCTACAAGCGTTCGCGATTTCGTCACATACCTTCGCTTCATTTTCTAACGATAGTCTCTTTGGTCTGAAACACAAATTTGATTACCATTACCGCAAACAATTTAATTTCATTGTAATCAGTAAATATTTTACCGAAATTTTTTAGAAGGTCAAAAAACGAAGCGACTAGGTCATCAACGATCAATGTGGATTAAATTGCGAATTTAAATCAACAGTATTGGACATTTCACATAAATCAGATACATTACGTTTAAAATAAACTTCTTATGAGAAACAGATATGACGTTTCAAGTTTCTGTATTTTTACATTATAGTAACTGATAACCGTTGTACAAAGTTCATTGATAATAAGATCTATTTACTCATTTACAGATAAATTATATACATACACGCACAGAAAAGCGTAATTTTTGTTGTTAATTGTGCGATCGAATGACATTACAAACTTTTCAATCTTAGAATCTTTTGAAAACATATTTCTTCCTATATGCAAGATACTTAAATAGGAACTAAGTATGTGATGTAATGCAAACAGATTTGCACTCTATATAACACATATAAATAATATGTATTATAATGTATGTTCGCCTACAATATATATATTTTAAGATTGAAGGCACTTTGGTCTGCATTATAAATTTCTTTAACTTGCGTTTATTCCTTTCTATTCTTTTTGAACAGAAACGCCTGAAGTTTTCGTTTTATGATCGCTTAAGGTATAACAATATTTTTTTTCGAGGGTCTGCAAACGCATATTTAAAAATCCCGTTAAGTAGGCCCTACACGGTCAGCCGCATCGTTTAGGGCCACCTTTAGGTTGACTCAACTTCTGGAAACCCAATATCATCTAAATTGCTGGCAATAAACCTAATTTGCACGATTGGGGACAATGGGGCAACTACTACCCTACCTGAGACCATTTTGGGTCTTATTTCTACTATCTCAATAGGAACCTCTCATATTGGTCGTGTTCACTGTACACATTTGTACATAAAGAGGAAATAACTAGTTGAACATCTTTCAACTCTTAACCAGCTATAGCTAAACGTTTCTTTTTTCTTCTCTAATAAGAATTGATCAAGTCTTATTTACTAATTTATCAATGGCTCGACGCGTGAGTCATCCATGCTGTTGGCTATGCACCCCGCCATTGAAACTTAAATCGTGAGACAAAGGGGTAACCAAGTTGCTGGAGGAATTACTCATCGACACAAGGTGTATATTTACCCATACTTCCTAGTCGTTGGTTGCGGCGTAAGAACCACGTGCGGTCTCGTTGCGAGTTGGACCAAGCCTCGGTGTACCTGCCTCCGCGACAGTCCAAGATTTTTCAGGTCCGTTTTCAGCTGAAACAATCGCCATCGTACTTTGTAGTGAGATTCGAACGACATGTTTGATCGGGTTCCGTATATTAGAAACGCGCACGAAATTCGACAGGGGAAAGAAACAAACAAACGTTTCTCGGTTCGCGATCGTGTTTCAGCTGCGTTCGTTTGTTTCCGCTCGGGAGACACGTGCACCTTCCCTCGCAACAGCAAGCAACGTGTTTTATCGTGACAAAAATGCAAGAAAAAAAAAAAAGAGAGAACGAAAGCTTAAACGTGAATGAACCCCACCTTTTGTAGCACTTCGCAACGGCGAACAGGTCCGACGCAGTGAAGCCACCGTTTCAATACGAGGTTGTCGAGGCTTATTGGCACGTTGGTTTGCGTGCTTTCTGGCATCGTAGCAGAGAGTCACCTCTCCTTTGTGTAGCCTCAAATATGTTTCGTAGGGAAACAGCCACGACTCGACTGTGTCTGTGACGGGGTAAACACGACGTCGTCAAACGCGTGCCCGTGAATTCGGTTCAAAAACATTCGTTCAACAACGCGACGATCAGCGACAAATTCATACGAAGATCGGCTTCGACGAGTTATTGCAAGCTTCTCATGGCCGCTCAATTTTCTACACTCGCTGCAACGACCATCTCCAACTTGTCTGCGGAGGGCCTTAAGTTAGACCTCACGTTTTCTCCCACCATTACTATTCCCCGCCCCACTCTAAATACCCCTTTGTTCTTTGCGCGCTGCGTACGAAACAAACTAGAGGTTACAGAAGATCGCCATGTTTCGACGAAATTAATAATTTCGTATCATTTACAATTTTTAATGAAGTTGTAAGATATCGGCCGAGGCTGCAGCGTTTAAATATTGCGCAACAAGTGTTAAATGTTAGAGATTTTGATCTCGTTTACTGTATAGAGACGCAGAAGTCATTTTTCTATTGTAATACGTAATCCATTACATATAATATAAAAGGTGTCCCGTAACTGGTGGTACAAGCGAGTAGGGGTGATTTTACGTGTAAGATTGAATCGAAAATGTAGAATAAAATTTCTTATATGACTTTTTATTTTCGAAAAAAATAAGTTTGAAAATTTATCGAGTACGCGTGCACTTGCACCAGCTTCAAAAACGTTATCAATGGATCGATGAACTGTTGGAAGTGATGTCCACATTGTTGCAAACATAACTGTGCTCTCCTTATTAAATTGCATCGAACGTTTTCTAATGTGTTCTTGTGCAATTTTAATTATTCAAACGCTACAATAATTTTTTATTTTAATTGTTAAACGCTCGTCATGTCATCACTGTACACGATCACTGAAGCTAAATCAAGTACACACGTACTCGACAAATTTTCAAACTTATTATTTTAAACAAATTTTATTCTATATTTTCGCTTGTACCCACCAGTTACGGGACACCCTGTATATAGCATCCCGCGCTGTAGATCTCTGCTATTTCATCGCAATATTTTCATATTTATAATCAATGTTTGCGTCGTACAATTAGTTTTCCATACACGTGTTCATCGGTAAACGCGCTTTGTTTGCGAAACAATTTTTATATTTTGTCATTAATTCCAAGCGTTTTACCGTATTATGAATCTTCAATTTATAGCAAATCGTCATATGGGTAAAAATGCAAACGAAGACAGTACGATAATATGTATGATTCCTCCGATAATGATTCGAGCAAGTTAGTTTGGCACTTCCGTCTCCAAAGATATCACTTGTCCGAAGGCCCGGCTTGTACTGAATTCTGAGTCCTGTGTTAACCAGAAACTGCCCCCCCACTTACGCACACTAATCCACAGCCATATTTACGTGAGCTCCGGCGCTTCGGGCAACTTCGGGAATTGCATAGTTCGGTTGACTATAATTTCTAAAGCTATGAAGCTTTAGTCAAGAAACCCTATTGAACAAGTTTATTTTGTACCTCGTCTACGAGGAAAATAAAAATGCCTGGGTAGTCGAGTCTCGAAATTGCATATGTCGGTGATGCAAATCGGATTTCAACTGTTTCGAGAGCGAGAAGGAAAGGCTCACATTCGCCATCTTTCTCGAATCCCCGAACTTGCCCGAAGCGCGTTTCTGGTGATATATATATACGTGATTGTACATCAGTGGGCATAAGTGGAGGGGATGTTTCCTTTGGACACCAGTCTGCGGCCTGATAACACTGACTGAATCCGACAAACTTCTTTCAGCTATTTATATGTATAAAAAGACAGACGATACAACGAATTCTTAATCTGAATGACGATTTTTAATGACGATAATATGTAGTCTCAGAATATAGATAATTCATTGGTCACATGACACCACTCAAGATATTTATATTTTGCTTCGACTGCGTAAAAGTACGAGAGATAATGTGAAAGCGATTATATGTATACGTGTATTTTATTAGCGATCAGGACTCGTTATGACGAATCAGAAAAAATGTGAAAAAACGTGACGCACAACAACAAAGCTACAAAGACAAGATAATGACAAGCGACCAGTCGACGCAACTATACTCATTTCTTATACCGAATAGCAGATACATGAAAAATGTTTACAATGTATTTGGAATGAGAAATATTCTGCTTAGAGTCTGTAACAGTGACTTTAGGTTGGAATATTTCTCAAGAGATATTTCTCGGAAGATGGTAGAAAATTCACTTTACTAAACAGATGGATCCACCATAACGAATTTTTCAAGGGTCCTTTGACGTATGCGTTTACACAGTTTCATGCCCCTCCTTTGAGTACCACTGCAGCACACACCCTTGAACTCTTGGGAAAATATAGCTCGTTATATAATATGGAAGGTGATTCAAAAGAAGCAGGACACCTAAATATCTTCGTCTGTGGGATGAAATGCCAGAGAAAAACACAATTTGTATGCAAGAAGCGGATACATAATTTTAAAATGCACCCAAGATCTGCCAAAAAGATACAAAATCCTTTTTAAACGAGACACGTCCTTTCCATCTAGAAAACTTTCCCTTTTTTCAGAATACGCAATCCTACCCCACCAATGGTGCTTTTCAGCCCCTTAAATACGAGTTCTAAGCGAGGAGCCGGGGACTCTTGAACTTAACTCCGTCAAGTGTGGGACGTATTTGTATAACGTTTAAAATAAAATATCTAGAAGAAAAACTCAGAGTAGTCTTTCGACTGAGCTAATCAACAGCTTATTTTCGATCAAAAGTAAACGGGATGAAAATGATATAATGAAAAGCAAATCCACTTTGAAATCAAATCAAACGTAGGAATGAAAGAAGTGTTTCTGCGTGCCAAGTAATCAATCTCTACAGTGCACATGTGACCCTTAGCAGAATTCATATTACACTTGAACAACCGACAAATTCCAGGAATGTAATCGGATATGTTTCGGACCAAAAGACTAAACACTATGTCACTTGGAGACGTGGTGAATGCAATGGTAGATAATATTTTTCATTCAGGAATATTTATAATTGAAGATTACGGTTAAAACAAATATTTCTACCCTAAACTGTCCCCGGGTCATTTTATCTTGCTCTTATCACCCTCACCCTATTCTAAAAAAACTTAAATGTCTAAAAAGTGCCTAAGAAAGGGATATTTGGTCTCTAAACTGTAGTCAAACCGTTTCTATATCAAGTTATACTTTGTAATCTTTAACTTTTACAGATTTCATAAAGTTATAAGTGGTGATATTTTCCGAACTTTTTATCAGTTACTGATAAAAACTGCCCAACCTTGTAATAATCAGTTTTAAGAACAAAGATTATAAAAATTGCTTTTGTGATTTGATTACAAGTTTGCTTACTATCGATAAATACTCTTTCCACAATATCTAATTTAACGTTGACCGATATAAACAATATTCGTTGTTTATACAATCTTAACCTGTCCTACGTGTAACACACTTTTGGTCAAACAAAATTCCAATTTTGTTTACTACTTCCGGCTCTTCAACAACTTAATCTCTGTATAAATTACAGAAAATAAGGTTGGATAAAGAATCTATGATGAAAATATAAATCAGCTGTCTAACGTTTCACTAAAAGTTCACTGATTATTGTCTATTTTTCAATGGAATCATAGTTTCCGATCGAAAAATACATAAATATCGTAATGTACTTCAAGTTGTTGATTAATCGCGATGAATATGACGTTCATTCAAACAAAACTCGTGTAACATAATTAACATGAATTCGAGGACACGAAACGAAGATGCACGAGTCGAATTTTGATACATGGTATCATTTCGAAGTAACAAAATACCACAACTGTAACCACATTTTAAGATGTCGGAGGAAAGACCGTCGAAGGACTTGATAGGTAACCATAACCTCAATTAACGCGATCAAAACAAAACTTAAATCATAATTAATTTGTAATGTAAACAAAGTTATAATAATTAACTGGACGTAAATGTTTGAATTGCAGCCGGGGCTGTTGGTGGTTTATTTAACGTGGTGACTGGTCATCCATTAGATACAATCAAGGTTCGATTGCAAGCAATGCCACATGTGTACAAAGGTACATGGAATACAACTAAGAAACTTGTTCTGCAGGAGGGACCTTTCAGTTTGTACAAGGTATCGATTTTAATTGTCCAAAAAATCCATTAAAAGTAGATTATTTTAATTTCATACGTTGGACCTCAATCTCAAAATTGATTTTCTTTTACGAAGTTAATGGTTAATACGATTCATTTCAAACGGCGATACTATAATTTGAATTTTCGTTGTAATTCGTTTGTTAGTTTTGTTTTGATTGGTTTAGTTGCAAAGGTTGATTATCTGTTAACTGATATATAATTTAACAAATGTAAGAATGTATAGACCGCAAGTTGTCCGACAAATAACAATATGTACTTACTCTATCAATTTAATGTTGGAAGCAACGGAAACCACGACCATTTTGAATCTATTTGCCGACACAAACTGTATTGTATAAGAAACGTGTCACCAACTGGGACAGTCGTCCCTTATAAACTATCGTAAACTTTGCCTATAGCAGTAAAACAACAAATGACCGTATCATTTGACCGGTAAAGTTTCAAAACATGTGGCTAACATCTGTCGTACGTATACCTGCCCTGATTCTATCTTACGATGCACTCTCGCTACCAAATGAAACGTAACAATACACCGCACAAATGTTATCCTTTACACGATCTGTCCTCGAACAAATCGTAATCACTGTAAACATTGTGCGTCACCGAACTCTGCAATAGCATAAAATTTCCTTCGTCCGTTTTTACGCCGTCCTGTCATCGACAATCGAAGATTTTTCAATTAAAATAAATACCTTGTACAAGAAATGTCTGCACCTCCTACAAATGCCTAACGTTTGCAGCTGGATCTTTCTCTGTATCCATGGCAACGAATGTCTCAACGACCATGCGATCCTGCGCCTCGGTTTATTGAATTTGCCATCGAAACAGCACAACTGCTTTATTATGTTCGCGTCGCGGCGCGTGTCACATTCGACGTTCGTTACGGACATTTTCACGCTACCTGTTGCTTTGCGGGTCCTCTCGTCGACTGGCTACTTCGCAGAGTCCTGAAATCCTTAGTATCTGGTGGGGATACGTGCCCCCTTGAACGGGGCGACAGAGCCTCAACTAAACGGTCCCTAATTGGTCACATTTTTGTCGCGTAAGCAACAAGCGAATAGAGATGCGAGGCGGAGTGACCCACTGGATGTTTAGGTTTCGAGCGTTCCGTCCGTTATCGCATCTCTAGAAACGCTTACTCAACAATGTATTATGTTTTACGATCGCGTTTCCGTTTCCAACGTGCAGAGATGCCGATGTGCGTAGGAAATAATATTGCAGAGTTGGACATAGATTAAAGAGAGGGAAGGGGTTGCAGGCACAAGTTTCACGCTTCGAGCGATCGAAGGCTTTATGTTTTAATTTACAATTATTGTTCTTCCAGGGCATAATAGCACCTCTTGTAACGGTCGTGCCAATATTTGCAATTGGTTTCCTTAGCTTTGGATTTGGTAAGGAACTTGTTTCCGATCCAGATCAAGAAACTTTAACCGGCAAGCAATTGTTTCTAGCGGGAATGTTCAGTGGTGGGTGCACCTCGTTCATTTCAGCTCCTGCGGAACGTATCAAGTGTTTGTTGCAGGTACAGGTAAGAATGTCGTTTATCGCACTTACATAGAGCTAAAATTAAAAATAAAAGTTACGCCCGCTACACCAGGAACGTTCGATTCTAAAAATCGAATTTACTCGCCATTTGTCGTACACCAAGTACGCCCCACTACGATTTCTACGATAACTACAAAACGTGCTAAATTCTGTCCTTTAGTGACCTCATCATTTATCCCTGACTCACACCCAAACCTTGACTATTGTCTCACCCCTTACGTAGATAATCCCTACTTTTCTAATATTAAAATTGGAAATGAAATTAACCGGCTCGAAAATATCAATTTTCTAGCAAACTGATTAGAATCGAACATCCCCCTTGTACGATGTCATGGAAATATTAATCAGCATCGTCGATTTAAAATTCAAAAACTCATTGTAACCTTTCCCCAAGTAATCCTGTGTCATAAAAAATAATTCGCCCGGAATTGCTCAAGGCGAAGGGACCTAAAAAATACAACGGTCTTATGGATTGCGCTATCAAACTATGGAAAGAGGGCGGTATTCGAAATCTGTACCTCGGCACCTGTGCCACCTTGCTTCGCGATCTACCTTCCACAGGATTCTTCTTTTTCTCGTACGATCTAATCTTGCGAAATCTCACCAAACAATCTGAGAAAGAAGTAAGATCGATCGTCAACCCTTACGCTGGTCTAATATATTTCTTTCTTCGAATATATAAAATTATGCACACTCTGTAATTGCCAAATGATGCAAAAATATTGTAAATATAAAGTTTACACCTATTATAGGTAACACCATGGCAGTCACTGGTAGCAGGGGGTTGTGCAGGAACACTGAACTGGATAGTAGCGTTACCCATTGATACTGTGAAGTCGAAATTGCAGACGTCTCCTCTAGGAAGGTATCCACATGGATTCAGATCAGCATTTTTCGAAGTGGTGAAAAATGATGGCCTGCTTGCACTTTACCACGGGATCGTACCTGTTCTGCTTCGCGCATTCCCGGCGAATGCAGCATTTTTTATGGGCATCGAGATGACCAAGAACATCTTAAACGAATACGCGCCGTGGATTTGAATATTTTTCGTAAATAAACGTACGATATCGAAGTAAATGCCTCCCTGCTTCTACATCGCCTCTCACAGATAGTAGACATGGCACAGAAAGGAATATCCATTTTCAGGAAATTCTTTTCACCAACAAAGTTTAGCACTTTGTCCTACCTAATGTCTCGGACAAAGGGTGAGGTATTATTACATTCCCCCGAAAAATTCTAAATTCCTTGAATCCTTCCACGATCTCACCCACCAAACTTTCCCCGAAAACCTTAGTATAGTATAAGGGGGCATCTCGGTGCCCAAATTAGTCTAAGTTTAACTCCGATACTGAATGTATTATACCACAATAAAGTACATTAAAACCTAAAATCCAGTGTCGTTCGAAATTTATCTAAAACTCGTACCACATGTATGTTTAACCACTTTATATTGCTTTGTACTTAATACAGTTGATTATTATTAGTATTCAATTAAAAGTTATTCTTGTGGCACTGCAGCTATAGCACCTGACGCAGCTGTAGTCAACTTAGGAGAGGTTAACCTAGGTGTGGCTCGTGTAGTCATAAATTTGGTCATAGACTTGCTCGTGTACTCTTGATTGACACCTGATGTATCAAATTGCACGATAAAAATAATTATTTAAACACATCGAAAATGAAAATGTTTTGTACGCGTTCGTTTAGTCCTATCCTTTAACCTCTTCGGGGATGTGGTACATTTAATACCAAACTTTAAGTATTTTAATAAAATGTAAAATATATATGTAACTCTGATGTATTTCGCTACTTTATTTCCATTCTTCCCTCGATGTAATCCTAAACTACGCAATGAGGAAAGAACTGTTTAACCCCCGAGAGTTGTCTGATCGTTATGCCTTTAAAATATAACCTATTATATAAAGTAGGATCTGAGAATATGTATGTAGATGAGACTTGGAAAGTTTTAATAAGGTGTTACGGCACCTGCAACTTTGAAAATATTCTCAGTTCCATCTAACCTCACATCTTGTAATGTTCCAAGTTTCATCTATTCTCTCATCGAGTTCTGAGAGTTAATGGAACTTAAATAATGTTACAATGAGAAATATTTTCTAAAGTTGATTGTTCTTATTCCTACCCTTTATAATATTCATATTTAATTTCGAAAATGGCGAGTCGTTTTGAACGTACCTGACTTCGTTGTATTTGCGATATGCTGATCCCTCCTGCCGAGATGGATTGCCGATAAAACAATGATAACGACGACAATAAAAAAAGCTGCTAAAGATAATATCCATTGTACCACACCAAAAGTCATCGCATAAGTATGTACTTATCACTTTCTATCCGCTTCGCGTTCTGTGCTCTTTCTAGAGTTTGTTTCTTTACTTTCAAGACGTATCGTCTTTTTTATGTCACACTGAGGGATCGTACATTTGTTTATAACTAATGAGTTTGATTGTCTTCTGCATCATAAACATAAATTTATTTAAGGTGTAAAGCAGCGATTTGCTGCATGTATCTGAACCAAAACCACGCATTACACCACTCTAAAAATTAATCTAAACAATAATTATAAATTTAACCGATATAATTGTATAAAGCGATATTTCTAAAATGTTAATCGAGTAGCATATGTCGATACAAATTCTTAAGTCGACATGTGGCGACATCTAACATACTTTCCTGCAAACTTGACTGCATTTCGTGTACGTCGGATAGGTCAATGCACTTGCACTATTGCTCACACGTTAAGTGACAAGATTTTGATAAAATTTGAAATCAAGAAAACCTCGACCTGTCTGTTTCGTTGAATGTATTAACCGATAAGAAGTTCATGTCGGCGCAACTTAGTTGTTTGCGTACAACGATCGGTAAGCGCGTTCATAAATGTTTGCAACATGATTGTAAAAGATCAACATAACCTCTCTTTCATTTATTTTTTCGTCCGTAATTCTGCACTTTTTACTATATCGGAGATAATTTTCGGCTCGACTTGCAATGCAACACTTTTCGCACGATGAACGGGCATCTAAAGAATTTTACCGAGCAAATAGTTTAGCAAAGAACGTTGTTTAACAAAGAATTTTGTACTGTCAGTCGCGTCACGATCATGCATCCGGATACAAAACCAGGAATCTAATGTCGATTGAAATCACGAAAGTGGATCGCAAAAAGTGGAAAGGATGCCTAGTTGTGGCGGCCTGTTCAGAATCATTAGACGGCGCCTTGTACTTGGGTTGATCTTCGCTTTGTCGCTAACCTACTGCGCCTTTTCACTGTTTCGTAATGAGGTAAATTATTGATAGGAATAATGCCTTTTGACGCTAATGGTAATACGACGGCGACTTAGAATGCAATATTATTTCTTCTTGCAATATTGGTATACTTGGAATATAATATTCTTTCCTCCATAGAAAAAAACGTTAGCTTTAGATACAGATCTTGATGATATGGATGCCATGATGATTAACGATAATAATGATGACTTAATATCAGATGATGACGCATTATCTGAACAATTAAGAGCATCTGGCAAACCACCTTTGTGGCAGGCTGCCCTCGATCAAGGGACAAACGATAATGCATTAAACGTGGAAGCAATACCCAATTTAAACGATACAGACACAGTGGTTCGTCCTTGTCGCAATTCTGTGCAGGTACATTTAGATCTTGACTCGACTCGAGCATTTCTGCCAAATAAAAGTATTAATAATCGTCTTATTCTGAAAGGGAAAGGCTCTAATAGTAGATGAGCGGGGTATCGTATGCGCTAGACAAGATATTTTGCCAAATGGCTGTTGTAATATAGAGCAAAAGGATCCTACGAAAAATGAAGAGCCGCCGTCGATTTACAAGAAAGAGAGGTATAGCTGTAAAACGTGTAATGTCCAAGGGTGCTGTGCAATCTACGAGTATTGCGTTTCCTGCTGCCTACATCCTGGCAAGGTGATTTTTAATTTCTCATATGTTTTCTTACGAAACGACCGAGGTATTAATACGACATTGTTGTCAACAGCAAATGAAGGGAAGGAAGGACGTGCTGATAGGTTTACTTAGAGACAACAATAAGGTGCATAAAGATCAGGATGTGGTGAAGAAACGTCTCCGAAATCTAGACCGCTTTCAAGTTTGCCTGGCTGCGTGTCGTACCTCCAGCGCGAGTGTTCGCCACGAGAACACTTACAAAGACCCACATTCAAAACATTGTTATACACTCCAACCGCCGTATTCTCATCAAAGGCATCGCCGTGACGTTAATACGTTCAATAATAATGGCGACAACCCCGTTGTCGTTACATCTTTTTCTGTCATGCCGTTACTTACCCTTCTCTCTCCTTTCTGCGTAAATATACATCCAAACAACGACTCGCAACCGTCATCGTGCAACTACCATGCCCTAATATCGCTAAACTATTATTCTCACGTACAACCACCTTGAAATACAAACGAAATTTACCGTACAGTGTTTTTCATAGAGACGATCGAATTCCGCGTGCAAGGATCGATCTGAAGCGCCACACGTCCTGATACTTGATCTCGACGCCAGGATATCGTATGCGTACGTGCTCCATAATCTCGTCTTCGATTCGGTTCTGAATCGTCTTGGACACCTGATCGTTGCAACATTCGCTTTAAAAGACAAAGTGACAATATAATTTGTTAATACAGCGTTTCTCAAACTTCACCTTCGATAGATAAGAATTTTTAACGGGACCCATTAGACCAGATTACATTGTTATTTTTTGAATAAATTTTTTTGGAGTTTGAGAAACACTGTTTCGATCCATGACTTACGTCGACGTAGTGGCACTCCGCCGCCGCGTAATGGCAAGAAATAGATCGCCTCGTGTTTTTCGACGTGTTTACGCCGGATCCATGGATTAATAGAGGGTGAAAAAATACAGTGTCGCCCGGTTCCATTTCTAGGTGCACCCAATCCATCGATTCGGGCAGATCCTTCGACAATCGATAGAAAAGAAATATTGGGTAACGTGATTAGAGGCGATAGACTACGTTCGAATTCGTACCAGGATCCCGTGGTAGAATTTGTTGACAGAGCCTGGCTCCGTTCCCGGGGGGTAGTCGTGGGTGTGCAAACGATCGCGTGCATGTGTGCCAGGCGACACGAAAAGACATCCATTTTCCCGAGTACACGGCTCCATAGCTGTCCATGCTGCTACTATCAGGTCTGCCGGACGGAACGGGAAGTAATACAGGTCCTGATGAGGCGGATGTCTGGAAAGCAATTCGTTCGATGCTGATCAACAAAAGTCTATTGTTCCATCGACCTGCCTCCGGAAATATAAATCTAAGCAATCTCTTTTATTTCTCGATACATCTACGTTAGTCACCGAATCCCTAAACGCTAAAGAAATATACTAAATTTTTGTTTATCGATAAAATTACTTAGAAGTTCCAAATCCGATGTCAGGAGGTTTCGCTATCAGCATACTGTGCACAGCCATGATGTTCGGCCCGGTGAAGGCTTCCACCACGTCCAGGATATTTTTGTGCATGACGTACTCGCTAAATATTTCGTCACGACTTATGTCCTGCAATTTGTTGACCGACTTTCTGTCCTTCACGTCGTGCATCACGACTATTCCATCGCGTGGAGCATTGCCAGCCAAGATGTCGTCGAACCTGAAGACGTAATTGTCTATGAAAACTCACGAACAACGATAGAATCTTTCGATATCCGACTGCTCATCCAACCGATCACTCTACAACTCGAACATTTTATTATCGCACGGAGCATGTCTTTATTGAGTATCCCCTTCGTTAAAATATTCCACCATAATGGTAAAAATAATTATTTTTATTCGATCGTGTATTTCACTGTTGTTCACGTACCTTCGATGACACTTGTCGATTATGTCCCGTGGTATCAGACGAGGCAACAGCAAATATCCATTTTTTTCGTAAAATAATCGTTGCTCTAACGTTAGACGATTGTTGTTTTTCGTGAAACGAAGAACGTTGTTCATTTTTTGCATCCCGTATGTTTCAATGGCTATTCTGCAGCACAATAACAGTTACGCGATTAAACGTTTCGTACAATTTCTTTATTTGTTGATTACACGTATTTTAAACTGCGTCTTCGAATTATCATTTGCATCGATCTCTACGAACTCGCTGGGTGATAAGAACTTTGATATTATGAGAGCCTGCAGAATACAGATTCAAGACGTATTGCAAAAATGAAAATAAAAAAGAACGGGAAGTTGTGAAAAGATATGGAAGTACTGTCAGTGGGGATTATTAATGGATGGTACTATAGAGAATCTAATCAAATCCAAAAAGCAATTCGGAGAATGTCTGCGTGGATTTTTCTTACGAGTGGAAAGCAGTATCGTTTCTTGTTCATTTCTGTGCACGAATTGAAAAACGAAGGAAGGACGCGGAAGACGTAGAAAATCGAACAGTGCTTTCTGATATCCGATGCACCGTGCGGGTTCATTTCCATAACTTAACCGACCGAGAAACCATAACGTTGTGAAAACAATTAGTTAATGGGACACGGACAAAGTTTACGGTTCGAACGAGTTACGTTTAATAAAGTCAGAGCATGTAAAAGTTCTATCGTTTCGAAATTATTGCTCGAATTATTTGGCTTGTTGAGGGTAACAAGTCTCGTTAACGACGCAGCTGGAATTCAATCTGTTGAATGAACTCGCTGAACTTTACTAATTTCCATATTCTATCACGCGTACGGTAAACTCGTAGACTGAGAAATTTATTAATAACGAAATTCTTTTAATACCTCCTTTTTTAGCTACCTTTGTTGTAGCCTAAACGAAGTACGGAGAAAGTAAGATTAGGTCTTGGTTATCTCGATTACCGTAGATTCTATCAAAAATTTCAACGGAACAAGAAAGTTCCCAAATTTAATTTACAATAACTTCAGTTATATGCGTTTCTGCTGTAAAAGCAACGATAAACGAGATACCGTACTTTTTATAGGCTTCGTCCCCAACAACCTTACCTCCTGACAAGAATTTTGAAATATTACGTACCTTGGACTTTAAATCAGTCTACCCTATAAATACGCTCTCAGTTTGACCACTGTAACAGAATACAAATCAAAATTTAAGAAGAATAAAACTGGATGCACAAATAGTGATCACGATGAAATATTGATATAATACAATTAAAAAATTATTAGCAAGAACAACAGAAACGTTTCGAAATTTTTCCCTGAATTTCTTTTGTTATAAATCACGATTTATTTGTTAAATATCAAGTGGATGTTAACAATCGTATACAAAAAAAATAAAAATGTACTTTAATTGTATTCTCAAATGATTGAAATACACGTGTTATGAATATTAATGAAGGGTTTGTTTTACGCGCACGTGCTGCAACATTTCAGAATTTCACATTTGCTTTATACTCTATTTCGAATCGTAAATTTCTCAGAAACATTTTTTAATCAATCACAATCGTATCTTTCGAAAAACATCTTGAAAATGTCGAAATTTTTGACGCTTTAAACCAGAATCATCCCTCGCTGGTAGACGTTGAGTTTTCAATTTTTCATGCATCTATTCAATGCGTTGACACAATGTAGCTGCTATGAAAATGTAAGTTTCTCGATCAAAATGAATAATGGATAACTCCAGTCATATTCCACCACATCGTCAAGAATGTTTTTCGTGAATGAATTAATGACATCGAAGCATGACTGAAGAGATCATCCTCTTTAACAAACCATTGAGCAACCTGCTTACGATTGTCATGCAGAATCCATTTTTCATCGCAAAAAATAGTTCGATGAAAAATTGAGGCCATTTCTGACGAATCAGTAAAAACGAATTTAGTGTCGCCAATTTGTTTGATCAATTAATTGTACTTTTCAAAGCATACAATTTAAATAAAGTTATTGAATTGTTGACAACCACCATCTTATACAGGGTGTTATTTATCTTATTTTACCCTCTAGAATCTTCCATTAAAATTTTCCCCAGGGGTGGCCGAACACCCTGTATATTAAACGTGCCTCCCATAAATGCTGTGCTTTATATTCTGATTTACTAACGTCAGCATTACTATGTACTTTAAATTCGTGCACGATTTCTGGAATTTCCGAGGAATGCATACAAGAATCAAGGGAAAAGGAGAGGGTGGTGGTTCGAACCCACGATCTTCGAATTGTTAGGAAACCATCCTATTCATGCCTTCACCGTCGTACTGCCGTAAATTGTCGAAAAATTTCGAAATAAAACAAGTCACCGAATTCTTTCGCTATTTTTTCAATTTTCGACAAGATCGGTCGACAGAATACGAGGATAGTAGTTTCTTTGTAGTTTGTTTGGTCGCGAAAGGGGTTAATCGACGATCGATGTCGTTGGCGATCGAACGATCGAGGGGTGGTTTTTCCCTCTACCCTCTCGAACGCGCGTTGCGCGCGTCGTCGTAGGCGTCGCGACGCTTCGCGCCGACGTGGTTCACGCGAGTCGTTCCCTCTTTGTCGCGCCACTCGTCTCTCTGCGTCTTTCTTTTCCCGGCGACCGTTGAATTCAGCACGTGGCATCAAAGGGAAGATATACAGCGGGGTGGTCGCTCTTCCCAGCCAAACGGCGACGACCCTCGCCCGTCGCCGCTCGTTCTACGCGCGCGATTTCGAGAATCCGCTCGAACCGAAAGCGTCTCGTTTTGCGCGCGGTACGATCGAGCACGGAGGAAGAAAACGCTCGCTAGGCCCCAAGTGCTTTCTTTCGGGGCCGTGAATTCGTGCGAGGAGGACGGATACCGCCGTCTGACGACAGGAAAATAGAAAATTCGTTCCTCGTTCGGAGTTCCGCCGGAACCATGCACACGGAAATCGGGGTCTAAAGCCATCCACGCGCGACGCTATGGAACCCCTGGGTAAGTTCGACTATTGGTTTTTTCTTTTTTAAGCAGAGGGTGTAAGAAACGATAGTTAGGGCACCCAGAAGACTCGTTTCCCTCGAAAAAACTACCGTGTTCCCTTTACTTTTTATTAAATCGCTATAACAAATCAATGGACTAGTGACTCATCTTTTATCTCCCTGTGTCGGTGTTCTCTAAAGAGGGGAGCGTTTTACAATCCAATATGAATGGAAATTTGTAGTAGAAGGCAGAGATGAATGTTGTACCGTTGAGCATAAATCGCGGTTATGAGGAACTTGAAATTCCAAATAGAAATATAATTTTACTAAAGGTGTGGTACGTATTTGCAATCTATGTAAACCTAAATAAATTAGAACAAAGTTTGGTAAAATCATAGATCTGCAATAGGACTATGTTACCAAGAAATGATTTTTCAAAACATTCAGAAGAGTAATGTACATATCAATGATGCAACTATACAACTATGTATATAATCAAATATAAGTTGTAAACAACATTGTTGTTTTATAATGAAATACATGTAAAAATCATATGTGTAAGAAGCACATCATTGTTTATGAAAGGTATAAAAATAAATCTTAATTTGTACATATTATAATTTAAAATCATTTTTTCTTTGTATAAGCATAGCATGTAAATTTTGTGTAATTACATGCTCTATGTTTGAAATAAATCACTTATTACGAATGGAGATTAGATTTATTTGAATATGGTAATATTCTGTCCGATTTGGGGGAATTTGATACGAGCAGCTCCAGTGTAGCAATTATTCGAACGGTGCACGTATAGTCACCCGAAGATCAAGGATCCAAGGTTATCGTCACTCCAAGAGTTATGAAATCTTTAAATCTTGCATAAACACGAAATTGTCATCGATGCACATTCTTTTCTCCGTCAGAGATAAGCCGGGGTTCCAAAATGGCGATGTATATCCGGTTGCTTCATCATTATTCCATCGATAAAGCGTAATATCTCATATGGTTTCAGATTAAATCCTACCAAATCCTCTTTTCGTGTCGCTAACTCGTCTTATCTTCAAGACACATAGTCTCCAGTCTCTCACCCCATAAACTCTACCATTATCCATCCATCAGGTTACATTAACTCTAATCCTAATGGAATGTGACTTTGGGTCACATATCAAAAGTTTCGCTAAATGTCTTCAGTGTCTAGTAGGATGAGCTTGAGGTAAAATTACACTCAAACTGTTTGTGTATAAGTAGGTCCTTAATGTTATACACAAAGTTAAATATTACTCTTAAATATTACCTTTATAGGCTAAGGGGAGGCTTAAATCCTCTATAATGAAAGAGATTTATAATTATGCTTTATTTGTTATTTGAAATTTTGTATCTAGATGAGAATTTCGTCCATCTTTGTCGTCTGTGACCCCTGTCATATTGCTTACTCACGACTTCGCATTTCGTCTCTAGCCATTATGTCATCTTCTTTCCTCCTCCCAGAAACTCCTTCTCTCTCAGTGCCTCGTGATCTCCCTAATTGACTATTACGACGTACTTTATGAACCTTGTCTATTCTCCTGCCTTACCTCCTATGCTCCAGCGTATCCAAAACTACTTTCTTCGTTTCTCCTATTTGATCAAAACATTTTATCGTATCTCGCGTCTGTTTAATAAATCGTCCTGCTAGTTGTATTCCGCATTAAGTAGTTTTCACTCGTTCGCCACGCTATAACATTTGATCCGTACTAACCTTTCTTATCACGTAATTGACACCCATTCCCAACTACAGCTATCCATTGCAATCTATTATTGATCCGAATTACGAGCTCCCCGTCTCATACATTAACGTGCTACTTCAACCCCCTTCCCTCTGATACCTCTAATTCCGTAAACCTATGTTTTCTTCGAATGTTCTATTAGATTAACCCTCCATCATTTTTCCTAACTCCCAAAGACAAATCTACCGTAAGACTAATGAAATACTCGGGGGGCCCTCAACCACTCTGATGATTAGTCGATTTTCCAATATAGCTACTACATGGATAGGCAGAACAAAATTGTTTCTTTTTAAAAAATGATCTATAAACCTTTAACTTTCTTTAAAATGATTACAAACTTATTGATAACGACGTTGTGCATTTACTAGATTGAACCGAAAAACGGAATTTTTGAAACAGTCAGATATTGTGAAACCATTTTGCTGGAAATTTTTCTTTGTCCAGGACTATTTTTAATCCTTTTAAAAAAATGTTTCGCAACAGAATGGTCGTTTGCGTTTTTTAGAAATATTTTTAATACGTTTTCGCAAAATAGTACCAATTTTCTGTTTTTCGTTTATTCCTCGGTATTTTCAGATTTTCTACGTTCGAGTGTTAAAATTTGTCGACATTTCATTCTTTCTTTGACTCTGGTTTGATACTTCGCGATTGTATCGATATACTTTATATAGTCGCGATTGTCGTCGCCTTTCTTCCACGCTATTTGCACGAAGTTTCATTTAAATCAGAATTTCCGGGTTCGAGTACTTCCCTTGTGAGTTTAACCTACTTACTATCTTAAAGTTGTTTCATGCGTTGGGACTTTAGTTCGCTGAGTGCAAAACAAGTCATAATAATTATTATTTTAATATGTAATAATGCGTTTTCGCTACCGTGCTTGTATTTGGATCGTCAACCGTTCATATTATATTCAACGATTACTATGGAAAAGCAAATTGATGATAAATCGTGGACCTGGCTTCGAAACCATTCCTCGACATTCAAGCTTTTCACGTTGCGAAGGATTTGTCGCGGAAGCTCTTGGCGAGATTACAAATTCTGGCACCAAACGTCCGCATTACAAAGATTAGTTTGGAACTAACGAACGTTAAACAAAGAAACACCGCCTCCTGGACAGTCGAATTTCTTTAATCATTGATCATTTTGCGCGAAGGAACTAACTTCGACGATTTTTGTTGATACATCAACACTGCAATGCGCAACGATATACATATATACATATATTTGCATTGACTCCGGACGCTCCAAAAACAACGTTGTCAGATATGACGTATTATTTAAACGCTTCCTGTTTTCGATAAAGTACACTTCAATTTTAAAAATTAAACAAATGGAAATAAAGAAATTTTTTTATTAGTTTTAAGAATAAAATAGGCAAAAATGATTCTGGAAGAGTTTAAAGTTGCTTGTATTGCCTTTAAGATTGATAAGATGCTTATTTTTAATTCTGTATATTTTATATTAACCTAGGACAGAAATGCCACGAGTAAACTATTGGGTTAGGTTCTGGTTGAAATCCATCCATTGGTTACGACTCAACAAAATTCCATTCACTGTACAGAAAGAAGATAAGCTTAGGAGAAAAATTGTATGAAAAGATATCTGCATTCTCGTGGAAACGGTTTTGTATTTTGTTAACACGGAAACACAATTGGCATTCATCGAACCGCGTCAATCCATTTCTTTGCGGAAGCATGTTTAAATAGAAAAGAAACGTGTATTGCTGCACTGCGCACAATGGTGAGGCGTAAATTGAAATTATTATCGGTGCAACTATCGAACTTTAATTCACAATTAATACTGTCGTTTCGATTTTTAGTTTATGTTACGTAAAACCTGTTTATAGATCGTCTATTTCATTTAATTTTTCTGTTTGAGTTTTAGTATACAATACAAATATACTGCTTTGAGATTTTATTGCTAGTTTGTTTACTCGTTAGGTTTACAGTTAAATTTGTTCCATGACATAACTTAGATTTAAAACTGAAAGTAATATATTCACAGTCACGAAAACATAGTTGCCAGTGATATTTTACTTCATAATCCTAAATATGCAGCAATATAGTTGGGAGTGTGAACGAAAGGATTAACCACTTAACGGCTGCGCCCGAGTTAACTTGGGAAACATAGTCGCTGGATAATCGACCGAAACCATGTTCGGCGACTGAAATAATAGTGTAAAATGAAAGGAATAATACAAAGTTTAAACACGCAAGAAGCGAAATAAGAACAGATTTACTAAATTGACTATTAAAAAAGAACTCGACCAAGTGGTTCCGAGTTGACTTAATCTTTTCGTGGCTCTTAAATTTCTTTTCCCTTTGGTTTTTATGAAATTAATCCTGATTGCACCGAAGAAGACTGTAGATTGTAAACATTGATCCTTCAAAACTCGCGCTGGGTCCGAAAATGAACAAAATTAAAAAGTCAACCTTTTTACGAGATCATCGATGTTCGAATCTTTTTGAGCACGCATATAGGGGAATCGTTGCTGGAAAGGCGAGCGTTTGCTGACTTTTGGTGGAAACTGTAGGTCAGAGCACAGGTGTCGAGGAAAATCCACGCGTCGGATAGATTCGTTTCGACGAGCTCGCGGTTTCCGCAGTTCGCGGGAATGGAAATGAGTTTACGGAGCCACGGCAGACAAAATCGATGTACATCGCGTTAATAATACACGGGGCAAGGTCTACAACCTTTCACGAATGAGCGTCGATGTAAAGACGCTCGTCTCCTTTTTCTTTCCTCGTTCCTGGTTTTCTCTGTCCCGTTCGCGCGTATCGCCAGGGACCACGACGTCGCGTTTTGATTTGCATTTAAATTTCCCGCGTTCACGCGGCTCCCGGAGGGAACGTCTCACCCCTAAAAGATATCACCGGTTTTCTAAAACGTTTTAAAAATTAATCCCCAAAACTATGTACGTATTGTAAGGAAATGCAAGAAAATGGTATAGACGTTTTAGTTTGAAGTCACCAGACTGCTCCGCTGAGGATCAATTATGCGAGCCAATTATCGAACGTATGTGGGAGCTCGAGATCAATCGTGCGCGTTTATTTCGCTTCTGAGCCTCGCCTACGATGATTTCACGCGAGTTTCTTTTTTTATCCGCGTTATACCGTTTATTCGCCGTCACGCATTTGTCTATCGAATACAGGGTGTCGCCGGAATAGAGATCGAACGCTTGTCGATACATTTTCAGAGCAAAAACGAAATCAAATGGTACTAGCAATTTGGACGATACCATCTTCATTTTTCAAAACGTTAATGTTTTGTGTAGTAACAATTCTAGAAACGAATTGCTTTTTTATTGTCAATCGAGGCTGTCGAATTTCAACCGTGGTTCGACTGAAATCCTATCTGTTACTTGTAATCGAAGTCGAACAAAAGTTCGTCGTAACGAACCATACACGGAAACTTTTTAAAACCGATAAAAAGTTTGGAAGAATTTCTTCGCGGAAACGATAGTCGACTACAATACAAATCCACGGAAGGTTATTGTATTCAATTCGTTTATGAATATTGAATCCAGTTACGTGCAAAAGTTTGAATAATTCAGTGCTCGTATTTCTGATTCTTCCGCGTCGAATTGATCAGTATAATTTGCATTTAAAAGGTTATTGCTAATCTTTATACATATTTCAATCATAATAAATGTTACACTATCGATTAAATGTTGGTTATCGAAGATATTTGAAAATATTTCTTAAGCCTCTATTCGCCGACAAACGATATATTTTATTTATAAACGCGTTTACGACGAGATACATTTTCATTCCTCAAATCCATATAAAATATAAACGACGTAATAATTCGTGTAATTTATTATTATTCCGTGGCCCGCGGGCAAATCTACGAGTCGCTATAAGCTACAACAATATTTCTTTCTCGTTTCTATTCATAGAACGTATCGGTACAGTCCCATCGTTTTATTCTAAAGCACCATTACCGTCTAAAAGCACACGTTCGTTCATATTTATTTCACGAAAACGTTGACATTTTATGAAAAATGAAAAACGTATTGAAAGCTTCTATTTGCATTACCAATAGCGATTCGTTGTATGAAAGTTCGTTTAAAGGGGTAGAGATGTTTTTAAAAATGTAACTTTCGGGAAACCCAATAAAAAAAAAGTAAACGATTTTTTTGTAATATCTTAACGAGAATCTCTGCTTAATTTATGCGACGCGACGAGCTAGTCGAACGACAGACTTTCAAGTTCGCCTCGATTTTGTCGAGAAAGGAACAAATTGCTCGAAGAAAGTGCGGCTTGTACTCGAAGTTGCTCGATGGCGTGGAAAAATGGAGGATATCGTGCGTGCGAATCGCGCTGATCGATGCAAGCAAAAGAGAATTATTACTGGTTGCTTTTCCTCCGTTTTACAGGGTCACATTCATTTTAAATGGAATATTACAGTATTTCATGTCGAATTACAAAGTTATATCTATTCGCTTTTACTGCTCCTTCTTCTCGTTTTCAATGTACAGTTCAAGGCCGCCATTTCGAACGCTTGTACCAAAACTCCAGAACGTTAGAAGACTTCTCTTTAATTGCCTTATAATTTCAAATCGATTCTCGTGTATTCGTTTGAATCTGTTTTGCGAAGAATCTTCGATTCGTTCAGCCGTGTATCTTTTTCAACGGAGTGTGCAGTAGTTATTGGATAAATAATTGACGATTTCATTAATTGGAACGTGCATGAATACGTACGATTGCACAAAATCCGATTCTTACGCTATATTTCACGAGCACCGATAAAAATCACAATTAAGCGCACAGTTTACCTTGTACCATTTATGTCCATAATTCTCACACCGCAAACTTATGCGCGATTGTTTCCGGAATGAATTGATAAGCTAATTGAAGCAAGTAATAATTTAACGAGATCGTTGTCGCATCCCATGTCGACTGAAAGTAGCCCAGGCACGAGAAAATTTTATTCTGCTCGTACACAGGATGCTATGCGATAGTTATTTCACGCTGACGTAATAGCTAATCATCGTAGTGGCTCGTAGCGTTTAAAAAATGTACGATACACGCACGATAAAATTTATCCAGCGCAATTATGTTCACTCGTGATCCTTTTGAGTATAATGTCCTTCTGATAAAAAGATTCAGTTATTTTAATATGAAATATATCTCATCGCCACGGGAACGCATTTCCCACGGCGATCCCGGAAACGGAATTCGCGAACTTTTCACATTTAACTTTGCAAAAATGTCGGGACTGTCAAATCGATCACTTTCTGTCTTTCTCCAAAAAGGGAAAAAGTTCGATTTTCGAAAGAAATTTACAAACACTAGTTATATTAATAAAAGTTACAAATATGAAGCCATTGAACAGCTAATCACCTCGATTAGTTTCTCCCATGAAACGAGAGGGATGTTTACAAATGAGTCGATAACTGCACGAACTTCTTGGCCAACCTGATAGCATTGATACAGACAGTTCAGTCAATTTTTTTGACAAAGAAAATTCAAGAAAAAAAGAACGATTCATCCACGGTTGTGGGCAAGACTTACAATAGGCTCTCGTCTCATTAAACATCGTTGAGGCTCGTCAATGGCGACTCGTTACGAAGCGTTTGCTCTCGTTTATGTTTACTCCGAGGGGTAGCTGGTGGACGCGTCGCGTAAACGAGCCGCGATGCGTTTCCACTCGGCGTAAGAAGTTTCTGACGCGGCAGACAGAAGAATGCGGTGCCTCGGGCAAAAGGGGAGTGTTTTCTGTTCACCGTGTATACGTAGCGGACTCCAGTTGGCTCGAATACAGAACAAACTACTTGGCCAGACAGTCGGGCACCCTGCTCCCGATAAGGGACGACGTTTGCCGAGACCGGCAGTCGCGCCAGAACCGCTTGGAAAAATTTTCGTTCCTTTTTGCCGCGCGCGTTTCCCGGTTTCGATTCCGTTCCTCGACTTCCGGGATCGCGGAACTGCACCAGCCAAGCTTAAAAAATCTCGGGGTCAATAACTCGAACCATCTTAATAGCGTCTCAGACTCTAACACTGTTTTAAGTAATACTTTTACGCAATTATTTATTTTTCTTTCGTACAGGGGAGTACCAAGAAGTCAAAGACAGAAATTTAACCCTTAAGTGGGGCTCTCAATCTCGACTGAATTATTTTACTTAATGTTGATTTTTACTAAATTGGTAAATGGAGATCAACTTTGCTTTAGAGCCTTTAACAAATAACGAACAATGGAGGATTACATACATTTTCAAATAATTAAGGGTTAAATAAACTGAGCTATCAAAGAATGAGCAGCTTGAAGAAAAAAAATTAAAAATGGCGAAAATTTGGTTTATTTTTATGCCTGAAAAAGGAATGAACTGTAAATTTTCATATCTGAATTAGTAGACGTTTATTGTGAAATTATTTTCACGTTTGCAGTCTACGATATTCCGTTTTTGCACCATAGTTTTTCGGAACTACGGGGCAACGGTCTATAATTGTGTAACTTTGGACTCTTTGAATCTATTCCACACGATCTAACTTTGAATACCCTTTGATTCCCAGCGCGTCTGCCCTCAAGCACCCTGGCAATAGTCTGCAGATTGCACTCAACACTGTTTGTTCTTTCGGTAACAGCGAGTAGTTTGCACTCTTTCTGTCCTTATTGGATTCCCCATTTTTTGAGCCGATTCAACATCGTTCAGTCCGTGTTCCGTGATTTTCTGCGACATTACGCTCCGGGGCTCTCCGCAGCCATTGCTCTTTACTTTCTCCGTATTTGCACTTTATATTTTACACTGAATTCGTTGCACTTTAGACTTATGTGGGTATTACATGCACTTACCATTATACTCTACACTATTTTCCTCAACACTGCACTTCGATTTACTGTAACATTATTTTCCCCCGTCGGACTTTGCGCACCATTTAGTATCATCTGCTTTCCTACGGCTCTACATCGATAACAATTTACTAATTTACGCCACCGATTCACGGATTGGCTCGAACAAATATTAATTGATCGCCATTCGCACGAATGAACGCGCATTTGCATTCCAATCATGTTCCACGGTATCGCGGAATGTTCGTACTTTCTTTGGCCAAGCTCTAGGTAAACCAGTAAATCGGCTCTGAGTTTCTTTTTCCCTCGCCCCTCTGCTCTCGTCGAACCGTCGAACATCACTGACGATGGTTAAGAGCAACAATGGGAACAATATCGCGTTGATACCATCGATACTTTACGAGTATCATCCGTTATCGACCCAGTTCTATACCTATGCGAAAGTATCGATAGGTATCGATATCTAAGAGTAACGTGTCGTTTGGTATCAATCCATTTTGATACCTGCTTGTGCTCTTGGATTCGATACGTATCGATGCTTCCGGTTGACGTATCGAAGAGTATCGAATCCAGCAACACGAGTACTTGGTATGGATTTAGTTTCAAAAAGAAGTTGCCAATATTTGCATAAAACGTTACGCGAATAATTATCAGTAGACGAAAAACGTTATTTTATTATCGACAACGGTCTAAATGTCAATGCTTCCGTGCTCTCTTATTCTTGATATACTTGCAGATTTTTACCTAAGATTTCCACCACCACTAGTTAAGGGTTGCTCGAGGGAGACCCACGGCACCAGGAAAACCATAACTGGGCGTACGCTCAATTTTCCAGGTTACGGATAACTTAAAGCGAACTTAGTAACTTTTCTGACGTATTCGTGGCATTTACATCGACTCGTAAATTTAACATTTACCAACTCGAGCTCGATATATGCTCGCCTGAATGAGCGACGCGGACCAATTCGTATCGCGGAATAAATTCGCTGGAAATTATGCCTGATGTTTCTTGGCCGAAGAATTTGAATCTGCGATGAAAATAGATGATTTTCACAAAGAAAAGGTTTTTTAAATAATAAAAATCAGATATACATTCGATACTGATTGTTTCGGTGTTATCCGACAGACCTCGGATTATTCACACACGGATTAAATATCGAGGTTTTCGCCATATTCGCGTGTTTTCGAAGTATACAATTCAAAGATCAGACTATCGTGTCAAGGCCTGCTTCTAAAAGGTTCTCGCACGGAACAAGATCTTTTCTCTAGAACGAATTATGAAACTTGGACTAGTTTTCGATTTTTTTTTATTCCCCGTCGTTTGCGCGAAAGTTTGCTCGACAAATATTTAGGGGGAAAAAATGGATCTGCGGACGTACGATCTCGAGGAAGCGGTTTCTGTCGACGGAAGCCACTCCGAGGACACGTGAAACCCGATCGGGCTCACGATTTATAGCTATTGGTTGAATTGTGTGTTTAGTGTAGAAAATACTGCAGCGGTCGTGCTATCGTTTATTTTGCTGTCGCGTTACGATAAACCACTACTGAGCTTAGTCGATTATCAGGTGTGCTTATCGAGACGATAAACGTTAAGTTTCTTTCTTACATATTAATAAAGAGTAGTGAAATCTCTTAGTAGGATCTTACTCTACATAATAGCCACTTCACGATAAGCTATCTGTAATAGATGCTTGTTAAACTGATCAAGAATTTAACAAGCCAGAATCTCTACACGTGTATCTCTTTTAGAGTTACAAAATTCATTAGACTTCAACCGTGGGATTATGTCGGATATATTCTCCTTTGTCGAGTAAACCAGGCAAATCGAAACAGAAAATAGTAATATTTAATCTTTCGTGAAAACACAGACTTGCAGTTCTTGGGCGTCGCGTCATTCATACTCTGTTCCACTGAATTCCACATCCGATCGAAGGCGAGACTGGAAAGTTACTCGCCAACGTACAGGGTGGTTAAATGGAAACGTATCAGTAAACGATCGAAAGAAAGATTTCTCCCCAAAAATTATTTTTATTCGCCCAGTACTTGATCAGCATTTTTTCATCAGAGTAAATACGGTATATTTCTCATTTAAATTGAAAGATTATTCAAGGAGGCTTGCCAAGGGATTTCTGTCGAGAGGAATACAAAAATTTGACGAATCGGGGGGTTCAATAAACGCGTCTGGCGAGCGGGTAAAGTGTAATTCGTCCGTCTGGCTGCGTCAGGGCAATCGATGTCCCTTCGATTAAACGGAATTCTGCCTCTGCCAATAGCAGTATTCGCAAACGTCGATGGGGAACGCGCCGCCATGCAGACCGCAAGGGTGCCAAGGTCACTCTGAAGAATCTACCAAGAGTCCTCGACGTCGATTCGTTCGATTGCTTCGGTCAGGTGCATCGGTTACTGTTTCCCATTTTTATAGAATCCCCAAACGGCAACAGTAACGATTTACTGCTTAATCTATTAACTGTCGTTTCGTAGAGCCCCCCAAAAATTGCTCATCGGGGTGAAAACTGTAATATCGTCGTACAATTGCATTTAACACAAGTATATGGAAATATGTCAATGGCTACGCAATTTCTTATACCAGACTTTTAAGATATTAAATATCGACTCGTTACAAATGAAAAGATTATTTTTTTAAAAAATGGACTTGCACCACTTTCAAAATAAACGGTCCATATATTGTTTTTAGTAGATAAAACTGAACTACGACGCAATGAACAGGTGGTGACAGTCGATACGGTTGTTTGTAGTCTTTGGGGGTGCGCAGAGGACGATCATCTTTGTATAAAAACAGCCGACCACGTGGTAACTGTTATGATTACGCGACAACGGGGGTGGGCAACCCACGCGATCGCGATAACGCTGGAAACGAAAGGAGCATAAAGCTCGTTGTATCTTTTCCACGAGCGTCTCGATGGAACTGGGACACACCATGGAATCGATACGTCAGTCATTGTCCAGTTTCGATTCGGTATTCGGATCAATAGCGGCGGTTAGGTTGCGCAAACCAAAGCTTACAGTCGTTTAAAGACCGAGTGCCAGATCGCTGGTCGGAGCAAACGAGATTGTCCGTCGACGGAACGCCAGGGAGCGCGTGCTTTTCGCATAATTCGATATCGCGACGCGCCTTCGGTTCTTCGACACGCCGGACAAACCATGCTGAACGACCATGACTATCGATTATGCGATAACGTCTGTTACGACGTCTGAGTTCCTCCCGGTGTTCGTAATTCCTCCACTTTCGTGGATTTTCAGGCACGAGCCAAATAGACCGTAGCTTAGGGGCATTGATATCTTGGTACCAATACTAATTTAATAATTTACCCTCGTAAATGTATTTGTATACTCCTCACAAACTGGACGTTAGCAATTCTATTTTCCAGTTGCATCTCGTCGCAATTGTAGAGAACTTTCAATTACGTGGAAAAATGTTTCGTAATGTTTAACACCTCCGAAGATTAATTATTCCAAAATGTTAAGCGCCTCGTCATCTGCTTTCTTGTACTTTATAAACTTCAAAGACTTTGAAAATGAATTTTGGATCTCGAACTAATTAGCTCTTAACTTTTGTGCTGCTTCTCGCCTCCGTGCTACGTCGAGTTTTCCATGTTTTAGGGGATTTGACACCCGAGACGATGAAAGTTTCCAGTCGTTTAATTATTAAATTTTTCACCACCTCTTGCCCTCGAGCTGATTCGTCAAGCTTGGATTTCAGGGTGTTTGGTATCCTTCAAGATCAATTTTAGATTTCAAGCTGCTTAAGTCTGAAACTCTCTCCACCCCCTTTTCTTCGTCGCGCTTCCGTATGTCCCATGAGTTTCAGGGTATTCGATATTTTTGGGAACGAAAGTTCTGAGCCGCTTAACCCCGAAATCCTACGCCTCTTCAAACCTCGTAGACGTTATAAATGTTTCATTTGTTAACCAAGTTTACCGAGTTATGTTTTCGATTCGTCTAGCAAATTATTGCTTTACGATTAGAGTGTACGAGAAATGGAATCCTTGAATTTATTCGGTTGCACAAATCCGGAGAAATGTCAAGGAATGTTACGAGTGGTATCAAACAACGAGCATGAGAAAGAATTTTTCTCTAAGGTCATCCTTTTCAACGATGCTTTCCATATTCTCGATGACTCTTGACGAATAATCTTGGCAGACAATTTTCTTGCTCGATCTTTATTCTTTAAGAACGATTAAACTGCGTTCCGAGTATTTCCCCGGTATCGTACAAAAGCAACTACTTATACTAATGCAATGCTTCCACGAAAGAGATTTAAATTTACTCGTTAAGATGTGAAAAAGTATCCGGTCAGAATAGTCGCGATTACGATCAACGCGAAGATCGCGTACGCGACTAAATGAACATAGAAGTTGTACATGAATTCCTTCAGCTTCAAATTCACAGCCTCTAAACAACGATCGTCGTCTTCCTCGTCGCGTTCCTTCACATTTTTCGTTTCTTCGTCCAGACCGCCATCTACGACGAAAGAGTCTTAGAACATCTTTTCCAATAAGTCTGTGAACCTTGTTTTTCCGAGAATAAATTAGGTTTCTGCGTATTAACCCACGACGACACCTTGGACAACAATATTTATATTTATAAACGGTAAAAACATCCGATGCGCGATAACGAAATTAAAATATTAACAACAATCGACTCGAGGCGCTTTTATAATCATCCGTCCGTGATGTAATCTGCCATTGCGCGTCGCCCTTCGTTCGTTCGCCAGCTTTTTCCGCGACTTTTTCACCGCGTCCGGCTTCGTTAGATTTGCTCTTTGTCTCCAGCGAGAAAAGTATTACGTAACGCGTCTGACGCGGCCGTCCGTGAATTTCGCGCGACGAGAAATTTTTCAAGAAATTTCGTTTAACCGGATCCCGACGCCGAAGAATTTGATAAAAGTTACAACAACGACCTGCAGCTGGACGAACGCCAAACGATACCCGTCGCTTCTTCCCAGCGTCGTCGATTCCCTGGCTTTCCGTTTTCTGTTCCACCTTTCCAACGTATTTATTCGCCGCGATTCCCTCCACGTCTTTCACTGTAACGGAGTTACGACAATTTCATTAATATCTCGCCGGGGCTTTTCATTCCGTTAAGAATCTACGATGGTAAACTAAAAGCTGCTTCGCGTATTTCAAAGTGTTGCTATCCTCTATCGGGATCGAAATTACTCGTTAATTCTTTTAAAACGCAAAACGACGTAGATAATTATTTGCTAACTTTAAAATAAATAAAAAAGGTAAAGGGTCGAAAAGGTTGAAGTAAATTGGGCTGCGAGAGGACGAGCACAGGGGAAAGGTCGTCCCTTCGTAACCAGATTTTTCCACGGACATTGATTTTTACCTCCAACACCTTCCCCCGTTTTTCGCTCCTCATTATCTCCAGTTTTCTTCCTGTCTTTCGCGTTCTGGCTGGCCTCACCCTCGCTGCTCGCGACCGCGGCAGTAATAAGGGCTATGTTCGATCACGAGTCACTTAATCGCCGTGAAATATCGAAAATCGTTACGCGTCCCTGCCGTGTGCTCATCCTATTTCAGAAATTACACTCGCCTCGGCGTTGTATCGTTTCGCGACGCGAAAATACGCCGTTTTCCCGCTCGCGACTTCGAACTAAGCGATCAGGCGTCGTCGAGGCCGCGACACGCAAAGCGAGACACCCAATATCACTTACAGAAACACCAACGAACAAATTAACGCCCCTAGCTACGCGACACCGAGCTCTGTGCAACCCGATGCCAGGGGGTTTTTCTTTTTTTCTTTGACAGGAACGTCGCTTTAATCTTTGAGCGCCGTAAAGTGAACTCGAAGCTTTCATTTTAACGAGGGCTCGACAAACGTACGAGGAAGCTAACAAACTTAACCGTAGATCAGTGTTCTCCATCGCGAGTACTAAAAATCGAAAACGTATCGTTTGTGAATTTAGAAACGTTTCGGACGAGTTTTGGACGCGCTCGATCTGGTGCTTTCGTTCAAAATTTGTCTCCGTTTCGAGATTACGATGTTTTTACGTGTAACGAGCAATCAAATACTTTTCAGCGACGGTGTATACCGTGTGTGTTATGTCATCCTGCGGAAAGTATTTTAGTCGGAGGTTAAGTAGGCTAATGATGCACGGTGGAAATTTTTCAGACGAAATCGTAAAAAGAAATGACGAGCATGGTAGCGTTAGACGTGGAATGTTTTATGCAAATTCTTAGTGGTCAAAGAATTTTTGTAAATGCTGAAGCTTTTGTCAGAATATTTATCCTCATTTTGTCTTCTAGAATGACCTAAACGATTGTCTACCTGCAGGTAAACATAATGATTCTAAAAAACATCTGTCAAAAATGGGATTTCCGAATTACATAGCTGGTTGCTATAAAATTTTATACGTCGACGCGTTTATAAGAACTTCACACTGAACAGGTACTCTGAGCTTACCTACGCCGATTGGCGACCCGTGGTTTACGACTGGTATTCCCCCGCTTTAATCATAATTAATAGTTCGTAAAGACCATAGTAATAAAGGGATTAAGTCACTGAAAGTATTGTCAAAATTAGTGGATTACTGGAACTAGCTATTAGATCAGATATTTACACGATATTAGTTTTCATTCTTTTTCTCTACTTCGCGTGATGAGAAGCATGCTTTAAGAAGAAGTACGCGATCTAAATTGCTCTTCGCTTTCAAATATAAATGTCATTCATAGCTTCGATTGATCTCGTTTCTATCGGTCCCGCGTGGTAGTGGTAAATAAATTAAAGATCATCGCCTGGTCGATGGAGTTACAAGTACCGGTAACCTGGTAAGAACTGTGTTACGCGTGCGAAGGACTAGGTCACTTAGGGTCGGCTGGAGGATCCTAGTTATAGGGTCCCAGATGTTACATTCCAGTGTCTAACTTGCACAGCGGTGAACCCCGAAGCGTGCCAATGGGACACGTGTTGATTTCGAGGCGTTCCAAACGTTTATTGCACAGGTAGAGCGCCGCAGACCGGTCGGTCATTTTATAGATCGCCTAATAAAATTGAATCTTCGAACCAAATATTCTGAACGACTCCTTACGATTTCTTCGGTAGATTTTTTTCCAGTTTTTTTTCTGCTTTTTATTGCCACGTCGAATTTTAAACAGGTTAACGTCGGGATTCTCGTAAAGCTCGAGTCGGAGATTGCGGGCTTTCAAATTGCGGTGGCTCCAAACAAGACAATGATGAATTTTTATCATAAAAAAAAGTTAAGAACGATGATGCACATTTTCCACGAACGTAGTTTCGCGAATGAATAAATTTAAATATGAAGTACCCAAAAAATAAATTGTCCCGTTACTTTTTCAAGTACGTCGCAATACTCGTATATTACCAAGCAAAATTTCTTGCGCGCCTCTTTACATTTTTCGACAGTTTTTTTATGAACTCTCTACGGAAATAAATTAATATCCAAACTAAAAAACGAGACACGCGTGTAAAGACGAATATTTCCAAGGAATCAAACAATTTTGTAACGAACCACTGTCTTCGTTCGTCCTCCTCCTCGACGCAGCCTGCAAAAGAGCGAAGAAAGAAGTCCGTAGAAACTTTCGACTCGAAAGTCGTATACAAGGGTTGCGTTTAGGGAAGAAATTGCTTACGGCGTCGTTGGGCGTCAGGTTGCCGGACGTCTGATCCGTCATATCAGGATCGATTCGACTTGGTCTCGATGATCGATCGCGAAGAGCCATCAGAAGGGGTGGCCAAGAAGAAGGGAGGCAGATAAGAAGGCCGCGTAACGTGATTTGTCGTCGAGCTGAGGTTACTTTCGCCCACGACAGGACCATCGTTCGATTTTGTTCGCTATCGCATGTCGATTGACGACGATCGATACAGAGCGGTGCAAATACTCATAACGTTATGTGTGCACGGTCGAACAACATTAACCTTGAGCCCGTTTTTCTCGAGGCGTTGTCGTGTGACATCCTTTTCATTCACGATGTAGACGAAAGAACCATTCGATCGTGGAATTTATTCACCATTGCTGAAGGGTGCCTGATGAAATTCGATCGAGCACACCTGATACACCAAGTTGTATCGCGACTTTGGTATTACGCTGTCAGTATACTTTTTAACGAGAGGAAGCGATATCTTCAATAGTATAGTAGCTCCAACAGAGAAGCAGTAATCATTCTAGTTGTTAGTAAGTATATATAATTAAATTGCTCGATTATATAACGCAGCAAACAAAATAATTCTTTCTCGAGATTTATGGTTACCTTAACAATTCTCGAGAGTCAACATCGTTTTTATACTGTACCAAATAGCACTCTGTTTGTGTAGGACGATTCATAAATGCTTGTCACAACTTCAGGTGGTAAGTCTACACATCGCAGCAACTAAAGAATGTTACACGAACGTAGGTCGTTCTTGCTATAGTTACTCAGCAATGAAAGATTAAAGTAAACTCTCGAAGTGCCGTTTACTTCATTGCCTTGACCCAATCTAATGTTTACAAATAATTTGCTATCTACGAGGCAATGTTCCAAGAAGACTATGATTGATTCGATCTTATGGCGTTTCGAGCCACGATGGAGGTTCTTCTGCGTTTAAAATATCGACGAGCAAAAGCTGTTGTTTTATTTAGTTTGTTTTTTTTTTTTGTTAGTCCCCCTCCCATCGAAGATGTAACAGGTTTCTATCTCACCTACTGTTTCTGTTGTTCACCCCACCGTGGGCAGAAACTTTGACGAGAATATTCAATCTTCGTACGAACTATTCGATTCACGAGCATTGATGTTTCCTTCTAGCGCACCGAGAAGAATCGAACTATGGCTAGAAATGAATTATCAACCCTCTCCGCTGCCAGAGGTATTCCAATATCCTGTCGACTACTGCGAAATCTGCGCAGAGTTTCGATCATATAATATCCACAGGAATTTGCCGCTGGCCGCAGTCTCGAGTTCGACGTTAAGAAAATGTTTCAAAGTTGGAAAATACAATCGTATTTCTGAAACCTTCGCACTGCTCGAACGATCTTGGCCCTGTGTTTCCAATCATGGGGAACTCCACGTTCAAAAATCACTTTTCAACCCGTTCTTCGAGGACGCTTTTTGCAAGCTGTATTTGCAATCCGTAGTCCGCCGTATCCGCGTGTGACGATTACAACTATAATTATTGTCAGCAGCAATTAACGATTGCAGGATGCAATTTGTGGCCCAATTGCATCGTGCTTGCAATTAATGTAATTGATTGAGCTCGACTTTGATGCTGATCGGATAGAAATAAAGACAGAAAATTAGTTTCGTCGTGTTTGCTGTATGTTTGGGTGTGTGTGAGTTGTCGAGTGAAAACGATCCAGAGGATATTGTCGGCGGTTTTGATTTGTTCGTCTTTTATCAGTGACCGACTCTATTATGACTAACTGAACCCTAAAATTAATATTATGGTATGCTGGAAGGGTTGAACGAAACTTCCGATTTCTGTTCAGGTTGTTAGTCGAGGGCAAAGACGCCAGTTCTGAATAGGAACTGTTTGTTCGTGTTTTTTGAATGAAATTACGGATTGATCTTGACACGGTTCACGAAAAAAAAACTGCACCCTCGATTCGAGAAAACACAAGAACGCGTTGTCGTCGTTGCATGCGCAACTGCAACGAAAGAAACGATTGCTTGCACGATCAATCATTCATTTTGTAGTAAATTACTGTATTTACGAGAAGGAGCAAATTTCGAGCATATCGTGCAAATACGGCAGTGGTACAAACATTGATTGTCGTCTGTTTCAACAATTTCCGTTCCTTTGTAACTCCGAATTGTGTCAAGGTCGTTAGATGATACGTGGCTCGCGTAATTTTACCTGCTTTCGTACTACCAAAACAAAATTTAAATTAACTTATAAATAATACATTGATTTTTCTCACTTTTCGATCGATTGGAAACGTGTTCCTCTTCAGGGTAAATATTTTCAAAATTAATATTATTGCGTGGCAAACTCGTAATCGGATGAACACATTTGATACCGCTTGAGAAAACGTGTTCTTAAGAATAAAAGGACTTTGACTCATGACGCTTCGTATTCAATGACGTTCTGACGCCAGTCGACGGGTCCAAGTGGTCATAAATTAGGCGTTTCCACTCGACCACTCCTGTAACCAAGCCTGTTTTTCGTCACACACTTTCTATTATTTTCTCGTAACATTTATGTTTCTCTTTCTGTAACCTTATGTACACCTTTGCCTATAGTTTAGATAAATAACTAATCCCTAATCTAACTATACACTTTTTTTTTGTTACTCCACCCATCGAAAGTTTACTGTTTTAGAATAGAAACTAATTTCTAGTCAGATATTATACCTTTCGAGCACTCGTAGGTGTTATCTAGAACGTTATTCGAGTCTCTAATTTTGGTTTAACTCGTGCACTGTGTAGGAAATTAGTAACCTTTCTGCGCACGAGATTAATTAGGCGCGTGACGCGTGTAGAACACCAGAAGCAGCATGACAAGCAATGAATTATGAATAAGAAATTTCAGCTGCTCCAAACTTTGAAGTTCCGCACTTCCTAGTTTCTTTCGAACTTCTGCTTGCTTTTAATACATATAAAATATCACGGAATGAGATGTAACAATTTGGAAAAAGTATTTAATGCATTAAACTTGTGATAGTGTTTCATACGTTATTGACAAGAATTGGGGGCTGGAAGCGTACCGAATCAAATGTTATCTAGATATTACATACTTTATATCCACGCAGCACGCACTCCCAATTAAACGAGAAAGCCCATAAAATATTTATCAGACGCAAGTGCTCGACCCTTTGCCTTTGTTGTATCTTCAAACCGAGAATATCAATTGTTCCTAATAAGTTTATCGTTGTGCTTCCATTGACCTCTATATTTTCTCGTATATTCCTTGCACCTCCTTATTTTTCTTTGACGGAGGTTGTACGAACGTAACGATACTTAGAGCAGTGCCCATCGTTGCCTGTAATTCGTGCAACCTTCCGAATGATCACTATTGCTCGTTTACGATCGCGTCAAAAGTTAACAGCCTCGTGAAGACTTAACGAGCTATCGATCCAACGAACGATTATTCCTTTTTTCCTCCTTTTCGAAACATCGCCACGCGTATCGAACGTTGGAATTTCGTACGTCGTATTTTCTATCGTTTTTCTAGCGCGTTCGCATGGAACGATAGTCAATTACACGCGATCTTTCTATCCTACGAGAAATAGACGTTCGACATTCCTATCTTGCGTCGATAGAACTCGAGAAAACAAGAAAAGAAAACAACAGACCTGTCCACGTGTTCGCGCGGAAACCTTTTTTCCGGAACACTGCAAACCATTTTCTCGCAGCACGAGCGGCTGTTTTTTTCCCAAGAACCAATTGGATCCTTTCCTTTTCGTCGAACTCGATACGCACTCTGCGTTTTCCGCGGTAAGGACACGATTTTACGTTCCAGAGGGGAAAACAACTCGCACGTGGGAAGGACTTTAAACGAAGGCGGAAGTAGCCCGTGGCTTTCCATGTTTTACGTATCTCGCTCGTAACCCCCGTGAAACACAATGTGGATCGTTAGATCCGTTGAGAATCGTTGTGTTTAGAGGACGCGTCGACTGTATTAGAGAAAGACCAACAGATTCGGCGAGGTCAATCCAATATTCAGAAACTCATTTGCAAGTGGTACGTCACTAACAAAGTCATCCATCATGATTTAATTGCTGAGATGCCAGGAATCAAAGATAAAATCGTACGATTTAACCATCGCTTCCATCATTTAGTCTCGAAATTATCATGCCCTCCAACCACGCGTGTAGATCGATAAGACCAATTAGATCTACTAAACAAAAATTTTTATATAAATATGTGACTAACGTCTTATTAATATTTCAATGTCGAATATAATAGAATCGATTAGAACGGAATAGAAAGAAATTATCCTTTAGTGACTCCGTCAATTAAATCCTGCCCTTTAATTGGCATTCTTTCTTTACGAAACTGTTTCATCGTTTTTCCTCGTAATTATAACTTTAGTTTCGGTTCGAGGAAAAGTTAAAAATATGCAGAGATTCCTGCGCAAGTTTCATAACTTGCCAGTTAATTTCCTCAAACGAAGTTCTCTTCTCTGAGAAAATAGAACTCTCAAAGCGAGTAGCATCGACGATTTATCAACCTGTTAAATCCTTCGAGCGAAGCTCATTTCATACGATAAATATTTATTGTAACTTAGGAAATAAAGCCTCGAGGATTATTCCTTCTCGTTTTAATCGCTGAATCCGTCTGACGATCTATTTACGGGCAATTAAAAGCGAATTTTCGCAACGCAGAGACGACACTAAAAAGAAATTCATCGAACGATCGCCACCCATTTTCAACTGTCGCGTTTTACTCCAAAAATATCGGCGTTTAAAGTACAAATTATGTATTCCATTTTCGTTTCGTCGAAGCGACACAGTTCAACGAATATTTATAGGTATCGCGTATATCAAACGCGCTGAATAATTTGTCGCAGTTTCGGAGGTCGACTTCGGAGGCGAGCTTTTTCGGTCCGAAGACTCGTTTTATTATTTACGTAACCAATGCGGAACGCTGGCCAGAGGATGTCTTGTATAATAATTAAGCGTCCCGGCAGCGTGCACCTGGTCGAGGAACGACATTAATTAAAATCCATTAACGATGCTTGGTGGACGGTAACTGGCGTACAACATATTATATCGAAACTGGAAACTGACCGATGTCCCGCGTTATTTCATCGCGACGCTGAGAGATTATTCTCGAGAACCTGGCTATCTGTTTGCTTCCTGGATTTTAACTGCACGATAGAAGCTGCACCTTGATCCGCGAACCAGTAAAACCAAATGCAAGAAGTCGATGGATACTTGGGAGAGGATTGAGAAGATGATTAATTATTAGGATTCTTCGAAATGAGAAGCTCAAAAAATGTACGTGTGCTGTCTGAGCAAAGGTGGATTTACTATCGACAATATCGTTCTTCAAATATAGATAGGAAATTATTAAAGACTTCGATATTAACCGAACGTTTTGGATCATCGTGAGGGCTAAAATAAATAAAAGATTTAAGTCTGATAGGGACGATGAACATCTAGTTTGCTGATAGAATCGAGAAACGTAATTTAAATGTAACTTCCATAATTTTTCGGCTTTTAAAAAAATCATTAATATCTGTGGTTCCCTGTGGCTCGTAGAATCGTCGTTTAGGGATTATTTACTTGCCCAGAACCGCGAGAATCTCGTTTCCTGCGTGTATGACAGTATCAGTTGCAGATAGTACGCGAGTGTTTCTGTCGCTGCGGTTGAAGAAGCTCTTTGGGTGGTGGGCAGTTTCGAGCGAACGTAACGTGACAGTGGATGCACGAACTTAATTACACGTCGACCGTAGAAACACGCTCTTAATTACACAACAACCGTGTACGAGAACTCGATGTACAAGTTACCGGATATTTGTCGTAAAAACTCTTTGTCTGCCTCGTCCCTTTTACGAGCGTTCGAACCATAAGCCGATGCCCACGTATCACGAATATTCATACGATCTTACGACAGAATTGATTACGTTGACAGACAGCATCAGTACTAGTTAAATAGGCTCGTTAGTTAAGGATTAGATACACAAAGTGAACAGTCAATGTTCCTGAATAGTGAATTAGTTCCAATCCATAACTCCTAACTTCGAGTTAAGTTCTCTGATTCGGTTCTCTGACGATCCTTGTTAATTATTACACTTCTCGAGGCAATGGAATGTATGAAAAATAAAATGGAAGGGAGGCGAGACGATACTGTACTCTTGGTTTCGTATCTTTACCAACATTTGAATATCCACCATGTTTCCTTAGAACTTTACAGCAAAGGTCAGTTTTACGGGAGAAGAGAATCGAGCAAGATTTCAACTTTGAACGTTTCCTATATTAGAAGATACTCGTAAAACGTTGAGATCGTGGGAGTAAAAGTCTTTTCCTCCGAACGATCTCAGAGATTTTCTGCTTCTCGGAACCATCGATCCATCGATATCAACGCTTTAGTTTTTATTTAGAAACTCTGTCAATAGCTCGATAAATAGAGACAATAAAAGGAATACTCAGAAAATTTTGAAACTTGACAAAGATATTTATGGAGTACTATTATCGCATTCCATGTTTTCGAAACTCGAATCGAGCTATATTTTAGAATATTTTAATCTAATCTTTTCTAATCATACCGAAGAGAATCTAAAATTATTACGTCTTAGTACTATATCTCCGAGTCACAAACAAAGTAGACAATAAACGCAAGGCGGAAGACAACTAACAGGAAGTCTATTTTCAATGAAAAACCGATAATTGAAAGATTTTAACTGCAGAAAGGGGTGTAGAATTCAATCCTGTATTCGAAAGGCGCGATGGAACGAGAAAGGGCTTTATTTTGAACTCGGTGCTAGGCGTAAAATTGGATAGGTATATGTGCGGATCGAAGAGCTTGAACAAATACGAGTTTTGCGCGTAAGAGTGTACAGAGTGATTTAAAAATACATTCTACCCTTCGAATTTAAGAAATATGTACCAATACATCTTTCTTGGGGAAAATATAAATACACATTCGTGGATTTATAATAGGTTATTCCGTAAGATCGTGTTAAATTTTGTGCTAAACTTTTTAAACCGCGCGAAAACGATATTAAAATTTCTAACACTATATGCAGCTGGTTTAAAGTGTGCAAACAATCGCGAATTCTCTTCGATTTCCATTGTGTCTCGGTCCTTCGCGGACGCATGATCGACGAGCAAAGAAACTGTTCGCAAGGCTGTCTTTCGTTCGCTCTGAATATTCAACGATATTTCAGATTTCGATGCATGGAACGATTCAATTCCTTGGCTGGAAAACCGAAGGACGACACGTGGTCCGCGGCTTGGGTGATAAAATAGAGCGAGAAGCTTTTCTTAAGAATCGATAGCGATGAAATTCGCGATAAAAATCTCATTGTACGGTGCATGAAAAACTGATTTATCCGGCGGGTCCTGTCACGGGTTGATAAATAGCCACCATTTACCGCGATACCGAACAATCGGACGGATCACGCAAGATTTACTATGTTACAGCGTTTCTACGGTACCGTATGCACAATTTTAATGCTGAATGATAACTGTGATTTGCATTCGCAGAAACGAATCCACGATGTTCTCAAGGAAAAGCAAAGTTAACGAGCCTAATTCTTTTGCAGAGTAAGCACAAAGGGGGTAGTTTTTCTGCGCTTGAGCGGAAGAAAACAGTAGGGGAAGGAACCACCCCTGTACTATGTATTATTAATAATGCTTGTTTAAAGGTTAAGAGTATTTTTAACATCTAATGGATAATAAATAAATCGCATGAAATATTTGAACGTTTCGAGGAAGCAAACATCAAACTCTATAATTACCTATGATTCCAAATGACTATAGTAATGTGTTTTTTCGTTCGTTTAAAGAATAGTGCTCGTTAAGAGCGATTTCTTGATATTTAATAATATATTTCATCTATCTACGTTTCGATTGTTCTGGGTCCTCTTCAGAAATATGTAAATAAAATATAAAATTTCTCATGGTAGTTTGTTTTATTTATACGATTCCTAAACAAGACACGTAGGTACTCGAAACGTAGATAGACAAATATATTATTAAAAATCGAAAGGTTGTTTTTTTACGATCGAACAATAGATTACGTCTATACGTTAAAACAAGTTAATTCTTTATTCTTCCGAGTATCTTGAAAATTTATTATTCGATGAATCTTTAAATTAAAACCTACATCCGTCTCCTGAAAGCTTTCACGAACACAATCTAGAATGGCTGGAGGGTAAGCTGTTTCTAGCAGACCACCCTGCATGGTTTCCGGATCAATTATCCGGGTTCCTTCGCTTTTCGTCCTTTTACTCGAGAGAAAGTTTCACTCGACGTTCGATAACGGATAGCGACGAAAAGTCTGCTTGTCATCGCGAAATCGTTTACACTAGGTATGTCAAACACGCGAATCGATCCATTACAGTTTACAGTCCTCCCGACCTTTTTATCGTACGCATTATTCTACACACGAGCATTAATTTTTCGTGAATTTAGAGTGCAAGGAAAATCGATACTTTCTAATTGATACACTCAAGAAGAACAGAAGACCCAGATCACAATTTATAATAGAATCAAACCACTCTTAACATAGCTAATGTGTTTTCAGAATTACAGAGGATTAAAACAAGGAATTTTTACAAGTGTAAAGCCTGCCACTGGGACACCTCTGTTTCCTAACAACAAAAGCTTAGATTTTTTGGTGAATGAGGGTAAGGGCTCAAGCCTTGATAGTCCAATAGAAAGGTTGTCGAGGTAAAAGACGGTAAAGAATAGAAAGGAGAATATTTTTGACCCAGGTGCAAATTGACCCCAGGATGAAAGAAAGTTTAATGTGCCTGGTTTACACATTTCCCGAAGGACGTATCGGCTACAATAAAAGAGTGTCACAGTACGCGCCATGGCCCTTTTGCGCCAAGTGGTCAACAGATGCAGCAGAATCAACCCATCGGGGTTATACGATCCTGGAACCGCTTACCCCCAACAAACGATGCACGTGTCGTGCAAACCTCTTAGAGTAACGTCGAAAGTTTTCCATTTCGTAGCGTCTGGCGTGCCCGTAATTCGAGCACGATTACTCAACCGCGGCTCGATATTCAGCTTTAACTTCGAGGGGACCCGGAAGCGGCGATATTTTACCGGTGCTGGCTCAACCTGACCATTTAAACGCGACGAAATTTCGGAACGGATTACACGCGGCTGAAATCTAATTTTAAACGACGGCTCGAGGGGTAGTCTCCCCCTAGAGTCGATGATTTCCAAACTTTACAATTAATATTTATGTGTGCATAATCGAAGATCAACGATACCTTGGTTAGAGTCATCTATAAAGTAACGAAATCTAATCAGCGATCGAAATCGTGTTGGTAATTACGAACGTTTGAGTAAATAATTTTTAATAACTGTTTTACCTCATGCACTTTTTACTCTTTATCGGCACGCGTGAACGGTTTAAATACTATTCTTCGTTCTGCATCAATTTACTGGATGAATTACTTCCCCGGATGGAATCGCAATGCGGATATTAACATGCACAGCCACGTACAGCGAACAACGCTTAGCATCGAACAGATAGGGGAATGTGACTGAAATTTCAGGTTGAGTGCTAAGTAGGAATTTTTTTTAGACACGTGCATACATTTCTTTCATTATTATCTCGGCACTTTGCATTTACGGGTTGATTACTCGGGATGAACCTTGTTTGAGGAGCGCTTCGCGGGTCGTATCAATTTTAATTTAAGGTCGAGCGAAATTTCAGCATTCGTTTTCGTCGTTTAAACCCTGCCTTATCGGATCACACGCGTAGTATTATTGCTCGATACATGATGTTTTTTTAATCTTTGAAAGTTTACGAACGCGTCTACCGTTAACAAAGATCGCGTTATCAAGGTTTTCTCCAAACGCCAAATTAGCTGGCTCGCCAACTCTGCCTCCGAGCGGAATTTTTCGAATCAAGATTCTTGCATTACCCGGGACGCTGCGTTAACAAAGTTTCGAAAGCTTTGTCGCAGACTGCATTTTGAACTCGGCCATTACACGGCGATCGTTTTTAGCGTATCGATGGCCCGTGGAAACTTGGTTAATAGAAGTTCCCAATACTCGACGACACGGCGGAATCTAGTTCCTCGAATTCGACGCTGTTCGCGTACCGTGGTTTTCGACCCCTTTCCACTTTTCAAAAGCATATCGCTTTGAGAGTTAATATCGTAGAAGCTGACGAGAGAATATTTACCGCGTCGACGCTCGAACCGATATTGGTTTCGCGATACATTTTTCAAATTCCGATCGTTTAACCAAAAACGCAAACACAGACGGACTCGCGTCGACCTCCGTTTCGCTCTTCGAGAACGAAATCGTGAAAGGAACGTAACAGCAAACAGCACGATAGTTTCATTTCGTATCTGCCGCAAAATTTTCCGGTTCACGCGAGTCTGCGTTTCATCGTCTGTTTCGACCATTTAACCCAGTTCCGTTTTATTCGACCACGGAATGCTTTTTATTTACATACAGACGCGAACCGTGCTGGATGTTCGGACCATCTGTTGCGAACGATTATGGAGAACCCAAATATATAAAAAGATGTCGGTGTCCCGTACCCGTTCAACGACCAGCGATTGCGTTTCCATGGGACTTTTTTTCTTGGCGAATCACAAAGACAAAACGAGCGCCGCGGAGGGTCGCGTTGCGTGTCGATATTTTCTCGATACTAATTTCTAGGTCGCTGGTGACGCATCGGGAATTTCGTATTTACCGTGACACGTTTCCTGTGGATCGATTTAAATTGTTCGACAACTTCGACTCGTTCCTTTGCATCAGCTGGAGTTCCTTGCGGTGAACTCACCCCTCGGACGCAATCACGCGAACCGCGTGCACGTTGTCGATAGTGCAGGTTCGACCCTTATCGTGGTTACCTCTTCTTTTTTTATACTTCGCTAACTTTGTATAAGAATCCCATCATTCATACACGCGAGGTTTCTATTTTTTATCCAAGAACATATTTCTACGGTCGTTATTAATCATCCCCTTGTCGTTATTCGGTCGGGGGATCAAACGATACTTTATTGCCACCCATTGTTCAAAGGTTAAACTTCTGTCGTCGAGTTCGCTAATTTAATTTTTAATATTTTGAGGCGAAACATTGCGCGAATCAATCTTCCAGACACTAAGCATCAAGGAAGAAGAATGGAGCTTGAAATGGAACGAACACTTGCTTTGTTATTTGAGTGGAAAATGTTATCCAGAATGGAACGTGAGGCTTTGCCTGGTCGAGGGTCTTATTGGAATACTCGAAATCCCAGTCGAGTGTCATTTATCGTTAGATACTTGTTGCGCGAAATACATTGCACGTAGGATCGAGTGGGTGGAATCATGAAGAAACGCGAACCGTGAGATCGATAAGGAAAGCATTCGAGCGTGCATAGGCTGGTATTTTCTACTACAAGAATACTTGTTGTCGAGAATGCTGATGGGATGAACGGAATCTCCATTCAATTTAAAATTTTAAGAAACTTCTAACAAAGTTCTGACTGACTTATTTAATTTAAATTATAATTTTGATATTTGATTCTACGTTTAACTACGATTTCGATTTATTTTGTCGCCCATATGTCAGAAATAATATGTTCCTCGCGACGCTTTGAGCCCAGTACGTCGTTTAATATCGTGTTTACTGATATTGCATTTTTGAAGGATTCCTAGTATTTCGTAAACTGAACTGCATGAATTTTACTCCGGAAAATGATATATCTGTTGCATAAAGGCAACGAAAGCATCGTTGTGAATTTAAGAAGATCTGTGAGCAGAATGTTCCAATATCTCCAACTATCGATTGATAAAAATCATACTCGAGATCCATTTTAATTACGAAACTTAGTTTCATCGCCATAAAGCCCCCCATCCACGTCTTACTATTTCTAATATAGACGTAATATCGACTTTGTCACGCGTGTCTAGCATCTGGAAGAATATCTAAATATAGAAATCATTGTCTGTCCATGTTTCGACCTTTCCAAGCAGACCCTATCATGTCTGAACTTTCGTCCACGAACGACAGTGTGTTCTTCGGCGGGTGCAAACAGATGGAAACCTAACGACGTCAAATTCTGGTCGTAAAAGCGGCGTAGTTTCACAATGGTTTCCTTTGACGTAAACAACCGCCATTTCGTGTGCTGTGCTCGATGGCTTCCCGTCGAAAAGAAGAAGAAGCGTCGACGAGAAAACTTTCAACGACCGGCCGTACTCAGTTTCCCGCGCTTTCGTTTGTCTTTTGTAGCCGCTGTTCGAAACTGCGTCTCGACAAATTGAAAACGATTCGATACTCGCGACGCGGAACTTGCTTCATCCTCGAAACACAATTGCACGGAACTTTTGATAGCTCGAAAACACGGCTCGAAGGGAAAAGAACTCGCGCGTTCCAGTTACTCGTAAACGCCATTCCGGTTATAAACAATCCGTTTCGAAACGCCGGGAGTTAATTTCCACAGTTTCGTGGAAAAGGATTTAATAATTTCGGTCGTTGGGGAAATAGTTGAAAATAATAGCTAAATACTGCTGGTCGTGTCGAGTGAAATGTTAAAAATACCAAGCTTTTATTGCTTTAAGATAGTTTTTCTGTTTAATTAACGAGGAATTTAATTATCCGGGTAACGTACGGTAACTTTGACCCGTCGAGGCGGTTTTTTATCATTTTAACAAGCATAGCGAAAGGAGCTGCTTAAACTTTTTCAGAGTCGTTTCGTTCGGGAGCAAATTTAATTATCCAAATGAAAGGATAACTTCCAGGTAGATAAAAGATAATTGAAAACTGTACGACGCGCAATAAAATGTTTACGAATTACGTTTGCCGTGTTCGAACCGGTATCATTTTTATTCGGTTGCGAGCCTTGAGAGCGGAAAAGACATTTATACATCGCGGTAGCATTAACGGCCTTTCGTCAATAGAATTCAAGCAAGCGCGTCGCTGGCCTCGGCCGTGAGAGCACTTTGCATATCGTATACGCGGTAAATTTCATGGAAATCTCATTCCTTTAATTTGCCTTGCTGGAGGAAATTTGCAAAGAGAACACACTGTGCGCAATCTCGCGTGGCCGCGAATCCTATCGTTTGATTCTTTGAGCGCCAAAGTCGAAAGGGCCCGCTTAATTGAAAAACACGCCGGTATCGCGAAGCTGCTTTAACTGTTCGTTGTAAAACACCTCGGTAAGAACCATCTCATAAATATCGACGAAAATCGAAGCAAATCGGCCCATTAAAACGGATCGAATTTAAAATTTATTATACCGACTGGAAAATACAAATTGAACCAAGCGTCAATACGTGTTCCGTAACTCCGATAACAAGGTCCTTTGACTCGACACGCTCTATCATTTATTCGGATCGCTGCAAATTCATTTGAATAGCAAAACAATCTGAACTCTCAACAAAGTCTACAAGCGTATTTTAATTAAAAGCCAACAAACGCTTATAAGTTTGAAATTGGAAAGTTTATTGATCGTTGACAGACAGTATTATATAATTGATTAAACAAGCATTTATCGTTTGGATAATGTAGACCTTATTTTTCTTCGAATAAAATGCAAGAACGTCGGATCCAACGTGCACCGTTCTCCGTGTACACAGTTCGTTTATACTTCGACTGTGATATTAACCTATACAGGGCGTAGAGGCCAAAATAAGACGAAAATCAAGAATACCAATTTATTAACGAAGGCTTTGTTAAACAATTATTAACGTTTAAAGTTCCGACCGTACTGAATTTTTTTCTCGAAAATGCGCAAGATTTCGGGGGTATGTCTATTGACCAAAAATGATTGCAATTGACCTCCGTATTAAAATTTTTCCCAGGGGTGGCCGAACACCCTGTATACTTGCCAGGACGAGCACGAATAGCGGCTAATGCCACGTGACTTATCATCTTTAGTCGGATTTTCGCGTAAATCCAATGTTTGGAATTTCGTTAGTCTTTGTCTCGCTCTAAGTAATGAGTTTGTGTTATTTCGGTGATGACGAACACGTAAACAGTACCTAAATCTACTTAGAAATATAATTTATTTCGCAGAACTCTACCCTGATCCTCATTTCAAAGTACCAGATGAGCAAAGATCGTCAGGATTCGTCAAAGGGCGTAATCCTTTCAGTTATTAACGTAGTAATGCATCTAGTAAAGACAAATAATATTAATACAATTATTCGCCCATTATCAAGAGAGGTCTCTTTGAGACAAGAGCAGCGAAAATTTATGTTGAGAACGCGGAATATCGCGCAAACTGTTCGACATCCTCGTCGAACTTTCTATTTCATGCGTAATATATTAAATTTCGAAGTGGATGAAACAAGGAATCGAATGACTGAAGCATGATAGCAGTTGCGAAATCAGCGAGTTGTCTCGACATTGAAATACGTTTAATAACGGATAATGGAACTCAGCCGAATGGCAGCATAACCAAATTATGCTGTTGGTTGACTGCTCGTGATCTGGAAAACAATGCACCCGGAGGAAGTGCATGCTATTGTTCGTACAATTCGACGAAATTAGATCTGCTTCTGATTCATCTTTTAATTTTGTCGTGTCCTGCGGTCGGAACAAAATCGATTGCTGGGGTTCGTGTGGTATCATCCCCATCGTGTCGTCTGACTACCCCTTTCACCCTTCGTTTTTCAAAAGGGAGGGTCCTCCGAGCCTGATTCACCGTCAGGAACGTGCAACGAAATTATATGCCACGAGTACATATTACAATGGGACTCTACACCTTCGAATCGCTTGGAGATCTGACAACATTCAGTCTGAGAATTTCTCGCTGTTGTACCATCAAGCATGTTGCATTATTCCCTAAAGTCAACCATTAGCGTCTTAGATGCTGCTGGTTCACCATTTGTACTACCTTGAGCCGCCAATTACAATTTCCAGTCGCACTACTTATCATTCACCGAGTGTGCTTGCAATTTCAATCATTTTTTGTGAATAGACATATCCCCGAATTCCTACGCACTTTCGAGACAAAAATTCGTGTAGGTGGACTTTTATTAATAATTTTTAACATTAATTTTGTTAATAACTTTTTAACGAAGCCTCAATCAATAAATTAGTATCCCCGATTTTCGTCTTATTTTGGCCTCTAGAATCTTTCATTAAAATATTTCCTAAGGGTGGTCGAACACCCTATATACGAACTCTGAAAAGTTTGTTTGAAATAGGAAAATGAAATTGAGTATTCCTTGAACACAGTAAATATCGGAAGATAGTTTCAGGGCGATTGAATTTTTAAACACCACTTTCGAGATGGACAGTCTCTACGGATGGAGAACAATAACTCTGATAGAAAGTATGGGAAACGATAACTTTTTCTCTGAATCTTGAGACACTAGGGACCGGGATCGTTGATTTCGATTAAACTTATAGCGATTGGAGTCTTCTAAGATTTAAGTTTATCGAAGCAAATAAAAATTGCATTGCGTTGAAAAATAATTAAATACGTAAAGAAAAATTTTGAAACCCTTGAAAATCGACTTCTCTAAGCATTAATTACTTCTTTTTAACATCCAGTATTTTAAATGAGATTAAGGGTATTTCGACGATTTTACGAAAATTGGTATGCAATATTCTGTAATACAATGTACTTTGTTGCCTCAAGGGAATCAATGGTCTAAATCAACATGCAATATTCCACGTTAATCGTCAGCAGAACATATATACGTTTCTATAATAACTGATGTATTATTCAATATATCTCTGCGGTAGTTGGCGTCGTTAATTGATATATTTGGCGGTGATTCGAGGACCTCGCCTGGCAAGGCCGACCTTTCGTGTCCTGATCTGAAGACCTTGACCAAACTGATGCCTTCTTTATGAATCAATATCACAGCCTGACGTAAAAGTTGTAAAACTCCTCGTGGCAATGCGCGAAATTCCTTCGAATTTTGTTTATATATTTTTTTTTAATCCAGTCAGTTTTATTCATTGACTACTTCTGCGTTAATCATTAGATTGATTACGCTCACCTGAAGATGACTGGTAAATGGTTGTAAACGTAATAAATTTATACGAAATACGAAATGATGATAATTAAATACGATCATCCTTTGAACGTGGCATGAACGTGGGACAAATTTTAATTTCCTCCTCTATAATTTCATACTTCTAGGATATTAATTTTCCCATGTTGTTACTAACAATTTTAATATAGGATTTGACGCAACAAACTACAAGCATTACAAAATAAAATATTTATAGCGCCTAAAATGCTTCGAAAAATTCCACTATTGAATATTCCGTGTACCCGTCGCTACTAAAAAAGGAAATACAATATTGTAGGATGGAATATTCTGTTGGTGTAACATAATATTCAAATCTGTTCTGATAATGAAGGTTCAACCGAAACTTATTTTAAGGACTCGTAATTGCATTCCGCGGTAATTTCACCAACTCCCTCTACGAAATAATTGCAAAGTCTGGCACAATAATAATGTTACCCGCTCGTTAACCGAATTATTGTAGTCGAAGTCAACTGCACGCGGCCGATCGGGGGCTTGTAGGTTGCAAATAACATTAAGGGAGCAGTTTTGTCTCGCACTATCGTAAGTTGTTTTGCATTTTGGTACGATTTCAGAACAATAAAAATAGGAACAATCACGCTCCTCCCTTTAATGTAATTTAATTTGATTATTTCGAGGGACTGATCGACGTCTCGTCGCGCGACAGATGTTTCAGGTACGTCCGCCGTGATGGCGCCGTGGATCGACACTTCCGGTAGGCTGACCTGAACGTCGCGAGGATCGAGCCAGGGCCGCTTCCCATCCCCTAGGAGCCAGAATCTTCGACGACGACAAAAACACGCGGGAAAAAGAGGAATGGTCCCTTGGGCCTTTGGCGTGCCTCTCGTCCTCGTTTCTGCTCTGGGTCTTGTTTTCAACGGTTACGTTCTCCTCGTGGTCCTCGGGCTGAGCAAACAGGTGAATACCAAACTTCGCAATCCTGCGCTATCGGTTGATCCGTCGTGTATGGATCGCGAGTCACGAGACCGTCCAGGGGGATGGTTTCTCCAAGACAATGGATCACTGACGCTGCAGGAATAATTCAATAGCCTATCGCTCTTCCTTGATGGCCGTGTTACCGACGACGGGGAACACACAATCGAGTTTGATAGCGCATGAAAGCTCGGGGCGATAAATCTGCACCGAAAACTCGCTGACCCAGTGAAACGCTAGATCTCGAAACCAAAAATCGTGGTTAGGATCGCAAAGTCACCGTTAATGAGCTTCCGAATTGTAACTTCAATCGGTGTTCGATCAAACTGACCATACGCGTCGGAAGAACGTCGATTTTTTTACGGTAGAAATGAATATATAGAAAATAAGGTTTCCAGAGAATTAAATAGCCATCGTAAGTTCGAATGCGTCGTCTCTATAGAAACGAAAGGCTACCGAGGAACGATATATACCCTGATCCTCTTAAAGATGGATTTTCTAAAGCTTTCTTATGACACGGTCTCTTTCAATCGTCGTCGAAGAAATTAATACGGGGTTAACGGGATTTAAAATGGGTTTCAGGGGGAGGGGGTCACGATTTTTCCGATAGCTGTAATCCCGCCTTTTAAAATGGTTTTCTCTCTTCTAAGGGAGCCACTCCTTTCGCAAGCATGACACATTTCTCGACCGAGAAAACGAAGCTCGCGGGAAAGGAAAGTGGCCACCCTGGAAATAGCATGACGCTTTTACACGAACCGTTTCAGCGGGCGCCATTCGCTGACCATGGCAATTCGAACAACGCGAATCCGCGGTGGTTGGAAAAGATCGCGCGCTTTTCGATATAATATCGAAGGCCGAGACACTGAATGACAGCCTGCGAAAGTGGGTCGCATAGAACGCGTTCCGGAGCTTTGCGAAACTTGTCGTTAGAGTTACAGCTTTCCGTAAATGTGATTGTACAGCAATCTTCTTCGTAGAATTTTCATTTCGACGGAGACAAAACGACCCGTCGTAGTTTCGAAACGGTTCTCCGAACATTATTGGATCGACAGAAAATACTTTACTGTCGTTTGATGGTGGCTGTCTCTTATACCATCGCGTTCCCGAACATATTAAGAAACTACATACATATTCGCGTTTATTTAAAAAATAAAATGTAATTCGTAACATCGACGAAGATGTAACGTTTCCCGACGAGCGTGTTTCAACGATAAGCGATCGATCTTAAACCTCAGACAGGTTTTTTTAAACTGCTAACTTTTTAAGAGGCAACCACGCGTATTATTTAGGTAAATCGAGAACAAGAAGCAAATATTTTTGTTGCTGTCGAAGCTACGGGAGTCGCGTTTGAGGGAAGCAGCGACAACTCGCGTGTACACTGCGGGAAGTCTGAATTACGAGACTCTGAAACCGGGGATTAAGATCACAGACCCACGCAAAAACTTTCGACGCGCGGGAATGGGAAAAGTTTTAGTTAACGAGTTAACCGCGTATCGCGACGATGTCCACAGACGCAGCAGCAACAAACAGCCAATACTTTGTTGTTGACACACTTGGGAGCAGTGGAGGCAGCTGTGTGCCTGATACTACTGATCTTTACTACTGGCTCCTGGCCCATCGCCGGCACCTGGTGCGTCTTACACGGTTTCCTTTTAGCCCTTTTACATCCGGTCGCCCTTTGGACCGTAACTGGACTGAACTGCGACAGGTAAGTCTCGTCGAAAATATTTTTATCGACGCAGCGAATTATTCTTCGCCCTCGATCGCCATGGTTCGATACTTGTTACGTAACCGAGGGACGGTTAATTTCATCCCCGGGGGAAAAACTAATTTTCTAAACACGATTTTATGCTAGAATGATATACTCGCGAGTATCGTAAAAAAAACTGAAATTTCTAAATGCAAAAAATTGAAATTTGTTATCGGTTTTACTACGTAATCAAAAAGAAATTATTCCTTGGGGATCGAATTAATCACAGTTACGCAACAAGTATCGAACCCGTACGTAGCAATACGTTAATTTTCGGAGGGAATAGCTTTGATAAATATAATTCGAATTATAGTTTTCAGCGACGTCGTCAGCTACATATTTTTATCGCGCTTCTGTTTTATGATCTTCATCACCAATATGTCGTAAACTATCGAATATGGTATAATATTTTTCGGTTCCCTATCTACCTAGGAAGCCACGATAAAGTTGGCGCGTAACGTGTCGTGTGTGGTTTCCTTTGCAAGCGTTCGACAACGTTTATCGGAACGTCTTGGAATTTTCAACGGGTTCCTAGCGCGCCGGGATTTGTATCCAGAAAGGATTTCGATCCTTTGGCAGGAAAGTCGGTAAGCCGACGGATCCGTAGGTGCTTCATCTTTTAGAATACGTGATATAAAAATCGAGTTCAATCCGACGGCTATGTTCAGCGGGACATGGCCTTACGTGGCACAAAGCAGCCGAGCCTTTCAACGTTAAGATGTCAATAGAGGCTTCCAGTATTCAGCTGATATCATTTTGGTCGTCAACCAACGCGAGATCTTCGATTCGATCTGAGGCCTTACGACGGATCGCGTCGGTTTCCGTTTTCCACGTATCGGTCGTTACGGAGGAAGATACCATCTCGATCGCGCTGGGAAACGTATGAATATGTTACCAAGGGCGGTACGGGGAAGCAAATGCACCCTCCGCGCTAGATATATTCATTTTTCAATCGTTAAAACATTCTGGGAACACTCCACCGTATGTTTAAGAGTTAGGTATTTTTTACGCGGAATAAAAATGTTAAATTTTTAAATAATAAACCCAAGCATACCCTAGAGTGCAAATGTTTTTGATGGTCGCTGTATTTGATGTATAAATTAAAAAATAAAATTAAGCGAACGTTGTCTCTAATTTTGCTGATTAAATTTCTGAATGCACCATTGACGTGATTCGAGGATCTCTCGCGTTCATCGATAATGAATATAAGACACCCGTGTATCGGCGTCTGCTGTCGATAGCAGATGGAACGGAATAAAACCGTCCGCGTCTTGGAATCGCGGTCGCACAATGAAAAGGTCGAGAATAAGGTAAACGTGTCAGTAAACGACAATGACCCAGTAACCGACACTTCCCGCACTATTAATTAAATATTAAACTTCAAAATGATACTAGCAACGCCCATTGAACGAGTAATCACAGCCCTGTCGATCACAAGTATACGTTTGGAGTTGCCTGACTCGGTGATCTATACCTTAATAATACTTATTCGGACATTTTTAAATAGTAGTCTGTACAAATAAAATCGTCGATTAGTCTCATGGGAAATTACTTATTATTCGTTGATTTTAAAATATATATAAATTTATTGCAGGAACAGATCTAAATACCCCCAAAATAATATTCTCCTGCAATTTAATATTGCTTAGAGAAAAGACAGACGTAAATTCCTTTGTTGGCGTAGAATTGAAATGAAATGCAATGTCCAGAGAGTCTACAGTCCAGACGTGTCTAAACTCTAGACATAGAACCGCAAAGAGTTAATGTCGAGGCGAAGCAATATGGCCGCAAGACTTACTGCCAGGCTTCTTTGACGCGACGCCATAAAAGGAACAAAGAAGGAAGCAAAGAATAACCGGGGTAAAAAGAACAGAGAAGACTAAAAAGAATTCCTTAAAATATTTTTCTCGCTCCTCCAAAAATATGTTTCTTTTGATTCGTCTGTTGATCATTTAATTCAATTTTTCTATCATTATACCACCTCGTTCGTTTGTTCCGTAACAAGTATATACTTGCTGTTTGGAGAGCGTGAAAAGGTCAAATGTAGAAACGATAGCTTCGGATAAAAATACACCAGACGAGTTGCTCTTTTAACGCATGGAAATAAAATAGGTCCTGATTTCTGACCGCTGGAAGGAAATATTTTATTTACGGGCTATTCGTAAATTTAAACTGCCCATTCCTCCCCGTTACTGTCTCAACCTTCTCTCTCGACTCGTTCTTCTATTTTCACCCCCGTTTTCATTATTCATCCGGGCATACGTGTCTCTAATCCTGGACCGATCAAGAGTAACCGTTTCAGACGGGACTTATTAAAAGATACGACTCGGTTCGCGTTTCGAACTTTTCTCCACTCGATTACCCGTCCGTTTATAGGCTAATTAACAACGAAACTAATTTCGAACCTTGATTATCGTATGACTTCACTATTAAACAACAACAAAAGTTCCGATTTCCTGTGGTAAACGAGATTCTACTGTAACTCGAGTAGATACTATTGATGTTGGAAATTGTTCAATTGCTTTGAAGTCCACGAAGAAGTCCAATAATTCACAGTGTACACGGTTCAAAAATTCTATTGTGTTGGTTGTGCCAGAGCTCATGTAATATTAACTATTCTTGAAGTCCTCGACTCTGTAATTCTCTCAAGTTCGTAGATCTGCTTTCTTTAAAATTCACTCCAGCAGTTAAATTCACAAATACTGCTCGATATACCGATGAAAAGTTTATTTGCGGGGCCTGAATATCATCGATACGTCTCGTACAGGCCCCATTACTAACGATAACGCGATTGTTTTTTGCAGATATTACGCGATAGCTGCGCCATTGCATTACGCCGCATTGGTCTCGCCGCGTCGCGTTGCAGTTGGTCTGGCTGCATCCTGGACAGGGGCTCTGCTTCTGTGCGTGCTGCCTTTCTGGGGCTTGGTCCCGCCTTACAGGTTCGTTCTTTTACTTATAAGATCGTCAAACTTCAAAAGAATCGCCAATCGATAACAAACTTTCTCTCTGCTCGCTCGGAATCGACAAGCTTCGAAACCGTTCGATCATTATTTTTCTTACCGTGGACACGGAAAGAGAAAATAAGAACTTCGGTTATTAGCCCAATTAATAGTCCGGTACCTTTGTTAACAAACAGGTTCGGCCCGCTTTCTCCCGCTTGCAGGATTTCATTTCCGCCGGAGCCCTTTCATCGTGCCGAAGCTGCGATTAATTAAACTCCTCTCAAAATTCCGTTTCAGTACTGTCTGAAGTCTTCGCGTAGAGAACAAACACTTGGAGGTTTAAAGTAAACGATGTCCGTGAAAGATTAAGGAGGCTCAAGCTGCCATACATTTGCCAACGTCTACGGCGTTCGTTGTTTATGATAAAATATTGTCTGATTTACAGTGCTTGTTTCACTGTTTACAGTCGTGATTCTAAGACACAAGGAAATTTCAAGTAACGGTAGCTCTTAACTCTTCAAAGAATTGTTAGATCTTACATTGTTTTACACTGCTATGGAAACCCTTTCAGTAGGTGATTACCAGAGACTCGTATTATAAACTGAGACTTGAAAATCCTTCGGAAGAGTCGTTTCCGGTATTTTTGGAATTCCCAACATGGCGTTGCCCCTTACAGCTTCGTTCTCGCTTGCTGTCACGCAGATACAGTCCGGGTCTGGGCTGCTGCGCGCCGGATTTTGGAAACGCCTCGTGGGGCCTGGCGGCAGTGCTTTACGGGGCAGTTTACGCGATCCTGGGTCTGGCACTTCCGGCCGTCCTGGTCACCGTTTGCAATTTGCGTGTGCTCGGGATAGCACGTTATCACCGACACCGCATCGCCAGCGCGATATACGAAGTTACCTTGAGTGCTCAGGTGACCATCACCCATCAACGGAATCCGTTTTTCGTACCAACTGTCACGGCGCCCTCCGCCGTCAGTCCTCCTCGCTTTCACAGCGCGGCCAGCACGGTTTGTACAATTGTAGCTCGCGTAATTTCACCGGGCTCGGCATAATTCTCCCTTTGCGTGACCGTTCTCTGTGCGAAGCCACTTTTCCCTGTACATAATTCCGCTGAACGAGCGAGGTTCGGAGCGAACTGCTCATTATATCGGCCCGGAAGCCACGCGTTGATACTCGACGACCGCTTTAAGGGTTGCTTATTTTTTTTTTAGACATTTCTCTTCCGTCCATTTCCGAGCAAGAATTCCTTAAATTCGACAGTTTTCTTTTCTTTCTTTGGTAGAAATGCTTGCAAGTCGCGTTAATCTAAACGGTGGAAGCATTTGTAGCTTCGCAAAGGGAAAGTAAAAATCGTGTGAACATGTTTGACATATGCTCGATGTATACGCGTTGCTTTTGTTACAATTGCGTGCTTTGAATGTTAAACGAAGCATGTTGTTTCTCAAATATTTGATGTATCGTATATTTTCCTGGCTGTTTATCGTATACGTGTTCGCAGAAATAATCACCGACACGTATCGTAACGTTATCGGAATTTATTTAAAACGTATCGTTTTGTGTATGGTATTTCCCTCCAAACTATCTACCGCGCCCTCTCATAAACGACAGCAAAGTGTTGTAAAATGTTGAAAGTAAGTTTTGGGACGATGAGTTAGTTTGGTTTTTACGATACTTTTCGACAAACGTAATTCCGATAGCGGATATCGGATTATTTAAATTAAAAAAATTTCCGAGATCCTTTTAGTTTTACAACTTCATGCTGCTTTCGTTTACGATTTCTTTACGATCGAATAAACCAGAATTCGAACGAGTTCCGTGCCGTTTCGCCAGAAATGAATTTACCTGAACGATTCAGCAGCGAACGTTGAATTTTTAGGTAATGCAACTGGTCGGTTCTCTGTACTTGCTTTATTTCCCGTATTGTGGTCTCATCCTTTGGGAGGTTTACGGCGTCGGTAATCAACCTCACCTCCACGATCACCCGAAGCTGGCTTCGTTGGCCTCCCTTCTACTCGCTTGTTCTCCGCCCATCAACGGGCTCCTCTACGGCTTGAAATCACAGACCCTTAGACGATCCGTGCAGAACTACTGGCGGAAAAAGGCGACCAAGTCGGAGCTCCAGCAAGTAATGACCTCGATCTCGAAACAATTTCAACGAATTTCACTCCTTTCAACCCCGTTCCCCGTACCTTTTTGTCCCCAGGACTCAGTGAATCGCGATTAGCGTCGCATTAGTAATATCGAAATTGCTTTTTAACGAGACAAGAAAGAAGATAAGCGATTCGAGAGAGCGTCGAAACGTTTCAAACGGATAATTTCATTTTCACGGATCGATAATACGATAATAAGATGACCTGCAATTTTTTAAACGAGTAGCCTCGTTGTGTTTAATTAATTACAAAGTGTTTTTTAAACGATTATAAAAAATTATTAAAATATTTATCGCGACTGTATCGATCCTCGAACGAAACGCTTTCTCCTACTAAACCATCCTCTCTCTTTCATTCCAAGTCCGTGCTTTTAATTTCTTCCTAGTCGCGAAAGAGCTACCTCGGAGCGTTGACACGTTTAATTTTCTTTCGAATCAATGTTCGAGAACGGTTGGCGTTTACAGTGATTTTAATTTAGGAGATCCAAGCAAGGACACCGAGCGCAGCAGGATCAAGAAGGCCGTCCGCGAGCGGAACAGGTTCTTTCTTCCCGTTTCCACCATTGCAACGAAGGCTTAGCGAGGCGTTATTGGCGCTCGGTTCCTGCAGAACTGGAAATAGTTTCGAGAGCAACAATCTCGGTTTTCACCGTACCAGACTGCAGCCTGCCGCCTCGTGCAACACGCTACGAGTACCGACTTCCGAATCAGGTTAGCGCCGGAGTCAGAATTTCGATGCTTCTAACGTTTGAACGTTCGCCTTTTTCCATTGATCAAACGACGCAATTTTTATATGAATCGTAAAGGCGAAAGCAGCAAGCTAGTCAGACCCAGTGCGAGCGCGATAAGCTTGATGGGTCCACATTATCGAAGCGACTTCATCGGGGCGGACGTGAGCACCGGATGCTCTATAGCAATGAACGAAACGCCAAAAAGAAGCCCAAGGATCCTCATAACGCGAGCTTGCAGTGAAGACAGCCAGGACGGAGGAAGTCCACTGCTGAGGAAACCCTTTCTATCGAATGCTCTTCCCTGCGATAGTACGTTTTGTAGTCTCAAAATCTATTATTTAACAATATAATTAAAAAAGCAACGATACAATTTGGTACGTTCCATCGATAATATAAACATAAATTTGTAACCTTATCGAGAGCTTATATTCCATCCCCTGGTTGAATTTTCTATATTTGTATTAAAGGTTTTTGATTTCCAGTTTACCAAATTTTACTCAAAGATCATAGTTTAAATGAACACGACGTTTTGATCTCGCTTAACCGTAATATTGTGTTAGGCGGTTTGTATTTCCGGTATTGCTAGTGCTACCCCACGTTTTTCTTATTTTTGATTGTCCGTGCCCCATGGGAGAATCACACACGCGCAATTGGCCAATCGTGCAACAGTGTTGGTAATAACGTGACGTTACGATGAAAAGTGGCAGATAATATCGATGCCGATTACGTGACAATGCATGTTGCATAATCTTACTAATAAGTCATTCTCGTTACTTTATAGCAAATATGTCAAACACGCGACCCATCACATTTTGCAGCCCGTTTGACCTTTTTTTTTGTATCAGCATTATTATTTGCACGAAGCACTAATCCTTCAATAATGTAAAGTGCAGGAAAATTGAATCCACGCGTTATTAAGTAATAAAAATCGCGGATATTCGATTAGCCCCAAAGTGTTGTTTCTAAATCTAATCTCTATATCCTGTGCCAATTTCTTCCCGACAAAGGCTCGAAAGGAGAGGTCGAAACGTTGATTTCATTTGGATTAGGACCTTTGAGCGACCTGGAAAATCAAAAATAAATTACCTGTTCTTGACGCGTTATCAACGGTACACGAAGAGCGACGAATTGAACTTTCTGAATTGAATTTTTCAAGAATTGCGGACGTTCATGTTTCTCTTTTTTTGTACATTACGAAAGAACGGAGATGGCGGCATTGCAGCACCGGAAGCGACAGCAGTACGGGAAGTAGCGAGGCGAGCGTGTGGACGACGGGCGTCGCGCAAAAACTCACCAAGGCGAACGTAAAAAATTCATCGGACATGTGGCCGTCGTCGCGGAGATTCGCGCGCGGGAAAAACCTGGAGGAAGGGGCTCTTCTAGTCGGCGTCAGACCGAGCAATAACAGCGAAAGCAGTGATACCACGGACACGACTGCTACCACCACCACCACGACAATGCCAACAAAGGCAACCGCGATGGTAAGTCGCATCTTCGATATCCAATATTTTTGACAAGTATTCGTACAAATTCCAGCAGCGTGTTTCCTCGAGCAACAGGAAAACGAAAATATCGTACAAAATACGTTACGAAAAATAGCGACACTGTTCTATATTCTTGGTCGTTTCATACTTTAGTTTTAATTATAATTACATTCTTTGAACGAAAACAAAGAAATGTTAGGCTTACCTGATTATCGGGGATGTTTTTATGCGTATTGTATTTATTTTTTCTTCCGTTCGTTTGATCGCGATTTAAAAATACTATTATTATATATTTTGATGTTTATTTACCTAGACTGGACGCCGAGTAGTTAATAATTCATCGGATGTATGGGGCTGTAGACGCACACCGCGGCACGAGGGTTAAAGCGACGTATACCTGTAAATAAAATATATGTAAATACATAAGCAGATAAACTTTCGGTAAAAATATTTTACAATTCTCATTCGCGTATAAAAAGGACATAGAAAATCGAATACGTAAGAAAGCGGAGCTCGATCCCTCGCAATTAGGTCGCAAACAGATAATTATTCGTCGTAAAAAAAATAATTTCTGTATTAATTGGTACGAGCGTTCATTTTCTGCGTTAACGATGTACACAGGAAAACGGGGGCTATCGGGAGAAAGTAAAAGAAGAGATAGACGGCAACAAGAGGGACAGAGAACGGAGCGAGAGCGACAATAGTTGGAGCAGCGTCGATGACATCGACTCAAAGGAAATAGCGGACAAAAGTATGGAGGAGGACAATCTCGAGAAGATTGAAGAGGAAACGGACGAACAAAAGTGCAAGCAATTAAGGCGGAAATCGAAAACGATTCGCAAGCCGGACGTTCCTCAGGATTGCAAAGAGGCAGCGCAGCGCAGGCCTCTTCTCGCCTCGTCTTCTTAAGTTCAATCGACGAACAAACGTACCTTTCTCGGTCTAATTTATTCTAATTCAATATAATTTATCGGTCGAGTCAACAGCGCCGACGCGCAACGAATTCGTTCGAGCCAACGCGAAGGATAATCACTCGAAACAATTTAACCGAGTATATTCCGGATGATCGGGCGCAAACGCAGTCCAGACGGAACTCTTATTTTTTTAAGGATCCGACCACCGTTCGTCGAACCTCTTATGCTCGATATCACTCGCAATATATCGACATATCCTGAAATTATATTTTTATACTTCCACTCAGCAAAGGGAACCACCGTTAATGACAAAAGCCGTGGCCGGGCGCATTCGCACGCCCTCGGGGCGTGCACGGGAGGCTGATTAAACGCGGCCAGGGTAATCTCGACGAAAAACTTGTCCCAGCCAACAACTCCGTGGAAAGTTGATCGCCCAATCATCCTTGTACGAGCGTCTACGAGACCCGAGGAAAGTTTGCGCCGCGAAGGCTCTTGTTGTAATAATTTTCTTCGTCGCCTCGCCAGCGATGCTCGCGACGGAACTTGGTCCCGGAAATTCGTGGAAAAGAAACGGCACGACGAAGTAACCAACATCCGAGAAAGTTCTTTCGACGATAGAAGTGTTTACGAATCGACGAGAAACTCGCGGTCGATCTACGAGTTGGAGACTCATCGCCCCAGGGGTCTGGCAACCTTTCGGGGCGAAAACAGACGAAAACAAAGGTATACGTGCTAGGCAGAGTTCAATGGAATCGAATGTAAATCCAACATTCGCGCGATGGATTAAATTAAATTTGTAGGAATTTAGGTAAAGAGGTTGCCAACCTCTGTCATCGTAGACGTCTTAGATCGTCTTCACAACGTTTTCACGGTCCTACGAATTTTTAATAAATATTATTCTCGGCTAGATCGTAAGGCGAGGTGGAATAATATCTTGATGTTCCTAATCGACGGATTTGTAAAAGATAGAAATTTTATGCTCGTCTTCGGTTGTTTCGATGATACGTAATTTGGCATTTTGGTAAGTATAATATTTCAAATTAAAGCAAAAAGTGCTATGTGTATAGCTTGACGAAGTAGACAGAAGTGTTAAAAGTTCCTATACGATTAGTTTCCCTGTTTTTTTAATTGTTTTACTTTTACAACCTATTAAAGTACCAACACACGCGCGACTTGAATAAATGAATTATCATTATTAAATTTCTATCTTGTACGAGGAATGATAATCACATTTTGACGTTTACTTTATCGCGAAACTCTGACAACGTCTTCTTTGTCGAGAGAACGAATCGAAAGTCGAATAGCCGTGCGTCGGAGTAGGAATAGAAAATTAGAAGACTCGTGGTTCATCGAGAAGATTTCGCGTTCGACGCGCAAATCGATCGACATAGATGGTCGTTGATCGTAGTAATTGATAATAGACGATGACTGTGCTAAAGTGATCACGCAGACGACTAATGAAGGTTAACGAAGAGCAACGAACCATCGTACGGACTCTTTTTACTAGCAAAGTTTGTACAGTTGTTTGTGAATTGTGATCGACTACTGTGTATGCACCGACACGGTAATAATTTGCAATTTAGGTGTAGGAACAATCACCCGAAATTAACCGACGTTAATCTTGGTGGTTATTGGAATTGATGTTTCAAATTTTGTAGAACGCGAGAGGATGCGTGAGCATATGTGTGTCTGTGTATTCCTGTGACGATAGGTACTTTCAAACCCAAACGTTCTAGTTCCTGACAACACTCAACGTGACCCTTGATCCTTTAATTCTAAACAAAAATTTACAGAACGGTTAATTCGGACTTCTCCATTTACTTAAAGCCGAGTAATTGTTTGAATTTAAATTCGGTATTTCTTGTATCGGAAACATCAATTTCGTCGCAAAAGTACAAATCTTATTAAAAAAAAGAACGAGGTAACTACACATCGTCGAGTTGTACAGTTGATGTTGGAAGTCACGTGAATGTGTTTATCTTTAATTCGCGTGCACGGGCTATCGCTTTTAAATTCGTCAATTAGAGCACGGAAAAGCGATCTCGTCGACAAGGCGTGTTATTGTATCATTCCGACGCGAAGAACTTTGTCGGGTTCGGGCGTTGCGTTAATGTTAATAATATTAAGGTATCATCACCTAAAATGATGTCTGAGTGTATGTCGTTAGTGCAAATAAAGAAATTATTTGAAAAGCACCGATTCTGATCTCACAGTCCTTTCCAACGTTTCCCGAGTTCGTTATATTTAAAATCGACCTTAACCGAACCAAAATACCACTCGAAACTGCTGCCTTGTTTTTACATAAATAACTTATTTTCTGTTCCCGTTTTATTTCTTTCGTTTGTACAGTAAACACTCGTTAAGGAAGAAAAATCGATACGACGCTATTATCTGATACTTCGATACCTATGGTGCATTGTATGCAACGTTTGTGTTTGTTATTGAACAAGTTGCTCGATAAAATTATTAAGCTTGATACGATACGAATCGCTATTACGAGACGCTCTGAAACTAGCAAAGCAACTTGTAATAGATTCACGCTGAGGATAGCTACTGGATCCTTTCATGCCGATGGCCATGCAACCGCTAACTCTCAAACCTCATTTGTCTGTGTAATCAGGCTTCAAACTTAATTTCGACCGGGATATTTTGTACCTGACGTGCTATGAAATTATCGTCCAGGGACAAAATTTTCGGCGAACGCGTGCTCGACAAATACGATTTTACGGAGCTAACAAAATTAACGTTTCTTTGATTATGACTCGCGCTAAGCAAAACTCCCACGTTTCAAACGCGACAACAGCTACGAAAAAAGGAAAGTCGAGGATGGTCAAACAATGTGGGGCCTCTCGATAGCCCCTCGGTGGCCTTGAACAGTCAATTGAATTTGTTACGACTATAATTTGCGTGATGATCTATATCGCAACAACCAACGATGATACTCGCTTCAAACCTTGACCGTATACTTCAAACGAATTATATTTCGCGTAAAACCTAAAAATAAAATTTTCTTATTAACGTATTATTTTAAATAAATTTTCTATTTACGATGTATTAGCTTTTAGTTACGTTTCATCGGAATGTTACAGTTAGTGTGTTCGAATGTTTACAAGATTAAATAAATTACTGTTGGTCGAGAATATGGAGGATGCCCGGCCGGCAGTTATAGCGTTAATGATTAGTGCGTCGCGGGGGCAACGTTCCCCAATCGTTGTCCCAAGCATTCCGATCCCTTCGAACAGAAAAACTCGTAATCTGAAGATGTTACAAAAACCCGCGAGCGTGTGGCTCGAAACAAGGCTTCCACTTAGAATCACGGAGTGATTTCGAGCGCAACCCTGTCCTCTATCGTCTGGAATTCAAATAAGGGGCATTAAATGGACCGGCGCGGGCAAGAAACGATCCCTTCTACCACGATCGGACCTCGCAAACACGTTTCGAGATGTTTTCGTCGAGAGTTCTGCCGCTCGACGAACAATCTCGCCTGAGCACTGCGCGATTAACCGCGTGTCGGAGCGACACGTTTGATGCCCAAAGTTGCGACGGGTTTCTCGGACGATCACGGGTCGCTTCTTCATCGGCAAACCGTGTTCTAACGTTATTCCACGCCGGTTCCGTATTTCGGCTTAGTGCGCGAGGAATCGTAGCATCGAAAAACATCGAAGGATGAAGCAATCAATAACCTCACGGAAGGAATACGACCTCTAACTAAGGTATTTAAAACAATTTTTTCCTATACGTAAAACATTCAAATCCGATCGTACAAGCAAGCGAATATTCATCGACGCGCAACTATTATTATTTGTATACAAAATAAAAATAGATTTTCTTTGGTCGGTTAACCGTGAACCCTTTTTCATAAAAACGTATACTATTATTCGTTAAACGTTTCGTACTTAATTTTTTAAATATAACTAACGTTATTTTAATTTCGAACTTTTCATAATATTCTCTATGAAATATAACGATATTCAGCATAGTGTTTCTATAAATGTAAATACTCTTCTTTATTATTAGCAATGGAAATTAATCGATGATGTTCGTACAGATGCATATTTTATATAGAAAAGTGGAACTCGGACTGAAACTTTATTTCCTTGTTAGAAGTTTTTAAACGTGTACTTTTTATTTTGCACATTTCACGTCGGGATATTTATCTGTTACGACAAACAAAACTTGTTATAGGGGTGTTTGCTAAGATATCTAGTTAAAAATGGATACTTCTCGACAGTTACATCATTAGAGAAGTTATGACAAAGAAAATTCAAATCTCAAAGAAAAAGACTGCTTCGAACTCAGAAAAATTATTATTTGTAAAATGAACTATACAAATATAGTTATATATTTCCTTTTATATATAGAAAAATTTCGCGTTGTCATTAGGTAGACTCGTACTGTGCAGATCTATAAAGCACGTGAAAGAGTTTTCATATCGCTATTTTTGTCATAATTAATCATAATGCTAAATACACGACCAATTTTTCATACATGGTATCTTCCCCATCTAGTTTTGGCCAAATGATTCAAGCTGCTTGACAATCGCACAGCGTGGCTTCTTAACAATTTCGATAAATTTTAAAACCGTGACTACAGAGGAACATGATGCGGAGATATAGCTTTGCAAAAATAGAAGAATCGCGAAAGGAACCGAGGTAAGTTTTTTAAGCATAGAAATCACGAATATTATTTTTATAAGATTCATGTGTTCGAAATTAATAAAAAGTCAGTGAATTTTTTAAATCGTTGTGACATTGCTCTACATAACTATTTATGTTTTATTTATGTTTTGATCCGCTTCCGTTTCTTGTCGACCAAGTTTAAATATGTAAATCAAAGCAGAACAAATTTTCACGTTCACGGACACCATTATTAACACGTTATGTACCGTGCATACGAGTCAATTAGCTTAATTAATGAGCATCACTTTGCCAGCTAAACAAATAACGAAAATATTGGCATACGACACTTGATAACCTAAGGTAACAGACAATAAACATTGAACTTTGAAATGTGTCGTTGAAATAACGAAAAGAAATGATAGATCGTTCTGCGGGTCCTGATAAAAAATTACTGTAATCCATAGTGATCGTGTCGCTAACATTTTCAACAAATTAAATATTCAGCTATTGAGAGGGAAATGTAAAATTAAGATTTGTTTTATCGAGTGACCTTCTTAGAATATGTTACATTATCAAACGAGTCGATATCGTTTTATCAATGAGCGTAACAAAGGAACGGTAGACAACGCGAAATTTAACGTTCGGACGTTAATTCGTTCGCGTTTTACTGAATCGTATTATACAGCGCTTAGCAGTACCTATAATTGTCGAATATCCGTTATAAATTGTCGCAATTGCATGCCACTTCCCGATAGTTCGACCCGTGCGGTCTACGACCCAGATTATAACTCCTCTTAACATGTTGACTGCCATACTAAATTCGCGTGAGTCCCACCGGACCATGGCTTTCTAGTCGGATTATTTATCAAAAGTATTCGGTCAAACAATACTATGTATATTTTATTGGAACGAACAACAGTGTAAGCTTAGCTTACAAACTATAACAAGCTTTAGATTTCATATTTTCCCAAATTTTTAGCAGACTGCAATTTATCGTCTCATGCAACTACCATTTTGTTTAATGGTAAAAAAAGAGGATTTTTACTTCCGGGATATCTATATTTCTTTTTTGTATACTTTGTTTCGAAAGCTTCAACTACGGTAAAAATCAAGTTTAAAAGTGCTCGGTTTACGTACTATGAATGTTAGACACGTTTCTATTTAACCTCAAAGTTTTTAAATGTACGTCGAGATATGTGCTAATACCTTTTATAGAAAATTAAAAGGAACTAATATATACTCACAAACTTGAAAATATAGATGACACGTAATAGCTTATTAAACAGTTCCAAATATGTAGCGATATGGTTAAAGCGGGAATGGAAGGGTTAAGCAGCTCATCGAATCTTGCAATTAGACGTAGGACTATTTCAAAAAGCTTGTTTCTATTATCGATCCTCTTCTCGTAAATAAGTTTGTTGTCTGGAAAATGTATTTATCCTTTAGTCGAGCATAGGAATGCGTAAATGTAAAACACTGTACATGGTACAAAAAGATGCTAATATGTTACATTTTTCAAATTGCGGCAAACGCATGTGCACGTAACGAGACAATTCTGCACTGATGGCAACAAACGCGCAAACTCAGATTGATTTTCTTCGGTCAGCTGGCGTTGGTCGCATCCGAACGATGTGGTTAACATTTCGTACGAATTTCGACGGCTGGTTTCAGCTTGCGGTGCGCACAAGATGGCAAGGAGGTCCTCGATAAAACGAAATCAGGAAAGGAACAAGAAAACTCGATTGTAAATGGTGATCAAGAATCGTCTGTTTCACATAGTGAGTGTTCAATGACGATAGAGCTGAACGCTACGTTAGGTCCTGTCAACGTGATGTGTTTAGACAAACAGTCGAAAGGTGGCGATAGCTGTTCTTTCGGTGTCTCGATAACGATTATCGTTGTAGCTAATATTTCGATAATGAGATGGTTAACTTTGCTCGTTTTTTGATCCTCTTTTGTAGCAAAGAAAAATCATGATCTCCTCGTCACCGTCCAGCACCAGTTCCGCGTACGCTAGTACCGACGATGTTCGTCAGTACTATGGCAACGACAAACGAAACTTCCTCGATTCGGACGATGTCGGAACTGCTCGGCTCTTGCGTTCGTATTCGCCTGGTCGCAACAGAACGAGTAGATTTTTCACGAGACACTTTGTCAACAAGTGAGTTGCTTTTTTGACAAGTAACTCTGTAAATATGGACTGAGAAAACAAGAAATTATTTGTTGTAACGTGTAGCCCCATGATAAAATTTCCACGCGGTCCCTCATCATCGAATAGATAGAGCTCGATCGTACAATCATTTTAAAACAAAAAATGTTTATCTACGGACGAACTGTTTATTAATTTATCAATGTTCGTAAATCGTAGTTCCCGATAATCCGTCATTGTTGACATTGATGTATCGTTTAACGAGAACAAAGCTTGATAATGTTAACTTAGCAATGTCGCAAAAGAATGAACATAAAGAATGATATTTTGAAACAGCTTACTCGTTCGTGACTTCAACTCTAATCAAATTTGAATTGTCCCGCTGCATACGTAATTGCCTGAATCTGAGTTTGCGCGTTTCATGATTATATAATATACTAAGTAATGGATTCGAATCTAATGTCACTGTGACATACTGTTTTTATAATTATTCAGCAAAACGAGTTTTCAGCAGAAACCCAACGTTCTAGATTAGCAACGGAATAAATACACTTACCAGAATATAGCGCACATAACCTCGGCGATGATTTCACTACCTCTTCTTTGTCGCTGATTTACTTGAAGTTTTCTAAAATCAATATCAATTCGATATTTACATTAAACGAATAATGTTGATTATGTTATATTTTATTACAAAAATTATTCACCGGAAGATTAAAACGTATTTAAATATTTGCTTGCTGTAATACTTTGATCACAGGATTTTATAAAATTAGAGTAAATAACACACACATCATGTTGCACACGCAATGATGCAATGCCCGTAATTCCGTATAACGAATCTTTTATACCCCCCACTCTGATAATGGATTACTATCGTAACGTTTGTTGAAATTAATTTATGTTCAGTGCTTACTAATGCTAAAATTGTAAAAACCGTACCGATGAATTTTATTAAATTAAAGGTTAATATACCTGTTATGCCTGGAATCGAATTCAATGGACTTTGATACTATTCAGTAATAATACATTTTCAGGTTTTACCTTACCACAAAAAATATTGTAATAGCCGGCATAGTATTCGCAACGATGATTTTTGCGGTAATAGCAGTTTGTAGTATTTATGGAATCAATAGAGAGTTGGAAATTCAGGAGAACGAAAAAATACCACCCGATCCAGAAACGCCATTACCTCCATCATGGAGCCAAATGAGAGTTTTCAAACGTGGTGCTGTTTGCGCGGATGGCGCACCATGCGCTGTTGTTGGCAAGTATGTAATCTGTAAAAATAAATAAATAAATAATTATTGATAACGCGGGAATAATATACTTAGACTTTTTTTTGGGTTTTTAACTTAAAAACTACGTCGAATTTATATTAGAAATATGAAATAGTCTAACTTTTTAAATTGTAGATCTAACAATTCTTTGCAGATCGATTTTAGAAAGAAATGGTTCGGCGGTAGACGCTGCTATAGCTTCAATGATTTGCAACGGTCTTGTGAATATGCAAAGTATGGGTATTGGGGGTGGATTCTTCATGACAATTTACGATAGAACGGCAGGACGTGCATATACGTTGATCGCAAGGGACCGGGCTCCATTAGCTGCCAATGCTACTATGTACGATGGAAAACCTAGAGATGCATCATTTATCGGTAAATTTACTACTTTCTTTTTTCTTTTATTTCTTATGTAAATAAATTATAAAATTGATAAATTCATGAATCTCATAGGTCCGTTGGCCATTGGTACTCCTGGAGAATTAGCAGGCTACTGGGAAGCTCACAAACGTTTTGGTAAATTACCATGGGCCGATTTATTTAAACCTTCGATCGAATTGTGCGAAGAAGGATATAATTTAACAGAAATCCAACACGACGGATTCAAATATAACGCACAGAATATTCATAAGGATCGTATATTAAAGTAACTTCCGGGCATTGCAATTAATTGTCTATGAGTACTATAGTAATGTTAATAAGATACGCTTTTTTCAGACAGTTGTTCGTCGATCCCGGGACCAACGATTTCTATAAACCAGGATCAGTTATCAAGCCAAAGGTACTTTGTAAGACTCTGCGGATAATCGCGGAAAAAGGCGCATCAGAATTATACAATGGCACCATAGGCAAGCTTTTAGTGAAAGATTTACAAGAAAAAGGATCAATAATAACGATGGAAGATTTAAATACTTATAGGTAGATATTACTCAAATGACTAAAACTACTTTCTGGATGCTAAATAGTAGTTATTTCTAGAGCTACGTGGGAAGAACCAATACAGACGAATATCTCCAACGGAGTAAGAGTTTACACCGTTGGTATGCCTGCCAGCGGAGCTCTGCTTACATACATCTTAAATATTTTAGATAATTTTCATTTTACGCCCGATAGCATAACTGATTACAACCGAACAATTCTTACATATCATCGAATGATAGAGACATTCAAATACGCTTATGCGTTGAGAAACGACATGGCTGATAAAGATTTCGTCGATATGGAAGAAGTTAGTAAACTTCTCAAGGAACGTTAGTGGAGTGCATCAAGCATCTGAGAATACTATATTATTAACATTTCCCAAAAGATTACCATTTATACACAGAAATCCTGAACTGTAACACCTTATTTACTCGCTCACTAATACATTTTTGTTTGTTCAAGTTGACAGAGAACTTGACATCTAGGAGTTACGCGTACAAAACTCGCATAAAGATTGACGATCATAGAACGTGGGATGATCCAACGCATTATGGAGCATCTACTCTAAGCAGCGCGAAAGATCAAGGAACCGCGCATGTTTCAATATTAGCGCCAAACGGAGACGCAGTATCAGCCACTAGTACTATCAATCTCTAGTATGTTCGTTTTCAATCTTTGAATATACATTCATTAATGTATATAATACAAACACGTATATACAGAATTCTAAGGAAGCACAAGAAATTAATATTAATAGTTTGAACAATACTATACTAAACAATTCTTTTCTTTGGTAGTTTCGGAAGTGGAGTTACTAGTGAAAGTACTGGAATATTACTAAACAACGCAATGAACGATTTCGGTGTACCATCAACGGTCAACTACTTTGGCGTTCCACCTAGTCCAAACAATTACATTGCGGCTGGAAAGAGACCTGTATCATCGATGGTACCCTCGATTTTAGTTGACTCGAATGGTGACGTGAAAATGGTCATCGGTGCTTCTGGTGGCACCAAGATTACCACGACCGTTTCTCAAGTCAGTATTTAGTAATTATTTTGATCATACATTTCAAAAACATTATATGGCGATTAAAATACCATTAAAATCATTCGTATAAAGACTGCTTGTCATTCTGAGTGTCAAATGATGCATATTATGCAATTTTAGATAATTGCCAAAATCATGTGGATGGGACAAACGGTGAAAGAAGCCGTGGACGCACCGCGAATACATCATCAATTGTTTCCATCGGAGATATCATACGAATACGGTATTCTAAAGCAAGTGGTAGATGGTTTGAAAAAGATAGGTCACAAAACTTCGAGGTACAGAGTTCGTGGCAGCGTAGCGTGCGTAATTTGCGTCGTTAATAATACAATTTACGCAAACGCAGACTTTCGAAAAGGCGGTGACGTGTATGGACTCGATTGAATGATTATTAATAATACGTAAACAGTATCTTCCAATATAAGGTACGGGTCTTTAAACTTAAGAGCCAGCGTTCATCATAGGCATTGTTCGATTCTTCGATGCTAAATTTAAAAATCTTTGACCTTAATAATATACAAAATCGTTTTAAAGAAGAACTACTTCACGCTGTTGTAAAATTCGTCCTATACGAAATTGTGCGAATTTGGACTTTTTCAATAAAATTTTTTCACGTATTATACCCCTTTAACTATTACCTCTTGCGTTTATCAAGGTTTAAACACTCGTTTCGAGAAGCTTTTAATAAAATTTATACTCCTGACATTAATAATAATTATTTATACTAGACTATTTTCAAATTCAATGTCATGTGTTATGCAGCTGTAGAATTCGATATCTGCGTGTTACTTTTTGCATATAAAAATTACATACATACCAAACAACGATTACAAACGAATATTCTTTGTACATTTAGGGTTAACTCAATTCCTATGATATAACTATTCACGAATGTTCGTAGAATGTTAACGATGAAGCTTCGCAAGTTCGTTAGAACGATGAATACTATTTTCTAAATCGAGCAATCTATTAATAGTTTCGAGAAAGTAGTTTGTACTTTCCAGTTTAGATGTATTTAAAAATATAGTTTAGAAAAATGGCATGAAATGGCTCGACCATGACCACGTTATACGCGAAAGAAAGTACATACAAAATGATACATCGTAGATGGCGCTGAAGGGAACGTATCCCGTCTAAACTGGTTTCCTGTTTCATCGTTGGTATATACACATATATGTATTCGCTTCTTTTGACATTCTCGACGTGGCTAGTAACAGGATTCGATCGCTTAACGAGATTATACGCGTATGCGGCATCCTTTCAACCGTCTTCAGTTTTGCGAAGTCGACATTTTCTGGCAGTTTCGCGTGTCTTCACGGTTAACAAACTACTTTCGACTTCTATGTGCTGAGAAAACAATAAATACATACATACATATGTGACAAAAGTATCGAACGAGTTGCATTTTGTGCGACCACATCAGAAAATGAAAAATTAAACGTAGCTGATGTGTCCGATAAAATTGTGCAACAGAGTCGTAGTTAATTTTTTATTTACAACCTTGAAAAACATGCTGTGACCTGAGTTGCAATATTTTTAATGCGACTCGTTGAGTCATAACTGTCGATAAGCGAAGACAAGAATTTAAAAACTACTTTCAATACCACGTTCGTTCAAGATTAATTTATAACGTTCCCCCTTCCAATATACAGTTTGTTTTGTTACGAGTTTACCGTAGCGTTATATTTAACTGCACAAGTCACATACAAATGAAATTTACACAAAAAAATAATATTGCTCTGAAAATGTACAAATGCGTAAGATCATAAATACAATACATTCAAAGCCAATTATAAACACACTTGTGTCCACAATGTGTCACAGTACACGTAACTTGGAACCTAGAGGCGTAAATAACCACATCTGTCTTTACAAACATGTGAACGTGCATAATGTCACGTATATTTTCACATATGAGGCTTAATTAGCATCTGATAATAGTGCATAATCTTCGGTAATTAGAGCATATCGACACTCGAACACCAATAATATTCGAGATTATACAATTCCAGTTAACCTGGAAATTTCATCAGCCCGGCTAAGTTCTTACGGCGATAGAGTAGAAAACACTATCTGATATCGGATTTTTATTTACCATGCTCAATACGTATATTATATATCTTGGCACAAGTCGGTGAACGATAGGAATAAACATTTACCAATGTATTGCTTACGAAGATATCGAACTTCTAAAAGTGAATACTACAGCAAAGAGCCGATAACGCATGCGCGATAAATCTGTTTTATTTGTTGACAAAAGTATGATTTTTCACGTATGACAAAAATGTGATATATCCAGTTTTTAGTACATTTGGCATTATACAGCATTTCGTTTCCAGAATCGAATGAAAGCGTAGAACAAAGTTTTATAAAAATACTTCTGAGATTACAGCCAAATATACACAGGTAGTTTCTAAGCTGCGGAACTGTACTATCAAGGCTGTTTGTATACGATGTAAACGACACGTTTTAAATGCTTATATAGATATTTAACAAGCAATATTAGATAACCTTAGTTTTTGTTTAGTTTACGTTCATCATACGATTAGGCGTATGTAATAAAAGACCCCAGTAGATGGAATATGTAAAGGTTTCGCAGCATTCAATATACGATTATTTGCTGAATATAGATATAGGTTACGAACCTTTCTGCGGTCATTGCAGATGTTCCGTTAACCTCTGTAGCCGGTAACATGTTGAACGTCTTGTAAATACTTAGTCTGAAGTTCCAGAACATTCTCTGCCGTACATTTTCACTAAAATTTCACTTAAATGCATTTCGAGTCGTAGTAGCGACAAAACTTAGGCTTTTTACTTCACACAAATTAAATTAATGTTAGTTTATGCTATGATACGCATTGGTAAAAGGACTTAACGGTTAAAACAATATTTGCATCAGGCATTCGAAATGTTAGAGGCACCACTGTACGCCACGCATGCGTGATATCTTTAGCACACACTATATAAGGGGCCATGAAAAGCGGCGTCCAGATAATATCGAACCAAAAGTGAGAGCGCAAAGTAATATTCTCGGCAGTGTTTACGCCGTTATTTTCAAAGTATATTTTTTGAAGATTCAAGAGCTATGTCTGACTACTACGTTGATGAATACGAGCATTTTAACTACGATTACGACAAGCATATCTTCACCGGCCACAGTGGTAAACAACGAAGCAAACGCGAAGCTTTGACACATACAAATCATTTCGATCCGTGCGGCCATTCTAGAAAGATCCTGACTAAATTGATGAATTCCGAGCACAATAAACGAAATGCTGGAAAGACCAAAGCATAAATCGTAAGCAAAGTTTATTAAATTATATCATAATTTCTGACGCGTTATTGCTCGAGTTAACATTATTGATTCGTTTAGCCAGAAAGGTCCGCAACCTTGGCCGGGTTAATGCGTGTTTATGTCTTCGATGTTCTACTGCGTATTTGCAATTTATATTATGTATAACTACATAGGTATTAATGCAACTAAATGCCAAACAGCTTGAATTTAATTGATTTTTAATTTCGTATCATTACTATTATTATTATTATTTGCCTCTGTAAATTCCTTCCGAGATACTGTTCTTTGTTTCTTTTTGTAACTGCGCAACCATTTTAAAGGTGAGTCATTTCTTACGCGAACACTTGTTGCCTTTTACTTTATACTGAAATAAAAGCTTTACGAAAAACGAAAACTTTGATTATTTTTAAAAATAGTGAAAACTTCGAAACGCGTACCAAAAATTTGTTAATTATTTACTTTTTTTTATTAAATATTTTACTGTTCTCTATTTTAGGAGCTTGGAGTCTAACATCCTATTTTTGGAAGAAGTATTCGTTCTTCAATTTTGACGAACTGGAACCTCTTAGATATATACTATATTAAGCAATCAATTTTTTCATTTCCTTTATTCTCAGCAATGCATTTAGTCGCTGAACATAGATCACTTAGAATAAGATAATCATTAGTACTTGGTACAAATAGGTAGTGTCATATAATCATCACTATTTTTCATTATATATCATAATTTGTAGGATAAGTGTTTCCTGATTAGACTATTCCAAGATCACCTGTGTCTGGAGTTTTCATAGTATGATAAGAAAAATTAAATGTGTATATTGGATTTACGCACATTGAGAATTTGTAGCTACCAAGCATCTACTTTGAAATACAATTACTGAATGTAATATGTAGTGATTTATTTGATTATGCAAAAATATTTCATCATTTCGTTTTCTAAGATATATTAAGTTAAATTTTTGTTAACTTGGTAAGACTATTAATTTCAAGTATTGTAAAGTTCAGAGAAATAAAGATGACTGAAATATATATATACTTGTAATAAAATTATAATAAAAAAAAAATAAGAATTTATACTTGAGTTCATGACTTTCGGATGGATGCCGCGTCAGTATTTAGTGATTTGTTGACGTTTTGCAGTTTGCATCTTCAGGGTTGAAGGCTCTGATTTAAGGTCTCCTGGTTTTTTGGAAGTCTTTATATATCGATAGTTGTTTGCGAAACGTCGGCAAATCACTGAACACGGACGCGGCATCCATTTGGAAGCCATGAACTTGAGTATAAACTCAGGCCGCGAAAATCTTAAATCTCATAAGAATTTATAATTACCAAAAAATAATTATAAAATAATCTTTGATAAACACTGGAAATGTTTCAATAGTTTTTTGATCCGAAAAGAATATTAAGTAACTTAAAGTCGAAAATATTTGTGATTATATAATTTCGTAAAAATAAATATTGTATCTATATGTCCTGAAATTCACACTTAGATGTATATATTTATGTATTACTAAATTAAAGTGTGTAGCATTAAGTTTGATAGAATATAATTATTATTATATAAATGCATTTGTGTAAAATTCTAACAAAAATAATTATATACAAATGGTATACACGTATCACTTACAGTACACATTTGGCTTATTTGTTATAAGGAAGTATAATAATTAAAACAAATTATTTTAATTCGTACTTATCAAAGTTTAACTCCTGTCTTAAGATTCCAGTTAATAAAAATTCCGTGGACTGTATAGTGACAGTTTTTGGAGCTTTCGTGAGAAACTTTTTTGCGTTTGCTAAATCTTCCACTCGAGAAATGATCACTGCTTGCCGTGGCCATGATGATGGTGGTCGAACTAACGATTTACCACCGCACGAACTTATTATACTTTTTAATTCCGGTAAAGGTGGAGGTGCTACATTGGGTGTTAGTATAATTGTGTATCCTTCTAACAGCTTGTGTTCTTTTGCCTTTTCTAAGCTTCCCCTTAATTTGAACCCAAATTTAGCTTCCGCAACAGGGTCTTTCAAGATATAATTTTTTAACTCCACGAAGTGGCCAACTTTTTCACTTTCAATTAACCAATCAATTGAAACTATTGGTACAGATTGCGCTAATGCACACAAAAACTTAACAGTTCTTCGTACTTTGTCTGTAACTAATACATCACATTTTGATGCATCTTCAACTTGCGAGGCACCTATAAAAAAAACACGGCAAAATTATACTTGAATCAAATTGTAATTTATTTTCATATAGAAGTTATATTTACCCAATTTTGACAATAATTTGCTGTAGTCGTTCGTAATACCCGTGAATAAAATTTTATGTTTTACTCTGAGTGGCGATGATGCTGATAATGAAGAAGACATACTTCTGCGTAATCTGGTAGGCGTTGAAAGAATTGATGTATTATCAACACTGGAATTCATTTCTGATGAAGAACTGTCCTCTATGAAATGTTCATTTTGTTTTTTGTCAACTTTAAGCTTCTTTGCTTTTGGTTGTCTTCCTCTTGATCTAGTACTATTCACTTTACTCGACGTATTCTTTACAAAACTTGTACTATTATTAGTTTCTAAATGATCCGACATTGAGGAATCTGAAGCTGATTGTTGGGAACCACGTGTTAATTTGAATGGTCGTTTATTGTTCGTCTTCGGTCTTGTATCAGGTTCACTTTCTGGGATGTTAGTGATATTTGAAGAATTTTTTAACGTTTTTGCTCGTTTAGCTTTTGAACTGGGTCTTTGAAATTGTTCATTATCAAATTGAACCAAATCAGAAGAATTACTGTTTAAGGAATCTTCGTCCGTGTAAATGACCGTAGCTTCACGTTTTCTAGTATTTCTAGTTCTGCCACTTATTTTTTCATGTATTTCTGTCTTTTTGTGCGTGTCTAAATTAGTACTTTGATCTTTAAGCGAAGCATTCATTATCATCTCCACTTCTTGTGATTCTTCTCCACTTTGAGAACAGACAATTTCTACCTCATATTGCTGTCTATTCGTTACTTTCTGACTCTTGTTTCCTCGTGTCCTTACATTTTGTACAGCTTCCTCAGTTTCCGTCGTAACTGCATTGTTTGAAGCAACTCGTTTATTGACGCGTGTTCGACGAGTTTGTTTAATTTCCATGTTGTTATTTTCGACTATTGACTCGTTCGGGGTACTTGGAGATAAACAATCCGTTCGTTCATTATGAGATATTTTCATAATTTTAATTACCAATTGTTTAGACTGTAAGTTTTCTTGACTAACTGACAGCTGCGTGTTGCATGGATCTTCTACATTGACTGGCGAGTTTTGTTTAATTACGTAATCATGAATATTAGTAGAATTTTGGTTGACGATTGTGTTTCTAGCAGTACTCTTTCTACCTTTAATTCCTCTGGAAGTACTTTTATTGGCATTGCCCTTACGCTTTTTTGTGTTACTAGTTTCAATTATATCTGCCGAGTTGAGTGATTTCTTTTCAAGACGTGAAGAACTTAAAGTAGTTCTTTGCGCAGGTTCGATAACTGTGTTTCCAATCAAATCTTCATTTTGTACCTGAAAAATAGACGAATTATCAACATTCTCTTTGCTGGAATTACGAGTCATTCTATTGCTCTGAATGGGAGCAATTCTTGTTTGTTCTTGTAAATCGATAGCAGAGATTGATTTTTCTCGCGATAGAGATTTCTTTTTGGATTTATGTAAGGTTTCAGATGCTATTTTCCTCGTCGATTGCTTAGACGATTCAGTTATTCTTTCATCGTCACTTTCGTGTATGTTCGTGGACGCTTTGTCGCCATTAAGACGACTAACTGTTCCCAAAATTGGTGAAGAATTCAATTCACTGACACAAGGTTCAGCATCTTCCGCGTTTCCACGAACAGGTAGTTTTCGTGTTGATTTCCGCGATGTTTGTTTCTTTCTAGATACAGCCTTTTTTTGGCTTCGTTTTTTTGATATCGGCGTTGTTGGACTTGCTGGATTAGATAAAGTACCTGAAATTCTAACTTCAGGTAAACCAGCTAAAATATCATCATCATTATTCAATACCAAAGACATTAGTCGAGATTGTCTGGTATTCACTGATGTTATCGATACTTGATTATCCGTTTTGGAAGATTCTTCCAACATATCTTTGTTATTTTTAGATTCGTCTGTTCTCTCTGTGATCGTTTCAGACACTTCTGATTCCACATTTTTATTTCTTGCCAATGATCTTGGCACTGGTAAACGTTTAGGTGTAGACTTCAATAGTGTTTCACAAACACTAATGTTTTTATTATTCATAACACTCATAGCTTCTGACATTGTTTCATGTTCCTCTTCTTTGCTATTGTCTGATGTATTTTTAACAGGGCTAGCAACGCCTTGGGAATTCAATAAAATATTTTGTTTTTGCGTTGAAGTAAGATTGGCGATATAATTTCCCGCATTTTGTGATTCGTCGTTGATAGTGGTATTCTTTAAATTGGATCTACGATTCTGTTTTCTCGGCGTTGAATGAGATATTGAATCAATTAGTGGAGTTTTTCTTTTTCTACCTTTTGGGGATTCCTTTACTTTACTATTTGCTGGGGACTCACTATCTACATTACTAGTGTCAGATTTATTCTCATGTTGCGACGACTGCAAAATATTTGTAAGAACCTGGGTTGACATCAGCGATTGATCTTCTATATCGTCCTCATTTACATCCTCGAACATATCATTTAGATTTTGTTCCAATGTATCATTTAAATTTGTTTCTTTCAATTTTTTTAAAGCATTTTTCCTATCGCCAGCATTTGGTACAGATTGGCTTTTGTCGACCTCACTGATTAATTGCGTTGGTGCCATTTCATAATCAATATCTTTATCACTGTTTCCATCCACGGAGTTTGGATTCAAAAGGTCAGAACTGGGCGATTCATTCTTACCAGATTCTGGAACCGTTTCGGAAATGTTCATTATTTGAGTAGGCATATTATCATCCATTTCAGTAATATCTTTTTCGGTAGATACTGCATTATTTTTTGTTAAATCGATCGGCTTGTTTGCACTTGAGGAAGATTCAATTGTTTGAAGAATTTGTGTCGCTGCCAAATCGTCGATTTCTATGTCTTTTACTTTTGTGTTGTCTTCAGATTTCTTCGTTTTAATTACTTGCGTTGGAGCATCAAAATCAACGTCAACTGTAGTTAATGAATTTTTGCTCCTTCGGTTTATCTGTTGTGTAGGCATCTCAAATAGGTCGTCCGAGTCCCCACTTGTAACTTCTTTATTTGCATTCTGTCGCGCTTCAAAACATGCTCGTTTTTCTTTCACGGCTATTTCCGTGAATTGACCTTCCTCGTCCGTATCTGAATCTTCGCTGTTAAGTGACTGACTTTTCGAAGGGTTTTGACTATCTTGACTGGCAATACGCGAATATCTTTGAAATAAACATTCTTGATCAGTGTCATCAGAGTCATCTTCCACTAAAGCAGCTTTAAGTGGATACTCAATGGATTGAGTAACGGTTTTGAAAACATTTCCAGCCTTAGTGTTGACTTGCGTTGCCGCGTCAAATATGCTCTCATCGTCAGTGCTCTTTTCAGTCGTTTCATTGTTATTCAGGCATGAAGACTTTATAGACATCGATGTTTTTGAATGTGATTTATTCAGTACATCGTCATCTTCAATCAAGTCCTCTAATAAATTTTGCGAACCAAGTAAATTATGGCTTTTATCAAGCTCTGAACAGTCATCCTCAAAATTTGTCGAAAGCGATAATTGCAGGCAACCTTGTGAAGCTTTCTGAATATCTTCAGTTTGCTCATCGTGCATAATAATATCTTCTTGTTTTATAGTTACGACTGTTTTAGACGTATTATTTCCTTCGTATTTATCGTCGTAAATATTAGCATTATTAGAACAGCACTTTCCCTCTTTAGCTTCAATATTTTGTACATTCATCTTATCACTGCTTTTAGTATCTTCTGGTAACTCTGTTTTTTCTGTTTTATGTTTCTCGACATCTCGAATGCTATCCTCAGCATCTTGTGCTGAAACGTTCTGACGCCCAATCGCTCTTGATGGCTTTACATCATGGATGCCTATATCATATTGAGTCTCCATTTCGTGGATATCAGTAACATTACCTTGCATCTGTAAGTTCTGATCGTGTTGCGTTTCCATATCATGAATGTCAATTGGCTTCTTATGACAGAGGTTTTCAGTAGTTGTAATCTTATTCGTGCAGATCTTTTGAGTTTCAACGTCATGGATATCCGTTTCGTTTTGCGATTCAAACGATTTTTGCGTGTCCATATCATGAATACTGACCCTTTGTACAGCTACATTTTCCTTTTCCTGCTTAGTGAAATTTGATGAATCATCCATGTTGTCATCAGTGGAAAAATCATGAACAATAGTTTTCTTAATGTTGCTGCTGCTGCTGCTGTTGTTGCTGTAGTTATGTTGAGGTATACAGGGACGTCGAAATACGGATTTTTCATCTCCACCTTGAGTGCTAGGTATTACAGAGTCATTCCCCTCCAAAGCGGATGAATTGTTCTACATCGAAAACGTATAATAACATAGAAAGGGGATTTTTAATCATTAGCCATGGTATAATTACCATTGACGAGTCAGGTGTTCCCGGAATAACTAGTTTCATTTGACGTGGCGGTGCCGGTGTTTCTGGGATCATAGAGTCATCCATTGAATAATGGAGCTTGTAAATTGCGCGAACCATGCCAAATTCGATCACGCTTCCATCTTTCAATTCATAGCATCGCCCCGGCCTTAATATTGACTATATAAGAAAGTACAAGATGTACACTTTCTATTAAGGTTCATGGAACCTTTATGGTTCAAATTATAAATTGTCCATTCGAGTACCCAATTAATATTTCAAAGAATTGGATCAAGAAAAGGTAGAATATACTTCAACTAACTAAATACATAATTGTTCTTGTGCTACTTCAAAATTAACTTCAACAAGTTAAAATTAGAATTAAATGACATTGTAAACAGTGAAATGAAACCTGAACAATCTTGGCACTATATCTCAAAGTATAAAGTAGGGTACAGTTAGAGTAGATGAGGTATTAGATAGACATCTGATATGACCAGTTACATTTTGGAAGGACAGTGAGCACTCTGATTCTACCTTATCAGCTAAAGATCTATAAGAATAGACTAAAAATAAATATGGTATATTGTGGATTAACTATCAGTGAAGAGTGACAAGATTTGAATCTAAGATGGTTATATGCACAGATAAAACTATATTACATTGTTGAGTTTTGTTTTATTGGAAGAATTCAGATCGCAGATCCATACGGATGTCTCACAACTGCTTGCTTCGATTTCCGCGTGCACCTTAGATACCGTCTGTAAACGAAATTAATCTTCTTACTATACAACTACTGTTGTCTTAATATTATAATTCTTAAACGTTGAATATTTTTATTTTTCAATATATAACTTTACAATTGCCGAGATATACAATTTGTGATATACACGATTCTGATCGATATCAACTGTTCACTGTCGTGTATTTATTTATTACATGTGCTAAAAGTCACGTTTACGACGTCTATCATGGTATCATGACTCTTATCGAAATTGCGCAATTCTTGTACATCAATTTTATTTGTGTTGTATAATCTTTTGTGTACAATTTTATGACTGTACTAATTTTTATTTAAATATTGTATCTTCTTCATTCAAAACCAGCATTTTCTTCAAGACATTTTACAGTTACACATAATACAACCCTGTTAATCACTTTTTCAATGACACAGTTTAATTTTATCGTGTTACTTCTTTTTTATGAAGAAGTTTACTCCGTCCGATAAACGATTAAATTATTTCTTTAAATAAGTAATTTATCTCTAAAGACTTGTAACGCGCAAACGTCGACGTATCTTAACATGCATCTATAAATATAACGCGTACGCCAAATTTTGAGTCGTAATTTATAATAGAATTTTTTCAAATTTATAAATTTATTAGTTATAGAAGTCAATGGCGAATTGAGAATTTACTGCTAAGATAAGACTAATCGTTCCGATCGTCGTGATTCCAGTCTTGTCTATAAGTTTACCGCTATTGAATGCCCATTGACCGATAACAATTTATTTAAACATTGAAGTAATCTCTCATAGTGTTTCATCAAAATCAAGAAAAAAAATTATGTTCTTTACAACACAAATGAACCGGCTTTATCTTATCATGCACGATAATTGGCAAGCAAAAAAATCTTCAACGGTGTACATACATAGTTCGGTTATAAGTAGCAGTAACAATATTCCACGTTATCAAGTATTTTCACCAATCGTTGACTTGTATAATTGACGAAGAAACATCGAGAGGAGGGAGTGTAATGATTAGTTGATTTATATATACGACTATACTTTTATATGCGACAGTTATCTGCTCTGTGAGCATCCGTCAGAGTGCTAAATAATATATTAGATAAGTAGATTCGACCTCACTGTGTTAGAAATGACGAGCCTATGGTGGATTTTGCTTCTTTTCGGATCGCAAATAAACCTGGCGTGGAGTCTGGAGGACGCGCCGAGAGTTAAAACACCTTTGGGTGGTATTAAAGGATATTATAAGCTCTCTGCTAATGGAAGAGAGTATGAAGCCTATGAAGGGATCCCTTACGCGTTGCCTCCAATTGGAAAGCTTCGATTCAAGGTAAAGAATAAGTTCTACTGGTTACTCCAATTTATAAAAGAGAATAAAATTTTCTTTTCTTATAAAATACCCATCCTTTCATACCCATAGTTCTGGAATACTTATTTGTATGTCAACGTCTAGCCTCCTCACCGGATACCACCCTGGTTGGGCGAACTTTCTGCGACGAAGTTCGGCCCTCCTTGCTTACAATACACCCAACTAGACGAGACTACATCGAATGAGAAAGTTATTGGTGCTGAGGATTGTCTCTACTTAAACGTTTACGTGCCAGTGCGAGAAGAAATGTCTACCAAACCGATGCCAGTAATTTTTTGGATTCACGGGGGGGCCTTCCAGTTTGGTAGTGGAATAGATGCGGGTGGGAAATATCTTATGGACCACGATGTCGTATTTGTTACAATCAATTATCGTCTAGGAATATTAGGTACTTAAAAGTATACCAATTGTACTGTATTCATGAATATAGTCAACGCCATTGAAACGTTTCATATTACAAAGGCGGTAATTCTAGTTTAATGATTAAAACAAAAAATCAATCAATTCCTTTACAGGTTTCTTAAGTACAGAGAATGAAATAGTTCCTGGTAACATGGGACTGAAGGATCAAAGTATGGCCCTACGATGGGTATCAGAGAATATCGAATGGTTCGGCGGTGATCCAAACAGAGTCACTTTGGCCGGATTAAGTGCCGGTGGCGCGAGTGTCCATTATCACTACTTATCGCCCATGAGTGCTGGTCTTTTTCAAGGTACCGGTCGCATGTTGATTAAATCACTATTTATATAATGTAAAATATTCTTGTATGACATAGGTGGTATCTCGTTCAGTGGAACAGCTTTTGATTGTTGGACACAGACTGAAAATATGCTAGAAAAAACCAAACATGTAGCAACACTTATGGGTTGCCCTACAGGTAACTTGAAAGAAATGGTACGTTGTCTGAGATATCGTCCACCTCGGGCTATGGTTCAATCTGCTCATGAATTTTTGGTAAGTTTTCCCTGTTTAAGAGAGTCGTGAATCATTATTTATTCTGAAACGAATAATTTAATTCTAGCGATTCTATTATAATCCATTCACACCATTCGGACCAATTCCGGAGAAATTTGGAGACGAACCATTCATTGATAGGCTACCTGTTGAAATCGTGAGTAGCGGCGATGTTCATGATATTCCTTGGATAACTGGTGTAACTAGCGAAGAAGGACTGTACCCAGTTGCAGGTAAGTAATGTACTATAATGAGAAATTTCTAGAATTATGATCTTTAAAGCTCTCATCTAATAATATATTTTATAGAATTTATTGCTATACCAGAAGCTTTAAAAACATTGGAAGATAATTGGGATCTTCTTGCACCTCATTTTCTTGATTATAACTACACTTTACCTAAAGAGGAACATGTTGAAGTTGCCAGACTTATAAAAAATCATTACTTTGGATCAAAGAAAATTGATGAAACAACAACAAAATCTTTGGTAGAAATGGCTAGCGATCGATTTTTTGTTGCTGATAGTGTAAAGGCTGCCAGAATGCAAGCTAGTGTTAATAAGCAACCTGTCTGGTATTATTATTATACCTACAGAGGTGCACAGAGTTTGAGTGATGTCATGAGTAAAACTACTAATAATTATGGTGTGTTATTAAGATGTGAATAATAATTTATTGTCTTGCAATTGAAAACAACGAAGACAGACAAGATCTGTGTTCCTATGTCTTTTCAATTGTAAGACAAGGAAGAGTATATGTATTTAAATGTATGTAAATATTTAATATATGTACTAAATATTTTATACAGGTGTAAGCCATGGGGACGATGCATTTGCTGTTATAGATACTCATTATGTGGATTTCACAACAACACTGGAAGATCGTAAAATGCAACGAGTTTTGATCGACTTATGGACATCATTTGCAATTAATGGGTAATTAAAATGACTGACTGTGTACATTATAACCATTCAAGAAAATCATTCTGTTAAATTTTTATATAATTTTTCTTATTATTTAGAGTCCCAAATGTAAGTGGTGTTCAATGGCCTAAATTAAATCCAAATGAAAAGGTACTCCATTACTTGAAGATAACAGGACCAGACAAAATTCATATGGACAGTAATGCAAACTTTGGTCAGAAAGATTTTTGGTCTTCTATCAATTTTAATGAAAACAAATTTAACAGTACATCTGCTGGACATATGATAAAAGAAGAATTATAAAAATACCTTTATCTACTGATTAGCATTATGTACGTTATGCAATTATATAATTTTATATTGTCATAAAATTGTACACATTAAGTCTTCATTACTTTAAAAGATTCCTCAAATATTGTAAAAATTTATAAGCATGCAGAATCAATAAAAAATTATAAAACTATTATTATCCTTTTCAATCATTTTATCATATTATAAATCTAACCATATTAACTCTATGTTCATAACATAAATGATATGAGTCTGTCGTTTCTTTTTCATTAACATGACTGACAGAGTTAATACTTTCCATACATTAATAAATTATCTATTTAATTGAAATATCTATACACTGGAATTATTAATATATTGAAGAACAATAGAATTTAAGAATTTACCTGATCGTACAGAACAATATTGCATTCTCGATGTCTGCCAATTTTGGTAATTCCTCTTTTAATTGGATATGCATTGGAGCCGACATTCAGTACCCCAATCTAAAATTTTTGAAACACTCAGATTACAATTACATTTCAACAATTACTATTGAAATATTGTAATATTAAAAAAGAACTTTATGAATACTAATACGGATTAATATAAATAAAAAATATAAGGATTTAATTTCTTTTTACTTGTATTGCTTCTTGTCCTGCTTCATATTGTGAGGAATGAGGCAATTTCTGCGTTGATATAAAATCATAATTTTCACAAACTTGCGTTGGCAACATATCCATTATGAAGGAAATTGATGACAATGACGTAAATTGTACAACGATACTCGATTATTTGTTACTCTTTTTTAAATTGTGAATCAATCATAACATAACCTACAATTTATAGAATTTAGAAGTACTCGTTGCATACAAATGCAGTTAAATGTTTAAATATCAAATTCATATATGTACTAACAGAATATAAAAGTTATACATTATTTATAACAATGTTACAAATAAATCATTAATAATAAATAAGACAAAACACCATAAAGACGACACATTAATACACCGTTATACCCGCCACATGTCTTTCAAGATCATCACTGCCGGATGAATAAAAGTTCTATAAAATTACATAACAAGATGAATAAAAGCTCTATAAAATTACTCAAGAAAAGATATTTTATTATTATTTGTTCTCTATTTTCTCTCGTATAAAAATAATATACATTTACGAACTTTGTTGTAACGTAATCATCATTTATACCAATATTTCTTTTTAAGAAAGTTACACAGACAAGGTATAGGACAACCTATGCATCTTATGGAAAAGTTTTTTGAGAAAATTTCGGAAACTATTAAATGTTTGAAGCTAAAATTTTATTTTAAGCTAGTCGATAATTCCTGCAGTTTAATTCTTTTCTAGATTAGAAACGTCGTATGTGACATGGTACGCGTTGCAAGGAAAAAGATTTTCTGCATTTGCTATCTTTACCGATTTCAATATGTATTTTTTAATTAATATTATTTACCGTGTATTACCTATGAATATCATAATAGATCGATATTACATTTTTAAGAAATACTATCAAATATATCGAAAGACGGATGCTTTGCATTATGACGTCACAAAATTACAAACGATAATAAATCATTAAATAATTAATTGTTTGTCTAAAATCTTAATGTATTTATCTTACAGCTGTATTTTCTATTTAAAGCATCCCTGATCACATGTAATAACAAAATTATTTGAAATATAAAGTTTAATTTTCCCACCGGAAATATGATACATTGAGAATCGAAATGATTGGCCATACTGACTTCCCGCTTCCCGCCCTCAGTAGTTTGCAACAGGTTCGTCATTCGCTTTGTGGCACTTCGAATAATTAGAGAATCGCGTTTCTAAAGAATTCTAAAGGCTAAATTGAATATCTGGAGCGAAAGCTAGATAGCATCTTCGTTCTTTTTGTCTTATATCTACGGTTTCTATCCGAGACATCCTTAGTTTCGTGAATTAACAAAGTTTCAAAACCGAGGTTTAACCTTCCTTTTCGAAATATCGGGAGATGTCGTATCTTCCCCCCCCCCCCCCCCAATTCGCGAGTGTTACTGGTTACAGCGAGGGGTCGTCATTCCTGTTGTAAAAATTAGCCTAGCAAGACGTGTTTCGCGACTAACGAGGTACGTATTTCTAACCTGAAGATATTTTATCATTATTACTACCCGCGTTTATTTTCTACCGATGCTTTCGTCTAATATTAATGCAATCTTAATCATAAATTCAATCGACATCGTGACAAAAATTGAATCGGTTTCGTACTTTCTTTCTGACATTCGATCGGTGTTAATTATTAACATGTCTCCCTGAATTTAATTACGATCTCTTACAATACAGTTTGGATTGAATCATTCCTCAATTATAATTATCGTTCATGTACTTTAATGCATTTTTATTCAACGGATTTCTGTTCGAAATAGGAGCTATTCCGACAACGGAACTCCTCCCCAATTCGCGAGCGTTGGTGGGTACAGTGAGGGGGCGCCATTTCTGCTCTAAAAATTGGCGTGAAAAGACGTGTCGAGACCTGTCGGCGTTTCGCTGTTAACGAGGTACGTATTTTTAACCTGTTGATACTTGATCATTATTACTACACGCGTTTACTCTCTAACAGTGCTTTCGTGTAATATTAATATGTTTCTACTACAAATTGAGTCGGAATCGTGGCAGAAACTGAATCGGGTTTTACGCGGTTTCTCTAACATTTGATCGGTGTTAATTATTACGATGTCTCTCTGAATTTAATTATTATTTCTTGCAATGAAGTTTGGATTTAATCATTCTTCAATTTTAATGCATTTTTATTTCGTTTCTGTTACAATCTCTTATTGAAATTCCAAATCAACGGATTTCTGTTCGAAATAGGAGCTATTCCGACAGCGGAACTCCTCCCCAACTCGCGAGCGTTGCTGGGTGCAGCGAGGGGGCGCTATTCCTGCTGTAAAAATTGGCGTAGTAAGACGTGTCGTGACCTGTCGGCGTTTCTCTATTAACGAGGTACGTATTTCTAACCTGTTGATACTTGATCATTATTACTACACGCGTTTACTCTCTAACAGTGCTTTCGTATAATATTAATACGTTTCTACTACAAATTGAGTCGGAATCGTGGCAGAAACTGAATCGGGTTTCACGTGATTTCTCTAACATTCGATCGGTGTTAATTATTACGATGACTCTCTGAATTTAATTATTATTTCTTGCAATGCAGTTTGGATTTAATCATTCTTCAATTTTAGTTATCATTTTAATGCATTTTTATTTCGTTTCTGTTACAGACATTATTGAAATTCCAAATCAACGGATTTCTGTTCGAAATAGAAGCTATTCCGACAGCGGAACTCCTCCCCAACTCGCGAGCGTTGGTGGATACAACGAGGGAGCGCCATTCCTCCAGTAAAAATTGGTTGAAAGATTGGTAAAATTTAATATACATTTATATACATTCGCCTTTCTTGTGAACATTCTTTTTCAGCAAATTTGTGGCCGCGCGCAAGGCGGCCGGTAGATTCAGTGATTCTGCGTAGTAACAGTTTGTTTTCTAGGGTAAAGTGACCCTGAGTATGTTGTCGTGCAACAGTAGTCAGGCAAACGCGATAGTAGAAGCAGTGTTTCTTACGCAAGCTTCAAGTATTTCCAGAGCATCGTGGCTCTTCTTGTTTTATAAATCGCGAGAATAGAATCATTTGTTCGCCGATTTCAGTCTTCGGTCGCGGTAATCTAATTTAATACTTCCTAATGAAATTAATTATTTTTTCTATTTGAAATTTAAACTCTTCGTTATCGGTAGTAGAGTCAGTGCATCACTGAAGAGGACTATTGGGCGATGCTCTGGGAGCAAACAACGTAAGTATGAAATTATACTTGTAAAAATATTTATAAAAATCTCTATAATTTTAACAATAGATTATAATTGTTTTCTTGCAGTCTTTTTACAGTTTCTGAACCTGATCCCTACATCCTGGAAACTAGTAGGACCGTGTTGACTGATGGGTGACTTCCTTGATGACTTCTACTGGGCAACATCGTTATCATGCAATCATCATTGGTGAGTCGCATGTTATTTGTGTTCCTCTGGTCCCCAATCATGTTGTAGAACGAAAGGTTCAAATCAACACGGGTGACCGGTTGTATACTTAGTATTTTTGACGAGTTAAGTGACCGCGGGTATGAAAAATACCTGCGAATCTGTTTATTTATTATTTAGTTTAGGCTAGGGTTTTCTTGTACTTCAAGTTTTTTAATACGGTAAACTATTTTGAATAAAAATATTTAGATTGAAAATTTAACATACAGTAACAAAATAAATAATGTTTATAATGCAAATCGAATATAGCAATATTTTTTTAGTTATAATTAAATTCATATAATTATAATACAATTATTATTGAGTATATACTATTCAACATTGGTTGCAATTTTTATATTTTTCCTGTTCCAAGTTCAAATATAAAGAAGATATCAATCTTTCTTTATTTATTAGAAAATATCATGTTTCATTTAATGTACAAGAAAACGTTTCGCGATCGGCAGATTCTCGAGTCAAAGCAACATCTATTGTTTACTGATTTCATATTTTAAAAATTTGCTTTGACGACAGAGTCACCGTAGGGTTGAATAATTTAATTAGTTTATTTAAACAATTTGTTTAAAACTTTCAAAGTAAATTATTTTATTATAAAATCATTCTTAAAGTCCTTTTCCTTAATTGAATTTTAATCAAAATAATTTTCACGAATAGCATTTCTTAATATCAATGCAAGTCTAAAATTTTTACTCTTGATTTATTAGAAACAAAAAGTCGAATCATTGTAACTGAAAGATGAAATAATAAATAACGATGAAATATTAGCCCGTTATATTGTTTATTAATTATTGCTTCTAGTTCAGGATTTTCAGGCTAATCCTTCCGTGTTCGTTGCCTAAGTTCATGCACATGCCCAGGTGCTATTTGCATGAGCGAAGGCAACGGGCACGATGACTTAGTTTATAACAATTTCTAATAATGTATTGGCGACTGACATTTGCTAGTGTATCGTGCACGGTGTACTTTCCGCATATGTGTGTGTGGTTAGGCTGTGGGAAGTGCGCCGATTCGGAAGTTTTTATAATTACGATTTACATACAGAATTTTCTAACATTAAATTTTTATTAGTTATAGTAATAATATTAAAGTGCCATTTACTATTTATTCGACAACTGTTGATGCTGCACTCACAACAGCAATATTATAAAGTACTTAATAAATTAGCTTTTTAATTTTATACAATCATACTTGTATACAATGTTTTGTTGAAGACTATATTACATAGATTGAGACGTCTTATATAAATGTTTAAGAATATAATAGAAATACGCAATGGTCACTAGTTTTTGTCAGTCGATTTCAGGAAATGGTACGTACATTTAGAGTGTGAATGTTTGCAATGTTCGGGTGTCGGGGGAACCCCGGGGAGTCCCCTCTAGTTTAGGTCGCGCCCGGACATCAAGAATGAGAACCGTGGAGTGTATGTTTGCGTGATTGAGTTTTGGGATTTTTTAAATATAGGGTTAGGTAGGTAGGTAACTTATTCTCTGGTATGTGTGCTAAATCTAAGTAGGTAGGGTCAGGGCAGGGCTGCCACATTAGTAATTCGGGTAGGCGCGTTTTCGCGTGGCAGTTCTGTATCTGTAGTTACGATTTCGAGAATTAAAAAGTTGGCCGATTCAAACGGTTTCTACCGTTTGTTTTGGCGTTACTTTCCATTCTTGAAGTCGCCGCGACTTTAAAGTCGCTCATCGCGTTCGCGGTCGCGTTTAGGCCCCCTCGAAACGCTCGTCCCGCTCGTGTTACTCCACACGTGTTCCGATAACAATTCATAGAATTGTTGGAGGTTCTCGTATTGCACAGAGTGCTCGAGCACTAGTATTAAGTTTCAGGCTTTGGCAGGACCGCCGAAGAAAGAAGAGACTCTCAGGAGTTGAAGAGGCCCTGACAAACTGTTTCAAGAGTGGGCTACAACAAATGGTTTTCCATCTTCATCCGAGGATGAGGATGGAAAGTCATTCCTGTTACTACGTTGTCACTTATCTCGTCTGTAGTTGTAGTTAGTTTGTTTTTCTGGCTGGCTCACGTATGCATGTATCTGGTACATGATTGCACCATACAAGCCAGCCATCAGGGCAACTCGCGGTTATGATATACATAGAGTTGCGAATATCCAATAATCGCGTTTACTTATAGAGTTGCGAGTTACTGTTTTTCGCGTTTACTTTTCAGGGTAGTGTTGCGACTTGGCACGATACGCGATTGCTTTTTTGCAAACTTACCTACTGAATGTTTGCTTAAAAAATAGCGTTGCGAATTATTGATAAACGCGATTGCTCGTAGAGTTGCGAAATACTATTTTTCGCGTTTGTTTTTCAGGGTAGTGTTGCGAACCATCACCATTCGCGTTGCTTTTCTACTCTTTTGTACATATAATGGACATTAACCGCGTTTGCAATTTTCATATTATATATTAGCGTTGCGATACTGATTCATCGTGCGATATTTTACTTAGCGTTGCGATTCTTTCAATGCCAAAATTCTCCCCCAATTGTAGTATTAGAAGTAGTTAGTATATTTTGTGGCCAGTACATGTGAATTCACATGTACCATGATTCCCTTGATTAAAGTTAGAGTTGCGAATAATATACAATGTTCGCGTTTGCTCGTAGAGTTGCGAATAAATATTTATCGCGTTGATATGTCAGTGTTGCGACTAAACACGATTCGCGATTGTTTTTGTGCAAACCTAGGCACCGGAAGTTTGCTTTAAAAATAGCGTTGCGATTGATTAGTAAACGCGGTTGCTATTAGAGTTGCGAAGTACTAGTTTTCGCGTTTGCTTTTCAGGGTAGCGTTGCGAATAATTACCATTCGCGATTGCTTTTATTGTTGCAAGTCGCGTTTGGAATTTTTCTATTATAAATTAGCGTTGCGATTGTTGATCTATCGCGTTGTTGTCCCGTAGTGTTGCGTTATTTAAAACATCTAACTTCATCCCATGTGCCACTATATTGTAGTTAATAGTAGTTAGAAGTAATTAGTTTGTTTATTGCATGTGTATTTGCATCAACGATGGACGCCGCCAGCACTACGATCCAGTATATTTGGGCAAAACGCGATTTGCATTAGCGTTGCGAAACATAAATATATTTCCATTAAAGTTAGAATTGCGAATATACAATAATCGCGTTTGTTTATAGAGTTGCGAATTCCTATTTTTCGCGTTTCCTTTTCAGGGTAGTGTTGCGAATTCTATACGCGATTGCTTTTATTGTTATTTAAGAATAGTGTTGCGAATGCACTGATCGGTTTACTCTTAGCGTAGCGAATTACTATTTTTCGCGTTTGCTTTTCAGGGTAGTGTTGCGAGCAATCACAATTCGCGGTTGTTTTTATTATTACAAATCGCGTTTGGAATTTTTCTATTATAAATTAGCGTTGCGATATTGATTTATCGCGTTTTTATTGATTAGAGTTGCGATTCAATGCCTAAATTGGAAACAATTAGTGGTCAAACGCACTACAAGATACGAGATTCGATCGTTCTTAAAGCAATATCTGTCTCATACTAATTCTATTTTTATGTTTCAGGGAAACAGCGTGGGATTAACAAGGGCAAGAAACGGAGAACGTCGTTTCGTATTTATTTATTTCATATGAATTATATTAATTGTATACGAATTAATGTTTCAGGGAAACAGCGTGGGATTAACAAGGGCAAGAAACGGAGAACGTCGTTTCGTATTTATTTGTTTCATACGAATTATATTAATTGTATACGAATTAATGTTTCAGGGAAACATCGTGGGATTAACAAAGGCGAAACTATCGAAATATAAGGACTCATTTTGGTTAGAACAATTAATGTCAATATGCATATTGGTATTTTAATTGTCTGGTTTCGTACGTGTTGTTGCTTATTTGTATTTCGTTTCCAAAAAACATGTGGTGACTGTCCCACATGTATTGCGATTTTGTTAGTTTTTTTGGTCTGTTCATCAGGCAACTCTTCAGTAAACTCTCTCTTTGTAATTCGAATTTAGATAGCTTTTCTCCTAGGAGAACATATCCAAGTCTCTTAGTTAGGATTCCTCGCTAAAGGTAGGGTGGTTGGGGCGAGGCTAGGGTGGGTCTCCATTCGCAGCAACCTCCACGCGGTGAGACCTGGGTCATATTATTCACTATGTAATTAATTTTGTCGCTTGTTACTGTATAATATAATTATTAATTACATAGCAAATAATATGAGCTGATGGCTGCGATCTTCTTCTGATAGTTTCACATATGTTCTTCAGATCGTATTAATCGTACAATCAACAAAATTACTAAAAATGATTACTAAAAATGAGAATGAAATTCTCACTTTCTCTTGTGTTCATTTGTGTAACCTGTTGGTAATGTTGCGAGTGACACGAAAATGGTAATGGGACTCTAGAGATAATAGGTAATTAAACATTATTTTTAATTTAGATTCGTTAACTCGTTAATGTTGCCTTAAAAGGAGAAGTAGACAAGAATTCGCTGTTCACACACTCAAAAATAAATAAAATTGATTTGTGAGGTATTTCTCTACTCACATTTCAATTCATATTGCATAGTTTTCGTATTAAAAAATCCTAAAAATTGATTTATTTTGGGGAGATCTTCTTTCTCTATCTTTAGACGTTTCGAAAGTGCAATTTATTAGCTTAGTTGCAAGGGATATCCTGTACAATGTACAGTCTCCACGCGATAAAAATAATTTTCAACAACTTAAGTGACACGTTTACATTAATGACTTTCGTACTAAACACACGTAATTTATGAACTTCTTTTATCTGGAATACATATATTCGTATATTTATATTTACACAATGGTGCAATCGTTGTCGGTTGGTTTTTGGGAAATGGTACATTTGGCGTAAAAAACTTATGCGTAGTATCAAAAACGCGTCGAAGTTATCGCCAATCTGTTTCCACATGCAATCATGTTCTGCCAATCGTCAGTCGAAACGCAATTGCATTTTCAATAACATAGGAAAGACTTTTTCAGCCTGGTCTTGGAAAAATTATTTTTAGTTTCAGGGGTTAATTGCAAGCATTTTTGGTCAATAGACATACCCCCGAAATCCTACTCAGTTTCGAGAAAAAAATTTAGTACGGTCGGAACTTTTGAACGTTAATAACTGTTTAACGAAGCTTTCATCAACAAATTGGTATTCTTGATTTTCGTCTTATTTTGGCCTCTAGAATTCCCCATTAAAATTTTTCCCAGGGGTGGCCGAACACCCTGTATTGTTGTAGTTTTCTAATATTTATTTGGACAGTATTTGTTTTAGAACACTATGAACAAAACTGTCAGCACATTATCGGTGCCTTTATTTGTATAGGGGCACCATTTGCAAATAGTATTTATTTCCCGTTATCTCTGTCCATTATGATCCGATGTTATAACAGTGGTATCTGAAAATCTCAGATACTGTGTGCAAGAAGTTGTCACATCATGTATCGGCTTTTTATTGCTATTTACTGAGTGATAAATTAACAGATAAGATGCATTACTGTATGGTGTACCGAAAAAGAAATACTGTTTTATTACTGTGTTCCTTATTTTTCTCCAAACGTCGCCCTCGTTTTTGTTTTAACAAATGCTGTGGAAGCATTGGTATTAACTAAGTAAATCTTTTAGATATGCATATTGGCTTGTTGCGAGAAACTCAATAAAAGGTTGACTCTTAATGTTTCATGCTTAGTTCCAAAACAAGCGCCATGAAGTTATCAACCGTTCTAGTTTTTCTGACAGTCGCTAGTAGTTGTCAGGCACGATCACCGCGGGTCGAGACATCTTCAGGAGGTATAGTTGGTTACGTTAAGAAGTCTCGTTTAGGTAGGGAGTATGCAGCTTTCGAAGGTGTTCCTTACGCGCAGCCTCCTCTTGGAAAACTTCGGTTTTTAGTACGTTAAAAACTTTCCTACGTAATAGCAGTGGTGAACTATTGAAACGCAATGTAAAAATACAATTTCGGTAATTCAAAGTGTCAACTGGAGGTATGTAGTGTTGCTGGATTTAGCATAGAAGGCTGTTTAAAACAACAGCATAATTGTATTCGAGCAAACATATTTTTATTTATATTTATTTTCAAAACTTTTTAACTTTTGAATATAAAATAAATTTCTGTTATTTTGGGTACGCGTGTCATGGGTTCGCCACTTTTGATCTACGAGGAGTATTTAGAGAAAACAAGAAATATCTATATTTTGATTATAATAAATTCAGGTGATAGGCGTTATTTTGTTATTCGAAATTTCTATCTGCATAAAAGTTTTGCCCATCTGTAATAATAATTTTATTTTAATTTCCTCAAGCAAGCAGATAGTTCGGTGTTCCGTTTGCACATTATTTTCTTTTGTTTTCTTTCGGATAGTCTTCGTACGAGACATTGTTCGTTGATAATTTATCTTCTAAACGGTTTCCGTGAACTCGTAGCCACCGAAACCTGTTCTAAAATGGACCAAGGATCTTCCAGCAACGAAAAAGAGTCAGGTTTGCACGCAATACCTCATGGCTCCGGTAAAGGGAGACAGGGTCGTAGGTTGCGAGGATTGTTTGTACATGAACATTTACGTACCAATTATAAAGGATAAAAAAAAGTTGTTGCCAGTGATGTTTTGGATCCACGGTGGAGCTTTCCAGTTCGCTAGTGGAAACATGGCGGACGAGACGCTTTTGATGGATCGCGATGTAATATTGGTCACAATCAATTATCGTTTAGGACCTTTCGGTAAGAATACTGGTCGTTGAGGATTGGAATAATTCGTTGTCTTAATAGTCTAATTTGTTACAAGGCATTTGAAAATTGTATTTAAGGTTTCCTTAGCACGGGAGACCGTGTGCTACCGGGAAACATGGGACTGAAAGATCAGAGTATGGCTTTGCGATGGGTGTCGAACAATATTCATTTCTTCGGTGGCAATTCCAAAGAAATCACTCTCTTTGGCATGAGTGCTGGTGGTTCAAGCGTGCACTATCATTATTTATCGCCGTTAAGTGCTGGACTATTCCAACGTACGTTGTCACTACAAGTTTCAAATATTCTATTTTAGAGTATATCGTTCTTGTACATCATTTTTGTCGCGTAGGTGGCATATCGATAAGCGGTGTAGCACTCGATTGCTGGACACAGTCGAAACACGTTCAGGAAAGAGCTTTAAAACTGGGTGCTCTGATGAGATGTCCCACGGTCAATCTAAGAAAAATGATCGAATGTTTACGAGAACGTCCAGCCCGACTTATTTCTCAAGCTGTTGGTGATTTCATGGTAGAATTGGCATTATTTTTACTCTTTATATTTTGTATGTACAGGATGTCAAAGAAAGGGATTCGCAAATCTACTTATCTTATTTTATCATTATTATTGTTATATTTTAAATTCTTTTCTTAAATATCCTGTATACTACCGTGAGGATAACCGGGAAGTTTTTCGTTTCACTGTCTCTGACATAATTTCAAATACTAGTATTGGCTATATAATCCGTTCACTCCGTTCGGGCCAGTCATCGAGAGGCAAAAGTGTCCTCGTCCGTTTATTAATAAATCACCGTTCGAGATCATTGCTAAAGGCGAAGCGTTAGACGTTCCGTGGATTACAGGAGTCGTTAGCGAGGAGGGATTATATACTGCTGCAGGTTCGATATCACGCGACGAACGCTTTTATTCTTATCTTTGTTTTTTCGTAAAATATTAATCGTATTTGTGCAGAATTTATCGCCAACGAGGAACTTTTGGAAGAGCTGAACGTGAAATGGGATAAAATTTCACCATTTTTGCTCGACTTTAACTGTACCATTCCGCTCGAACAACATAAAAGTGTGTCTAAGATGATTCGAAAGCATTATCTCGGATCCGAAAATATTTGCAGCAAAACGACAGCGGCGGTGGTACAGATGATGAGCGATCGGTTGTTTAAGCTCGACTATGCAAAAGCAGTTCGTTTGCAGGCGGAAATGCACAAAAGTCCGGTTTGGACCTATTTGTACTCGTACAGGGCCCAGCACAGTCTTAGCGACCGTTTAAGCGGCACCAATAGAAATTTCGGTAATTTTTTTTAGATTTGGTTTCGCGTGATATTACAAAAGTTTAGAGATATTAACGAGTTTCTTGTGTCAGGTGTCAGCCATGGTGACGACATATTTCTCATTCTTGATTCGACGATAGCGAACACTTCGAATTCTCTGGATAAGAAAATGCAGGAGGTTTTGCTTGACTTTTACACGTCGTTTGCTATCGAGGGGTAAGTGCAATAAATTCCAACCCGAAGAGAAACGATTCTTTTTGAAAAAACCGAATTAAGATTGTATATTGTTTCCTCGTGGGCTGTAACGCGAATTATTAGACTCTGTATTTTGGTTGTAAACATTTTTAGGAAACCGAAGATCGGTAAAGTCGAATGGAAGAAACTGGTCGGCAACGAAAAAGCGTTTTCTTACTTGCATATAAAAAATCCAAGTGAGCTGGTCATGGCCAGCGACAACGACTTTGCGGAAAAGAACTTTTGGGACACGATTAATTTCAACGAGAATAAACTGTCTAAATCATTAACCACTGAGGTTCGAGATAAAGTAAACGAAAAATAGCTGTTAAGTGTGATTAATTATTTCTGACAAGTGGCAAAGAAACCAATAAAAATTGAAATTTCATATTCCTTTAACGAGATAGTAAATATTTAATAACGATACAAAGGGTATATGATTTACAATAACAGACTATAATCTCTTGTTTATACAGAATGGATGACAAATCTGTATTTAATTAAATCTTCCTTTTTGTGGTTACATAATATCAGATACATTATCAGTTAAATGATTACTTAGATAATTTTTTATCGATATACGACATGCTTGACTTAGTCAAAATAATAAATAATCAGTAGGATATTTCATTTTTAAGATTTCATTGAAGTTGCTTTGCAGAGTTCGTTCAAATAATAGCGAAAAAAAATATATTTATCATCGATAGTTTAAGCAATAAAGTGTAATATGTAATTACAAAAATCAAGAATGTTATTCATTGTTAGTGTAATGACTATTTTTCTATAAATTTCCCTTTTATTAAATCTTTTATCCAAATCGCAGGAATAAAGTTGTGTTTGAATAATTACTTTGATAAGAATTAATTCTCAACGGTCTCGAATTACACGCTTTTTTTCGTGGAAGGAAAATGATAATTGGAACAAGTCGAAGCTTGACATACAAAATCGTTTATTCATATAAAAGGACACTTTATACTAGCACGTACTGTCAAAAAACTAGCCTACTTCCGTACAGTCGGGACAACCGAGATTTTCCCGGCTCGCTCGTTTCTTTATGTATCACATATTATTATACGCGGCAAACGAAAACGGGTTATGCTGAGAATAAGGGTAATAATTGTCATTGTGGTCGTAGGTCGTGTATGAAAAAAATAAAAAAAAAAAAAAATATCCGAAGAAGTCATCACGAGCATTGAGTATATTCGCGTACTGAGCGCCATGTTCGATTTCGCTATTCACAGCATGATCAATTTTAATCCACTCAGCTCTTCTTTCCCGTTGATCATTAAATTATTAGCCGAAGGACACTGCTGCAACGCGCGAACGGTTGCTCTCGAAGACTATTGGCACCAGATAAAAATTGGTCATTCTGTGCATAAATATCATGCGTTTATGTATATATATAAAAAATCGCGCGGATCGTCGTGTTGGTACGAAAACGCGTCCGTCGAGCGTAAATCGTCCGAACGACGGGAAGATTTCACCAACACTGTGAGTCCCCGCCATCGTTATTAATTACATGCATCATCCTATGTATTCACCATAATTAATATATCTTACGTTAGAGTTACAAGTATATCATATAAACGTACCGTCGTGTAACATTCGATACTCATTACTTTCAATACACTATCGCTATGAGTGATGTGGTTATTAAGATAAATACTAGGCTCGACTAATTACTAGCATTGTTAGCTTGGGAAGAATCGATTCGACTGCGGGAAGTACCGAATCACGATCAATCGATCGAGCAGCGAGCGTTACTTTCGACGCGGATCAGCGAAGCCATCGCGTTTCGATCGCGAGATTGGTAACTTGAATTACGGACAAGATCGTTTTGATAGATTCGAAGAAAATATTAGTTTGTGCGTTTTGCAAAGAGATACGGTATATACTGACTCTTTTCTCTCGATCGAACTATGTTTGGGGATGTGAAATATACAAACGTCGGTTGGTCCGGGCGTTCAAGGGATAGAAACTGGCTGAGTTTAATGGTAGAAAGTAGGCTACAAATGCTGAAGACGCGTGTCAGGAATGTCTATCGGTCGAACGGCTCGGATCATCAACCGACTCGTTTGGCTGAATCGATCGATTCGCGTGGTCACGGGTTGCGTTAAGAATTAAATACTCTCTAACGATTGCTTTAGGCCTAACCTGAAGAGTGAAACGATTAACAAAAAAAAAAAAAAAAGTCAGACGAGAAACACACCACTGGACACGCGCGATACCTACGTTTCGCGACAGTTCTTTTTTAAGTTTCACGAAACAAAGAGCGAAAGCGTGTTCCATACGTTCTTCAACTTTATTATCGACGTTATTAAAACATTTCTTCTTTGAAAACAGCGATGGTAATTATTATGGCCACTTGTATCACGATCGAGTGGGTGACCGATCGATCTGTTCTTTTTCGTATTGACAAGAGTTTCCTTTCTCGTTTACAATTTCATTGCGTGTAGTTTTATTGCGTAGAACACATTCGTTTGATCGAACGCGTTCTCGTAAATTTTCATCCGTAAATACGAGTTCGATCGACGGAACGCGCTTTACAATGGGATTCGCGGGTTACTGATATCAGGAAGACAGTGTTTGGACTTGTCATCTTCATCCGATTATAAATACAGACAGTATGCGCAGTATTTTGTGCGACGATAATAGCGTTCAATTCTATTACACCTAAAGAGAGTCGACGAGGTTCCGGAGTCTCAAAGCGTGACGTTCGTGTCCCGCGTTCGACTCCACCCTTTTGTGCGTTTCACGCGAACACTATCCCGTCGTTTGTCAGAGAGAGAGATTTATCAAAGTAATTGACTGTTCACAGATATATCGCGGTGGAGGGGCGGCGGGACCGAGCAGAGCAAAGCACGCTTTCCGAAGATTTACAATGATATAATCACGCGACACTTTGAGACTAGAGGAACGACGGACGATCATTTGCCGTAAATAATTATACTTTCGTACAAACGTATAGAACATCGTTAAGTATTATTATTAGGAGGGTACAGTGCATATAAAGAATCGTATAAATGTATATATATTTATATTTATATATATATATTTTTTTGTATATATATATAATGACGCCAGCTCGCCGGAGAAGCAAATTCGCAATCGGTCCTCCGCGCGAGCCGCTGTTTGAGCTTTGAGATACGCGTACCTTTCGTCGTGTCTTTCTTTCATCTTTTAAACACATAAATGTACCATGCACACACACGTACACACACGCGAACGCACGCACGCACGCACGTGCGCGCACACTCGAACGCGAATCGTTTATTGCACCAGGGTTCGTTCGCTCGTCGATAAGAACACGAGATTACTCGTGTTTGTTGCGCTCGCGAAGGCAGGAAGACGGCTGTAAAACGTGCGGATTTCGGGTGCGTAGACAAAAATAAAATATTTGAGAGAAAGATTGCATTGTTTGTCGCGGTTTTGTTGTCTCGATCGCGTTCGAGCACGCGTGAACGTCAGCAAACGTGAGTAAATGTGGACTGATCGTTTGGCGCACGACACGTGCCAACCAAAAAAACGATCCGAATCTACCTTGATCGTGCAGCGGATTACCCGTCTATAGATCATTGTTGTTCGAGTCTCTACAGTGGTATCGCAAGAGCGGCACGTTCTCGCAGGCGGTTCTTATCGAGAAGAGTTTGATCCTCGATCGCTGTTACAATGCCACTGTACAAGAAATCGTTCGACGCTTACCAAATCTTGTGTTTTTCGTTTTCTTTTCTTGTTTATTTATTTTTTTCTTTTTTTTTTTTTAGTCACGTTTTTGTCGAAACGCGATTATCATTTGTTTCCCGTCACCGTATTTTTAGACCTAACGACGATCGATTCCCCGAGGCTGTTACTCGAACGACGATGATCGTCGCGGCTATGATCAAGCGCCGCTTGGCTGCCACGAAACGAAAGTAGTGCCGCTGTTGTCAGCACTGACGAAGGCACAGTCATAAGTCTCGTACGTTCGGCAATATCTTTCATTTTTTTTTTCCTTTTTCGCCATAACCATCGTTTACTCGCAAAAAATGGCGTGAGACGTGGAACTATCACGAAGTATCGTCCACTCTCCCATTCCCGTTCCACCGGTTTGCTTCATTTCTGTTTCACGTTTGGCACCAGAAACGAGCCTTACATTTTACGCAGCTAAATCCCATTTTTAGTCCCTTTCGTTTTCACCTTATCCTCTACTACTCTCTCTCATTTTTTTTATATAACATAATATAATATTATAATATAAACGTTTACGTTTTGGCCACTCAGTTCGTGATCGTCGAAGCACATTATTGTCTGTGTTCCGCGACATTTAGATAGTTTAGAATATTTTTAAATTCACTTTTATACAACACTGATCCTCCTCTAGACTTCTTCCTCGTATGTACGATTCTTTGCCGGATCACCGGGGTCGTGTTGGCCGGCTCATCTCCTCCTTCTGGCCGTGGCTGCTGCGATCATCTGCCTCAGCATTGGCTCTGGACTGCACACCCTGGGGTCGCATTTCATGTTACCGTCGCCTCCGCAGCTGAAATTCCAAACCATTCGTTTAAATTCATCTATCGCGTGCATTCCCTGAAAAGCAATCGCTGCGACGCGTAAACCTCGCGACACTCTCGACTTTCAATTCCACTGGAAGATAGACTCTGTCAAGTTTTACTTACGTGCATTGAAGGCAAGGTCCCGACGCGGACCTAATGACTTCTCCAACGCGGTACGCTTGGCCGCGGATTTGGCAGCCGCTTCGTTTCGCGGCACCTTTGTACGCGTGGGCGTGGAAGTGCGGCGGTAACGTGGTCGTGGTCGTCGTCGTGGTCGTGGTTATGTTGAGCGACGTGGCCATCGACACCGGGCACTCGTATCTAGGACAACAGAAACCGCTGATCGGTTCCTCGTGGCAGCCCGGAATCGGTGGCGGGCAGCTCTGCTGAAGACAGATGATGTCGCTTCTGAAGCAGAAGCAGAAGTCGCACGGATCGTCCCTCGGTATCTGTTGAGCGGACACGTAAACCTTGCCCCCGTATCTGCAAGTGCCTGGCCCGTAGATAGCCTGATCGTCTTCGTCGTAGTCCTCTCCGGACACGGACTGATCGGGATACTCTGGTATCTGCGGAGCTAGAGTGCTCGTGGATCCTTTGTGATAGTCAGGTTGTTCGGCTGTTCCGTACGTATCGTTTACTGGCTGAAGAGGCTCCTCGACCTCACCCTCAACAGGTTCCACCTTCGCGGTAGTCGAAGCAGATTCTGGTAACGTTGGTTCACCGTGATGCGGCAAACCTTCTTCACCTTCGTCTGGTTCTTCCACCGACGGCTCCGTTGGAAGCGTTTCGGTTTTCGTGGCTTGTTCCTCTGCAGGTGCTTCGGTTACCTGTTGACCTTCTTCAGGCGCCATCGGTACAACTTCCTCTTTATGTTCTTCAGGAATTACTGGTTCCACGGTACTCTTTTCTTGAGGCTGTTCCGTCGATCCCTTAGTCGCGTACTCCTCTTCGGGCGTTGTCTCGACTTCCGGACGTTTCTCAATTTCAGCTTCTGTCGATGCTTCGGGCACCGATTCCGTCGAAGGTTCAGTTTCTTCCGATGGTCGGCTCGGTAGAGTCGTCTTTGTTGGAAGTTCCTGCTCCTCAGGCGCAACCGGAGTTTCCGTGGATTCGGCTAACGAAGGTTGTTCGTGAGAACTGGTCGTTTCAATTTCAGGCGCGGCTGTACTTGGCTGTGCTAATTCTTCTTCGCTGATCATTGGAGCTTTGGTCGACTTTTCTTCAGCTTGAGGAGGCTCGGTTGCACTTGGTGTAGCTTCTTTGAGTACTATACTTTCTGTAGTTTGCGGAGTTTCGACTTCTTCTTCGGGTGGCGATGTTTGTTGCACACCTTCTGTAGGTTTCTCTTCTTCGGGAAGACCCTCCGTTACTTCAACAGGCTTCTCTTCTTCGGGAAGAACTTTCTCTGTAACTTCGGCAGGCTTCTCTTCCTCAGGAAGTACTTTCTCCGTTACAGAAGGTACCTCTTCCTCAGGAAGTACTTTCTCCGTTACAGAAGGTACCTCTTCCTCAGGAAGTACTTTTTCCGTTACAGAAGGCATCTCTTCCTCGGGAAGAACTTTCTCCGTTACAGAAGGCATCTCTTCTTCAGGAAGAACTTTCTCCGTTACAGAAGGCATCTCTTCCTCAGGAAGAACTTTCTCCGTTACAGAAGGCATCTCTTCTTCAGGAAGAACTTTCTCCGTTACAGAAGGCATCTCTTCTTCAGGAAGAACTTTCTCCGTTGCAGAAGGCACCTCTTCCTCAGGAAGTACTTTCTCCGTTACAGAAGGAATTTTTTCTTCAGGAAGAACTTTCTCAGGTACTTCTGTAGACTTCTCTTCTTCAGAAAGTTCACTTGGAAGCTCTGTAGTAGTTGCTTTTTCTGGCACTTGAGATGGAAGCTCTTTCTCTGGAACTTCTTCGACAGGAGTTACATTCTCATGAATTTCTTCAGCAGGAGTTACTTTCTCAGGAACTTCAGTGGTCAGTTCTTTCTCGGGGGTTTCGACTGGAATCTCTTTCTCTGGTACTTCAGCAGGAAGCTCTTTTTCTGGAACATCCGTAACAGGAGCTATTTTTTCAGGAACATCGGTAGTTTCTACAGGCACCTCGGTTGGAAGTATTTTTTCTGGTACTTCAGGAAGCTCTTGTTCTGGTGCTTCGCTAGGAAGTATTTTCTCCGGTACTTCGGTTGGACTGACTTCAGCTGGTATCTTAGATACAGGTTCAACCGTTTCCTCAGTCTCTATTGCTGGAGTCGTTTGAACTTCAACTTGTCCTTTCTCTTCTTGCATCGGTGGCTGTACTGTTTCTTTTTCCAGAGACGGTTCTTCGGTTTGTTGTGTTGTTCCTGGCATGCCATCCTCTAATGGTTTCTCTCCCATCGATGGCTCTTCGGGTACGCCTTCACCTCCCACGTCTGGTTTCTGTTCTTCCGTTTCTTTCTGAGGTATGACTGAGGTACTTTGAGGTATTGGCGTTGAACTGACTTCAACGGCTGACGAACTTGATTCACCAGGTTGTTCTTCGCCTGCTGCAGTAACTTCTTCGCCTTGAGGAGCAATCTTGGTTGGTTCCGTAGACGCGACACCCTCTTCTACACTCGGTTTCTGAGTTTCCTCTTCAGGTTTCTGTTCTTCTACCGCAATAGCTGGCACAGTAGTTTCTTCTTCGGTTGGTACCAACGGTTCTTCCGTTCCTTCCTTCAAAGAAATATCAGGCGCCTCCGTCATTTGTTCTTGTTTCTCCGTTACCTGTTCTGGAATCGTTGGTTTCGGAGCTTCGTGTTCGCTTGGTGTTGTACTTTCAGACACTTGGCCTTCGATCGGAGTAATCGATGATTCGGTTGTTGGTTGCTCTTTCGGTTGTTCCTTAACGCTTACGGTAACAGCTTCTTCGGTAGAAGGTATCGGTGCTTCCTTTTCAGTCACAGGTTGCTCAGCTTCTTCGGGCAGAGTTGATTCTGAAACCGATTTTACGCTAGTCGCTTCAGGCGTTGCTTCCGTGATTTCTTCTTGAGGAGTTACGGACGGTGTAGCTTCTTCTTCGGTAGGCGAAACAGATTCAGGAGTTTGTTCTTCAGGTGGAGCGCCTTCCTCGGGCTTCGTTTCAACTGGAGTTTTCTCGCTAACTTTCTCTTGCTCGGTTGTTTCTTTGGGTTCAGAAGGTACCGTTGGTAGTTCGGTGCTAGTTTCAGATATTTCGGTAGAGCTTGGCAATTGTTCCTCTGGCAGTTTTTCGGGTTGCGGCGTAGACGGTTCAGTGGGCTTTTCAACGCCTTCTGTAGTTGCCTTCACCTCACCTTCTATCGCAGGTGTTTCTTTGGTTTGTTCCTCAACTACAGAAGTAGGCGTCGAAGGTTCAGTTTCGACTGGTACTGTTTGTTCCTCTTCGGGAGAAAGTGGTTGTTTGGTAGTTGGCGCACTTTCGCTCGATGGCGTCGTTCCTTCTTTCACGACTGCTTCAGTACCAGTTGGTTCTTCTTTACTTATGCCGGAAACAGTTGCTTCTTCCGATACCGGAGCTTCCGTGGAGCCTTCCATTTCTGTTGTTGCAGGTGCTGCGCCTTCTGTAGGTTGAATGGCTTCCTGTTCTACCGTAGTAACTTTGGGTTCTTCGCCAGTCTTGACACTCGGTTCCGAAGTAGATACTTCTACAGCAGGAGACGATGGTCCTTCGGTCTCTGCTTCGCTCGGTTCAACAGTCTGCAATTCGCTTTCAGGCGTCGATTGTTCAGGTTGCGTGGGCTGTATTTCTACGCTGGCAGTGGTCTCGTCCTCCATCGGTTTCTGACTTTCAGTAACCGATGGGGGTTGGCCTTCAGATACTGGAAGCTCTGGCATCATAGACGAACTTGGTACTTCAGGTTCTTTGCTCGCACCTTCTTCTGGAATTACAGGAGAAACAGTTGCTTCCGGTTCACCCTTCACAGGTTTCTGCGTTTCTTCCGATGGCTGTTCTTCCAAGGATTTCATCGTAGTGGGAGCAGCTTCTTTTTCAATTCCCATAGACGTTTGTTCCACTTGGATCGACTCCGTCGTCACAACTGTTTGTTCCTCGCCGGTGGCTGGACTCGAGGTTTCCTCCTCAGGCGTCTGCCCTTCGATCGGTTGTTCGGTAGATGGAATCTTAGTTACACGATCTTCCTGTTCTTCCACGCCCTTTTCCGATGTACTGGGTACTTCTGGAGTTTCTTTCGGTTCTTCGGAAGGAGCTTGACTGGAAGACTCTACTGGAGGCACCGAAACAGTATGTTCTTCAGGTTCCTTGGTCGATTCCACAGCTGTTGTCGGTGGTACGTGTTCGGGTTCAACAGGTTTCGGTGTCGTTTCGATCAAACCAGGCACAGTCGACTGTCCGTATTCCTTCATACCTTGAACAGGTTCTTTCGTGGACTCTTGAATCGCAGGCTCGGAAACTGTAGGCGTTACCGTCTTCTGTTCTTCTTCCTCCGTCTCATATTTAGGCGTTTCGTGTTCGATCATATGATTATCGGATTCCAATACGGCTGTAGGCGTTGAGTCGCACGTGTACATTGGACAACAGGAATCTTTGCCCGTGTGTACAGGCATACAATTCGACAGATGACTCGGAGGCGGCGGACACTGGACGAGTTCGCACTGAACGATACTGCTGATGCAACGACACTGGAGTTGACAAGGATTCACTGGAGGAATAGCGGAGTTGTTGTAGTAAGATTGTCCTTCGATTAGGCAGTTGCCTTCTCCTGGAATTGTCGGTGGTGCATGATCCGGATACTTCGATGTTGTTTCCTCTTCCGGTGTTACTCCAAGTGTCGAAGGTTGTTCGAACTCTTGTTCGGTTGTTATCTTCGGCGGTACTTCTTCTGCGTACGTCGTAGATTCTGGTATTTCTTTCTCCTTGGAGGGTTCTGCAGTCGACGATTCGGGTACTCTTTCTGGCGTCACTGGAACTTCCGTTTCTTTTACTAGCGGAATTTCCGTCGTAGCTGCTTCTTTCGATGGAGTTGCCTCTGTCTGAACTTCTTCGGGAAGTGAAACTTTCTGTTCCTCTTCCGGCAACGCCGTTTCTACGGAAGACGCGGTGGATGCTTCTGAAACCGCAGGTTCAGTGGGAGACACTTCAGGCACTTCGGTACTAACACCTTTTTCTACTGGTTTACCTTCCTGTTCGCTGGTTACTTCAGTCGGAATTGCTTGGGGCGAGGTTTCAGTTTGAACTGCTTCCGTGGATGCTTCGGGCAGAGCCGCTTGCGTGGATGCTTCGGACGATACCTCTGGTTTCTGAGTGCTTTCTGGTAATTTTTCTTCCTCGACAGGCTGTTCTGGAGCCAGTTTAGAAGGCTCTGTCGTTATTTCTTCAGCAGGAACAGCAGCCTCCGTGGATGGAATTTCTTCACCAGCTATCGTCGTAGAAACGTGTGGAGCTTCTTTTACAATTTCAGTCGTCGCTTCGGGTTCTCCTTTAACTCCAATCGTAGTTTCACCTAAACTAGGAACTTCCGTAGGCACAGATTCGACACCTTCGGTTGGTTTCTCTTCAACCATTGGACCTTCCGTGGAAATTTCTTCCGAAACTGGAACTTGACTCACACTTTCTTGAACAGGAGTGACTTCGCCTGGTTTTTCTTCTTCCACAGATTTTTCGGTTGGCTTCTCCTCCTCAACAGGCCTTTCGGTTGGAGCTTCAGATGGTTTTTGTTCCTCGGTAGGTTCTTCAGTTGTCTTCTCTTCCTCGGCTGTTGTCTTCGTTTCCTCTTCAATAGGTCTTTCTGTTGGGATCTTCTCAGTAGACTTTTCACCTTCTGATGGTTTCTCTTCTTCTACAGGCTTTTCGGTTAGCCCTTCTTTTTCAGTAGGTTCTTCAATCGGTTTCTCCACTTCTACAGGTGCTTCAGTTGGTCCTTCTTTTTCAGTAGGCTTTTGTTCTTCAACAGATTCTTCAGTTGGTTTCTCCACTTCTACAGGCGTCTCAGTTGGCCCTTCTTTCTCAGTAGGCTTCTGTTCTTCAATGGATTCTTCAGTTGGTTTCTCCACTTCTACAGGCGCCTCGGTTGGTCCTTCTTTCTCAGTAGGCTTTTGTTCTTCAATAGATTCTTCAGTTGGTGTTTCCTCTTCTACAGATGCTTCGGTTGGCCCTTCTTTCTCAATAGGTTTCTGTTCTTCTGTGGTTCCTTCAGTCGGTTTCTCTTCCACAGGCGCTTCAGTGGGTCCTTCTTTTTCAACAGGCTGTTCAATTGGTTTCTCCTCCTCTGCAAGCTTTTCAGTTACTCCTGCCTCTTCGATAGGTTTTTCTCCTTCAGTTGGTCCTTCAGTTGGTTTCTCTTCCTCAACAGGTTTCTCCTCTTCCATCGGTTCTGCAGTTGATTTTTCTTCTTCCATTGGACTTTCAGTTGGTTTCTTCTCCTCAGCAGGTTTTTCTTCTTCGCTAGGCTGTGTTGGCTTTTCTTCTTCAGTAGGTCTTTCAGTTACCATTTCCTCTTCTTCAACAGATTTTTCCGTCGGTAGTTTTCCCTCAGCAGGTTTTGCTCCTTCAGTAGGTTCTTCGGTCGGCTTCTCCTCTTCCTCAGTTGGTTTTTGCTCTTCAAGAGGTCTTTCCGTTGGTTTTTCTTCTTCGCTGGGCCCTTCGGTTGGTTTACCTTCCTCGAAAGGTTTCTCTTCTTCGCTAGGTCCTTCAGTTGGTTTTTCTTCCTCGGTAGGCTTTTCCTCTTCAACGGGCCTTTCAGTTATTTCTTCTTCGGTAGGCATCTCGGTTGGCTTTTCCTCCGCAACAGGTTTTCCTTCTTCAGTAGGCATTTCAGTTGGTTTCTCCTCTTCAATAGGTTTTTCTTCCTCCGTAGGTTTCTTTTCTTCTACAGGTCTTTCAGTCTCCTTTTCTTCTTCGACAGGTTCTTCCTTCTCAATGGGTCTTTCAGTTAACTCTTCTCCTTCGATCGGTTTCGTCTCTTCGGTTGGTTTTTCCTCCTCCTCGACCGGTTTTTCTTCTTCAATCGGTTTCTCTTTCTCTTCGGTAGTTTCAGTTACTGCTTCCTCTTCCGTAGGCTTTTCAGTTGGCGTCTCTTCTTCAAGAGATGGTTTCTGAGTGCCTTCCGCTTCCTGTGGTTGTTTTTCTACGCCCATCTTATCCTCTTTACGCTCGGAGATAGGAGGCTTATGTTCTTCAAGCGGAGCCTGAGTTCCTTCTTTCTCCAATCCTGCTTCAGTGACCGATTCTTCGGTCGATGGTAATTCAGCAATAGGTCCTTCGGTTTGAGCTTCCTCCTTCATTGGAATTGGTTCTTCGGTCTTCTGTTCTTCGGGAGCCATTTCGGTAGATGCTTCTTTGGTTATTGGTATTTCAGTCTGTTCGATAGCAGGTTGCTCTGTAGATTCTGTTTCTTCGGGCTTCTTTTCCTCGGCTGGAACTACCGTTGGATGAACTTCTACCATTAAAGAACCTTCTGTTGGTTTCTCACTCTCTGCTGTTTCAGGAGTTACTGGAGCTCCTTCGGTTTCCGGAACGGTTGTTTCCTTTATAATTTCTTCCGTAACATGCTTTTCGCTCGTTTCACCTTCTCCAACAGGCATTTCCGGCGTGCTTTCCTCTTCAACTTCTGGTGTCTTAGCGGTAGACGGAGCTTCTTCCTCGCCTGAAATTGGTTTCTGTGTCACTTGCTCTTCAGGTGCTTCAGGACTAGGTTTCTCGCTTGGCAACTCTTCTTCTGGTCCAGCTGTAGCTTGTTCCATAGGCGTCTCTTCTTCGGGCATAGGCTTCTGTTCTGGAACAGGACTAATTTCTGTAGGTTCTTCTTCAACCTGCGGAGCTTCGGTCGACTGTGCCACGGTAGCACTTTCGGTTGTTAATTCTTTACTCTCTGTACTTTGTTCTTCCACGGCTGGCTGTTCCGTTGGATGTTCTTCGACGCTAGGTGGCTGACTCGGTGCCTCAGAGGGTTCCATTCCTTCCTCGGTCGATTCTTCTTTAGGCGCTGTTTCCTCGCTGGAATCGCTGACTTCCTCGGACGAAGTCTCACCGGATTCATCGATGGCAAGTCCCTTCGTCGGCAACTCTTCTTCGATGGAAACTTCTTTCGACGGCGGAACTTCGGAAGACGATGATTCGGTGACACGTTCCTCTGGTAAGCTCGGTTTCTCAGTCTGTTGAGTTTGTTCCTGTGGAATCTGTTGCGTGGACGTTGAAATCTCCAGACCTGGACTAACTTCTGTACTTTCAGGAACGCCTTCGGTCACTTCTGGTTGAACGACAGGGATCTGACCCATCTCAGTGACGGACGGAACGCCTTCGACCGGAGCTTCCGTAACGGAAGGCTCTTCTGGTAAGCGTGCTGCAACTGTCGTAGCTTCCTCAGCTGATACTGTCTCTTCTTTTCTAGGAGCGACCGTTGTTTCCGGCGAAGGTGGAAGATACGTGGTGGGAACTTTTTCTGGAGCCTCGGTTACAAGACTGCCAGGTACGTGGAAGTCGTGTGGTTTCATATCAACGTAGCCTTGCGTTACGTGGACTGCTTCAGTCACTGCTTCTTTATCCTCTGCTTTGCTTTCAGGTACGCGATCAGTGACAGGAATGCCGGCTGGACCCCGTTCTGGTACTTCAGGAACTTCTTCCTCTTCCAGATGCTTTTCCGTTACCACAGGTTCCTCCATACCTATAGGCTCTTCCGTAGGTATCGTGTCGTCCTTCTTAGGCACTATTCCAGGCAGTTTCTCGGGCATCTTGTGATCGTATACCTCCAACTCTGGTTTTCTTTCAGGTTCGCCTTCCGTAGACGCTGGTTCCTCGCCATGCTCAGGAGTCGTTGCTTCGGTGGGTTGCTCTTCCGCTGGGCTAACCGGTGTTTCCTTCTCTATTTCCTCGCTAGGAATTTGTTCCGTGCTCGGAATTTCGTACACAGGTTTCCCAGTAACCATTTCTGTCTCGGTGGTAGCTTCCTCTGGCTTTCCTTCGACCGATTCCGTCGTCGTGGCTTTTTGTTCCGGTTCCGAAACCATCGCAGGAGTTTCCGTTCCCTTGGCTGGCTCCGTCACTTGTTCCTCACCTAAGCTCTTCGTCGTAGTTGCTTCTGCCTCGGGAAGTGTTTCTGGCGATGATGTTGCTGTCTCTTCGCTCGGAAGTTGCGGCGATTCGGTAGATTTCTCGGCTGTTTCGGTCGGCTGTTCCTCTTTAGGAATCACGACTTCGGTGGCGCTCGGTTCCTGTTCCAGACTGGTCACAGCTTCTTCCGTCGGTTTCATTTCTTCCTCTATTGCTTTCTCTGTACTTGGCTGTTCGGTCAGCTGCTCCTTCTGCGGACCCTCGGTTTGTTCCTTCTCCGGTGTAGCTTCTTCGGTGACTGGTTGTTGTTCTTCTTCCTCTTTCGTGGCGGTCTCTTCCTCGGGCTGTATTTCTGATTTTGGAGAAGACGTTTCAGGCGTTTCTTCAGGAATTGGTCTCTCCGTAAGGCCTTGAGTAGCTTCCTCCGCAGGTTTTGCAGTCGTTTCTTGGACCGTTGCTTCCGTCGTTTGACCTTCGATAGATTCCGTCGATTTAGCTCCCGGGCTGGGTTCCGTTGCGGAAGGAAGACCTTCCGTCACGTATTCCTCCGAAACGGCAGTTTCCTTTTCGGTGGTTTCAAACTCTGGAGCTTTCTCTTCTTGCGGTGTTTCTTTCTCAAGCTTCTCCGTGGGCGATACAGTCTCCATGACACCTTGGGTACTGCTTTCTTCTTTGCCGTCTTCCGGGATCGCGTTGTCGAAACCTGGGAAGGATTCGTCGGTCGTTTCAGGGCTAGGAAGTTCCTTCTCGGCCTCCGTTACCGCCGATACCGTAGTCTCGAGAATTTCTTCCTCGGTGGATTGCTCCTCGCCTCTTGGTAGCGTTATGACTTCGTCTTCTTCTGTACAACGTAAAGCAGATTATATATAAATTCACTTCGATGATATCGACGGTCTAACTTTGATAAAAGATCGAGTTTCTTACCGCATTGATACGTGGTTGGGCAACATTTGCCTTCCGGCGGTGGCAAAGCGGTGCAGTTCTTTCCGTGCGTCTTCATAGGCGTTCCACAGTTCTGTACAGCGCAGGCAATGTCACCACGGAAGCAGTAGCAGTGCTGGCAAGGCTGCTTCGAATAGATCAAATCACCATCCTCGTAAACCTTTCCTTCGTGGTAACATTGCGGCGTCGCTCCGGGTGCTACCGTCGTGGTCATGATCAGGCCAGGCGTTGGTTCAACCGTCGTTGCAAGGTCCTCGTCATATTCTGTTTACAATCCGACAATTATATTGAGATAATCGAAACGATTCCATCATGGAAATTGGAAACAACATTTTCAAAATATTATTCAAGAGTCTGGTAGTACAATATTCTGATGCGAGATCCCCAAATTTAAAATGGTAACAAATTATAGAACAAAAAGTCTTGAAATAAACGTGAAAATAATGGATTTCTTTTTCCCCAACATGCGGATGGGTAATTACTAACGATCCTTAATAGACTCGAAGAGTGCACAATTTTTAATTTCGTCGTCTCGTCGCGATTGATCGTTCCGCGGTAACCCCTCAGACAGTTGACGCTCCCCCCCTTTCCAGTGGACGAGTCAAATTTATGATTTAGTGCAGGCTACATGATCAAAAGCGATGTTCACGAGGGACTCACCGCAATTGTATTTGACCGGACAACACACGCCGGGTTGATAAACTGGCCTGCATCCGGCTACTCGGAGAGTGCACTCCTGCATAACGCAAGTAGTCCTGTTCCTGATGCAATAACAGAGCTCGCAAGGATTTTGCGGATCGACCGGCAGTTGCGCGCCGTCCGCGTAGAATCGTTCGTGAACGTTGCAGCCGTAATTGTCGTGGAAACCGACCGCCGTGGAGCCGGAAACCTCCGCCGGCGCGGTGGTCGTCGACGTCAACAGCTGCACCGGCACTTCCGGACAAGTGATGACGGGACAGCATTGGTCCGGCCGTTTCTCCACGGTACAGTCCTGGCCGATCGCTTTCGTGAATGGGCAGACCCTCAGGTAGCACATCAGCATCCGATTGTGACACGTACAGTTCAGGCACGGTTCGTTCGTGACGATTCTGTCGCCCTCGTCGTAACGCTGGAAGTTGTAGTAGCATCCTGCCGAGGCTGCGATCGAAACAACGATTAGATGCTTGGATGGTGTAAAAGTGTAGAGTTAAATAAGGTGACTCTTTGTTTCGTAGTTTTGTTGCTTACGTAGACCATATCGCTACTTCTTATCGAGCTATATGTTTTGCCCGATAGGCGTCAAATAGGAATGTACTATGTTTTATGTACGTAGTCTACAGGAAATGTGTTTTGGTAGCGTAACTATGAGACACGGTAATCAGGCGTTGAACGATTTTAATATTCATCGAAAGGATCGATTGAAAGCGTTGCCGTGCAAGAATGGTCGAAGCGGCACGTGCCATCTGTTCGGTTGCGATACAATTAACGTCACGTCCGTGGCGTGCGTGTACATCGATTAGGAGTAATAAAAGTCGGCGCACCATAGGTACGTACCTCCATCGTATTCTGCAACTTGTGTGGTATCGTGGTCGTATACTGGCGCTGTAACAGAAAGCATACGAACGTTGTGAAAATATGTTTCCAGAAAGTTGGATAGTTAAAGAACGTCCCAATATTTGGGATCAATGCAAACTCGATAGTTGTCCCGGAGGGTTCCACTCGAATCCACGCGATAAAAAATCAGTTGGAGGTCGTCTGCCATTGAAATAACGACAATACAGGCAATTGGCAGATTCGGATCGATTCGAGTCACCGTTTGCTCGAGCATTGAATTCCAAGGTTCCGCGGGTCGTGCAAGACAGAGTAATTTCAGAAACACCAATTCCCATGAAATTCGTAGGGAAACGAGTCGTGTCTCTCCGTTGCATGCAGTTTATCATAGTAATTACCGGCGGGATGCGTTTGGCCGGAGGGTGAACCGGCTCCAACAACGGAATGAGTCAAAGCGTCATATGGCGCGAGCGTACGTGGGCGAATTCTCGTTAACACCCTCGCCCCAGTCGAACGAATTGTATGCCGAGTGCACATGGAATACAGAATTCTCTCTGGTTCTCACTTTCTCTCTCTGTTTACGGTTCTCTCTCTCTCTCGTTCTCTTTGCCTACGACGACACGTTTGCGTAAAAACGTACTAGCGGGCGCGTGTAGAGCTCCATTCTGAGCTACGTTCCTTGCCTTACACGCGGCGTTTTCGCAATTTCTTTGGAATTGAAGTGCCGCGCGCGGGACTCTGAGAGTTCGATTGTTCGTGAAAAACGCGACGCGCCACCCTCCGAGGATACGATCGTTCAGCCATTCTTCCTACTCGCACAATAAGCCTCTCTGTTCGTCGATAGAACCTTGTCGCTTTTTCTCGTCCCTTCGTTCGCGTCGTCGCGTATCCCTTTGAAAATCTCCAAGTAGTTTCAATGTACGCTCGGTTTAAAAATATTTGCTCGTTCCACCGTCGACGCGTACTCACCGCCGATGGAGAAAACACAATATTTCAAAATACATTGTCTCTTTAGGGGGGAAACATTAACCGCTCGCCTTGGATTTCGTTCAAAAATTGAATGTAATAATTTGACAGAATTTTTGAATAGCATAGTTGGGTTTTATTGAAGTTTAAAAGTTTAAAAGTCTAGTTTCTTGACCTCTGTTCTAGCAGATACGTGGCCGTAGAAGCAAGACGGGGCCTACGAATTCGTGAGTGAAACGTGCCGTCCTTTTTTGGAAAGCTTTACTTGTACTTTTTTCTTCGAAAACCGACCAGGAACTCCTTGAGATGCACGAGACGTTCGCGTACGCGGATACGTGCATCGCGAAGCGAAAGATTCGAATGTGCAGTATAGTCCTTTCATTGAATGCACCGAGCTGGCAGATTTATTACGAGGCAACGAAGATGGTTTGCGAATATCTTTTTGTTGCTACTTATGACGAATTTTCGGAGGGAGACCTCGTTCGTCTGGTACCAAAGTCTGAATCATCCTCTTTAAAAAATTCCGCCAATCGCAGACGTCGGTTAAGCGAAGACAGTCGTGGAAGGAAATAGTATGTTAATGGATTTTTTACTGTATTAGAAAAATTTCATAAGTCTTCATTGTTTTCCGAGTAAATTTTATTCGGAGAAAATACGTCTGCACACATTCGCAGAACGAATTAATCATCTGTCTAATGGCCATCTTCTTGTGCGATTCTTACTTATCTCTAGATTAGTTTATGAATCTATGAATTATGAATTTATGAATCATCCTGTGTATGTGTGCACACGTTGGTTGCGCAACGATATAAGAAAAGACTAACGAAATCCATAAATAATGTCGTTTTTGATAAACGACGCGGCACATAAATTTCTTCTTTAATCATTATTCCAAGTGGTTTTTGAATAATTGTCAATGATACATCGCGTTGTTCACTCGTTTCATTTGTTTATTTATTACATCTCTACAAGCTATCCAATTCGTTGTCGACTCGAGTTATTAAAATTCGATCGAGTTTCATGCTCGTCTCGGAAGAACCTTTGAATCCGGAGACCCCATTAGCAGCCGTGGCGATCGGAAGTCGATTCGCGACTTGAAGGCGCGAGGTTGAAATGCGCGGCGCGTGCGTTTCCGCAAGGTGCACCCGGCCAGCGCGGACATTCGTTTCCGTACGTGCGCTGCAGCGAGCCAAGGCATATTCGAGAATCAGCATTCCGCGGCGCGGAGCGTGCTGGCGGCGGCGACGGCGGCGGTTTCCAGCGAATTGAATTGTACTGGGAAGCACAGCGAGCTCCGTGAATGGAAGGCCCATCGTGTCTCGCGGGTCCCACGAATGGGTCCCAGCCGCGTGCCTCCACGTTACACGGGCCCGAGCACGTACCGTGTGTACATCGCTCCGCCGAGACGATTCTTGTCTTGCACGGTGCCTGCGCTAAATTATTGCGCCCGTTCGGCCGCCGCTGCCAACACAGGGCACCGGACGCTTTACCGAGGTGTCGGCGAGTCGCGCGTGATTACAATCTCGGACGACTCCGTGCACCGTCCGCCACGGCGATTAATGGCGTAAGCAAATTTACGCGAGTTACGCGACTCAACACCAGCTACCGGACCGATGCGCCTCGTTTTTTGCCCCGAAACCCGTTACATTGTCTGCCGACGCGATTATCGGCTTGCCTTCGAGCAACAGGTGCGAAGAAACGGTCCTTTTTTTTGCCACCGTGCGTCTCGATAAATTATTTGTTCCTTCCATCCGAACAGCATCCGTTAGCGATGGGATCGAGTCGCTCGCGAGTACGCTAAAAGCCGGGCCAGCTATCTACTGTACGTTCATGAGATGTTGATCAGTACCCCATCCCCACTTTCCTCGTTTCGGCCAATAGCGACAGACTCTAAATTAGAGTGGGGATCCAGACGCCAATCAGACCCGCATTCCTCTCTCTAGCCAACTTCTCGCGGACGAACAGTATCTACTTCTGAGAAAAGTAGCTTTAAATTCGTAACTACAGAGTGCCCAGTTTTCAGCAGTCCGGGAAATAAACAGGTAACGGGATCGTCGTCCAGGCGTCAAGAGGTCGCGTTTCCATTTCCGCTTGAGATATGCAAAGCTATCGACGAATTCCGTTCTTTGATCGCGGAATTCCAGAGGCGGTGATTAATCGGGGACAAACGGTCGGCCTCTGGAGGCTTATCGTCCTCAACAATAAACACGATCTTGCCTCGAGAGTTGGAAACCCCATTTGCATGAACGGTAATCGAGGTCAGATCTCGTGCATCTCGGAGACTCTCCGCAGTCATTATGTAAGTCAACGTTCTTCGATTACCTTGCTCGGTCTTCGTCCGTCTTGTCTTTGTTGCGTGGCGTTCCGTCTCTGTTTCTCGGTGCTCGGGCACGTACGCTGCAACATTACGGGTCCGGGGAGAGCAGAAGAGGAACGAGCCTGCCGGCGTGGAAAGGAGACAGGCGAGCGAGAGCAGAGGCATTGCGCGCGCGTTATGAAATCATCCCCGGCGGCCTTGCCTCGCGAAAGTTCATTACCATCAACCGCACACGCTCCGATGAGCACCTGGCTCTCTGCTCTTCGACGCGTATCGCGTGCACGAAATTCTGCACTGCTAGTCCTCCAAGGTCGCGGTTACCCGGACCGCAACCGTCACGGAGGAATCCAACGCCGCGGCGACCGTGAAAAACGCTACGGAATAATTTCGTCTCCCGTGTCGGATGAAGAGGCTCGTTACGACGGAACGACGAAACCGTTCGGCCGCAAGAATGGATCTGCGGTCGTTCGTGCAACGCTATCGGGCCTCCGCGGTCGAATACTTCGCTGTCTAGGTCCCCAGCTCTTAGACAATGGCTCCAGAATCCTCCTTTTCGTAGAAAAAGCCTGGACAATCGCGAACACAGCTTTTGTATATTTTTTGAGAGATGTAATATTTGGAAAATGATCTCAAGGTGTAGAGAACAGTAACTGTGAATCGTGTTGTATCGTAAAGTACGAAGTGTTCTGTACGTCCACTTGATTACAATGCCCCTGTTTACGGTAGACTAAAGATCTTCTATTGTATTGTTGGTACAAGAATATCCGACACGTTAATAGGAGGAGCCTTGGCCCTCTTCTTGACATTATAAGAGATACGTACGTGATTTTCTAGTCTAGGATCCAAGATTTCGGAATCGTTTACCAACGAATATTAATGTGTTGTTCGGTTTGGCTACCGAGAGATTCCGTGCGTTACTGCTTGACGGTTTAGCATTTCAATTTGTTACGACTGCGTTATTTGTCGATTTCTATACGACGTTGAGTATCCCTTTGTATGCCGTTTACAGTTTGGTGCGTCGTTCGTACACGCATTCACACTCTCCAGGTGACAACGATTGCAAAAGCGGCAAACGATGTCGTCAAGTTCTCATAATGGATCGGAACGTATTGCCGTTCACGGTCTTCCGACAGTCAATGTCAATGTCATTGGTATCGAGTGTGTTGCGCCGAGAGATGTTGACCGACCGGTTCTGGCGTAATATGCGAGCGTTCGCTTGCAACGCCGGCACTGTTTCGAGGACAATCATAAATTAATTTCTATTTTCAATCGAGTTCATTGTCGCCCGCTACGTTAAACCGTTCAGCGTTGATGGATCGACAAAGAAAGATGGAGTTGCGGACAAGTTGCTTGACCAACTTCTAACGATAACTGTTATTTCACACGGGAACGATCGAACGATGGTATTCCTGCACCTTTGTTGGAGGATTCAGAAATGATTTCAACGTTCGCTGTGTAACGAGTTTTTCGAAGCTTTACAGATGAGTAAATGTATCTATTAATTTTAAAGAGCAAAGCCATCGATTCTATTTCATTAATGGAAAAATAGCGGATAATTTATTTTTAATTTATTCTAATGAATATTCCACCGTTGTATCATACAAACTATGCGTTCCTAGATTAAACTGCTGACTATATTTCAGGAGAGCCTGTGACAAGCCTCGACCTGGAAACGCGAAGATTCTCGGTAAGAAAGGAGTCTCGAGAACACGGGAGGAATTAACACGATTATTTAATCCGTGTCACGGTGGAGTAGCACCCACACGTTCCGTTATACCCTTCGTCGGATGACCGCCGCTGACCTCGCCACCTCTGTAAGTAGTCTCGAAAGCGTAGAGAAGGACGAAATGAGGAAAGAACAGAGGGAACACGCGAGTCCTCCCGCGAAGTACCAGTTACAACGGGTCCTTTCTGCATCCTTCTGGCTTAGCGAAGATCCCTTCTCTCGCGTCGTATCAACCGCTTTATCATTTATTCTCGTTTCACAGGTGGAAGCTACTTCCGTCATAAAACCGTATTCTCACGCCAGCGATAAGCAGTACGATTCGTAAATAGAGTACGGAAAGATAAATGTTTCTTGGAGCGTTGTACCGTAGCACGATAGGTAAGAGAAACAAGGCGGATAATCTTTGGTGCTACCAGCAAAATAGAAATTCGAAAACGACCATTTTAAGACATTGCCTTTTTCGTGTAAATTGTTATTGTATCGGATCAATGGCCTCTCTTTTCAGGGCGTTTGTATTTTTGGCGACCGTTATATAACGTGTATAGTCGAAAAATAAGGCGTCAGGAAAACCGACTAATTATACGGGAGTGTTTGTACAAGTACGCCCGGTGTGTACCTTTATTAATGGGACTCGACTGGGTTTACTTAACCACTCCTTTACGCGTTCCGAATTCACCGTTCGAATTCAACGTCTCCGCGCGAATACTCGATAGAAGTATGGGAACTGGGATAGCATTGGCATGTATAAAATTCAAAGGCATCGTTAGACCAGGTGGTAATTAATTATTGCGATAACGATGAATGAGTATCCTCAAACAAAGGCCGAGATTCTCCTCTCGTGCAAACAAATCGAGCATGTTTGCACAAGTATATTCGACAACCAACCGATGTTTACCAAGCAAATGTGGACGATGCAAATGAAGCAAGAAGTTTGTTTTATTTCAGGTAATCAGTTAATGGTATTATTATTGTTATTGTGTTTTTAGCAAACACGCAAGAATAGAAGAATGTTTCCCTGATTGTTCATCGTAACGTAGCTTCGAGTCAAGGACTCTTATCTAATGCTTGGCTTACGTCAACTTTCTTTATCCCGTTCTCGAAGCTAAACAATTCTTTACCATAGGGAAAGTATCTTAACCCGTTATGCAAATTTTATATAATTTTTCAACACTCACAAAACGAAGTTTATCGTTTGTAATTTATAGAGAACGATTAGAAAAGGACTCTTCGTTTTTCTAAATTTGAGTGGAACTACTCTGGAACTGCGTGGGTTATGTTGGGATCTCAGAAGTTCTAGTTGATTCTTTCGTGGAAATCAATAACCCGAGGTTCGCGACAAGGAAGCGTGGGTTTTTACACGACGAGAATTTCAAAGAAGATGGAACACTCGTCCAACCTGCTAACTCATTCGACGTTTTCAGGAAGCATCGGAGACTCGAACGCTATCGACTCGAGGCTGCCATGCTCCGTCAGCTCAACGACACTCGAAGATAACGACACTTTGGTTGGCATTAAGGCATAAATATGGAACGTCTCGGGGGGTCAGGTGCGGCGACATGGACCGTAAGTGGGCAACGGTGAGGTACGCGGTCAGTGACATCCCGTCTCTTCAGGGCCTACAGGTTTGACCAGAATTCACAGCATCACGTGGATGCAGGCAAGTACAGGGACCGTTATTCGTGCAGCTGTGTGCCTACCGCGCGCATTTTTTCAATTCTTCTTCGCGTATCCGTTCGGTAAAGATTTCGAAATCTGCCGAATAAATCAATTTTCTGTCGACTCTCTTTCAGGTTCGCTCTTCTTCCGGACGGAGTTCGATTATGAGAACGGTCAACGAATTAACGCGATACCGTTCATCGAATTCGACGTTCCACGGCGTTGTTTTGCCCGAACGTTTTGCTTCGTCCTCGAGCAAGTCGTGTGTCGCGTACGTGTGATCTCGTTTCAGCAACTGTTTTCTCCCGAGGTGGTAATAATTTCAGGTAAATCGTTCGACGACAAGAAACCGTTTGGTCGCGATCGCAACGTGCTCGAGATGTTAACGAAACATGCCGGTTCTTGTCGTCTAGATGCCCGCCAGCAAGACGACGATACGTCGAGAATATCGATCTTTTCTCCGAATGCAAACGTCTTTCAAACGCGCCGATCGGCCTCGAAGAAAACCACCGGCCGTCAGGACGGATCGATGGGATCGATCTCGCGACTCTCGAAAGGGAAACTGGCGCAAACAGGACGCCTGGATACGCGCCGCGAGGGACAGGATCACCTAGCTGGTTGAAAAAAGGAACGAACGAAGGCACGTCGAGAAGAATTCGAACCGTTCCCGTCCATTTATCCACACCTGCTGTTCGTTGAATTAGTCACGGCCAATTGCCGTTGGGGTGGGGGGTACGGCAAAAACGACGCATCTCCAATGAGCTCTCATTGACGATGCAACGTTTTTGCACGTCGCTGCGTTCGAGGTAACACGCTGTTCCGAGAATGATACTCGCCCCGTGTGCGCCGCCGGGAAACAGGATCGATTCCGAGTTGGCGTTGATGGATCGTGAAAAGAGGATGACTGAGATCCCGAGGGCAATTGCGAGACTTAATATCTGCCTACTTGGATGTTTCATCGTGCTGGGAATTAAGCAGACCGCCGTTTACGCGCAACTCCTCGATAAGGGTCGTAAACAGCTTGCTCGCAGATTTTTATTCTAGATATAAACTTTTTTCTATTTAAAATCGTGCATAATCGAGCGATGTTTATTTGACGGACGACAGCGACATCCAGATAAATCTACAAAGTTCGCCTAGTTTTATTCGAGGGAGGAGTTTGTCTTTCAGAAATTTGGTACTAGAAATTTTATTCTCAGATTTGGATACCCGTGAGAGGATTTTGTAGCAGCGTTATCGGTCGTTTCCCACGAACTTGACCCCGAGATTCGCGTGACGCAATCGCCGCGCAGGTGAAAGTAGTCCCAGCCTTTTCGAATGATTTCCGTCGCGGCCACAGCGATGGCTAATCGGTCGTCGATCGAACCCCCGATCGATCGGACGCGTTCGATCGATCGTCGATCGCGAGAGGCGTAGGGTGAGTCGCAGGTAATTCGAAACCGGCTCGACGTAAACGGAAGAGGCTCGTACGATACCTCGAAGAGCGTGGCTCGTGATGGAGAAGACGGCTTCGAGGCGAGCTGCGAGTCGTCGAGGAACGAATATGGTGTGCCAGGTCCATGGGAAAGCACCTTAGGCCCCGACGTGGCCGCCGATGCCAGAGGTGAGCATTATGAGGCAAGACTATTCCGCTCCAGACGCCAACGAAGGACAAGGATAGGTTCGACGTCCTGACGGAACGTGGCTCATTCGGATATCGTGGCCAGTTTCGGAAAGGTTGCGACGCGATCGATCCTCGTGAGCAAAGGTTTAATTTTATACACAGAATGAGTCATCTAATACGATCACCTTAAATTACTTGGAAGTTACGCATTATGTGAAAAATAGTAATTACAGATCGTGGGATCGCTCTAAATAAGATTAAATATACTTTCGTATACGTTATTCGATCGGATCTAATCCAAGTCAGGAACCGAAATGTATTCGTCAGCGTCGAGGCATTGTAATGCAACGGCGGTCGCGGTATTGTTTTTTCGTGACGAATGTACGGGGAACGAGTAGTCTAGCCGAAAGGAACGCTCTTCCTTGTCGAAGCTACTTTCTCATACTATCTCACGTACACCTGTTCGTTGCCAAATGAGTTACGTTTCGACGCGTCGAGCGTGTTAGAGGCGTTGAAGCGAGTCGAAGTCGAAGATAAAAGATCCGCGGAGCGAGTTCAGGTTCCTGCGCTTAGAGAAACTTATCGACGGATTCGTCGTAGAACTCACCAGAATTAGATTGCGATGCCAGTAGAACAATCAGACAGAATATAATCCCGGGTCGACAAGGCCCGGCGCTCAAGGCCGACATGTCGGCGCTCTTCTTCCGTTTCCTGAAATCACGAAAAGTGTGCCGTTAGTTGGTTTCAATAAATCTGCAAGTTATCACGATTAGAAAATTTTTTTTCGCCGAAAAATTTCAGCACCTACTCGAATTTTTGTGCGTAGGATTTCAGGGGTATTCTATCTTTTTTATTAGATTAAAAGTCGAAGTCAAACATATGATCTAGATAGGTATCCCGCAGGATCCTAAAAAGTTAATCGACGCTATTCCAGTATCAAAGAGTAATCTATTTCTATTTTTAACGTCGTTTTCCGCGAACTTGTAAAGTGTAACAAGGCATTGTAGGCTCTCCTCTGAATGTTAAGGTTGCATTTATCCTGTCACGTGGCATTCTAGTGTAACTGTCGGGTTGACAGCTGGACGTGCGGTAACTACGATCTGGAAGCCAGCCAATCGCATACCTTCGCACTTTGACTGGAAGGTTCTCGCGATATTTCTACACGGTATGCAGATCAGTGCATCGTGCGAATAACCACGCGTATTTCGGTGTCGGACGAGACGTGGAAATCTGCGGACACGGGCTCGCGTTGGCTCGTACACGAGGTGAAACAGACTGGACATGGCTAAATGAGTGTCGTTGGGGTTCGCGCAAATTTACGAGGCGTGGGTGCGTGGGAATACGTGTTCCTCGTCGTATGATTTCCATTTGCACGGGCTCTGTTCGTGTCGAAAATCCTTCTTTTTTAGCGTGTTCGTTCCCTGCGAGTCAGTGTTACTCAAAGCGTGGTCGAAGGTTGAGATTACCAGACATATGTTTGTTAGAGCTTTCTTTTACAATTGTTCAAGCTGCGTCGATCAGAGTCTTCGAAGGTTCGGTGAATGTTGGGAATTTGAGCTTTAGGATGTGGACGAACCGCCAAAGTGGACAAGAGTCGCGTGGAGAAGGAATTACGTATGTTGGGAACGAAGCTCATAGATCTATCGGAAAGAGGGGTGCAAGGGAGAAGCGGGACGAAAAAGAAAAAAAGATGAATCGACAGGAAGAGGGAAGGCGGACTTTGGTGAAGCCGGCGCATACCAGTTGCGACAGCGGCTTAATACAAAGGGCCACCGAGATAAAAGAGCGTGGGTAGTTTCTCTTCTACCCGTCTACTTCATCTTTTCCCCGTCGTCTACCATGCTTCCTCCACTGGGCGCCCTCATTGTGATCAAGTGGAAGAAACGCGACTCGTGACACCTAAGCTCGCGTTCGCTCGCTCGTTAACGACGCTGTAAAATACGCGTCGGAGGATCGTAACGAATCTCACGGCGCTGGATGAATTTCTTCCTTCGGTGTTTTCACAGCGCGGAACGAACCGCCTGGCTAGAGCGAATCCCGGTTCGAGAACCGGCGAAACCTACGTGTCATTGCGTATTCAGGATACGGCCCATTGAACCGAGGAATTCGGTGAATGGGTATGAACGCGCATTGACAAGTGCGCACACCTTTACGGGGTACTCAAGTGCTCGTGAAGAGTACCAGGTACTCTACGCCGTGCAGAGATAGAATTCGCGGGGAATGAAGGTCAAGCGTCTGGAATGTGACGGTCCGCTGGTTTTGTTCCTTCCACTTGCAAGCGACATCACCGATGAAAAATATTTATGTGTTTCCCAGGCGAGAACCATTCGGAGTTTTTCAACCCTTCGCGTTAGGCGCGGTTCAGAACGCGCACAGGAAGCGCATTTGTCACCTTTCTTCGACGCTCTCGACAATTTCAAAATTGAAATTCAAGTTCGAGTTTGAACGGTCCATTTTTCAAAAATAGATAGAGAATTCAGCGTCTCTAGCTTTAGTATCCAATAATGCATACCGGAAGGAATTAAATCCTGTGAATCCAGGTGTATCCTAACTGTAAGACGTACCAGTTAAGAATTACATAAGGCCTATGAGAGTCGATCGAGTATGAGAAAAGATCGGAACGATCTTGTTTCCAGGTTTGACCCAGAAAGATACTAAACGACCGCGTAACTTGGGGTACTTCCTGAGAAGTTCGTTCAATTCCAAGTAGCATGCAGTACTCTGTAACTCGATCGAGCGTTCCCGTTAATATCGTGCAATTAAAAGGGCCGGCACTTTCTGCCCGCGCCTATTTCCTTCGAAATTCAATGAAATTCAGGCCCCATTGTCCTATTATCGCATTCCCGGGGCGAGCGTACGTGTATTGCGAGTCGAACACAGACGCCAACGCAGTCGCCGTTACGTTGACAAGCTGGAAACGACACACCCACGTGGCGACGCGTCGTGAATGAAAATGCAAGCGCGCGCGTCGTTTTAGCGGAGTCGAGGCCGAGCGTCGGCCACGCTTCTCCCGGTCCCCTTTTTCCTCTGTCTTTCCCTTTCCTCGGGATCGGCATCCGCGTCGATTCACCCTGATTCGTCGCGAGTCGCATTACTTTCCTTCTTGCAGGACCCGGTTGTGGCTAGCACTCGTCGAACCGCGACTAATTTCACTTGCGCTCTCGATACGGCCGTGCCGCAACCTAAAGGCCGATTTCACGAAGCGATACGGATCACTCGCGAACGATCACCGCCGCTGAAGGTGTAATGACGCGTGATGAACGAAACCGGTGATACCAATGGCGGACTGGCAAGACTTCTTTCCAGCCACCTACGCGGAATCTAGCAGTTTCACGAATTGGAATCACACGAATCGAAATACGGATCCTACGAATGGTGGATGAATAATGCACGTCGGTTAATTTTGTATTTACGCGCCTGTTCTAATATTAATATGATTATTTACAGATTGTGAACCAGGGACGAGGAATCGCGTCGCGAGCTTTGGTAGCGCGTAGACATTTCTGGACGACTTAAGAATGGTGAAAGTTGAGCTGCTTTTTAGATCGATACGTTTATTCGTATTTGAAATCGTGAGTACCATGGAATATTGCCCTGCTGCTCTTTGCTAATCAACGGTTCTTCGTAACAGGTTGTTCCAACGAATGAAGTTATTTCCTCGCGAAGGGCAACGGTACACGGATGCAAAGGGCTCGTGTAATCCGTGGCTGGCAAGTACGTGGAGCCAGGTAAATCGGCGACTAACAGCGATATTTATTAGCCGATCGAGGGGCACGACAGTTAGAAACCGCAGTTAGAAACAACAGGCTGATAACGATCGACGAGCCTCTCCTATCCCGGATAACAGCTGTTCGTGCGATAATTGCGGCCACGTAGGAGTTTGACTCGGGTATAAGGTGCAGGTAGGTGCACCCACAGGTCCAGCGAAATGGGGTGCTGGTGCCAGAGGTTCCGTTACAGCCCGGAGGCTGCGTTCGTTCACCATTACCGTGGAACGCGGAATATGATTACCTTCACCTGGGAACAGACTCCTCGTATCCCCTCCGGTCAAGAAGACCGTGGGCGAAGTTTCTACCGCGGGTCTCGGTGTCCCGGTTCGTCGTTGATACCCAACGATGTTCCGCGATTAGCTAAAGACGCGCCCGTTCCCTGCCCTCTGCCTCGCGTCTCACGATTTCCGATGTTACGGGCCGTGAGATCGGGATCTCGCGGTCGGGGCTGAAATCTGCATTAACGACAAACGAGCCAATACGCCGGAGCGGATCGAGAGCCCAGTTTACGCGTGCAGCTAATTCGATTTCGCGTTGCGTGTTATGCAAATCACCGATTCGAGAGACAGCTTGACTTGCGTGCGTGCACGACGAACACCAACGGCCGTCCTCGGAACTGGTCCCAGGCCGAGAAATGTTGCGCGATAAAACGTCCCCCGAGCGTTCGTATCTACTAATTGGAACACATCCAATAATTCAACGGACCGGATCGTCCGTGAGAGCGTTCCGTTTTATCGCCTTCCGTCCGCGTTTCATGCTAATCGAAGATCCCGCGCGCCTTTGATCCGCGCGTTCACCGAGACGGTGACCATTTTCGCCGACCTCTTATCGCGCACCGACGTGTAACGGTTGGTATTTCATATAAAGCGCTTAAACAGCTCGACCGGGGGACGGTGACACGACGCGAAGCGGTTACTTCCGACATGCTGATACACCGACCGAGCATCCTACCGATCGTCCAATGACTAACGGGGCCTGTCCGCCTCTCCTAAAAGGCAGAATGTCCCGTCGACGCGATGCTTCATCTTAACCAGTGGACGAACGCTCGATAATTGACAGGCCGCTTGGACCTATCTTAAATCCCGCCACGCTGTAACTGGATGCCTACCTTTGGTGGTGCCTCTAATCCAATCATTCTCAACCATTACCGGGAATTGCGATATTCAAATATTTCAAACCCTCGTATCGAAAATTATTCTCAAAAATAAAGGACCGTCTTCTCGACTGTTCCGTTAGCTCGAAAAGGACCACGGCTCCGATGCGTCCTTGGGAACCTGTTCCGCGATGCGTGTTTCCTACGGTTGGTCGACTGGTCCGCAATTATTCATTCCGATAAAGAGTAATTGCTTCCAAAAGTGTTTTCGGATAAGGTCGTGGACGGGTTCCTCCGGTCCGGGAGCGTCATACTTAGTCGAGGATCGCCGCTGTTAGCCTAACGGGACATTCGTTACGAAATGGAGTTAAGTTTGGAGCGAAGGTCAGTTCTTTTAACGTAAAAGCTTTTTCGTGTTCGACGCGGGGGGAAGTTTTATGAAGTCACGAGACGCGTCTGTGTTCGCAGATGCAAGAATCGTCGGTGGAGAGAGAGACCAAGGGCAAGAGCGGGCTGCGTCGTGATCTCCACGTTTCAGTTTATGGGCGCAAACGGGTTCAAAGATCACGGGATCGGCGCGGAGGTGGACACACTCGCAGCCCGGTAAATGACGTTATGCAAATTGCAACGCGAATCGTAAAGTCCCGTGACTCTGCTACCATTAGTCGGCTCAGCCGGCTGATACCTTTAACCTTCTTCGTCCTGGGAACTATCCGCGTTATTATTTATGAGAATTAGCGTCAGGCTTCGTTCTCCGTTCTCCCATTCGTTTCGTTCTTTCCGCCTCTTCGCGTGTTCAGAGGAGTTTGGCCCGAAGGAGGGGCCTCGTCTCGTCTCACCCTCGAAGAAGGACTTCCGCGTGCCAAGTACTGAACAGTTCCAGACTGGTCCCTGCGGCCACCCGACAGGTTGACGGCGAGCGGCTCGTTACGCGATCATCAGCGAGCAATCTCAGCACGAAAGGAGTCGTTGCTCTCCGGGGAACTGTGTTTGGTCCTCCGTTTCGCGCCGACCAGCGATTCCAGACTGGTTACACCGAACATTCGCCCTCCGCGTCCATTAACGTTTAATCCTTCTCGAGTTCGTTTTATATTTTGACGGATCCACGGTACGTTACGTGCAACATTCACCATTGTTACTCGTGGCCCGGAGAAAAAAAGGTTAATTGTAAGAATAACGGTACGTTGTTCGAGCAACCGATCGAAGGTGGATCCCATTTACGATCGGTTCGCGAGACTTATTGTATTTAGCAAAGATAAGGTTAACGAGTTTGCTCGGAACGTTGAATGAAAAATTGCGCAGGAAAATAATTGGTACAGTAAAGTTATCAGTTTAGCAAAGTCGGGTCTGAGAGAACACTAATCATCGAAGCTCCGTTAGGTCTTCCGCCTCGCTGTTATTACGAAGTGTAACGTCACTGAAGGTTCGGTATCAAACAGCATAAATTGCAATAAGAAGGAACACGGTCGCGCGGCGTTTCTGTAAAACGTCGAACGAGCCTAGGATATGGCTAGTATTACCAGAGAAATCATTAGCACGGTCTAAGCCGTGGAAAGGCTAGCTAGCAAAGCGAGCTCTCGACCGTGTTTAGAACTCCGCGAGGCGATTATATTGCGGGTTAAGGGGCTATCGGGTATTCATTACGCCTAATGACCTCTCGAAGCGGCGAGTGCTTTTGGGCACGATAGAACGATGGAACGTGAGGCGGCACGGCAGAGAGGATACTCTCGGAACAACGGGGTTCGATTACTTAGGGCCTCGACGTTCACACGAGGGTGCTCGAGCAACAGGTCGGCATCATGTACACGGTCTCTATTTATAGATCTACCTGAGCTAGAATTACGTGGGGTCGAGGATAAACCTCCCGACTCCTCGTCTTCACCTGAATCCACGACGCCTTGCTACCCTCGGCCATATTTGGTTCGTTCGCACCGACAAATCGCGTTTCACTCGGTGATTCCGAGGAATTCGCCCCAACGGTCGATCGACCGGTTTTCTTCTTTTTACTCTTCATTTATCCACGCTTCCAGAAACTCGTTGGTCTCGCGGAATTTCCAAAGATGTTCGCCGTACGAATTTCAGCCGTTTGACTCCGTCATTGGCTAATGCGATCCCATAAACCACGGGGAAAAATGCGTTATCGCCTCCATTAAGGTTTCCTCGTTTCGTGTACGTGCGGCTCGATAAATTGCTCAATCTCGTTGGTTCCGCCGATAATTACGTATCCTCGCGAGATTGTGCACTTTTATCGCGAACCGTTTGTCCCTCGAGACTTCGTGACCGTTTTGTTATTCGTAAGATCCCCCGATCTAGTCGCGTCTGGCTATCAATATGGTTATCGGCGTTTCTAGCGTACCGTTATCGATAGACAAGGGCTGTGTCATCGGCATGCTTACGCGCGACAGGAAGTTCGTTATTAATAACTTCGTGGCCTACATAAGCGTCGCGAAACGACGACGGTGTCCGATTGAAACCGTGTCGTCGTGAAATGACACGTCGTTCCCAGCATACAAGAATCGAGGGTAAGGTCCATTTTGCGGTCATATTGATCCTTTTTCACCCGTAATGACTACCATCATTCGATTTTTCAAAGTCCAGGGGAGTCCATCAAGGTATTCAAAGTCCCCCCACATTTATCTTGCCCATCCTGCGGGTTGTGCGTCGCGATTGAAACGTCCCCTCTGTGTCGATCGATCGTTCGATCGTTCAGCAGCACGTAATAACGAGCATTACAGCAAGATACGGCGATTCCCCTGGTATTATAATATCTTCTTGAAGGATCGTATCGGGCTAGAGCGCCCAGAGCCCTCCAGAGATACTCATCTCTTATTCCCTCTACCTCGATATTTTAACGTTGCTCGCGTTTAGGCATTGGAATACTTTTTTGTACGGGTGCTTGCGTGCGTGAAAAATGCGCGTAATGTTACTGCCATTAAAGCCCGGCCGGGGTGCGTTCATCATTATGATTATTAAATTTGAGCAATTTGCTCGTGACGCGAGCCGTACCCTTCCGAACATGCATTCAGTTTACGGTGCACGCAGAGTGTTTACATCGCATTCGTTTTCGTTGGTCGAGAGGGAAATTGCTTCACCCGTGTCTCGCTCTTGCGATTTCTTATCGAAGAGATTGCAATTCTCTGAAAATTTAACAAAAACGTTTCACTCGTGACAATTTTTATTCGTCTTAAACAGTTTATTTCGTGAAAAAACGCGTGCGTTCCTCGTACACGCTATAGAAATACAACCGCGTCTTTTTACAAGGGCAGCTACGCTTTAACGTTATCCGCGAGCGCAGCTTTCGCCACCGTGCAATTAACTCGATATTATTACCCCGCGCATAACTCGGCTCCAAGTTACTCGCATTCTTCGCATCCTGCCTCTGTACATCTTGCTTGTACATTTGAAGAAGTAATAAAGGCGTAATTCTTCTACACTGGCGCCGTTTTCCTTCTCCGTCGACCGGTTTTCTCTTCGTTCCGCCGGGCTTTCTGCCCCGTTTCCCATCTCCGCGAGCGTGGAAAACTTCACGCGAACGTCGACGAAACAATTTCCGTTCCGCCCGGCGATATATTCTCCCTCTAGTTAGTTTCTTTCTCCGCTCGTGACTGAGGGGGATTTTTTTTTTATGGCGGAAGTCGCTTCTTATCTAATTTCGACGACGCCTCGCGCCGGTCTCCTTTCGACAAAAGAGCCTTCTGGTTCTCCCGGTCGCGCGTTTGCACGATCTATTAGCGCCTTTGGCGGGCCAACTTTTACCCGCTACGCTTCCGTTATCGTCAGCCCCTTTGACGCAGCTTCCTCTTCCACGATTTCGTCGTCGCTACGCGCGCCGCTCTCGCCCGTGGATCATCGGGTCGTGGCAACAGAGGCGAAGAAGGCGATCGAGAGGAAGAGGGAACTTAGAAGCCGCAATAAAAGCGAAGGGTCCCTTTTTTGTTTAACGAGAGCCTTTTCCATCGTGTCTTTTACGTTCCCATGCGAGAAGCCCTCTTCTCTTCGTTCGCCGACCACGGTCAGGGCAAACTCACCGTGCTGCCGAGTTTCCGGCGAGAAGTGGCTGCCTAGTTCGTGTAAACACGAACGGGGGCCCCGGGAATGCAACGACTCCGTTCCACGGATAATCCGTAAGTGGCTGTTTTGTGTCTAGTGCGTCGTGTCTATTCGCCGCGTTCCTCTCGCCACGCACCGTTGCAACGCGGGTAATCCGACTGCAGGCGCATTCACCAACGCCTCCGATCCGCACCAAAGTACAACAAAATTTTATTCAAATGTTACGCAATATTATTCGATCGGTTCTTTATGTATTCGTTGTGAAATTTTAACCCTTTGAGTGTTAGCACTTACTGCAACACAATTACCAGTGTTTTAAAAATAAATCGTATTATTTAAGTTAAGGAATTTAATAAATTAAGAAAATTACTTAGCACTCAAAGGGTCAACTATTAATATTACGACTCTGGTACTTTGAGTATATGGTAAAAGAACGAGGGTTCCCGGAAACGCGATTCGGTTTGGCGGATAATTCACAAGTGGCTGTTTCGCGACGCGTTTGTTTGCCGCGCTCCGGTTCCGCGCGAACGATTCATCACGATCCGAGGATTTCTTCGAGCCGCGTTCGATCGTAGCTTCCCTATAATTTTCAGCGTCTGGCCGTTTCCCGGATGACTGCGATTCGACACGCGGTAATTGTAAAATTAATTTCGATACAAAGTGGAGAACCACGCGGAAACAGGTTTCCCTCGAGGATAAGTCGACGCCTCTTCTCGCTTCTCTCTTTCTCAGCGTGATTGCGCGCGATCACTACCGGTTCTTCGAGCCGAGCGGGTAATCCAATTACGCGGAGTTTTTCGCGGACCACGGTGTAATATTCAACTCGATATTAGAGATATGTAAGAGAGCATGAAGCATCGTCGACCGATCATCGAGGCAATTTGCACGAAATTAAAATGGCCGCGACGCTGATATCGCGAAGAGGAGGGTCGCGGGATGGTAAACGGGGTGGATGATTGGGACAGGTGTAACCGCGTGTCGCGGATCGCAGGAAGGTATCGTCCGCGTCTCCGGACGGTAATCTGAAACATCGGGGCGTTTCGATCGCGCCGCCGCCTATCAGATCGCGTAATAACAGGAAGGCGCGCAGCGGTCGCGGTAATTAAAACACGGCACGTTGTAATCTTCAGTCCATTAAAGCCCATCAATTACGCGCACCCTTCTCTCAACGAGCCGCATCTCGGAGCGGATCTCGACCAAGCTGTGCATAATTCAGGACGTGTTTTCGCGATAATGGTCCCCGGGATCGTTCGTTGTATCGATAGGTTTCCTGGAAAGGGACTCTGGTGATTTAAGGGCTCGGCCCCTCCGCGGATCTTCCGCCTCCTTTTCCTCGTCCGATGCTTCACGGTTCTCGATTAAAATTTTTTGTTGCCACGCCGTTCCCTCTCCGGTTTCGATGGTCCTTTTGCGAGGACCTGGACTGCGCGGCATAATGAATCCTGTTTTGCGAAGTTGATCTTGGGGGATATTAATTGACAGGAACGGTTCCAGACGTTCGTTAGGCTCGTTCGATGCGAAATACCAGGAAACTCGAAACTTCGTTTAATAATAATAAAAACATTTTCAAGGAATTGTTCTAATAGTAATAGTATTTGTGGGTCCTTCCGACGGGGTGCTTTCTTACTATTTGTAACGTTCCCACCCTGTCGATCGCTATTGAGGTTTAAAAAAGGACTCCTCGTTCTAATTACAATCGGAAGTTTCCCTAACAACGACCGACCATAAATGAAAACGTCCAAGTTAAGTAGCATCGTAACTCCATAAAGTTTGTAGGATTCCTTTGGGTCTTGGCCGACCATTTTCGAACATTGTCCCTTCGTCTACTCGTCTTTCAGGTTGTTTCATCTCGGGTCCGATCGTGTAACTACCCGAAGGGCATTACTGTACCTGGAACACTATCCCACGCCAAAGAATCGCACAGTTTTTTCCGTTGGCGCGCCTTCGAAAGGGAAAAGAACCTTCACCGGCTGGTTTACGACGCGACGACGGAAGCTTATCGCGAACTCTGCGAAAAGCGAGCGCGAAATTTCTCAGGAATCCCGTGCGCGCGAGGAATCGACGCCCATTCCCCCCTTTCCCGATGTCATTATCTCCCCCTGGCCATCGTCGTTCGGATTTATAACGCTACTTAAGCCGCTTCTTCGCGTTCATCGGACGTAAAGCGACCGTAACGTCGTTGCTGGAGTAATCTCGCCAAGTTATGTAATATCTTACGTTTCCGCCGCGCGTTTCACGACTTCTCCAGGCAATACCCTCCCTCCAGCCACGGGGTGGGAAACCTTTGGCATTGAAAGGCCGTGTGCCGCCTCGTGGATTCCTCGTAACGCCGTGCGTACTCGTTCTTGAACAAATTTTAAATCCAGCTTCCGATTACTTCTCGAAACCGTCTGATCTTTTCTCGATCGTTTGCCTTCAGCCGTCCATCCTCGAGTTCTTCGCGAGCATTGGGCGCTTCCGTTATCGAGCGTACTTCTTTAACCGGTGTTATTATTGGCAGAAGCGGTCAGTTACGATCCAGGGAGCGCCGGAAATTGTCCGTTACAAGGAGCACCGGTGATTAATTATTATGCAAACTAGCGGTATCCGCGTTCCTGGTCCTTTAAGCGTCTCGAAGATGCCGCTGTTCCTCTCGCGGCGGTCTAATGGCTCATCTTTAGAACACTGTTGCGACGTTTGAAAGAGACGGTGCGATGTAGACTGACATCCTCGGCAAGCAAAACGCAGAATGCTCTTCCGAGAAGTTTTTCTCGGTCAAGAACTCGGTTCACGACCGACTCGTCTTTGCGCTTCGAGGATTATAGCGTTGTCGTCTAGACGCGTGACATTTAATGATACGTAGTCCTAAGTGCTATCTCGAAGAAAATGGTTTTTAATTATTATCCTTGGTAATGCATCGAGTCGTAAAGATATCGAAGAGACGAGGCTATTAATAGCGTCGTTTGAGGAACGATAGTGGATATCCTTGTGTCGTTGCCGCCTGTACGATGAAAAATGTTAAGAGCAGTAATGTTATTTAAGGCCTGAATATCAGTAAATGACGTATGCAAGAATTTTTCTTCGTAAACCCTCGCGTATCGAATGTTTACAGGAGCAAGAAACGAAACTCGACAATCGCGATATTATTTGTTGATAAATGATAATTTTGAAATAACATCCGACGAATCAATTCCAAGTTTACCTTCGACGCGACTACCACCCATTGCGCGTTTATTTAACTCGATCCTAAGGCTGTATCTCGAGAATCGTTTGTGTACGTTGGATTTGCGTTAACACTGATTCGTTGCGTCCTCGGTTGCTTTCGCGACGGATTTTATCGTCATTGAATCGATGTCCTTCGAAGACGCGACACGGACGAAGATCGACGCCGGAGTTGGCGCGTCAAAGAGGATGACAAACCCGCACCGAGTTCTTTGGAGTTGTACGCCAGGAATGCGTAGCATGCTCAGATTCCGGAATGTCGATTGGACGTTCAGCGCGAAGCGAATTACTGAAGGGTCTCGAGAGTCTCTTAACGCCTCTGCAAGACTGAACCGTGAAGTCAGAGAGGAAGAAAAGGGCATAAGACGCGTACGAAGTAAGAAATTGCGAATATCTGCTGATGCATTCTTGTATCTTCAATCCGAGCCTTATTGTCGGACCACGTTGAACGCGCTGCTTTGAATAAGATGAGGACCAACCATTGAAACGACTACGCCTGCCGGTGAAGTCAAATATCGCGAAGTTCTGATGTAAATTAGACTTTGGATAGAAATGAATAACAAGCTTCTGTTCAATGTATCCGACCAAAAGTATTTCCTTGCCTGTGGAATTAGAAAAGGATAATTCCAAACCGATAGGGTAGCAAACAGAGCGATGAAGTTATTGATCTAATCGTATCGACGTGGTAAAAAACGTTTCATCGGAGGAACGTGCAATCACCATCCAGTTTATTTGATAGAAACATTGATAAAGAATCTTCGGTGGCAGCGCAAAACACAGAGGTACTCGGCGCTCTTTTTCGAGAAATTGCAGGCCCCGAGAACCGACATTAGAGATCCTCGATACTCCGTTTCGAAGTACCGTTTCCATCGAGACTGATGCTCGGAGTGTGCGCTTGCATGCTCTGGGTACTCTCTAATCAGAGGCGCGCACGATACGCGAGTGTATCCAGCAGCGACCGAGGATTTGATGCAAATACGACGACGTTGATACCGCGTGTACAAACAGGGGGATAATTAGAATGATAATGAAAGCGTGCCCTTCGAAGCGGAGAAGTCGAGATCCGCCAGGGGAGCAGATTTCGCTTCGTTCTTCGGGCCTGTTTGCGCATCGGGAAACCCTCGAAGTTGCTGGATCGCCGCACTGTTTGCCCTACGTTTACGTGGAAAGTCTGAAACACGAAGTTTGCTTTGGGTGCGGCATCCCACGGACGCGTTTTGTGGCCGGTTGACTATCTTCGAACGAATCCTTAAGTTCAAGGTACCGTGCCACTTAGCGGGACAATGTTGAGTGTAAACAGGACCCTGGCATCCTGACGAGCTGCGTTGCCCGGTTCTCTTCAGCGTGGGAAAGCTTCGTCCCGTCGATGACGGTCCTTCGTATGCAGATTTTAACCAGCATCGAAGTTTCCTTGACCTCCGTTCATGTATCTTAACTTGTTACAAAATTATTATTTACGATTATTATGCACGACTCGATTAATTTATGCCCCCACACTTGTGCTCGACTTGTTCTAATAGAGAATTTCTCGCGACGTTAACGGTGCTGTTGCATTCTGTAGTAATATCACACGTTGACTGTCCGTAGGTGACGAATCAGGAAATGACGCGAGAACTGATCCAGTCGGGCGTACGGACAACCCGTCACCTTCGTCTTGCGATTCTCCGTAAGGTCGGGGTGAAGGAACCTTAATGACTGGATACCGAGAGGACGGGACATGAGTTAAAGAAACGGTGATCCTGTCCTCCCTGGAAGAGGCATGTGCACCTGTGTCGAGCTTTACCGAAGTAACGTGCTCGAACCTTTAGCGAGTCACGATGGCCAGTCTTCTTGTACAAGGTTTTCAGATCGACGCGACATCCCGACTAGGAAACCAGTACAAGGAAGTATAGGACGATAGCTGGAAGAGCTTGCGCTCCTGGGAAGTAGCTACGACGAATGTACATGAGATTTCGCGGAATCGAACGTGACTCGTCGAGTTTTGCCATTGCCTGAAACGCGCGCCATTATTGTTCCCTGTGCGGTGGAAAAACTATTAGAAAGCGAGATTTCGAGCGAACATTTGCTAATAATCTGAAATACGTGTTGGTGGTGTTAGGAAACTAGAAAGGTTCTAGATATTAGGATTAGAGAAGAGGAAGACACTGTTGATTCGGCCCACCCTTATCTACCTGCAGTTTCTTATTTACACTGTGCCATCCGGACTGGTGTCGCGTGCACCTAACATCGAGTTATTCACAAAATTTTAAAAAATTTTAATATTTGATCTTCCTCTGATTTAGTAATTGATCTCTGGTGCTATTAGAGGAAATACTTAAAAAAACAAGCTCTATTTTGACGAATAATATTTTAAGTACCATTAATTTGCAATTTGGTGCTAGCAGAGTGAATTCATCACTGGCTGTTCATCGAAATAATTCCTTCCATTATGGATTACGATTTAATTGAAGACTTCAGAGAGGAACTCGGAATAAAATTTTATTCAACTCGACTGACATTTTGACTGATTTTCAGGTCTACGTTGGACCGTTGGTAAGCCACAAAAGAGAGCAAGAAGAAAGGCGGATTCGAGCATATCTAAAATGAGGGAGTCCATTATCCTTCTGGTCCAGGTGGTACGTCTCCCCTCGTGAAAAGTACGGTGGTCCTGTCACACGATTAATATCCATCCATCCGGCTGGTTCGGATAATTTTCAGCGCCGCGAACTGTTAGCGTTGTCGGTGACACGCAAAGAAAACGAGAAGATCGGCGAGGTCATGTACGAACTGGCCAACGGGACACCGTTGTTCCGGTGACCCCCTATAAATAGAATGACGGAGAGCTTGATGATCAATATTCGTACATCCGGTTGGTTGAACGATCCGACGGATATTCCTACTTGAATTTCATAAGAAGTAAATATTTTCGTGTGTGGATGCGATAAAATATTCTACCATGGTCTCGGTAAATCTATTCTATTTAATCAGTTTTTTGGAAATCATTAAAGATTTTTAAATGTATTCTATTAGGAACACAGGGTGTATCGTAAAACCCTTTTTCCAAGTTACAGCTATTTTTGTGCTCCAATAATGTTTTTTAATATTTTAAGTATTCCAGGTATTCGTTGCAAACATTTCTCAAAACAAGATGTAATCGAACACACGTCTGTACGAACTTTGTTCGTTATTTTTGTGCTCTCGGTCTCCCATATGTTATTATTCGCTCTGCACACCGGGAAATGGAATAGAAACGTATGTACCTCACTGACATTGTTTTTAATTTTGAGAAATTGTTCGATAGAACTGTTAGAAAGAAGCATGGGGGGAGGGGGCGTTATCGTCATCTCATTGTTACAGAGAAAACGCTGCTGAAACGGCATACCATCGAAGATAGCCTCACGATCAGAATAATGCCAGTCGGTGTAGTCGAACGAGGCAACCGGAGGTGTTAGTGGACTATAAAGAGAAGCAGAAGAAAGGTCGGCTCGTGCACGAGCCACACAGCGGGACACTGTTGTCCCCGTGGCCCAGGTGCAGGGCCACCCTCGCGTCCCTGGTCCCCCTTCCCCTTCTGGCCCTGTACGAACAGCACGGCAGAAAGGTTACTCGTCGAAGAGGCTGCGCTGGTGGACCGGTAAAGATCGACTTCTTGCCCCGAGGACAAGGCGCACGGGAAATAATGTGGCGACGGTGAACCGGATGCGAGCTTGCGAACCACGAACCAGCCACCCAGCTTAGGGCCAGTGGAGTTGTCTTACCCCGTGTAAGAACCAGATACGATCTCCATCGACTTCTGCCGCCCATTGGGGCCCACCTTCGGGACAGGTTCATGCGACGACAAAACCTGTCGACGCTCTCGACACGTCAGCCTTGAAAGGATGATAATCGCTCGTAAGGACACTCACGAAACGGCACGTCGTTAGACAATCGGCCGTGGTAATCGATACGTTATAAATGGTATCGTCGACGCTTAGTTGCCCTGTACGCTAGTTCCGCGGCAATAGTAATTAAGTTTTACGATCCCGGGGCACTGTCGATTCGAGATACCGCCCAGAGAGCCGATATTTAAGCGACTCGGACGGGCACTCTAATAACATCCTTCGTCCCCTCGATTTTAAGGGTCTGAATCTCGAGACGCTATAGCTCGATAGCTTAGAAAAGGTCCTTAAAGCAATGGTCTGATCTTAGCGGGGATGCAGCGTGCGTTCAGTTACAAAATATAAGTAATTGTAACACGGAGGATGCTCACAGGTGCATTGTTATTATTTTTTGTACGATCGAGCAAAGAATGTTAAATTTATGAAACATCACGGAGACCTTTTCTAAATTATCGAGCTGTACGCGTACATATATATTTCAAGACCCGTGCGGAACGTTTTACGGTTTCCTCTTGACTTCTCGCGGCGAACTCTTATTAATTCCAGCGGAATCGAGCCGCGCAGATGGGGAGAAGTATCGTTTCGATATTGCACCGAGACCATACGACGCCTTAATATCGGGCCCTGCCGGCAGCTGGCTGGCGAGTATCGCGGAAAAGCAAGAAAATTGTAGCAAGGCGAGGCGGAACGGTGCAAAACGAATGAAGGGTTGTAAAGGATAAGCGAGGGGAAGCTCGAGGAAAAAGGAGAAGCGTTTAGAGCGTTTGGAGAAGGGGTAGAGGGAAACGCGCTACTCTTCCTACTCGGTTCGGATAGAACAGGCCGAGGTGGAGCATACTCTGTTACTATCTTATTACAAGCCTCCGCAAATGGTCTTCATCAAGGTAAGACCGTGTTCTACCAGCCTCGATGTTTCCTCCTTCTTTTCTTTCGCCGTCTACCTCGTCTAACCTTCCCCCCTTTTTTCTCTCGGTTATTTCTACACCGTCAGCGTGGACTCGAGAAGAGAGGACGAAGGTGGATGACTTTCGTTCGTGGTGGCGACCACGTCGAACAGAGGAGAGGCCGTTGAGAGAGACTCTCGAGGATGAGAACGAAAGAGAGTTGGGTTCGACGTTATTAATCTCGGAATGGCCGTCACGCGCGACGACGGTCGTGGTGGTTTCGTCGTGGTGCATCAGGATGGACAGATAGGGAGTACCAGCGGCCGTGTTCTTCCAGAGTTCATTCTTCATGGTCGAGTGACTTTTGCGTATATACGAACGCCCGGACGATTAACGATCGTACCGTCGTTGCGCTCGTTAAGCGACAGTTTCTTTTCCAGTCGAGATGAGGAACGAGCAGGGAGCAAGGTGCGGGAGGCGAAGCAAGAGGAGGAGATGAAACTGGTACACTGAGATCATCCCCTTGGTCGAAGACGAATGATCCGGACCCCGCGCTGGATACATTATCGCTGTGTGCGCGAGCCGAGGCTGCACGAGCGCAGGGCGACACTTTCGTAGAATCGTGGATCGAGTACGTGACGACGATGGCGATCTAGAAGAGGTCCTCGAGCCAAGGTCGTACGACTAATAATAACTCCCGGTAGGCAGGGATTGATTTCCCCACGAATCACGACCAGCCACGAACCAGGACGAACATGTGGGTTGATAGTTTACTTCGGAACAGTCCTACGCGCCGTTCGACGATCAATTATGCCATCAATATTTCGTAGGATCGAAGGACGGTCGCCCCGAGCTGGACCATATTTGAACAATTACGAAATATGTAAACAGCCGTCGTAAGAACAGCAGTTTCATTTCGTCGATAGAGAAAGTTGTACGGCTGGATTGCTTCATCCTGATTAGAAACAATTTTATGACGACACACAGGATGATCCAATAATTATGTGTGCAACTTTACGGGCGCATTCTACGCTTCGGAATTGAGGAGTGAGTTTTCAGGTCTTCCGTACCTAATGCAATCTACTTTTGGTAAGCGTTATCTTATTTTATTTTTCACGAAATTATTTTCTTGGTATTTATACATCCACCAATTAAGCCTCGTACTAAATAAAAAGCGATTGAAATTACAGAGCCGTTAGGTGTTCCCATAAAATATCATCAGCGAAGCCCAAGGGGATTTTTTTTCTCGAGTTCTCAAGCATTTACATTGTGCTACATAGTTACGTCTTCTAATACGGTGTCATAAATTATGTTTATCCGTAACAGTCTTGATTTATCGATGCGTCTACTTTGATTAATGGAAAAATAATCAAGTGAAATTAAGCGTGCAAGTAATGTAATACGTAGTTAATGCTGGAACGGTCAGTAACGATTAATTTTCCAGGAAAATCAGCTACGATCATCGAAGAAATATCTTACGATCAATCTGGATAAAATTCTGACATTTATAAAACTACTTAAGCATTTTATCCAGATTTACTAGTCAATAGAACAAAGTGCTTAATGAAACTTGATTAAAGGAATATTATCGAGCAGCTATTTCATTGGATTTTATAGAAAATAGAACGTGGTCGGGCAAGCGTGTACTGATCGTTACATAATTTTCAATTAGTCCATTGCCAGCGAGTTTTTCTTGTTTCTCTCGCGCAAATAATCGTGCGAAAATCCCGACAACAATTGTAGGAAGTGATGGGTAGGGTTATACGAAGATCCACATGTACCAGTGACTGTACTGGACGCGGGGATTTCCTATGTGTCAGAGTTCCGCTCCATTTTTCCATACACTCGAACAAAATGGATAGAAAATAAAATAAAGTTCATCGAGCCACATCTGCAATATTATTCGCGTCGTGAATAAATTAATATTTACTGTTGCGCTTGCTGCATCCAAATAATATACAATTACATCACCGCATTAACGAGGAAAAGAAAGAACTAAAATTTCAATAATTTAAAAATTTGTATGCCCCACAAATTTTCCACTTGTCTATGGGTTAACGATATTGCTAGGGGCAACGACGAAAACAATTTGCAATAAACGATTGGAGAGCACAAGTAAGCTCAACTATGGCTACCATACACTCCAGGCCGCTCCTCGAGAGATCGTCTAATGGCGTTAAAGCAGAAACTAAGCACCGGTTAGAAAATTTACCGTTACGAGGGGCCGATTACCATTCGAGATTAGTTCTCACCCGAGATCGCGTTTATATCTGCCCGTAGATGTTAGGAGCACATTTTTATCCGTCGTTCAGATTAAAACGGCCGACTCGCGTGCGTTTCATCAACGGTAAAGTTCCATCAATTCCAGCGGAATTTGTATCTGCCCCGACCACGATATCGTATCACGAAACCTCTCGTTTAACCAGTTCGTAAATCGTTGTTCCACGTTCTCGCGGCGATCCACCTTTCACGATCCTCTCGAATTAACCATAAATTCTATAATCGAGCGGAATTCAAATTACAAGCTGTTAGACCACTTTCTTCTCCCAATTCACGGACGAGATAACAGCAAACACGGTTGATCGTCAGTGAATGAGCTCCGGCTACTAAACGGTTGTACTGGATGTTTCAACATGTTCGAGCATAATTTCACAAGTGAATCGAACGCACAGAAATAAAAACTAAACTCGGTACATTTATTTCCTTCGATTCTGGTTCCGATTTATTGTGTTTAGTGTTTCAATAATAGTTTCAATAAATTTGAATATCAATAAACAGATGTTTTTCCGAACGTTCCGCGAATCAAACATTGGTGCTTAATGGATTCGATCGGCGGTCGAACGACGCGTGTGTTCTATAGAAATTGACGTCACGAAAAAGTCCCAGAATCATCGGGTCTTGCGTCAAGTTGTGTTGCGCGACGGGGGCAAAAATTACAAGGCCGAAATCATGATTTCGTTTCTCATTAACCGTACAGAGTTCGACCTCGATGGAGCCCACGACGAAACGAAGAACAGTACGAACGGCTTCGTTGATCCGATCGCTGTGCCTTTAATTCGCTGTATAATGTTACGCGCTATTGTACTTAATTCCACTGCTCTTACGGTACCCAGTTCCCCAGAATCGCGCGCATCCCCATCGCAAACTACTCTCTTTTATTACTAACTATAATAAATAACGACACAGGCCTTGGAGAATGCACCGAATATGGAAGATCCGCGGGAATTGAATCGCGGTCGTGCTAGCGGAACGATTCGATTCTTTGGACTCGAGGCTACTCGCGGCACTGTCGCGTACCGGTTTTGGATCAGAAAATAACAGGACAGTTTGAAATGGTTCTAGAGACAGGACTGGCTTCGTCGATCAGTCTCGTTAAATTCAAGAGCATTCAAGTATATTTATTTGATGAGTCATAATGTTTAATTTGAGACTCCTTGCCGGCCGACGTGTCTTAGAAGAGATTTTGTAAGACAGCTATTTCCGTTTGGGGGGGAACGTTAGGCAGACTAGGGTTAACACGATTCAGATTTCTAACGGTAGCTTCCATCGAACTTTCTATTCTTATCGAATTGAAAAATTAACTAAGTTTTGGCCAATAGAAATATCGACACTTTAGAATATTTGACTTTGATGTTTTGGGGTAGAAAATCTTAGTTTCGAAACCTCGAATTATAATGGAAACCTAGAGGCATTGCATGAAATACACGATACACCATGAATTACGATCTTGTGTACGAGAAACTCGAATTGGATTCGTTCTGTGGTAATAATATGGACGAAAGACGATAAACATTAAAGACGAATGCAACATTCGTATTTTACTTCCTATCGATCTGTTCGCTAAGGATCGCGAAGTATGACGATGTTATAAAATGGAACGATCTATAGAGGCCATTACACGACTCAATAAAACAACTCTGGCAACCTGTTACCGGTTACCGGATTATTTCGTGAATAAAACGGCGAGGTTCGCGTGCGTGTCCGTGACTTGCCTTCTTTGTACGCAAGACAGAGAGAATACATGGAAGAGGAAACGTAGACGAAGAAAGACGAGGAAAAAAGACGGATAGGTCACCGACCGGTTGTCACTGACAATTCTGTCGGGCAACAGACAAGTATGCTGACATTATTAGAGGAACTAGGCCAATAGTGCAGGTTCACTAAACTACCGACGGACTGGATTACACCTTTATTTTCGTTTGTTCCGGAACACCGGGCCCTAAAATATTTTAGGTCATTCCGCTCGACTGACCGAATTTTACAAAAGCCTCGGAGTTCGGTTAGCGCCGTTAGTCATCGAGGTTTCTTTTCCCGCACGAATTCCTTAGCTTTGTTTTTTTCCAATGTTTTTTGAACGGGTGAATCAGTCGACTGATTCACAAAAGTCGGAAAAAATTCTGGTGTTAGAATAATCTGTCTAAAATGAAATTGATTTAAAAATAAAATCTTTTAAAATTCGTTAAACTCGATACGTATATTTCAATTGCAAAAAAGAGTGAGGAACAGCGATAGTTCGAACTTGTACGAGGATCACGAAGTCTCTGAGAAATTATTTCGCCTCGAAGGCGTTCCACGATAGTAGCACAAGTCAATCATTAAACTAGCCTGTCTTATAGATTACAGTCGGCATTGAAGTCTCCGGTAGCTAAGCGGTATCATTTAGTTTTCCCTCGTACTTATTCGCGACACGCATCTTCGTCTTTATAGGTTTAGAAACAGCAGTTAATAACAGTATCGTTAACGAATATTTTCACGTTAAACAAACGATTGAAAAAAATAAACAAAGTACCAAAGTATGCGCGTAGGGTGTAAAAATTCGCGAGACGTCTGGCAGGTTAATGATGATCGATGAATCGATAAAAATATCGCCGACGATCGAGACGCGGCGACACGAACGAAATCAAGTTTGTCGATTATCGTTCTAAAAACCGTTCGTGCGCTCGTGCAATACGTGCGACGAGTCCGAAACTCGGCGCTCGAGGGCGATCCGTACGCGCATTGAAATTCCCTCCGATCTCGTCGGGCAGAATAACCGATTTTTATCGAGTACACGACTGGTTACCGGGCAACGCTCATAAACCGCATTCGACATCGGGGCACGGGCAGCCACGCAAGGAATACGAAGTATCACAAGGTAAACTCATTCGTGGTATTTCAATCGGCTGGTACAGAAACCGTTCGAAACCCGTTCGGGACCTCGAACCGTACACAACGTGTTCTTGTAAAACCGTGTCGCGCGTAATCCACTGCGACGGTCGCGTGTCTGCGACATCCTCGTAATAATGGTACTTATTATCCAACGACAATATATTGTTTATTCGTTCGTTCATTCTTTATTTAACGGGATACTTCTGTTATTATATTTATGTAATTTTTGTTTTCACCGAGTCTATTTGCTTTTCTCTCGTTGCCTCATTCATTCGAATTTCGAAATATTTCCGAAAGACGACATTTTGGATGGAAAATAAATAAGCGGAGCAAACGATAGGAATTCAAATTAAAACGTTGTATAGTTTGAATACTTTATGTCGAAGATCGAAGATCGAAGAGAATAAAATTTTTCAGAAAACAAATGTAACTTGCGCCAGTCGGAAATGATGATACGCTTGCTATTCGAAGCATACTTATATGCAGAAGAGAAAAATGATGAAATTGATGGGATTATATGTTGCAAGCAGATGAAAAGGAAAACTACGAAGGCAAAGTTGGCACTATTATTATGAATAATGATGGTACGTGAATGTTACGAAATTAAAGACCTTTCTGATCTTATCTGCGAACGATATATCGTTCGGAAGGACCGAACAAACGGACAGTCGTAATTGAACTTCTTTGTCCTCTCGGAATAGGAACGTTCGTCTTCTGAAATTCCTGGCGGAACGACGTGAATAATCTGCGGTTGTGACAGAAAACCGATCGCCCGTCTTCCATTTTCCGTGACAGTCCGTGAAAGCGCACGGAACAGATTCTGTCCGTGAAAAGAGTCCTCGTCAAAGGAAAACTGTTAAGCGCTCTTGCTCTACGTCCGACCGGCGAGTCAATGGCCGAACGTTCGAGTGAATTCCAAGCGGTTCATTCGCATTTGCGCGCACGAGCTCGCCCGTATCCAAATTCCGTGATAATCGTGGGAGGAACGACGATGTCCGCGCGCGTCGTGGCTCGAGTTTTTGAAAGATTCGGCGACGCGATACGACAAGGCGTGACGTCGAATTAGCACTTGGCGTACTGTGAAAACACGTGCGTGGAATATTAGAAACGCGCGCCGCAAATACCGTGCGAATCGTTCTTGTACGGCTGTACCCGACACGAGGAACGTTTACTATTCTATCCAAAGGAAGCCAGGATACAGAGCTTCGAACGTGAAAGGTTTCATACCTTAAAGATTTCAGTGGAACAACGAGTCCAAAGTCTGACGTCGGAAAATTCGCCGGGATCCTCGAGGAATTTTCGAATTCGAATCGAATGTACGATCGTGGACGAACGTTTAGCGGGCATGAATAATTGATCGTCTCTTTCGTGCTTCCCTAGCGCGGCGCATACGGAATTTCACGGGCCGATGGGTCGAGTCTCCGTGCTCGATATTTTTAATACCCCTTTTTCAATACCAGGCCAGGCCAGTGCCCGACGAACCGGCCTCTGGGATTCTCCTTTTTGAAACGTTATATACCGCGTCGATAGAACGCGCCTGCCCTCTTTTAATGCTCGATCGCTTTTAAACAGTTCGACGCTCAAAAGATGCGTCTCGACGTCCTAACCGATTTTTCGTTGTATCGCGTTGGTTCGACTCGCGTCAAATAAAATTAGAAATCTAAGAAGAACGATTGTCGGGTCTTGGTGTCGAATTAAAAAAGATCGAAGACGCTAAGTAGCGTTTTTTTTCGAAAAGCAACGCGTCGGTCGCGCGACTGGAATCCGTGTCATCTCTGGGTTTTTACCGTTTCGTGTGGGCCTACGTGATTCGAACGCTCGCTGAAGCGAGGACCCGAATGGAGGTCCGCGATGGGGCACGCATGTAACAGCACGAATTCTTGCCCAACATTATCCGGCTTACGGATACTTTCACTGCGATAATGGGGTGGATATATTTTTGGTCGCTTAACTCACGAAATTGGCTTTCTTAACGGCTAATGGACTGTGCATGCTTCGTTTGCTCGGAAACTGGAGTAACTTTTCAGCAACCACAACAATAACATGCGCCGCGAGTCTCGTGTAGGTTCGCCGAGACCGTCGATGCAGCTTGCGTGTCGTGCCAAGAAGTTGTGCGACATCGTTTCGAGGGGTATATTAAAGCTAATGAACCATCAGCTGCAAGAAAGCTGCATGTCTGACCGAGCAAAAACTAATATTCGCCTCTGCGAAACGGTTAGTCGTAGGAAACACGTGAAAAAGAACTGTTCGGCCGCGTACACGCTGCGGAGACGGTTATTACTCGACAGCAATTAAGTTCCGATGCAGATAATTCGAAACCTACTACCGTTCTGTTTATAACGCATAACGTTTTTGCATTTTATGCCACGCTGTCCAAGTTTTAATGGAACGACGACAAAACTCGCGATTACGACGCTCGACGTTCCGTCGAATTTAGCTGCGGTTTACGTAAGAAATCTCTCACCTTTTCTTCCTTCCGCGATTGATCGCAATCGAGCTCCTCGGAGGATCGATTCTCCACGGTTATTGCTCGCGGTTCGCGTGCCTGGGATCGCTTCTTACCCACACATCATTACTCTATTTCATTTTCGTCGCCGTGTCTAACGAGCACCGGACCCTCGCTGTTCGTCCAGCACACGGCCAGAAGACGGTCTCGGTAATTAGCGTTTAGTAATTAGCAATTAGCCGGGTGAATCGTAGGGAAGAAACCGGGTAATCAGCGTATTGTACGGAGATGATGATCCTTCCGCGGCGTAAAAAATTTGCGTATGAAAGTAGTACTCTGTTAACGGACGGAGGAATTACTTTGACGGCTACTGGTCGCGTGATCTTATCTTGTCGATGGGTAATCTCACTATACATTAAATTTGTTAAGTTAAAATTTAAATAACGTAATGTACGGCAAAGGACTTGAAACTTTTTTAAAAATATTTATCAATCGGTTTGTAAGGATTAGCTGTATTGAAAGTTGCGTGGAAGTAGCCGGCGGCGGCTAGTGGCTAAATACTGTGACCGTCAGAGTGTGAACTCACGCTTCCTTTTAATTCATTAATTTCACTTTGGAGTCCGATGGACACCATTGTTATAACTACTATTTGTAATTATGAATTACGCCTTTCAACATGTAGTATGCCAAACAAGCTAGTGTCTTATCCAATTTATAGTAACTTCTAAAGAAAATATTCGAAGTTGGTACGATTGGAACCTAAGGCATGGTAACACTGAATTGGAAACTTAGATACATCAGTCGGCTACGGTCGGTTATCGAACTCCCGTAGTCATGGAAATTCCTATCGCGGCGTGAAATAGAAACACCACCGTGGCTGTTGGAGATAATTAGTCGAGTCGCATAATTAATAGCTCGTCGGTGTTATACCCCCGCGTAGGAGGCAAGGAAAGTCGTTTATTAGAAACCCCGCGTTTCCTAGCGAGGCTGACTCTCGCGTATGCGATCAGCCACGCGCGTGCTCGTCTAAGTCGTGATCGTAGATCGTAATGCAATCGCGACTTCTCCGGCGCACCTCGACCGTGACAAATTTGTTCTCTTTATTCTCTCGCGAGCGAACAGCAGGATTGGTTCTTCAGGATGGTTTCCGTTCGTTGGGATCGTCGAACGCGCGTGCACGCTCGCCGCGGAGGAAGCTCGAGCTCGAATCTTCGTATCGCGGGGATAAAGAAAGATCAGACTTGGAAGGAATCGCGAGTCGTATTGGGTCAGACGTTTGTTGTTTGTTTCGTTTCCACGTTCTACTTGTCGTTGATACTACTTTCGTGTTTCGTGAAACGTACAGGTTACGATAGAAAAGTCGATGTTTCTTTTTTTCTTTGGTACCGTTAGATACGAAAGTCTGTCCCCTGCTACGAAACGTAAGCTATAACAGTGAACGCGTTAAGAGTGTATTAAATTTACGAATTTATGTTCGTCGAGGGGTTAACGTTAGGACTGATCTTCCTTTCTGTCTTGAACGCGACTACTCGTCGTCTTCGTCGTCGACGGGGAGAAATTCGTTTCATCCGTTCCGGGAGTTCGACGCTCGTTCGCGCGCGTCACGCGGCGTCGTCGAGAAAGGAAGAACCGTCGGGACACAAAGGGGTCCCGCGCGCCTCTATAGATTCTCCTAGTTTACATTCTTCGTTTCTGTTGGCGCGTCGCTCAGGGGAACGATCCATTATTCCGATCCCTGGAATTCCTTTTGACTCATTATGCTGGCGCGCGTTCCACCGCGGACCCCTGTTTTATATTCCGTCCAACCGGGCCCCCGCCATGGGAAAATCGATACAATTTCGACTGTCTGCCTTTGTTCGTGGACCAATGGAACGATCGGACCTCGGTTGAATCGTTGGGACCCAAGTCCCCTAGTTTCCGCGACTGTTTTTCGAGTTTGAGGAGATACGGTTTAATTCCAACGCGATTATAAACGTATAGGGGCCATGTACGTAACGATTTATCGTACTGCGATAATTGTAGAAATTATTGTACAAAAAGTCGTTACGTCTGCGTAATTTAAGGAGGTCCTCGAGATTCGTCGACTTGGTATTCACGTATCGGGCCAGGTTTGCCTCGGTATTCAGACACTGTTTCTTAATTGTACGAAGTGTTCGTGCACGTCCGAGTAGCCTTCGTGGCTGCAAGTCGACACGCATACCTATTGCACGCCGTCTTGAATTATTTAGGCCCGGGCCTCTTTGACTCCGTTCTCAAGTTCAACCGGTCCATCTTCGCGCGGATGACCCTCTCGCGGGAAAGCCTGTTAACGCGTTCACCGCGATGGTTTCCTTTTTATAGATTCTTACGTTAGACGGTACGGGACATTTGCACTCCGTACTAAATTTAAAAAAAATGCTCTGCAAATTTTGATAAAAATAGTAAGAACAATTACAGAGATATCCTCCTACCATATAACGAAGTATCGACGAAGTATGACATGCACGGCATATATGCAAGTATGTCCTGTACCGCGGTGAACGCGTTTACTATCGTTTCCCGCGATAATTCGTTTGGTCGCGGAAAGTATCGAGATCGATCGAATCGGAATTGTTTACGCGGTTTATCGAGGTCGAACGTAACAGGTGTATCCCGATCGACGTCGATCCACCCAGCGATCCTATCGATTGCGTTCGAGACTCAAGCGGATCACTTGGCGCGACCCTTACGGATTCGAGCTGCTCTTGGCTCCTCTCTTGCACATACTTCCGGTGAGAGAACACTTTTTTCAAATAAAAATATCCCGCAGCGAGGCACAGTGTCACAGTCCATAATATCCACGGGACTAGCGACGACGACGACGACGACGACGAAGAGAATGGTGGGAGCGTGCACAGTGCAACAGAATCACTGATCTTGATCACTTGGTATCACCAGATCGAGGAGAAGCCGCGAGCGTGCATACATATACCCCGAACGTACGGCGTCACTGTGTTCCACCCTTTCGCAAGCTTTTTTGCAACGCACCATAATAGTCCTCACTGTTTGAGATGAGACTTACCTATCCAGGACGGTCGTCGACGACGGACGACCCTGACGATCCTGCCCAACGACGTGATCTTCTCGGGACGCGCGACCCACTCGATCGTGAATCAGGAGGAACGCGTAAACGCTGGAATTATCGATAATCGACGGAACCTTTTCACTGACCGATAGAGGATGTCCCGACGGAAAACGTGTCCTCCGCGTTCCCGACTAATCTAATTCGCAGTGCGTAAACGTGGGGGGGGAGGATCGGTTCGTCGCGAGGACCAGGGGCACACCGAATGATTTCTCTCGCTCGTCTCTCGCACCCTCGAGCCGCGATGCGAGTTCGGAGCGTGTTCTTTCTTTCTCTCGTTCCCCAGTCCCTCTGTCTCTTCAGTCCCCTCAAAATCACCGCGACACCGCACCGAACAGAAGTGAACTACTCGTGCGCCGCCGGTTCACGGTACCTTAAATACCTTGGCAGCCGCGCCGCCGCCACCGCCGCCGCCGCCGCCGCAGCACGCCACCGCCACCACCGCTGTGCGTCGTGCGGCCCCCTACCTCAAACTCGCCCCACGCCGCGCGCGCCGATTGGCGAGGGAGAGGAGTCCGATGTGTGCCCGCCGGCTACACCGGAGCATCCTCTCTTCTCCCGACCCGTTGCTCTCCTCCTCGCTTCTCGCTCTTTCTCTCTTTCTTTCTCTATCTTTCTCTCTCTCTCTCTCTCTCTTTCACCTTTCTCCCTCCCCTCTGTCGTCTCTTCTCTCTCCGACATTCCCCTGCGTTTCTGCGTTTCTCTCCTCTTCCGTCTTCCATTTTCGCCTCCCTTTTCTCTCTCAACCACCGGGGACTCCGTCTCCGGACCCCAGTCTAGCGCGCGCCTATTCCATTTTCGAATCACCCTTCGAGCGAAGCCGATCTCCGCGGGTGCGTTTCCCTTTCGAATTTCTCGGATGCCCGCGACGATCCCGACGTCGTCGTGGATCCTCGAGGGTCGCTGCCGCGCCAGAGGACGAGTAAGAGTTACGTAGAGCCGGCAGAACCGCGCTGCGCAATCGCGGCTGCGCACACGCGCAGGAACCGCGGACTGCGCCTCGCGTCGGGCATTCGCGCTCCGCACGCCGTCGATAGAGGATCTCGTTTTCCATGGCGTTCGTTTATTCTCTTCCTTTGGCCAGGTTGTTGCGAAGTTTATCGATCGAAAGTATAGCTCAGCCAGTTTAATTAGATACCAGAAGCAGTGGTTCAAGTGCGGAGAAGTGAATGTCGGGGTTGCGGCTAGACTATCGGCTAAGCCTATAGTCTAACCAGCAATCGTATCCTGACACGCTTCGATAGAAATTAAGTCGACGAGGACGTCGAGACCGAGTCCAGGAATCTTAATTAACTTGTTGAGCTATGCATCGATTTGTTCCCCTGGTTAGACACTCTGCGGGAGATTGCGAGTAATTTAGGTCGAATCATGAAGGTTTTTAATCTGACATTCAATGGGCGAATCGAAAGTGCAGCGAAAAGTTGGAACGTTCGAATACTTGGAACGCGTCGCGAGAGATCGTCGAATGTATGATTCATGGACCGCGTATCCGGCACGTAAGGACGATGTCGAAATTATGTTAAGGTCTATCCGGCAATTCGTTTCGTGATATTTGTCAGGGAGGAGGGGAGGGATTAGCAAATGCCGTTGGATTTTCAAACTGCTGACTCATTATCGGTCAGCATTAGGGGACACGCGATCGCGAGATTCTCGAGACGAATCGCCACGCATGGCTCCCCGCGCGTTCCTAGGAAATCTTGTCTCCGAACCTTCCCCGAATTTAGGAACTCCAACCTCCGACGAATCGTTCTCTGTCGTCGGACCTATTTATTTGCTCTCTCGTCCAACATTCGGTACTTTGGGCTTTACGATCGTCACGGATTTCCTCAGGGTTCCACGAAATCGTAAGAATCCGTTCGACTCTCTGCTTACACGATCTACGGTTACATCCAAATATTCGGTAACTATAATAGGATAATATTTCATCTTATCAATTCTTAATCTATTTTCGATTTATTTTTGCGCGAATCATCCCCTCTCCGGTTGTACTACGATTGCTGGGACACCCCATACACAAGTATAGATACAGCAGTAATTAGTGGTAGGTACGGGGAAAAAAAGAAAACGTAACGGAAATGATGTATGTGTGTATACGTTGCAAGCACAAAGGAGAAAAAAAAGGAGAAACATTAATATGGAATGAATAGAACCTGTTCACTTACATACATGCAGGTTGATCAAGGCGGGTTTGTAGCGTACTATTCTGACCAGAGGAAAGACTGTTTCTTTTTTAATTACTAAATTGGAAAAAGGTAACCAGTAGAGAGAGTGGTTAGGTTCAAAGATAGTGTGTAATTATAGTCTGTAATTCCAATAACACTTAGGTTAAGTACAATTTTGGTTGTTAAAATGGCAAATAAGATGCTCGAAATTTTAAGAGACGATTCTATACGTTAAAGTAAAACGGAAATGAAGTATGATGAAGTTCCGTTTGAGGCTTTGTGCCCGAGTTATTAATTGTCAAAGATCTACGTAAATGGCGCAGAAGTGAGGGACTTATACTACTGCCGACGCTCAGACGCCGGCTAACTCGAATAAAGTAATTGTGGTGTATGCGTGTTCACGTGGGTGGTAGTTGTAGATGAATTTGTATTAAAAAACATTCATCCTCTCTATTTGACAATCCTATAGGGCGAATTTTTAAGTTTACTACCTCCGTAGGCAACCAGAGTTTTAGAGGCAATTAAGGTTTCCCAACTAATTTGGATTAGGTCTGGTTTAGGTGCTATAAAAAATGTGAAATGATTCAGGTACACTTGTAAATTTCGAAGCAGTTATTTCGACCGTTAGGTCTGAATCTTTCTTATTTTAAGCAAAGCACTAAAAACTTTCTTACCTCGTAAGAAAGCAGAAACTAGATTAGTCGACATAAAGGAAGGAAAGAAACGACGAATCGGTTTTCAGAGACTCTCAGGAAGCCACTCGACACCTCGTGTCCCGCCTCCTCGATTCCAAGCGGTGCACCTAGGTCCGAAAGGACACGTCCGCGATGCGTGTGCATCTTCTGATATATTCGCGACGCGAAGAAGTTCATCCTGAGAGGCGAGAGAGGACCGTAAAGCAAGTCGACAGAGCACGTTGGAGATATTCGAGACGCGGCGTTTCCACCTGGGTTCACCTTGGGTTCGCGTTGGTCCGGCCGACAGATGGCGGGGAATTCGGTTCAGCGAACCGCGGACGACGTAACTCTTACCTGGTGCGAACACCTTCGTCGCGGTGCAACGCGCGGATCGGTGCCATTGACACTGACATAATAACGCGGCCGTGCGCCGGGTGAAATCGCGGCGAGATCGTTTCGCGGGAAAAGATCGGCGGGCGAGGAAAACGGGACGAGGGGAAAGTGAAATTGAGAAAGAGAGGAGGACAGCGGTCGGACGGACTCACGGTGAACTTGACCCGAATCCACACGGGCTGGGAGAAAGAATCGTCGTCGTGGGCTCACCGTGGAACGGAGAAAGGAGAAAGAGCGGGATGGAGGAAATTACTTTCGATTTCAAGCTCTTGGGATCGGTTACACTTTCTCTCCCTCGCGTCTGTCCAGGCCGAGGTCGTCGTCACCGCTTCCTTCTTCCTCTTTCACGGCCAGGCGTTACGTGACTCTTCCGCGGGTCAAGGCCGGGCCTTCGATGACCCCGGCCTTGAGGCAAGTTCACGATCGATCGGTTTCACGGGCGACTTTCAACTGGATCGCGTGGAATCGTTCAGCTTTCGATGGAGGAAAGGTTCAGTAGGTTCCAAGTGGAATCAGGGGTCAGACGATAGGCCAGACGTAGATAAAATTCTTATCTAGTTACAAATTTCGAATATCATTTTTATTAAAACTTTCGTATACGACGGGTGATTTTAATGATATAGAATTTTTCTTTTTGTGTTATTCAAGAAATTAGTAGAAAAACACACTAATGTGTTAAGATACATGAAATCGAAGAATGTTTGATCGCCTGGTGAATAATTTAAATTCAGCTTGTCTCGTTTAAGTTCTCGTCTGGTAGTTCTAGTCGTAAACTCGAGCACCGCAGTCTTCCGTAAAGCTGTGACGCAACGCGACTCGCGCAACGATTTAACCGAATCGCGTGGGCGTTGCATTAACCAGCCGTGAATGCAACTTAAACAAGTGCAAGCGCGGCTCTCGAGCACGCCACTTTTCGCACCAAGTGCACAGACATTGCCGCGATCAGTCGCGAGTCGACGACCGGCCTTGCGACGTTTCATGCGCCTCTCTCGACTGCATTCCTCCGCGACGAAACATGGTTTACGGTTATTCGATAGAATATCGATCAGAAATCTTTTCGACATCGATCGACGAGTATCACGGTAACGTGAAGCCTGGTCGGAGCACATCTCGACACCATAATTATTAATGCATAGATTTTACTTTACACTACACTGATCTTTTTTCATCTTTTCTTAGATGTCGGACCTGTACAGTGTTTGTTTACATTCTCAGGTAAATCACACGCGCCAGCATCTCCCAATCTCTCCCTTGATTAAATCAAAAAGTTCGTTAACATTCTGAGAATATTCTCACTTACGGGAGAGCAATTAGGTTCAGCATCGCGATCTAATAACGGTCGTTAATAACTGTGTTTAACCATTACCGTAAACTGGTATATTCAAATGAAGAAACAATAGACTTATGGGAGCAACAGAAAGGAGCTCTACAAGAATTTTCTGACGAATATATCGTTACATTATTTTAATATACTGCTAAATTTTATTTTTATGAGGTATTTTGAAATCGCGTCGAGAATCGTAATATTCATTCCGAGCACAGGAAAAGAGAAATATCATTTCGAAGCTTTTACTTTATGTTTGAGATTATCTTTTGATTATTTCACGTTTAAAATTTATTAAAAATCTTCGATACGTGGCCATTACAAAAATGAAAAATTAATGCATTCCCGTTAAAGGACACGTACGATCCAAACGGACATAAAAAAGGACCAACGAAACGCGTGATCCTTGATTAATGCTGATTTCATGGAATTACATTTCCCAAATGGAATATTTGAAAGGAAACGTCCTGCGAGCGTGTGTTAAGAGCATTCTGCGTACACAGAGCTCCGGATGCTTGGGCTTTAAAAGCATCATCGTCCCATACTCTCCGGCCAGCCCTAGCAACGCTATTGATTTCCTTCGTCCCCCTTGCGAGAACTATCTCGCAGAATTTACCCTCTTTCGTGGAAAAGCGTCCTGAAAGTCCATGAAACTCCGTCACGTCAGGGGACAAGACATTTGCCGTGCCTCTCGAGTCGCGCGAGCGGAAGAAACTTGACGGAGACGTGGGGGGGGAAAAAACAGAACGCGAAATTGAAATATGCTTGGAGATTGCACGAACGATGCAAAGCGGTGGCGCAGTTGTCTCGAACAAATCGTATTAAGAACCGCTTAGAATTTATCGAGGCGAACGTTTCATCGTCATCTGTCTTGTTAGATCTTTGTCTTATAAGATTCGTTTAGTCGATTCAGTTTTGTCGCTGAGTAATTAATTTGAACACGTTGGGTAATAAAAGTATTTGGTCGTATTATATCGATTCTTGTTGTGCGACGAGATTAGAAAAGTTTATAGAAGATTGCAAAAGATTTAACAATTATAAACATAGTGCATTGTGTACGTAGCGATGAATGTAAACACTCGAGTGGCATGGATGCCATCACCTCTGTATTTGCACTCCATTAACTCTTAACTAGCCACGCCCATATTTATGACATAAATAAGTCTCATTGGAGTCTATTGAGAACTCGTAGTTTGTTTTTTTTTCTTAAATTCTGAATACATTTCCTTATCTTTGTCACGTGAGTGGTGTATTAAGTAAAATTTCGAAAAGTAAAATTAATCATCGACGACAGAAACCGCGGATAACAGCTAGCCTAATTATAAAAGTAGCCAATTTATTTCATGCAACAGCGCATAATGTACTCCAGCGGGGGTTCTACTTGATTTCCGCGCGTCTACTTAAGCGTTAACTCAATTTTCAGCAATATCAAAGGTCCCGAGTTAATCGAGTTTAGCTTCGCAGCTTACTGCTGTCGAAAAGTGCTCGAGAAAAAGAAAAACACTCTGCATACGAAATTTAATAATCAACGTTCCCGTTCAAATTCTCAAAAAAATTAAAATAAATAAATAGGCGTTAAATATTGATGCGTTACTTTCCGTTGCATCGTAAATTATACAAAATTTCATAATTTTATCGCCAACGGGATTTCGAGTCCAGACTCCGGGTTCCCCTTCGTTCACCCTCGCGTACATGACACACGAGCCACCCCTTGAATCGACGGCTCAGCTTGAGATTAAAGCCGTTTTTCATTTCGAGGGTGTTGTTTTGGCTGGTGACACTTCAGAAATGAGGGACGTCATTGAGGGAAAAAGTAGGAAAAGTCGAGGGGCGATTTTCCAATTACGGTGACAATTAAGATCCGAAATTAGTCCTGGCGAATGGCCATTAATTACGCCGTACGTAAAAGGATGATCATTTTTCATGGTATGTTTAATTGCATCGAGCCATTTTTGCAAATTCGAGTAGAAGTCCTTTCTGATAATCCTAATACTGTATAGTACGAATTCTATTTTCATAAACTTATTATTATATGCTTAAACAAGCGTAGCTTGAACAAGGTGTTTCGTAAAATATGAACCTCAAGTTGAATTTCAAAAACCAACAGCGATCGATCGTAGTCCAGTAAATTGCCAGAATTAATCGAGCTCCCACGTAAAAGTCGCGTCACGTAAATCCGTATGGACAATTAGATCTGGTCGTTCGCCTCGGCTTTACTCGTCCCAAGTGAAAATCTCGTTTGGACCATCTGTCTGAGGCTGGCCCGTCGATAATTCCCAGGAAAATGTCCGCCGTTTTCGATTGAAAACGCCGCGTACACGTGCGCGGAAATCTGCCAGGCGGCGGCTGATCCCGAGCGCGAACGGTGGATCCCATTTAGCTCGCAGCTGTCTCATCAGCTCATTGATCCCGATTAATTCGTGAGCGACCGATCACAAAGGACAGGAATTCCCTTTGCGGGGGTGGCTCGGGCCATGTGTCACGCTCGTAGGGGTGGTTTCTTAATTATAATTAACTTTGTTCGTAAGAAAGTACTATTTGAACTTTCGAAATACGTAGTACATTTATATTTTCGCCCAGTCCTTTGAGCCCTTTGAATCACGCAAAATGGCGTTTGCGAACGACCCAGTGCGACTCGTGATTCGCACGCGTGCATCTCTCCCAGGCGCGTAATTCCATTCGGACAGATACGCGTCAGATTTTAGGGGAAGGCCAGACACCCGTCACGCGTTAATTGCACGGTGTACTCATTAATTCCATCGATCGCTGTCTGTCTGTGCCGTGGCTCGTTGGTCATCGAGCCGGAACATATCTCCGTTGACGCGGAGCGATGAAAGCGTTTCGCGTTTTGCTCGCAAAGGCGGATTTCCGCGGTTCGATTCGCTCGATTTACGCAACCGCGGGCCAGAGGGATCGGGTGATACAAGCATATTGAAAATTTTCATTCTCGGGAGTGGGCAAATTCAAATTTCATTGAAACAAAATGTGTAAATATACTATTTTATGGTTTTGATTCTACGTTTATGACTTTTAATTTAAATTCTTAGGTCTACCGAACATTTGTGCAAAGTGTCATCAACGTTCCCACGTTAAATTAGCCGTCCCCTTAACGAGTATTTGGTCAATAAGGAATTTTATAAGTAAACGCTAAGGTAGCGTTAAGTATGCTTTAAGATTTATATTGACCCCGTCGGGGACCTATAATTAGAGAAAACTCAGCATTTTACTTTTCAACGCCTCGAAGCGTATAGCTCTGAACCTGGGTCGTAAATTATTGGCAACGATCGTCGTGGTTGTCTCGAAGGAAGGTTTGAAATTAGGTGTATTTACCTGGTCTCGGGGTTAAGTTTAGGTGCTCGAGTATAACTATTTCATTTCGACGTTTACGAGGAAATTACTCTCGCTCGACGCGGGACTCCCGGTAATTTTGAGTCATTTTACAATCTTACCATAAAAGAGAAGCTCCATGGGAATTGTGCAATGAGTAATGGTTGTCGATCATTGCGTGATTTATCGTGCCGTGGAACTGTTCGCCTCGACTCGTCGATGTTTGCTGGCTATCCGTTCGGGTTTGTTACTCTTTCAGAGACACGAACGATAACAAACTCGAATAACTAGCATACGTCGAAAAATTAAGGCGAACAGTTTCGCGGTACGATAAATCTCGCGAAGTTTAGGAGACGTATCTTGTTAATAAAAAGAAAAATAAAAAATACTGCACGAACTATTAGAATTATCCGTCGGCCTAGATCGTTTCCACATTTTCACCGTGTCTCCGTCCATTACATTCCCTTTGCACGTACGGAATGGCGTCGAACGTGGCAAATCAACCCCGCAGCTCACGTTTCACTTATTTCGAACGAAAAGAGACGTCAAGTTCAATCCGGAGTGGCCGCCCGCCCTCTCGACGTTCCTTCCGTTCGACGCTGAGAAATTGATTCGTCTTTCGGGAGGGTGATTCTGTTTACAGAAGGGCTAAGAACGGACGAACTACAGGGCGAAGGTTGATTACCGAAAGCGGGGAAAAGCAGAGCCTTTGACGCGAAGTGGATCCTCGAGGAGGCCTTGATGCGCCCGTGGTTTGTCCACGTGCCTCTTGCCTTGTTTCTCTGATTCCTTGCACCCTCTGTCGTACAGGTTGTCGTTTGATTTCAACGCGTTTCCGCTCTGTTACCGTTTCAACCTTTGTGCATGTCGACCGTGACGAGGGAAAGGACTTTGTCTCTCTCTCGAAACGCGGCCATTTGACAATCTTACCTTTGGGACACGACAAAGCTCGTGCTCGATTGTATGCTTTGCAAGGACCACCGACTGCTTTTCGACGAGAATCTGTTCGCGACTGATTAAACTCGGATTCCTTGGTGGAAATCAATTTCTCACCCTCTTGTATACGGTATAAATAACCGTAGACGCGGGAACATAATGTTTCAATTTCTAATAGATAAAGTTGAAACGTATTAAAGTTTCCTGCATCGGTGGGCATATTAATCTCCGTTTCAATTTCATCGAAAAGTTCCACCGATACTTACGAATGTTCTGTTTGCCAGGAAAATATTTCACGATGATGACTATTGATACGGCGAGAGGTATTAAAGTGCAATGAAGGGAGCACGAAGTTTCCGCTCGAGTTAGACGAACGGGCTTGAATATCATCCCCTATCATTCCGGTCCCTTTTTCATACGGAGTTTATTGTCCGATGGGGAAGCAAAGAATATTTTGCTGTAATATTTTTGGGGTCATATTTCATTTAGCGTTTGGATAGGATATATTGATGGAAACGGTGCTTTGTTTGCTATTCGGTTATAACTATCGAACCGTTCGAATGTTTATTCTGTTTAGAATTTTCGGACGTCAGACGATTTTGTTAGTTCGAACGGGAGTTCGATTTCGCGCGAAAGTCACAATCGGCAGCAAATTCTGCGAGCTCTCGACTTCATCCTTCTAATTCCGGAAATTCGATATCTCGATCGGCACGCAACTTCGACCGAGGATTCAATTCTCGGAAAAGGCCGATCGCCCGCTGCGTGTAAGTAATCGAGTCTCTCTGTTACACCATAGACCGTCGTCATGGCGCATTACAGGGTAAATCGCGGGTTAATTTTAAAAGTCGGGATTCTTGCCCTCGAACGTACCAGCTATTGAATCGATAATTTCCTGAGTGATCGTCGTTTTTTCCTTACCGTGACTGTAACTCAATCGCGATCGTCGGATAGTTGGCACGACATTTCGTTCGGAGGCAACGCTGTAAATTTTCTTCGTTCTTTCGTAAATTTAAGTACGGTTATTACACTTTTAAAAAATCTAAAACGTTCTCGAAAAAACTGTAATAAAGGAACATCTCTGGATCGATATAGGAGAACGATAAAAATATCGACGATATTGGTATCATAATGGAGCAAACTCGATCAATTTAAGGCAGGCTACGAAGGCTACTACCAGTCCATTAAACGCGCGTGGACAGCTTCGCCTGGCAAGGAAGCACAAAATACTGTTATTATTATATTTACCGTAACAAGCGGCAATTCGCATTAAATAACTGTCAGTTATTAATACTGGCAATTTTATAGAAAAAAGTGAACGATCAACGCGGTCGGTTAATTGAAAGTGTTCGCGCGCCACGGCTATCTCCGAAGGCTGACAAAAACCAGAAAGTGTAAAGTACCATTCTCGACGGGTTTTGCGAAAAGCCTGGAACAAGTCGTTCCGTGTCCTGTAATTATCCGTTTAACATCGGCGAGTAACGGAAGTAGAGCAACCTCTGGCGTTGGAAAAAAGTCTGGTAACAAAAAAAATAAAGGAGATAGATATCCGTATGGTACCGTTGCTCGAACGAAACTGTATCACCTACAGTTTCATTCATTACTGCTGAGATTTAAACGACTGCTCGAACAACCGATAGACGATCGGTTTCTTGTAATTAGCTCCTATTTCTTCCGTCGAAGCGTCACCTTTTTTTTATTAGCGACTCGATCGAACCGTTTCTACGCCGGCAGAGATTGCATTTTGCGTCTTTAAACGCGTAGCGATGTGTGTTCGGTTGAACGACACTCGTAGGTACCGTTCGATCGTTACGAATAGCTTCCCCTTCTTTCTGTTCTCTGTACCTGTGTGCGTATGTTTTTTTTCTTTTAGTCTGGGACGCTCGATCTCGGAAATATTGCTGGGTCATAAAATAAATCAACCAAAACTAGCAGTGACGAGACTTTAACGCAAAGTCCCGTTTGTCATTCCGCGATTCGGGGACAATGGGTCTCCAGTTCGTTGGGAATATCGATCGTGAACTACGGTGCCTTGAACTTGGAGTACGGTCACGAAGCGGTCACGAGATAGATCGTACGGTAGAACTTCCATTATATCTATTAATAGAGAAATAAAGACTGTTTCAGTTAGGAAATTTACGGATACTTAAGGTACTAACGAAGGTCACCTAGCAGTAGAAAGTTTTTAAAGAAAATCCTTACGACGAAGTTATTTTTCGTCGTCGTCACTTTTTTCCAATACGATACTTCCAACTAATTCCTCGGTTAATGACTCGATGGATCGATAGTTTCCATTGTATAAAATTCATTATCGCAAATCGTTAAAGCAATTTGATTATCAACGATAAGAACGTCTCCCCAGCCACGGGTGCAGAATATCCTGGGGAGTTTATAGGTGCAAATTTCAAGTCGACGATAAATATAATTTGCAAGGTTAATGACCGTTAAACTGCCTGGCTTCGCCTGACAATTATACCGAACAACATAATTCAGCGTTATTATATACGCCTGGCTGAATAGGAATCCCTGCAAAGAAACAAAGCCTTAATTGCCTCCTCGTTTCGCGTCAGACGCACTTCGCAGGAGGAATTGAAAATATATCGATCTATAGAGACTTCTCGTTCTTTAGCATTGCGATTAAATTATAAATTAGAATGAAAATTTAAGGGAATTAGATAGCACGATAAATCGTGCATAAGTAGTTAAACTAAAGCATTTAAATTGATCGTTAAAATCAAATATGTTCATTGGTTAAACAATAATATGCTTTAGCACGTTGCACGAGTCAAGGAAAATGTATGCATCGCTTCGTATTAAAAATGCTTCGAATGTAAATAAAAAATAAGGAACGTTAATGAATTTTAAAATTTCTTTGCGGTAACGTTTTACAGTTAAAATTAATTATTAAGGTGTTGTTAAGACTTGAGATTTTATTTGTTCTTGCGCTCCAGATATCATTTTATAATATAAAGTTTAGGAAACAATATGGTACTTTACATTACAAAGTCACGTTTCTTTATCTTCACACGTAATACTCGCAAAGAATTCCAACAATGAAATCGTTACGTTAACGAGGTTTCCATTGAAACTAAGAAACGTAGGTATTGTTCTTATCGGTGTTTGATCTCGCCTGATGTGCATAAATATGAACCAAAGAGGAAATAGAGAAATGTAAACGCACTCGGTAAAACGCTTGGAGTGTAAAAAAACGGGTGGTTGAATCGAGTTTACCATCACTATTTGCTCTCCTCGAGTCCAAAACTGTTATTCGAACAGTTAACGTTCGAGAGGCATACGTAGAAACTAACCGCGCGTTTCAACGTGTTTTTTTTCTTCTTCTTATTTACGCGCCTGCGGCGAAAAACTGATCGAACACCTTTCACGATAACATCCTGTTTTGTGCAATCGAAAATTATAAGCATTTATGGTATCATAATTCCCAGTAGCCTCGATTGTTCTGTTCTCCGAAACTAAATGATTATTCACGGACGATCGTTTATAAATTGTTAAATTGCTGCTTCGCTAAACGATCCTTTGCAATTTAACCAAATGCCGTCGAGCGAGTCGTTATCGAGATATCTTTTAGTTGAAACGAGTACCTCGTAAGTGCGAGTGTTTACGATTAACGTTTCTCTAAATGACAGAAGATACTACTTTAGATTCGTGCGAGATAGCACTACGAGGAATACAATAATTTAAGAAAATATGACAGGTAATTGTGGGAAAGTTTTTGAATTCTGTCACGATGCATCATCGAAGCACACTTAATAATATTTAGTTAGACGAAGATCTATGATTTTCGACAACGCGATCGGTATTCGATTCGTTTTCAGCGGGAAAACCTTTGCGTCGTTCTTGCGAATGCTCGTTGCGTCATCGAGAATAATCACAGTGAATCATTCAGGCGCCAAGGCGACCTTCGCGAACGGTCATAACACCGATCAACCGATATCGACGAGCAAGTTTTGTCCTGTGAAATTAGAAACTAATTAACCCCGTAAAAAAAGGCCTCGCTGTACTATTATTATCTCAATTTCTACAAAGGATCGAAACTTTTATCGTAAAAGTTTTGACATTATAAGTTTCAATGGGATCAGGTAAATTCTAAAATTCTAAATCACTCGCTGGATCTTCGATCTATAACCATTTCCCAGCTACGATCGATTCGCAATTTGTGACAATTTAGCGTCGTAGGTAGAAGAGCGAAGTTCTTGCAGGTGGTTTCAATCCGATAGCCAGGTGCTCTCGAAACGATTCGCGGTCGCGTTAACGCCCGGCTGTCGCGCGAATTCGCTTAGCGAAACTCGGGAAAAAAGGAAAATCGGGCGAGGGAAAAAATGAATCGAAAGGAAGAAGTTTACCGCGAATCGCGAGACCCAGCGTTCGATCGCTTCCTGTTGTGGTTTGAATCGCTGCTAGTCCCACTCCCCGCCGTCCTCGTCCCCCCCTCTCAAACGATTCTGATAAATGAGAAATTCCCGGGGCCGATTTTCCTCGGTTGTATCGACCCGAGGAACGAGTTCAGGGACCCCGACCCGAGCAGCCGTAACGTCGTTACGAGAAACACGATCCCGGCCCAAGCGAAATTGCCAGCAGTTTTTCCATCGTACCCTCCAGGCGAAACGCACGAAACCACCCTGGAACACACACGCTCTATGCGCAAGCTTGTAACTACGTATTTATGGACGTCTGCGGTTACGTTCCGAAGACGGCTCGCGTTCGAGAACGGATCGCTAATGCGAATCTCGAGAGGCCACGGAGACACCTAGGTGGACCGTTTATAAAATTTCAATTTTTTCGATTTTCATGACAGAATAGGCTCAGAAGATAGGGGTGGGTCTTGCGAACTTTCTTCTTGCACTTTCTCTTTCATCCCCCAAAGCAGGCATAGTTTAATCCCTTGACGTACGAGTTAATGTAATTTTTCAAACGTATACTATTCAATTTTATTTAAATTTATTCGTACAAGAAATGATCACGAAAAAGAGTAGATTTGTTTTACGAATACCTTGTGAATGTAAAAACCTGTTGATTTTAATACATAAGACTCGATGACCAGCGAGTAGCCTCATGATTAAACTTGTACCGAGTAAGACTCGTCATTGTACGTCAAAGGGTTAAATAAACCAACTTTCACGTTCAGTCTGCAGTTCGAGACTCGGTTTCATTCTCATTTGTAATTCACTCTCAACGTGACTCTATTACATTAAGCTGTGCGTAAAGATAGCGCATCAGCGAAAATTATCATGCATACGCAGCGCTATCCGGGCGATCTTACAACCTGTTACCCGAAACGACACATCAACGGAGAGATCTTTGGATCAAAACCAGCGAGAAAGATCTTAATAACAGTCTAGCGACCACCGATTGAAACGTTCGTTCGATCGAAACTCTCCAGCGCCAAGAGAAGAAGCTAAAATATAAAAAGTACGAAGCGAAGGGGGCGCAAGAAGCATTAATTATTAGCGACTTCGGTGCTCAAACTTCTCAGACGTTCGCTAATTTATTCAATTCTAAATCCATAAGCACCTTAGACCCCTCGGTTAGAGTTCTCCAAGATTCCAGCATCGACTCGTGTTAATAATGCACTGGATGATTCGCAACTTCGGGAATCTATCGCCTCGATTTGCACTTGGTGGACACGCGGACGTCCAGTGTGTAGATTTTCAAGCGTATCCGACGACGAAAACTGCGCGATCTCGGTGGACATAAATTTGTTCAATAGCTTGGAAGTTACGGTTCAGAATCTTTATACGTCCCGGAGACTCGGGGGGATCTTGATGTTGCTCGTTTCTCTGTTTTATCGCGAAGGTACGATCCGCTGACGCGAAGATCGCGTACATGCGGGAAAATGAGTCATCTCCGCGACCGAAGGAAATGGGATTTGAATGTGGTAGCGCGTGGAAATGCCGTGTAAAGCGGCGCGGAATGTCTACGAGGAATCGATGGAGAGGCGCGTATCGCGTGTATATTATTCGAATCGCTGTGTTTAGAGCTCGGATTAGGAGAAACGAACGATTATTTGCGAATCGTTCCGAGGATTCTAAATTTAAACCTGTCGACGATGTTCATTGTTAACGCATGAAAGAATGTTTAGACGTGTACTCGCCCTCGGGAAGTTTTCGTTTTTCAGCTCTCTACGAATGATTATTTGAAAATCTAAATTGGACGCTTTTAAACTCACATTTCTGTAAAGAAACAAAGTTTATTATTTGTACGTCTCTTTTATACGTTTTAAAAAAATTATTCGTGGATCAAAAGATCTGGTGCTCAACCGTTTCTGGCCCAAATTTACAAAGTCATCCTCGTTTCTACCTGGATATCGCGCAGGGAAGATCCAGAGATAAATCTCGTAATCGTTTTGGATAGAACGATTTTTAACGGTACCTTTTTGGCAAGATTCTTCTCTGTCCCGTTCCCTATTATCGTTAGTTCCTCTCCGTATAGGTATCGAGGCACTTCGATGTCCGTTGCATGAATTAAGCCATTATATTTCGTGCCCCATGGGGTCTCCGTAGATTATCAATCCAATCACACGGCTCGTTCGTTTTAAGAAGTTCGTGGAACGGTTTCTCGCTGTCCTTGGTACATGCTATCGTTCCGTAGCAGTTTGCAGGTTCGATTAACGAGGCAACGTTACCCCCGAGGGTTGTATTTTCGCGATTTGCCATTTTCCGAGCCGGTGCGTGGGATTCGATAACGCTGCTTGCAGGAGAACCGATTGATGGATAAATTTCAATTTTACGCTACGATCGTACGTTTCGTTCTGATAGAGAATCAAAGCTGCAAATGCAAAAAACGATACATGTTCGAAAGATTAGAATTTATTTAAAATTCCTGTTTTCTTTTGCTCAACCTGAAACGAAGTGCGAACAAAATATCAAATTATAGTTATTCATTATCGAGCGATTCGACTTGTTCTCGAGCATAGATCGATCTTTGATTTTAAATTGAATTCATTCACCGTTTCATCGAACATCTCGTGTTACGAGCACGTCCATCAAGCGTCAGTCAATGAGTTTGTTGAAGAATCGAGGCGCGAGTCGCGTGGATAATTGATAAATACACAACGACGCCAACAGCCGTGTCCGCGGATTATTATTCATTGTGCAACTTGTAGTACATTCGTGGGACATAGATATGCGATAACGCCGCAAATAATTAGTGTTGAATTATTCGTTCCGCGTGGAATATTCATTCGCGTGGCGGCGTAACACGCACCCGTTCGCTGGCTAATTTCAAGTGCAATGAATTCTCTTGCAGACCGCTCGTTCGCGCCTCGTGGCTTCTCCTCGTCATCCCTCGATATATTCTTCAATTGCAAACCATCGCGGATCATCCTTCTTTGCGTTACTATTGTTAATATACAGCGTAATTTTCAGATTTTTATTTTCACGAAGAATGTTTTCCAACGATTTGAAATAGTCCTTCGTGCCACGTCAAACGGTATTTTAGTGTCTCGAAACAGTGTCCAGGTATTCGTTAATTAGAAGCAGCGATTGATCTTGATAGACTGGCAATTGGCCAGCATTTTCCGCGAGTTACGTTCTTCTGTTTCCTCGGCGAAGCGCGATTTCGACTTCGTCTTTTCGCAGCGTGTACTGGAATGGAACGAAGGACGTGGTCGCCAACCCGTGAAAATATGGATGGCAGAATCGCCTTGTTCCTTCGCGGATGCTGAAGGCAGCGTAATTAAGCTTAGGATACGAGCTGCGCGTTAAATTCATTTGCGCAGCACTGTTGGCTAACATCTTAGCGAAATTAACGAAGGAAACGCCCAACTTGTTTCGGAGATTCTCGTTTCCTCGCCGGATAGTTCAACGATGCTCTTATTTGGCAACCTGCACGAACGTTAAATATTTGAAATGGTTATGTGAAAAAATATGCACTTTACCAAACAGTACAGTCCTTCTTTTAATCTACAATTCCTGTAATCATCTCGTGCGTTGGCTGGTTTAATAAATTTAAACAATACACAGAAGTTTAGCGAATTTCGGAGCGGGTTAACGAACTTCCAGCATTGTTTATAATTCCATTATTTCCAAGTGAATCATGTAAATTGAGACGCCTTGTTCGCGTTAAACAGCATCCCGACCATTCTCGCGCACTGTCAGCTTAAATAACTTATGAATCTCTGGTGAACTCGTGTAACGTTGTCTAATTCAACCTTAGAAAAATAAAAGTACCAAGTTGCTACTCTATTCTCAGATTTCTAATTACGCTTCAAATATAGAAATTCCATGGCCTCTTTGACAAAATGAAAAGACCAATACCATTTATTTTCAACCATCGTCGAGGGTTGATTCAGTTTCAATGTTAGGAGTGGCTCGACGCAAAAAGATGTATCTTCTCCATGAATTAATAGATCCCGATTAATTGGAAGGGAAACCACCGAAAAGAATAAAATTGCTTTCAGTACACCCAGGGAAATGGAATTAAATGGAATCTCGAAAACATTTAACGAACGCTACTTTGTCGCTTAATAAATGCCGGGCTTTCCCTTAATCCCTGGACTAAGGGTCCGAGTTCCCTGCCCGTTATTTTGCCAGGCTACGTTAAATACCGAAATAAACGATAATCCTAGTCTGGACCTATGACAACGAGGGTGCGGGTGAACGAGTATTGATTTTGGGAGGGTATCTGCTCCAGCAACTGCCGAAATTCTCCTCCCCTGTACGGACACAGAACCCGCACCGATATTACACGAAAGACATTCATCATTCGCGCGAGGCCGGTTTTAAGGCGAGAGAAGCAACATCCGGGCAAAAGGGAGCCAGTGAATCGAAATGTAATCGAATTCGAGCCCGTATCTACCACCAACGTATTTATAGACGCGAAAGGTAACACTTTTCTCGGGAAGATCCGATTTTGTTCGCGGACTGCCCTGGATTTATTGAACTCCATATTTTTGGGACCGTAGATCCACTCGCTAGTTTTATCCGCGCCGATCCGATGGAATTCTTGTTACAATTTGAGTGGATTTTATTCGGGTTTACGTGAAATTAAATTGTTTAACGTGGTGTAAGTGTTCGTACCTGATTATCGAGTGTTTTATCAAGTGTCTTCGAAACGTCTTCTTGGATTTGCAAAATAAGATTTATCGTAAGTGTAAGATTTTTCTTTCTCGTTCAAACGTGCCCCTAAGCACGAAGAATGTTAGATATTGTAATCCACTCACGTGGACGTTTTGTTCGATGTATTGTAAACATTAAGATTTATAACTGGGTATGTTTGTATTCCGGGACCCGTGCTGGAAAGTGCGAAGAAAGTAATGTATTGATCTCTGTTCTGAGAATATTTTCTTTGTTTCAGGGTTGTTCGAGCGTGCATCGATTCTCGATGAATTTCAAAGTGCGAGAAGCTTAAATCGTATTCGCATCAACTATGAAGAGCCTGCATGAATACGTAATTGTTACATTTGCAATACAATGTAGAATGAAAAATAAATGTACTATTTGCTCGCAGACACGCCAAAATGTAATATTTCAAAAGGTTTTCAGTTTGTTTTACATTTTTAATATCGTTTTTAGACAAAGAAGATCCTCGACGTGGATCAAGACATCGAAGGTTGAAGTATCGTTTCACCGACCAGGATGATCGTATGACTATCGTGCAACACAACAAAAGGCAAAAGGTAAAAGAAAAAGATGGTTATGATCGATAATAGTGACAGTGATGTATTTGATAAAAGCAGTTGTAGCGATTAAATCATCCCACGACAACAAAGATATACATATAGAAGAATTATGATTCATCGAGTTGATTACGTCTGTATCACGTGCAACGCGTACAGTTAAATGGCTCGCGGAAAGTACTATGGACACAATGTGTTCCGTTTCCTCCGCAGTACAAAAGCTCGGACGAGGAAACGTTTCGAGGATGTTCTAGGACGATTTTCTCTTATTACGGACACGCGGATTTTCCTGTCCCGTAGTTGCGATGGACAATGTCTGTCAGGAATGTCGCTTCCCTCTGTAAAACGCCGCTGGTGTTTGCCAAATGTCAGAGTCAACGAAACTCCGGACAATAATGCGAAATTCCGATGAGCGGCCGTTGCCACCTAACGAAACACCGCTGGATCGGTTGCCAATTTTTCTACGAAACGTGCCAAGTCGCGGGGGAACAGACGCTGCTGAATTGTTTAACAGATGGTGGTCGTCGCGCGAACGATAAAAATAGTAGCCAAGAAGAATGTAAAGATCCTGTATCGCTGGCACGGTTCCGCGTGCACGTCGATCACAATCGTCCCATACTCTCGATCGCGGTCGATCGAGTCTCGCGATGGTCTGGCGATGCCCGTACGCATTCCACTTGCTCGATCAGCGACGATCCAATGGAACGAATTGTCGCGAAAGGACAAACTTCTTCTGGACCGACGAGATTAGACATATTGTGAATTTATTACCAAACATTGTCGAGATAAGTAATGATTCGTAAGTTGAACATTTCTATCCTTCTCACCTGGAGGTCTTGTTTGACATTCCCTAACACGTGATATGTAACGTACAGTGATAAATATCTAGTGCTGAATTTCGCCTCCGTTGTAGACAGAGCGTTATTCACATTACTGTGTTCAATTTCGACGGGAGTATAAAATAATTATACTTTGCGACAGTAATTACAAGTAGTATTACTAGTTCAGCTTTAACGAGCATTCGAAGCGTCTATGACTAAGCAAAAGATCGTTATTTAATATGTTAATGACCTCGGTGATTTCAATGACCTTAGAGTACGATAGAGAGATAGTTTAAGTATCCTTAACCATGATTGATGTTCGTTTGAATACAGTTTTTCTAACCTTCTAAATTACCCGCGCATTAGAAGCGACTCGAAGTTAGAAATATTTCAGTCCAATAGTTTTCTCCAGATAAACGTCGCGAGTATTCAATTGTTGGGAGGCTCGAGAAGTAGACGCCTTAACTTTCTAGCGGCTGAATTACGTAAAATCGCGCGGTATGAATCATGGTCAAAGAAGCGACCTTGAGCAGCCGGTTGACGTTGATCCGACCATGGTAGCCGGGGTGCAGTAGTCGTAAAGTTGGGTCCGAATCGGCGGAACGCTTTTGCACCGTCTCACACGTTCCACGGCAATCCCGATCGGATTAGACGCACCGTTGGCGAGCGCAATGTGCCTCGCATATTTCCGTCACGCTCGGCCGATCCTCTGCCTCCTTGGCGCCAGCCGGTGCTCCGTTTCCCTCTACTCCTCCGCGAACCTAACCGCCGACTACCCCTGTCTCTTCGCCGCTCTTTGTCCGCGCGTCGCGTCGCGGTGCCAGGATCTGGTTCGATCGCAGGGGCCGGGTCGGCGAACGGAAAAATCAGCGTCGCTGATAACGAGCGACGGGAATTTAAACGACCCGGTCGGTCGTTCCTCCGTCGCTAATTCCCGGATAACGAATTTGATAGAGCCAGGGAATCGTGCAAAATCACACTGAGTAATTGCGACTCCGAACCGGTGCTTCCGGTACGGGTCGATCCGTGTACGAGGGGAGAGTACTCCGGGCAGGCCAGTTTCCTCGCTGATAAGTGGGATCCAATGCTAATTGAAATGCTCGATTAAGGCTCGAAACATACTGTCGACTCTCCGTCGCGCGACACGCTCCTGGAAACGGCGAAGGCCGTGGTTGATTCGACAGGTATAACGCACGAGATAGTGCAATTTTGCCTGCTTGGAATATTTTCGTAACATTGGAAGGTATGAAAAAATGATTCTCGGAAAAGCAAGTTGATACCAGGGGAAATGTATGCCAAGGAAGTTTCTTTCCGTGTGGACGTTACTTTCATCCATTCTTGGGCGTGCGATATTAACTTCGGTGTGATGTCGACAGTTAAGACAGGAAACATAAAAGATAACTTTCTTCGTTACAAATTGTCTTCCTGGAAGGGAAAGAAGCGATAAATTTTTACTGGAACCAATTCATCATATTCTTTAAATCGCCGGATGTGCGGTTAACGAATAAAAAGAGATTTGCACGTTTTCTTGTCAAAATGGTCTCGTGGAACAAACGTCTTAGTAGACAGAAATATTCTCAACTCTCTCTGCTGTTCTTTAAATAATAATAGAAAAGAATTGCAGAATTTAATATGTAAACAAATGGTATCTACTACGAATAACTACGCAAACGTCGAACCTATCTCTATAAATTGATGAAATATCGCGAACCAAACTGTTCCATACAGAAGTGACCTAAATTTAACGCCTCGCTAAGGATGCAAATGAAAGTCAAAATCATTATTTAAAGGTTCGAGGCGAAGAGAACGTTAGATTTTTGAGGCGCCTTTGAAATCGTCGTTTGCCAAGAGGACTCCCGGCTACATTGTATCGAAACATTCCATACCGCTAGAGGAGGCAAAAAAGCGAAGATATACCTGGCGTCGCGGTACCATACGTCTACGTGAGGCAATTTGATCTTACGTTTTTGTGAAAGCACGAGCGTTCCACGTAATGAGCGATGCTTCGCTTTTTTCTTCCCCTCCTAGGCCTTTTTTTCTTTCTCTGTTCAAGAAACACCGTTACGATTCTACAGAGGAACAGAGAGTACCGGTATCCACGAAAAGATCGCGTTCAATTTCATCGTTGAATCGAATCGATTCATCCCGGGGGCCCATTAGGCGGAATTCGCAAGTTTTACGAACGTTTATAGACCGAGTTCGAAATATTACTGTCCTCTTGATTTTTATTAGATGTTAGATCAACGTGTTGGGTTCGTTAGGCGGACATTTATGAAGAGAGTCTCAAGCGGAGTAAGAAGGGGTAATGGCAAACACTTAAGCAATAATTGCTAAAACTAAAAACGTAAGAGGCTTGTTTCCCTCGGATGCATAGCAACGACTTAAACCGGGGACCATTCAAGATTGCAGGCGATTCGCTGCCAGCGAACAGTATGACGAGACACAAAAACAGTTGCACGCTTGGAGCATGTCGTTTTTACCGGCCATTATTGCCCGCTGACCGCCACTATCCCCTATTACTGTCGTTTTCTAAGCAGTTATTATCATAATTAGTTTGTTCATTTTTCATTGGATTTCGATACGTGGTCCTGGGCGTAGGAAAGAGATCGTCGACAGCGATTAGGATTTTATTAGCCTTCTGTAAGTCGTTTATGATAAGGATATAAGGAACGCGCTATTTAGGAGCTATATCCGTCAACAATATTCATACCTCCATTAAAGCTTTCAGGTACAAATTGAGACCATAAAAGTCGCCTTATTGGCGCCTGGTGTGGAATCCTCTGGGCCCAATTTTTTTGTACCTTTTCAAACCAAGTCTCAGCATCGCGTTTTGTACAATTTGTATATGCACTTTTGTCACGATATTATATTTAAATCAAGCTACACTGAATACTCTAAAACGTAAACAAACACTGCAGTACATAAGAGTGCCTTTTTCTCTCCATGAATCGAAAAGAAATAAATTCGTTCGCGTTTACTAAGATGGTATCAATCGCCAGGTCAATTAATACAGTGAGATAAAAAAGGCTCTATAGGAACCATGATTTGTCAGTTGAACGAACACGAGGTACCCCAAATGTCTTAGCGAAAGTCGAGCAGAGAACGGTGACGATCTTCGATCGTCATGGTCGAAGAGTCTCTTTCCCCAATTTGGTTTTTGCTGGTCAGTGCCGTTCGTTCACGTGCAAACAGATGCTGGATGAATGATACTTGCGCGTTACATGCACCGGATAACGTCACGGAAGATTTAGTTACAGAGACTGGTTCTACGAACGCGGATTGCGCGTTGTTTGGGCCTCGTGATCTCGAGAAATGGCATTTGTTCCTTTTGGTTTGCCGACTTGTACAAACATTGCTTCAGATTTAATCTCCGATTTAGTGGTATTACTGTTTCGTCTATATATCTTCCTTAATGAACTTACTTAAGAGATGAAGAGCTGTTTGCCGTGTTTGATTTTTACGCTCCTATCAACGCACAGACATTCTTCCGTTGACAATGTTATTTTTAACCTTTTTTGCGCTCCGATGGCACGCTCTGCTGGTAACCATTATCGATAAGCTATCGATACCTTAATGATAGTTACCGATATATCGATAATATCGTTAAGCAATCGGCGAATTGAATAGAAGAACCGAAGCAGGATTTAACGTGTAATAAATTTCTCGCCTCTATGTACGTGGATGTACTTTGGCCCGTAATCTTGTTTCCCTGCCAGAAAGAATCCGTCCTGTTTTAGAGAATAATCATCCACTCGGAACAGAACTTGCTGCTATAGATAAATATTCGACAGCCATAATCGAATGCTTAGGAAAATCGTGTACACGGACGCGCGTTTCTACAAATAGTCGTGCAATCGGTTCTGCCCCTCGAAACGGAGTCTACTGCATAAAATCCTGCGAATCGGTAAATAGTTATCGTTTTGATAATTAAACGAATTCTTACCAGTACCTCGAATATTAATCTCAGAATTCTTTCTTACGTGTTACAGTATCGCTTCGGAGGAACTCGAATTTGCCTGCACGCCGGACAAACCAGATGATTCACAGGAAGTTCCAATGACCCAGGCGACATCCCTTCATCCTGCGTTTCTCACACCAACAAAATCAGGTTTGCGTCGTCATTCGAAGTCGACTTTAGTAACAGGCCGGAAAAACACGACCGTATTCTAATAGCTCAACCTTCACGCCTCTTCGAGGAAGATCTCGTTCGAAAAGTTCCCCTCTCGCGGTCGATTCGCTGTTGGTTGTTTATTTGTTCCGTGACTCACGAAACCGGCGCACGTCAGGTTTCTCGGTAGGAAAGGGACTTCAAGGTCCGACAAAAATATCCGCGAACCAGCAGAAAAAAAATCGACGCGCCCCGGCATCCAGTTTCCGATACCATTACGACATCGCGATGCACGGTGCGTTCGAGGGCGGTTCCGCCATTAAGCAGCGTAGAAGCTCGCGGCAGTCTTACAGCGAGGACAAAAAGAAAGGACGTAAGGACAGGTCTTGCACGATTATAATAAAATCGCAGTTTGTTCCTGGTCGGGGCCCGCGTATTCCCACAGGGCCCACTACTGGCACAGTCCACCTACCGCATTCGCCACGGTAACTCGTTGTACACTTTGCATACGCGCCGTTTCGGTCAACGGACTCGCCTAAGTGAATCTAGCACGGAAGGTGGTCGATACGAATGCCGGGATACGGTTTTGCACTCGTTAAACCTTTGGTTTGTCCCTTATAGGGGCCCACAAACTTAACGATTTATCATGCCATCCGTCGACGCGACGATACCACCCTATTCTTCGATTTTGTTGTTCGATCCTTTGCACGCAGACGCATCTGACTGAATTCCATCGTAAAGGATAATTTAAGTATCTTTACAGGATTACTTAGAAAGAAAAGAAAAATAGATTTGAAAGAATTCTTCGTTCGTTATTAACACGATCGATATACAACCGTGCCCTGTTACTGAATTTTACAATATAACTATTTATATTTCTATTTACGTCATATATCAAAGGTTTTCGAAGAATATTTTTAGCTCGAAGATAATTTTTTGACAACGGCGCTAAAAACAGACCGTCTTAATTTATCGTGTTATTTCTATACAACTCGGTAAACATTCAGATTTACGATAAGATTACACTCGAGAACCCCGATTCATCATTTCTTTTTTCCTCGTTCCGACAAATTAAACTCTGTCAACTCGATCCATAAGCGCCTGACATTTTTCATAATCTGCTAACCAAGCAGTGCTGTCAAACGACGCCTACCATATATCAGTTCGATCGTTTTAATATAGAATGGGAAATCAAAGTTCGAGTATGTGTTTTTTAAAATGGAAATTTAAATTAGGATTCATCGTAGCGACGACTATATTCTTGGAAGATGCAAACGTTCAACGTGATTCGGAAGATTGATTTAGTTAATTATTTTACTGTTGAAATGTATTATACGTACGGTAGGAAGTTGAAATAATTTTTGTTGCAATACAGAATTTATTCGACTCTTCGTTTCGACGTTTCAATTATAAGGTAGTAAGATATTCTTCAGGTATAATATATCAACCAGGCGAGCTATTCGCCGGGATAATTTAAGAGAGCACGTCAGTTTCAAGAAGCTCCAGTAAATAGTAATCGAACATATTAAAGGAATTTCAGCGAATGTTTCGCGTTATTGATATATCATTCATAAAGAAGATTATACTACCTTGTGATCGAAACGTCGTAATAAACAATTGGTTAATTATACCGTTCTAATCGATATATCGACCAAAAACTATTGAAATTTCCTACCGCTTTATTTTCTATATGCTTCTAAATAACGGTTAATAGTGTTCGAAGACGATCAAAAGCAAAGAATAGAATTTAATTCGAATTTCCTGCTTTATCGAGCAACGACAGGACGCGAATTAGGAATAGATTCTCCACTCCTTGAACAACCGTAGCGCCATGCACGAAACGGATGCAAAAACGCCTCGATTAAATTCACCATCAAATTTTATCGTCCGACAGTTATAATGAAATCCAGACGAGATTTATCGCGCCGAGAAGTGACCGTTAAACGCGAATGCGAAAAAGTAAAAAACGTGAACGTTAATGCTTGCACGCGTCGCGGGACGATGTTTCGCGAAATTTTTCATTGAACGAACCGGTGTCTCTTTAGTAAACGTTTACGAGCCAGTGAATAACATGACGAATAAAATATCCATTCCGAATAGAATTTATTTCCGGCAGCTGTGACAAATCGTTATATTTCCACGGGACAAAATTCTCAGAATGTGGCCAAAATTTTTTTTCTCCGTAGGAATTTCTAATAGAATCTTTCACGTACTCTTCGTTTAGAAAACTTTCTATGAAAAGTGAGTTTGGGTTAATTCATTTCAATTCGTACAGTTTATGAATCGAAAAAGTTTTGTAACTTGCTCAAAATATTGATGGTTCTTTGAATTTTGGCCACGTACCCGGGAAATCTGTTTCGCGACGACGTTTGCCAATCTTCCGGATGGCGATAAATTAACAAACATGCGTAAGGAACGCGTGTGCGTGCCCCTTCTTAGTTTGATGCGTCGATTAATATGGGAAACGCGTGATCGTGGTTTCGCCCATTTTTAAGTATTCCCCGACCGACTCGACCCGCCCGTTAGGATAATAATTTCAAAACGGACATAATGACATTCCGACTTCTTGGCGGCTTTCACTGACAATAGATTCTCCGGAGAACATTAACGGTCCTAGAATGCGTCGGGCACGTACCATCCTCGATTCACTGTTTCATCTTCTGCTGTTCTCTTTTACCCGTTATGGCGTTCAATTGTGCCGGTTCATCGATACGATAAAGGGGAAAATGAAACGGGAAAACAACGACAATGACGTTTGAGCTTTTGTATATTAGACATTGTTTCGTAGTCAAACCGATTATGGAGTAAGTTTAACCGGTATCCAAAGAAATTTATATGAGATCGGCTCGACAGTTTGCACGATTCCATACGGAAAAAGACTTGCTTGGATTTATTTATCTATTCAGTTATTAATTTATTAATTTTTATTTTAATACGAGGTCTATAAATATGTATTCGCCGGTGATTGATATTCTGTTGGAAATTAACCGTTGACTTCAGCATTGAAAATGGAGAAAAGAAACAACGTAACGCGAAATACTGTTGGAAAAATTAATTATCGTTAATGAGACGAATAAGTATCAACCGCGCGGAATACCAACACCGTAACCGCTGCGGAGCTGGTATTAAACTTTACAGTTTGCCGTAACGTTACTTTAATCCCGACCGGAGATGTTTGCTCTCGATAAGTAATTAAGCAGCCGACGATCACCGGCCGATAAATTGTTCATTACGACAGATTGCTCGGACAGTCACGGTACCATGAGTGTCAAAACTCAGTCGAAGGTTCATTAACACGTTTCCTCCGTGAGCTACAGTTACTCGGATGACGCTCTATCGGAGTGACTCGCTTGGAAATGGAATTTCCGTGCTCGAGATGGCTGCTGATGTAATCTCTGTCTGCCGTGAATTTAATCGGATGTACCGGAACCGCCATCGAGTCTAATTTAGATTCGTCTTCATTGGGGATCGATATCGCGATACGATCTTCTCCGGTTACGCTAACTCTGGGAAACGTGTACAGTCTACGCGCATACAATAAGACTAACAATAAGAGGATACGACAACTTCTTTGGACAATTTATCGAGCTCATAGATATAATAATTTTACACGTATTTATTCGACAAGCGTCGCGTAGAAAAATTTCGTAGTGTTTTTACACGAACCCACGATCCAACGAGCAAGATTAACGAAGCAACGTTGAATTCGCGAGCGCGACACCGCGACGAGCACCTCTTCCGTTCGACTAATCGTTAGAGTTTCCTAATCGCGCGAACGTGACATTGGCCGTGGCTGGTGGGTCCCCTTGGCGAGCGGTTAACGAGTTCGCGGGCGTTCGAGGTGTTAACACGTAGCCCGCGGTGCTAACAATGGGCTAACTGTAACCACGAACAAGGTTTCCACGGTTCTTCGTACTTTTCTTCCACGCGCATGCATGCATACACGCGCGACGCCGCTTCGCGACACGTCGCGTTTCCTCTGGTGCTCCGCCTCCATCGTCGCGTTGTTACGAAGCGAAATGAGTGCCCTCGGGCGACTGCACTTCTGACAATTTATTTTCGCCTCGGTAATAGCAGAAGAGCGCAACACGAAGGGCGAAATGTCCTTTCTCGGCGCTTCGATCATCATCGGACCCTCGATTTCACCATACGCGTTAAATTTATTTTCACCTCTGGGCAGACATTTATTTTAGATCAAGACTATTCTTTGACGATAAAACTGCGGATATTAGTTCTTTGTACCAAAGAAACAAATGTTTTTTTCTCTTTATAGGGAATCGAGTAAAGTTTTTGCAATTTTTATTAGAAATTACCGTCGAGAAATATCTTAACAGTTAACAAGTTCAGCTGATATTCGCGAAATTGGCCAAGATGCTGGACCCTAACAGAAACGTGACAAGCATTCTGTCCATTCGGTCGACCTTCGGGCAGATTTTGTTCAGGTAGCGACTAACAGTTACTTGGCCACCCTCCCTAAACTCGTTATTGTGCTTCACATTAGTAACCTAGGGACCAGACGAAGAGAAAAAGATATTGAGTGCGTTCCTTAACTCATTTATCGACCGAGTTATTTATTTCGTAGCGATTTAAGCCGTGTAAAACTTTGAGTGCTTTCAAAATCGGTATATCGATAAACGACTCTAAAGTAATGGGGCATCGAGTTAAAAAAACTGAGGTTACCAAGTTTAAATGTTTCTGGGCATGAAGCTTCGAGCACGAGACACGGAACAATCAATTTCACAGTTAGAATTCAATTCGAAGTGTCGATTAAAATACGCTGAAGCGGATAGACTCCTAGTTTGGATAGAGTGTTAATCAGAACACCTCGAAGTTATATTCTTATAACAGTTAGAAACAATTACGAGAAGCAACTAGGTTTCAATTAATATAATGATTACGTAGCCGTACCATTTAATTATAGCCACCGTATATTTCCCACTTCATCGTTTTATATAAAGTTTCTCAACTCTCTAGGCAATATCCAACTTTAACTCGATCTTTTACGTTGGAACCAGAGGTTGTAACCTTTTTCGGGATGTTTAGACCAAAGAATTACATCCTTGGTATCTTCTAAAAGTCCTTTTACCTATTTTGAGATAACCAGCTAACCTTTTTGAAAGAACACGTCCCCGAAAAATGAAAGGACTATGTTTCAAGCGACTTTTCAAATTCGACAGTTTGCTGACGTCAATCGACGGTCCACGGGGACCATAAATTAGACTGCTTTTTCCCCTCAAATACTTTCTATCGTTTCTCGTAACTTATCCCTCGCATTTCCCTTTTTTCTAACTTCGTCTCATATATCTTTCTTCTCCGATAAAACAATGTTTTCAAATTTTATCTTCGACAGAGTATTTCAGGTCCATATATCTCTCTTTTTGAGCAGCTCCAATCAGTCCTCGATCTATTTTAGTACACCTTCGTCCTTACCCTCAGAGGAACGTTGTTTTTATACAGGGTGTTCGGCCAACCCTGGGAAAAATATTAATGGGGGATTCTGGAGGCCAAAATAAGACGAAAATCAAAAATACCAATTTGTTGATGGTGGCTTCGTTAAGAAGTTATTAACGTTTAAAGTTCCGCCAGTACTGAATTTTTTTCTAGAAAGTGGATAGGATTTCGGGAGTATGTCTATTCACCAAAAATAATTGTAATTGACCCCCACAACCGAAAATAATTTTTCCAAAACGATTTGAAATTTTTTAATTTAATTGTTAATAACTTTTTAACGAAGCCTGCATCAACAAATTGGTATTCTTGGTTTTCGTCTTATTTTGGCCTCCAGAATTCCCCATTAAAATTTTTTCCAAGAGTGGCCGAACACGCTGTATACCTTATCTATCAATGAGTCGTAAAATGAAGTTGGAAACTTAGACGTAGATAGATTTTAGAGTAAATCCGAAGTCCTCGTGTAGCGTATACATTCGTTGCGTTTCCAGTTTTGCGAATAACATGGACAAATCGAAGGGAGCAACGACTCGATTGGCAGCATCAGCGATAAATCGTGAAAAGCGAGGGGAATGGTCGGCTGGGCGGAGGAACGAGCGATCTGACGCGGCGTTTCTCCTTTAGATTCTGTTAATAGAAGCGCAAAATCGGAAGGAACTGTTAACGAGGGGCACGATTGGCTGCGCGAGGCGATCGAACGGCCGCGGCACGATCCAAAGAAACAAGTGGTTTGTCGTTATTTGCACACAATGACCGCGGGGCAACCGTGGCTGCTCGTGAGTGAAAGACGAATGGCTCGGTGCACCGGCGCGCAGCTGCCGTGATTTTCAGAGACTTATTGCCGTATAGTTTTGACGGGCGCGAGATGAAGGCTCCGCGGAGACCTCCGTGGATTGAGACACGGAATCGGAGATGAATGGATCGCGATAGATGTCGAGTTTGGTCTCTGGTTGCTTTTGACAAGCGGTTCGGCGAAGCAAGGGGGATATTTCAGACGTAAGGATCCGACGATCGGTGGAATTTAAACGTTACGTTCGGTGGATGAACGAATACGGAGCGTATAGTACGAGCTTCGACGTAAATAATATTTTATTTAGAGATCTCGATCGAATAAATTAATTCCCTGCCGCAAACTTCATGGTTTCCAGAGGGACGGCGAGAGAGAAGCATGGTCGGTAACGGTATCGAGTCATGACTGGACCAAACCGCCGAAACCTGTCGCGCTCATTAATCCGTCATGTCGCGAAGAAGGCCGAGCCACGGGTAAAAACGACAACGGGGCCGCAAAGAAGACGACAAAGTGCTATCAGGAAGTGCCGCGATAATAAGAATTACCGCAAAGGTCGTCGCTGCGCCTGGCGAAGCGGGGCCAGGAAGAAGTCGAAGAACCGGCTGAAGCGTTTGTCGAATACCAACGATCCCATTTAACAAATTTTCGAGGAGACATTGGAGCCAAGAAGATTCGTACAGAGACCGGCCGAGCGTCGATAGAAAAGGAAGAAGTCTGCTGGATGAAGAAGAAGAAGAAGAGGCTTCTTGACGCGGTCCAACGTACTCGCAGGATCTTTGATCCACGGTGACGCGGTATAAATAGAAACCCGGCTCCTTCCACAGGCCAAACCACTCTCCCTCCACCACCCTTTTCTTTGCTCATCCTGCTTCTCTTGTTTCTCTACTTCGTTCTCTTCTTCTACCTTTCTCACCTTTCCCTTCGTCGTCTTCCACATTCTTCGCCTTTCCCTTCGTCTTCCTCCACAGTCTTCGAGTCTTCCCTTCTTCATTTTCCTCCCGTCCCGCGTCCTCATCGTCCTCTTCAGGGTTCTTACGCACCGTCCTTTCCCCCTTGGTCTCCCGACAGCCTGGTCGCTCGCGGTAACCTGTTATTTCAGGACTGCGAATCGCTGGGAGTTTTTGCGGGTCTCCCGACCCACGGCACTATAAATATCGAAGTTCCTTTTGCCCGTAGCTGTGCTCGTCCGTCGACGTCGGGTCCCGACCGGTGGCCAGGCGGAATCGAGGGCTCCTCCTTCCCAGAAAACAGACTCAGGCGCCTCTTCATGGCATCTGTCGCGCGACGGACCCCTCACAATTAGACAGGATCGCCAGCGCCTCGTACGTCTTCTTTCTCGGCTGAGAACACGCGGCCCCCACGGATGCCGCGATCAGAAAAACGCTGGGACGCGCGCCGTCACTCCTCCCGATCCCTCGCCCTCTCCTATCCGATGGTATTCCACCAAGATTGCTTCAATTTGCCCGGGATTGCGCATTTTGGCGGAAGGACCCTCCTCGAATACCGCCACCGAAATTCTTAACATTTTTTCGCGTATTTCCATTCCCGGTTCGCTCGGGGAAACCATTTCGTTCATTCGTCAACTTGATTTATCCGTCGATACAAAACGAATACCCGAGTTTGCTCTTGGCAGAATATGCATAAAACACGGGACACAATTATCAAACGCTTTAAATTTGAATTACTGGGATCGAAAGACTTTTTCTCGTTCTTCTAACGTTTCGACCGAAGACTTTTCGTTTTATTTTGCAGCCTTGATAATAACTTGCGACAGCCAGATAACCACGGCGGCCATCTTCTAAAAGTCGACCTTTTACCGTCGCTACCGAAACTGGTTTTACTTCTGCTTTTATTCGGTTCTGAAGTCAGTTCTGAGATCTTTTCTTATTTCGCTCGCTGAAAAATACTTATAATTTCGTAAATTAAATTTGTGTTATCGCAAATGAAACTTGAATCGAGTTTAATATAACGATCTACTTGTTCGTTCGTTTTACCAAACGCGAGTCTTGATCTTACCATCAAATTAACAAAGATATAATGAAAGTCTATTCGAGGATCGAGGTGGAAACATATTATTGTCACGTCACACAAGTTTGCAGTTGTTTTTAAACTGCTCGAAACACTGACTGCACGTTGCGTGACAATTATATTGCCATGCAAATCAGCTCACGCCTCGCGCGTCTCTCATATTCTGTGGAAACATGCTTTTAACCGTGAGCCAACTGCTCGAAACAAATGCGAAATCCTTGCAAATTTATGTGAAACCACGTAAACTGACGCGACACTAATGTGCTTTCTATACATGATTTTACTCGGAAGTTCGGAAGAAATTGTGTTTCCATCTTTAACTCCTTCCCGTATTTTAACGAGTCTGACTTGTGACAAAGATTTTGCCCAAACATAAATATCACGAGCCAGACTCGCGAACAGAAAGTCAGCTCAAACGTAAACATCACGAGCCAGGCTCGCAGCAAATCACGATCGCGATTGAGTTTTAGTTCCTATCAGTACGCCACAAGAGTCGGTCACGATTCTTACAACCTCTGTTACAAAGCAGGTTAGTATCAGTCTGGTCTGTTTACCGCGCGTTGACGCCTATCGTTTGGGCCCGGATTTCGTCGAGCTAAATGGTATTTCGCTTCGTGGTCAGAATATCTGAATCGTAGTCAGAATTGTTAAATTCTTCTGGCCTTAAATATATGATTTAGAATCATCGGTATCGGTATCCTTTCAATTATTTTTAGCGTATAATTTTTTAGGACACGGATTACATCAGAAAGCTTTTATCAGCTCCTCTTATTGGTTTCACTTTTTTCACCGTCGTGAATTTAATGCTCGACCGGGAATGGGTTGGAAATGAATTCTCAATCGATTCTGCTTTAATTAGAAGCCGAGGATAACAATTTTAGTAAAGCTAAAACGACTCTCGACCATTTTCGTTTAAGTTTATAATCCCTCACAGGGAATATTCGCAACGATTCTAATCCTCACTTTTGAGATACGGGCCGTTCGTAGTTCATGTATTTTTATCCACAACGTTTGAATTTTGCATTTTTGCTCTGTACAGCTCTTTTTTTATAACTTTCATATTTTCTACGAAATAATCGTACTTTCGCAATTCCTTGAGGCTCGTAGAATAATCTCTTGATCTCTCGTTAGAATATTACACTTGGTATTCTATTTACTGTAAGAGACTAGCAAAAGGTTGGAACCGATAACCCAAAATACCTAAACTTTTAGACACCTAGTCACGTAGGTTCGAAGAATCGTGACCGAAATTAACTAGAGAGGCAACGATCGTTGGAGGAGCCACAGTTAGTCGCGATATTCTAGTGCCGGTTCGTAGAATTCGTTCACCTGCTGTCCGAAAACTTCCTGGTGGCAACATCCTTGCAAAGGACGCAGGTACTTTCGTCGGATTCCCGCGCGGGTCGTCGAAGTCACGAAGATCGTTCCGCGCGAGCACGCGAGGATCTTCCTCGTGACTTCGCGTTCCTGCCCGGCGAAACACGATTGCCGATAATGAGCGGCGCAATTATTTCGATGTCCGTCGATGGGTCGCATAAATATTGACAAAAACGACAATTATTTTCTGCGGTTTTGCGGTGGCGCGCCGGCGTTGCACGTACAACGAGGAGAGACCGGATAACGGTCGTCGGCGTTGTATGTGCGTGGCTGATTAATAAATCCAGTTAACGGGGATTTATTTAGTCAGATAAACATCGCGCGCACTACGCCGGGGCTTATCGTAATTAAATTTACACCGCGGCTACCGATCGCGAAACTGTTCGTTCCCTGAATCTTAATTAACGACGGGATCGTGCGCGCGCGTTCGCGCTGGCAAACAGCGCTGGGAAACCTTTTCATCGATTGTCTTTGCGTCTGGGTTCGTAGAACGTTTCCTCTTGCGACCGTATTAACGCCTCTTTTACTATTTAACTGTGCGGGTAGACCCGCCATTCTCGGATCCCAAGAAAACGCTTCGTATCTTATATCGAGTCAGACTCGTGGCGCATATACGGGATGAATATGACAAGAAGGAGTAACTCTCGACAGAGATCAATTTTTGATAGTTTTCTTTGTAACTGTTCCGTTGCTTTCCAACTAATTTCAAAGTAAATCGTCAGGCGAGGGGTGGATTAAAAAATGAATCTTGTGTAACGATAATGAAATTTGTAGAGGGCGTCGAAAGCAGAGGAACTCGCGCGTCGACATGTGCAACGCGAAGCGTGTTGCGCTGCGCTCATTGTAAATGTGCGCTTGGCCTTAAAAGTGGATCCACGGTACAACAATGGAGGCCACGATCCCGAGGAAAGCCCCTTTTATCGGTGCACGACAGCATAGTTGGTTGGCGCACGGGGTAAGCACGTCCCCCGTCATTGGTATTCCACGAGCATCTTTCTGAGTAGCTCTGATTCTAGACGTAATTCACGGAATTCTCGTTTCGGACAGACCAGGAATCCCTATATTCCGGCACGTCAGACGCATCCCCGATGAGCCCCGTGTCGACGAAAATTTCGGAGAACGCTTAACCGGATTTTCCGAATTGCTTCGATTCGACCACGATACGGGACGAGGACGTATTCTTAACCTACCACCGACAGGATGGGAGAAAATTGGCTCCTGTTGATCTTTCCAAGTACTCTGTAGGTTGGTACATACACGTTAATATAGAACCATTAGTGAGGGGAGTTTCCCTTGTTCCGGGCACTTACGGTTTTTTTAAATTATTAGAAAGATATAATATTTTATGCCTTCTATACTGTTTTATTTATAATTTAGCAATATTAGGAATGAATATAAAGTTACAAAACAAATAATATTGTTATAATAGTTAATTGAAACTTTGGTCAAACTTTGATATAGAATTTGAACAGATCATTAGGTATTAGTTTATAATTTGTACAATACACTAGCATCTAATTAGACGCAACGATCAGCTGATTTTTTTAGCTATGTACGCGTGATTAGAATATGGCGAAACTTGATCACACTTTAAAGATATCGCTACTGTCCGGTACTAAGTTAGATTTTAGGGGTACTGTCCGTAAAATTCTGATATTTTTAACTATATTGTGCCATTCTAAGGGAGCAAACGAAAGTAACATAGAAGAAGAAAGAGCACCGAGACAGCCAATGATGAGACGTTTCCAGACTTGTGTTTGGATGCAAGGAAGTCATCTTGAATACCTATTGCCAAGGTAGGTACAATGTGTTCGAGAAGAACTTAGTAACTTAAACGTAACTTAAAGTAACTTAAGATACTAGGTCGAACAGGGTACGTGTTAATATAAACTTTTGTTATTGTTTTCCCACATTTGTTGTCCCACATGCTACGTCGATTGGATACAGAATAATAAAGAAGAAGGAAGCAGGAAATAATATTATAGTTATATCAGTAATATTTATGTCGATTTCGAAGCAGATATAATTGTGTCTAAGGAGGGAAACATAGCTATCTCGATCATAACTTCCCATTCATATGAAACCTTTACCACAGCAAAAATAATAAGAGTTTCTAATGAATGTCCCGAAATAAAGAGCAGCTAGTTTTCATCGTTACGCATATTACATGCTCTACATCTACTAAATCTTCCGTAAATTAGTTATTTTTGCGACTTTTACATGAATATTTTACGGGGTCATTCTTAGAATCCCCAAGCATTGAAAAGAGATAAAAAATAATATGTTCAATCCATCATAGTAGTTTGCCCCTTAAGGCAATGGTCGAGGTATTCGCTGGTTTCGTCCTAGTATGCGTCGCGGCGCCTGTTCCGCTAGGGAGCCAGGTTTCTCCGGCGCGGATCGGCGAAACCGTTACCTTGCATCCCGGTTACGCCGCATCCGGTCGGCACGTGGGTCAAGCCGGAGATTAATCAGGTCTCTTTGTCTTGTTGAACAGTCGGCCGCGGAGATAACATCGCCGATAGGCCGATGGGAAAAAGCACCGGCTCGCTGGCTCGGGTATCGGTCGATTTTATCCCCGCGGGTCCCGCGACACGGTAGTGCACCCAGAAGAAAGTCTTGTAACCGATCCATTTACCGCGATGCATACGAGTAGGCCGTGTGTATACGCGGATTAACGAGGCATGCGGCTGGCCGCGATGAAGACGGTCGGAGCAGCTTGTAAATTCTGCGATCGGGGACGCGGCAAGGGCAGCTCTCTATGAAGCATATCGCCTATTCGAACGGGTTACGGTGTTACGTTCCCGTATTTCACGGATCAAGTCACACTGGTGGCGATGAAATATCGACCTGACCCCCGGGAAACGAACAGGGAGCGTCGTGAGATCCAATTTCGACAGTCCCGCGGGATCGCCAGCAAGGAAACGATTTCTCGAAGAGAACGCGTAAAGTCTGTGTTTTTTTAGCAATCAAGCCGTGGAATAGATCGTTTATGGGAACAAAACTGCTTAGTAGATAGATCAACGCGATTCAATCATCGAACCGGTTTCCTCGATCGTCTTGGGATAGCGTGGCTTATAAATACTTAGAAAACTGAGTGAAAAGATTTTTTGCATTTGTGCTTGTACCATTAACGTTGCGTTAGAGGCGCTTCCGTTGAAATAGAAAATCATTCAAGGTGCAGATGTGGAACTACAATACAACTTTTCGTGCAACGGCGATTCTCATCGCGGAATCATCGCGATGCCTAGGCAAACGTAACTACATAATTATCGTACGTTTGCCGATAACTGCATATAATAACACACTTCTCGTGCTAGTAAAAAATCGATACGCAGCACGACTTCATAATCATGGTCTTAATTTGTACCTATTACCGCTATTAATTGTGCGTCATTATCGGTCAATGCGTTCGGACAGCCGTCGAGGTGAGCGCGGAAGTAAATTTACAAAAATAATGAATCGTACCTAGACGCGTGTAATTCTTATGATTTGCGTCAATTAAACCGAAGCGTTCGCTCTTAAAACGTAATAACCGACTACCTATTCCGTGGACATTAAGGAACGCATTAAACGAAACTGAAGGGGAAATTACAGAGTCCGCGATGGATAACGCGAGGATGCGGCTGCCGGCTGACGGCCGCGTCAAAACCCCTTCGCGCCTTCCACGATTCTGAAAAGCAACAGTTCCCCCGTTTCCCAACGATATCTAAATCAAACCTCCTAGCAATTAACGTCGAACGCTCGCCGTACGCCAGTAATTTTAACGCGTGGCTAAGATTCTCGTCGTAACAGTTAACACGTCATCGATTCTTCCGTGTTACCCGAGGCTTACGGTACCCTCTCTGGAAACGAAACGGCTTATTAAACATAATTTTTCTCAAATCTGTGCACCCGTTAGACTTTGAGCGAGGTTTTGGTGCCACGAGCCTCGGGGATATCGAATCAACAAGGTACAAAGTTATCGGAGCGTCGAGACAAGAATTCACAATTAGAAATGGGTAATAATCGGGTTGAAAAATCTGATGGATAGTGCCACTGGTTTTACACGCCTGTTTTACATAGTTATACGTCCGTAAAAGGCCAGTGGAGGCCGGCGCGACAACCTTCCAAGCTCTCCGCATCTAGGACGTCGATCCTTGGCCGCGACGCGAGGCGCTCCTTCGCGATAACTCGCTCCAATGATCCAGATCCATTTACCTAGTTTCCTGGAAACGTTGGCGAGGCGATGCACGACGACGACAGCCGCGGTGACGAGGCTCGTCGCGGACCATACGGCGGGCTAGCGGTCCCTGTTAAGCCTAGCGTACACTCGGACTCGTTGCTGGGACACTTATCGAACAATGTTACACTTTTCATGTAATTCCTCGTCCCTGAAAATGTAGCTAATCCGGTTCTGAATCCTACGACCACGTTATTCGTCGGCTGATGCATGCTCACAATGTCTTACAACGACTTATAGGCTGGAACATAGAAGCGTCTCGACCAGTATCGACCCTTAAAATTTTCAAGATTCCTAGACTGTAGTTTCAATGTTCTGCACAATAAACGTGGAGGGTTTTTCACGGCGCTTACGACTTGGCGACAACGAGCACGAGTGTGTACCGGGCTTTATTCGGTCGTGCTGGCACGCGCTTGCCTAGTCCATAATGCTTCGAAAAAAAGAAACCGCTAGACCGTCGGCCCCCTATCTAACTGGTACATCGTTTTCGAACGGACCGTTCGCCAGATTCCACGCAAGATTGCTTGACCGAGCGAACCAAGGCTGACCGCCGCGTGGCGGGTAGAAACGCGCGTGCTCCGCTCCATTCCAGTGCAGCGTGTCACCCGCACTTCCGGTAACGCCGTGCCGTACGCTTCTAGCCTCGAACGCGACGCTCTCACGGTCAAGGTCAGCTGGAAAGCCACGTCGAGGGGGACGATAATTGCCCGGCGTGGCCCGACGCGTGGGTGTGGTCGCAGAGGTTATCGAGCCGCGACGACGAACCGTGGAAACGAGCCTATCGGGTCGCGTCGATCCTGGAATTCCTAGCAATTCCGTGTCGAAACGATTCGAGACGGTTCGCGGTATCGAAAGCGGGGGAGGGCTTTGCACAATTTTATAGAGGAGACGATAAATTTTTCGACGAAAGAAAAGAAATTTCAAATCGTTCTGAAAAAATTATTTTCGGTTGCTGGGGTCAATTACAATCATTTTTGGTGAATAGACATACCCCCGAAATTCTACGCACTTCCGAGAAAAAAAATTCCTAATCAAAAGTATAATGTGTGACACAGGAATGTTTCTGTAATTTCATTTTCTGTCTCACTTCCTTTTGTCAGTAACACAAATATGGTAATGGGGGCTGTAGAGCTCTAGAAAAAAGGGCCACAAAAATACATTGGGTGTAAGGGTTACTCGTATACCTCGTTTGTGATAAAACTTTTATTTTCCAGGTTCGATAACTCATTAGTAAGCTGACACTGCCAGTCGCTAGTCAGAGAGAACGTCGAAGTTTGCTTTCAGCCAGCAGTTCCAAGAAGAGGCGGGAATAATTACGCGATAGGTATGGAACACATTTTACAATATTTATAAACGATTCACTATATTCGATTTAATAATATTCTCTGAGAAGTCCAATACTTCCAAAAGACGTACTGAAAACGTATGAAATTTCTGGTTAAAAAGTTTCTTACCTTCGCCTGGATTCGAGTTCAGGGCGATCGTTTCGCAAGTTCATTGATGGGCGTGGTTGCCCCGGAGTTATCGTGGCATGTTATCAAAATGTAGCAGTTATTTGGAGCACAGTGTCTAATTATGGGGCCGCGGACGTTTCGCATGCGTACAGGCATTCGAATTGTACGCGAAATCCTCCGCGGAATACACAAGACGATAATCCCGCGAAAATGGGAAAGATAATTCGCATAAAACAGGGTTTCACCGTTATTATTCGTTCAACGACAACGTTGGAATGCCTGTTTCGCATCATGAAAGAATAACAGCGGTACCGCGTGAGAGAAGGAACGTTTCATCGATATATTATAATAGAGAATATATAATGTGCGAATATTATTGTTTCCCGAAACAAACGAGACTAACCCGCGAGGATCGGAATTACAATATTCTCCAAACATAAGCTTTTTCGCAATTCGATTTAAATATCCTACAGACTACAGATCTATATCGAGATTGCACAATTTCAAATTCGCCGAGAACAATTTTATTTACACGTCAGCGAAAATTTATCCAGCTTTTCCTCCCTCGCGTAACCAGATTAATCAATCCATTTTCGCGACGCGATAACAAATTTCTCCCTTCGTGTATCAGAGTTCGGAGTTCGCATCGAACGATATTTTCATCTCTTGGTCGCCTTTGTCCGGGGTTCGCGCGGGGTCGAATTAATCTCGTTAGAAGGTATAATCCGATTCTTCTTTCCGCGCGCCTCGATTTCAGACCGAGTCAGGAGAGGGGACCTCCCGACGAAATCGTTATCGTTATCCTGGAAATTTCATCGAAGGTTCGGTTAATTGATTTTCTCTCCCCCGGGGGAAAAGAAGGATCCGCCGGTGACCGATCGTTGAAACGCGCGCGTACACGCCACTGCGGACGTAGACTAATAGGGACAATGATCACGTATAACATGGGGGTTGTTCGCCACGCGGTGCGAATAAATTAACGCTGAAAGACTGCGATCTAACGTTTCTGCGCGCGTTTGTACATTACATCCAGGCATTCGCTGCCAAGGAAACATTAGCACCATTTGTACTTGAACGAATAAAATTAACCTTATGCTTCCTGTTGTTGTCGCCTCCAACCATGAACGCGACTCTCCAGCCATTGATTTTAGTAAAATTTAATATAAGGTTCACTCGTTGAATCGAGTGACCATTAGTTAATTATTATCATATTTCATTCAATTTTACAATTATTCAAATTGTTTTATGAATTTTTCCCCCGTCGTTTGAGAATTTATCAAATAATCTTGTGCGTAGTCGAGACACATAATGAACGTACTGTTAAAAAAATTGACGTGTGTGCTCGCGAGGTCGGCTAAAAACTTTGCGACGCATCGGGTGAGGAGCTCGTCGGACTAAATATCCCATTAGGGCGCCGCTGTATGCACCATTAACAAACACGTGGTTTTAATTGCTATTCTACGATGCTCCAATTTCAACTGTTCCTCGAGATCTTCGACCGACATGTGCGATCTCTGGAAACTTTTCGACAAAGCACCATTGTCTCGACGTTTCTACAGAACCGTCGAAATTCTGGCGTATCTTAATCGTTCCTAAAATTCGAACGCATTCCGGACAGCCTCGTCGTTCAGCTGCACTCTGGAATTTTACCAAAGAGTCCATTGTTATTTTATCAAATTTCTCCTAATACAGAGAAGTCTCTAACCTCTGTTTCAAATTAAAAGCTTTCTTATTTATTTAGAACGGACTATTGTTTTAATATTAAAATTTTACGATTTGGTGCACGCTAAACTTCGAAATAGCGGTTGTCTGCGGTACCTTCTCTCGCACGCGAGCTCCCGAAGGAGACGCACCGCGTAATTTCGAAATTGAATCACGGGGCTCCAGAACCTCGAAGCCCAAGCCACAATCAACGAACGGTTCGCTCCGGAGGCCTCGAGCTCCCCGTAAACAATTAATCGTAAATTAATTTCACGGGCCGCGCCTCCAGCCATTTCATCAGATTTAATTCGTTTTCTACCGCTGACGGCTCCTAATACATATTCCCTCGAATATTCGGCCATCCTATGGATTATCACGCGCATAAAAGAATCCCATTGTTTCCTTCTCCCGCTCGTGGGAACCCCAGAGATAGGAAGAAGCGTCATTCCGGTAACATACGGGCGTAATTAGGTAATTATTAGACTCTGAGAATTTGATACCCCATCGCGACCCGTTCAACGGTGCTGCTATTTACCGTTTTTTCTTCCCACTTTGGAATCCCTGGCATCCCATTGTGTCTTTCGTTTGGACGTTTGTCCAAAGACCTCGTCCGCGGCGACCAATCATCGGTGTTGCGGAAACTTTATCCACGAATATTCTTCGAATTAGGTTCCTCGCTTGATAAACGTGATTTTATTTATTACGATAAATTTCCCTATCTAAAAGATTATAAATTTTTGAATATACGTATAAAAGAGACGTGCTCTGTAGATTTGCATAAGAGGGGTTGAGAGAAAATGGAGGTTCTAGCAGGAAGACGGGACACAGCAGTTTTTACAAGCACTTAGTCGACGCACGCAGTTCATACGGATTTAGCAAAAAAGAAATCCTAGAGGGGAGGAAGAGATGGACCTCCTCGGGGGCCCCTTTGATCCTGAAAATTAGCTTATAGTTTATTGCATTTTTTACTGCGCCTTTCATCTCGAGGATCTCACGCGCGCCGGCTAAAATCTCTCATCAATATGCAGGGTGGGCGAGCGTGGAAAAAATGTGGAGTGGGTAGGATGCGAAGGAAGCGAGAGACGACCGGTAACTAGAAAAGAACGACGGAGCTCGAAAGGGAGCCAAGGAAGAAAAGAGACGACGCGCTCGGATTGCGAATCGCGACGAATGAAATTCACCTTAATCTTGACTCATCAGTCGAGAAGAAAAGAGTCCTTATTAAATTACGAGCTGCGATATTTCTGAGGGAAACGGAATACTTTCGAGGGCACTTTGAAGGGAAAAGGGAATTTTAAGTACGTGTTCTTAAGTATAATATCATTTATTACTTGGGAATACCGAGGGTTGCGCGAGCGAGATCGTGGAATATTTTTTATTAAGATAGCGCTTCTTTTGGAAACCATCTTCTTTGACATATTCCGACTCGAGACGCGACGGATTTTCCGAATGCAAATAATTTAGTACTCGACACTGCGATAGCTCTGCAGGTCCAGCCATTAATAATTTAAAGTATCAATCCGTGGATATATAAAATAATATTTATGTATCACGGTGTTAATGGGGTTAACTCGCCGTGTCGAGCGCAAAGTTAATGAAAAACGGAAAGCAGCGTCGTTCTTCCCCCTCTCCCCCTGATACAGGTTATGTTAACTGGTTGTTAATTGCTGGTGCATGCGGAGCCGCGGCGCGTTAGTCACTTTCCACAGCGAAAATCGCGAAAGAAACGGCGAAGGATGTAATTTCAATCGATTTGTTACGCGCGATCCATCAAGCTCCGCGCGTCTCTCGTCCCGAGAAATGGAAAATGCGCGAGGAATCGTGGCCTCGGGTGATGAAAGAAAACGACGAAGAGCACGAGACAACTCACTCATAGTTATAAAGCAATCTGCTGCTGGCATTGCTCGGATCGCTTAGAGCGGAGACAAGTGTCGCGCATGAAACGGATACGTCGGTCGATTTGTCGCGGGACTGTTAATGTTTTTGCGAGGGACGTCGCGTTTTCTCGGATTCTCGCTAGTTACTGGCATTTAAGTCTTCACGTAACGTTTAATTATTCGCGAAGAGGCCTCTCCGTTCCTGGAATCCCAGATGTATCTCGTTCTTTGTTGCTAGACTCTCTTCGGTGGAGTCCCACGGTTCTTCGGCCCGATACCGCATCGAAACACATTTTTCTTTACTCGTTAGTAGCTGGTTTCAGAGTTCACCCGTGGAACACAGATTGTCCAAAATTTGATAATTACACCATTTTCAGTCGTAAACGATACTTAGCTAAATAAAGGCCCAGGAGAATCACAGGTCGCCATTATAATATTACGAAATAATATCGAATAACGAAAAGAGAAAAGCAATTCTTTGTTTTGTTTCGATAATTTGACGAATGTTTTCGACGTCGATCCGGCGAGATATGCAAGCTTCATCGGCCCTGACCGTTCGCACCCGAGGATCCTTCTCGCGTTTAGTCATCCAGCCCGCGGCGATCCGCGAGGAAGAGGAAGAAGAGGAAGAAACTAAGCAGCTGAGATCGCAATCGAACCGGCACGGCCACGACATCGCCGACGAATCTCGACGAAACTCGAGTTCAACCTGGCCGCCTCTGACCGGTTGGTGATGTCACTCAATATTTCCGTTTTCGAAGAATGGCCCCTGGAATGGACCTACCACGATGACGTCAACGCGTTCTCATCCCTCGGTGCAACGTCATCCGAGCTGCAAGCGATATTCTTCTCGTTCGACCGCATTTTTCGGTCGTAAAAAGCCGAGGAGTCGAGCGCAATTAGCTGGAGTCGCTTCGGATCGACCAAGATAACAGTGTCGTTTAGGGAAATATTTATGGGAGAAGGATGCAGAGAGTCGGTACTTAATAAACGCTGTTTAGTCAAATTGAATGCCGAGAGGGTGACACCATTGTCGCGAAAGCAAACAACTCCGCATCCTTGAGTTCTTACAATTTATAAATTTTCGATAGTCGAATAAATAAGTACCAAGACGAATTTTAGACTTTAGAAAGTTCTCGCTCGGAAAGAAAGTGCGTTAATTTTTATATTAGGCCGTTCCAGAGCAAACGGGACCATCGACTGTTTCTCGAAACGACTTCGTAGATGGTGTCTGTGACTTTGGTTGGTTATTAAACCGAATCTTGTCGTGTTTCAACGGTTCGAACGTCGTCCATATCGCTTAGAATCGCTATGAGAAATGAGGGACCATCAGGTTCCACGAAGTGTGGAACGTCGTACTATCAAATTTCTCGTTGGAGAACAGGTCCAGACATTTGAAATTCTTACTAGACGCCAAAGACAGTACGAAGAAGAACGTCTGTCTGAAACTCGAGTGTCTGGGCGATGGTGAGGTTTTAGAGAAGTACGAACGCTACTCGGACGTTGAATATCAGGGTCGACGATCTATTTATTTAGAATATACTCGGTAGAAAGTTTAATTTCAGTGTCCATTCTACGACACACAATTAATCACTTCCTCCGTACAAAAACGTATGACAGGCTTAACTTCTTTTTCTCGAGTACTGTAAAATATGAATTGGGATACAAGAACGTTGATTCTCGATGGGTTCCACGCATTTTGAGCGTGGGGGAAAAAGCTGACACGCATGCAAACGGCTACTTATCTACTCGGAAACTTTGAAGAGAAAAGAGAAGATTTTTTGAAGTTCAACGAGATCGTATGGGTCGTAATGGATCACTAAAAAAAAACAACTTAAATTGCTGAAATTAAGATCACATTCTCTTACATTAAAAATTATTTTTCCCCTGTTTAATTGCAATCCCCACTTTGGATAACGCTGATCCAACGATTCTCTCTTTCCTCGATTCAAGCTTTCTCGCCTCGATCCTCGGTCCTCGGCCCGTGATCCAGAGGTTTCGACCGCGTCCGTTCGTAAAACAAAGTTGTCAATTAGTCGCGAGAGCGTCGGTACGAGGCAATGGCCGGTGGCTTTCCTGTGAGATATCTTGCGAGTTGAACGACACAACAGCGCGCCGGGACCGGATGTCGTCTCACTCGCTTTGTTTCCTCTTCGCCCGCGGGTCGCGGGAAAAGACAGGCGAGGACATTGTCTGCTCGCGAAGCAATGTCAGGGCCCAGCCGCTGACGTTATTAGAACGCAAGAGGAAAAGAATTCATCGATCGATCGAGTCATCTTCGTCGATCGATTCGCCATTCGTGGAAAAAAACGATCGGTCTCGATCGATTTCATTCCGTTTGCCGGGATCGCGTGACGCGTTTTTGCCGTAAACGTCCCGATCACTTTCCGCTCGATCGATTCCATAGCGATATTTATTACGGCGTCAACGATAATGATCTCGTCGCGTTGAGATGACGAGATACTTTTATTAGCAACTCCGGAGAGTCGAGGGATGTAACGTGCGATTTCCGATGCTTTCGACGCGCTACAACTTAAACCAGCAAACCATTGTCTTCTTTTTGCGTTGTTCCTCAAAACAGTACAGGTACTATGTTGCTGTTTTCGAGATCGTTAGCTCTTCGTGCAAGTCCCGCTAATTGTAGATACTTAACAGAATTCGTTCGTGCCTTCATTAGGGAACGGGTTTCTCGTGCGCGGTTAAACAAAAACGGCAAATAAAACATTTTTCCCGCATTGTTCGGTGCGCGAGAGTTTTTACGCTTTGCGAAAGAGGTCTCCCTCGAGCAGAACATGCAATGTTTGAAGAATAACATCACCGATTGTGAAGCTAAATATTGACGTATCAATATTGTACGTGTTTGTACCCGATTATAAATCAAAATGTTTGTGACACGCAAACTATCGAGGTACACGAATTTTTTTCTCGAAACTGAATAGGGTTTCGGGGGTATGTCTATTCACCAAAAACACGAAAGTCTATAAGGTGAAAGGTGTACTCGTATACCTCGTCTGTGATTCGCGTGTCGAGTGATCTTATCGTAGATCGAAAAAGGACCGTCGCATTGGCAATCTCGCCTCGTCCATAATCTATTAAGGATCGAAGATACGTGTAATCTCGAGAACCTCCCTTGTCTCGCTCGTCAGCAGTGCGTGAATGAAACGAGGAGCTGTCGCGTGACGCGTCCCAGCGCACGCAGGACGACGTCGTCCGTCCGGCAGGCCGAGCACGAGGATGATTCATAGGACGATAGCAGGTGGAAAAAGAGAAGCGTCGAAGAAGGGAGGCGACGGCAAAGGGGGACGGATAGCCGGACAGCGTCGATGACGACGACGATGAGCGCGACGACCGAGGCGGATAGAGCCGCGATGGAGAAGAGTCTAGGGTATCATCGCCTATAAATACACGCGCAGCCTCGGGCAAGGACGTCGTTGGTTACGGAGGATGATCCTAGACGATCGTCTTACGACGATGCTGACCTCCTCGAGCGGATCGACGTGCGCCGATCAGACAGTGGAGCTCCGCTAATTGGTGTCTTCAGCAAGGCAGAAAAGGGATCCCTGGGGCCGGTAATGAAGGGTATTACCCCCAGGGATTTCAGAATCTATACGCATGCCAGCCCGTAGGAAACCGCCACGGTATTATCCCCGGATAATGACTCTTGGAACATCGTGCACGCGGAAGGGACGGAAGGATCCATGGTTCGTCGTCGATTCCCGCCCAGACCGCCGGAGTAACGGATCAATTCCGGCGGCGTCGGTTCCCTCGGCTTCCTTTTTTCGATTCTCGACGACGATTAGCGCCCGGAGACATTGTGTTGTCGCGAGAATCTCTGCCCGAATTAACGAGATTACGTCGAAACGCGCGACGCTCGACAGTTCCTCTGGAGCTCGGATCGCTCGCGGGGTGGATCGCTCGCGGTAATCGAACCATGATCTCGCGATCGCGTGCCGGTTTTTTTGGTCTTTTGCGCTCCGCTGGTCTCGTCATGCATCGAAGCACACGGAACTCGAGCGGAGATTGATGCCGGAGATCTGTTTGGTATCGAATGACGAATCCTATTCTCTTAAAATCGATCCGTGAGCAAATTTATTACTTTCTAATTAACGTGATAATCAACTCAGAATTCGAATTATAGAATTGTAATGTAACCGATACAACTGATCGAACGAACGTCGTAAATAAAACAGGTTGTTTTCGCCGTTCGTTGGTCGAATAAAATGTTGCCCGTCTCTGATTGCAGAGATATGTGGAGTAGGATTTATTTGGTCGACGTTTTTGGAACCCTCTTCAGGTCCGAAATTAATTCTAGACAGAAGGAAGAAAGGATTGCAAACCTGGGATCCGGTAACACAAACTTGCTCGATGACCAAGAATTAACTAAATTGAGGTGGTTTCTTAATTTAAATCGTTGCATTTGGTTGTATAACGTCCAATAAGAAACTTGCGAGTCAATAGTTATAGGTCAGGGCGTGAAAAGTAGGGGCATCGAATGTTTTGACAGAAATTGATGATACGAAACATTTTAGTTCACCTTGATGTGGCGAAGGTCGAAGTCGCTTTTTTCTATCTAAAATTAATTTTATACCTGTGGAAGACCTCCGAGAAAGAGAACCGAAATATCGACTAAATAAATCATACTCCCACGTCTCTGCAATTTTTATTTATTCTTATATATTAATTTGGGAGGAAGATCTGTCATGTATGTGCTACATTCATTTATTTACAAAAGAACAAGTATTCTAGTCTCTGAGTCGATTATAATTCCTCGTTGTTTCTCGTCCGATTCCAAATTTAAAAATTCAGATACAAAGAATAACGAAGACTTATATAGATACATCCATTCCTCTGTTTCATAATGTACCGTTTGAAAAATTGCGGATTTCAAGATTGTTTAATCGTTTCTATTACGTATACCGCAGAACCGCTACTTTTTACGCTAAACGTCATTAAAGCAATTAAATAGAATCACGGAATCCGTGTTGTAGAAGAGATAAAAAGTGGCGGCTGTAGTCAGAATCGAAGACGCGAATCCGTGAATTACTTATATCGATTACTATCGTCGTTTATTATCGCTGACGTAACTCACGGACTATGTTTTACACTGGACAACAACAACGCGGAGTTACGATCCTCACTTTCTACTCGCTGACGCGGTCCCCGCCAGGATGCCTCCGGGTCTTTTATTGCCACTGATGGCTGCCAGTCCGGCATTGAAATCTCCAGCGAGAACGCATTCTAAACTGTTTAATTGTCGACGACGGAAAGTTCAAATGTGACCAAAGACAGGCTGTAGATAATGGCGAAGGTTTGGGAATTTCGAACTGATCGTTTCCCGACATCTTGGATGATCCAACAGCGGATACGAATGGCGTTCGATCCCTTGGAGCATTTATCAAGCGCGATCGAGAAAAACGAAACGGTGGATGCGTCAGGATGCTGGGGCTCGATTAATCGGTGATTGAGTTGCAGGAAGACAGTCGTTTATTGGCGTAATCGATATCTTACTGGACTAATAAATACATCCTCGGAACGGCGTCGTACAATGTTCTCTTTGCACGGTTTTTTTTCTTCGTGAAATCCGCGATTCGAGGAAGAAAAGTCTTTATCGACGCAACCGTTACGTTCTTGTACGCGATACGTATCAATTCGTCTATTTTGATATTATCGTTGAACGGGTCAATCAACGTATAAATATTATCATCATGAAGACGGAATTTTGCTCTTTTGCCCGTTGATGCGTCGTCGAACGTTGCGTAATCATCGTTATTTATCTTGTTGTTTGTCTGGAAGCAAAGTCCACACACGTCGCTTAAATATAAGGCCATCGACCGACTCGCGATTAGCGGATTTCAAAGTATCCGAGTTCAGACCACTTCTTCAAATTCAATGACATTCTTGCAAATTTCTTTTCCACGATTTCTCGGCCGAACGGCCACACACCTCGAACGAGTTTATCGAATTGGAACGTTTGTTCGATGGAGAGTTAAGAACGGGAAAGTGGTCCTAATTTGAAATATCGTTTAGTTAAATTTGTTCTTGGAAACCTTCGAGTCTTCTGTAAATATCAATATTTGACAAGGAACACTTCCAAGCCCTTAAGAAGTTATGTTGCAGTTTTGATTTTCATTTGGAAGAAATTTCTATCTTACCTCTGAGACGTCGAATATTTATCAGAGAGTACCGAACATTGTTCGTTTGAGTACCGAAACAATCGCAAGGGCAAGGGTCTTCGTATTTCTCGAGAACGTACAAATCTCTTACATCTCGCTATACCTGGTTGCACACAGCTGTTGGTAATCATGGGAGGTTCAAGTTGCAACAGCAAGACAAATGTTGGGCATTTCGCGAAATCCATTTATCCGACGCGCATAATGTTGAGGCAGCGAAAGCTGGCTTAAGCACGAATAAGATATGAAGTTGCATCGTGGTTATGTGTTCCGTTTACTATCAAGAGTTAGTCACGCTTATTTACAAATTTATCATTTCCACACCCAATTCATCGTCGATGCATTAACCATTGGATGCCATTATTCTTTACGATCGTTCTGTTATCGAGCAATTTATTAGCATTTTGTTGCGACGTACAGAAATTCAGGTTTAGCTTGGGACAACTGGTACTTGGCTTTTCCATTATGAAACCTATTCGACATAGTTTAAAAATAAGAACATTTATTTTTCCGCGGGCAGTTCAGGTTTTATTTTTGCTATTTCTAAAATCAAAACGTCGAAGTTGTCGATGATGCTCTAAAAGTAACGAGCAACTCGACGGTCAATAGTCACGTGCACTCCGGTTACGTATACAGTCTCATTTTATCTTTTCCTTCGAGGGTGTTAACACTTGGACGTTTTACAAACACAGCTCGCTCGATAGCATCATAAAAACGCGCCGACCGAACAGTTTTAAGTCAAATATTAGTTCGTTAACGTATCAACAACACCTTTTCCTCCGACACTTCCGCGCCTATGACAATTGGCCATTAACTATAGTCGGAATTAACAAAAGTTTATCAAACAATAACAGATCAGTGTCCACAAATACGAATATCTAAGTCTATTATTATTTTATTTTATTTTTGATCGTTAAAAGCTATTGTGGTTTTTTTAAAATGTCAACACATTAATACAAACTCTTTTCTGGTGATTTCAATGCATGGAAATAGAACGTATCTCGCTTAAGATTGATATTCCTAATTGAATATTAAAAAGTTGAATTTGTCTCGTTCGTGAGAATGTTTCGAGCACGTTTAAAAATAAAAATGTTTCCCTTTCGACGGTTCGAGGGACTCTCCTTCTGTCTATAAGGAAACAATTTACGGTAGTTCCAGGTACAATTTGCTACCTATTCGTCGAGATGTTGCGGTGTTCCATATTACGTGCGTTTACTCTGCCATTCGCAGCATTAACGTCCATTTTCCAATGAGAAAAATTACAGTTCCACCTTGAAAGTGTTTAGGAGCGAGTGCCAGTCGATCGACCATCTATCTCAGTCGATGAACCGAGCTTTGCGTTTCGTCTCGAAATAGAAGGCGAACGACGTCACGGGAGAACCGTTGTACCAATATGCTTTCTCCGGTTATCGATTCGGGGAATGGCTCCTCTCGGCTCGTTTTCGACCAGGAAGTGTCGATGACCCCCAGAGAACGAATTAAGTAATCCCAGTGGAGACCTTTGCCTATCCGGGGAAATCCACGGGCGTTCTATGTCGAAAGAAATCGAAAGGACCTGTACCCAGCGTTCACCGCCCAAAGAGAAAGGAAAAAGGGTCAACCACCTTCTCGGTTGTGAAGTGCCCTGCCAAGAAGAATGGTGATTACTGTAATGGTAGTTCTTCTCAAAGCTCTTTTTTGGTCTCCGACTCTACGCAATGGGTCGACGACCCCGAATACTCAGGAATTTCTTCTAAATTAGTTTGCGTCTCTATGGGCGGAGTCTCTTGTTCACAATTCTTTATACTCAGTTTACTGTAGTTTACTAGACAAGTGGATCAGGGGTTGGCTAACCACGAATGCTAGCAGTAAATAGTTTCAACAGTAGCCTAGAATTTTTTAGGACAATTTTTATTAACATTCTTTGAGATTCCTCGAGGACTACCAAGCCCAAGACTGTCAGTAAACACTTTCGACAGCTCGATACGCGTTGACCGTAAGTTTGCCGTTTGCGATAGGCTTCATATTCGCAGTTTTCAGCTGTTTGGTAAAAATTCATTTGGTCGAGGGATCGTAATCGATGGCTGGAGGCTGATGTCATCGCTGTATCGGGCGTCCGTGATTCCTGTTACCGGCTGCGTCCTTTAGATCGGACCGCGATTGTCTCCGGAGAAATTAACCGTTAGATCCGGGAATCGATGGCTCGTCGCGTTTGATTTACGTCCGTCGGGGGACGGTGTTCCGAGAGGTTCCGTGAAATCCGCGGCGGAAAAAGATCGGGTTGGCGTGCACGAAACCGCCGCTCGCCGTGAAATAAGTTAATCGCGGTGTAATTGAAATATTTCTTGTCGCCCCGTTTGGCCGTTCCCCGTTGGTGGCGAGCCTTATTTATTGCTCGATGAATTATGAAGAAGCCGCGAGAAACGTGGACACCTCCTAGGTAGGGCTCGGTTTATTTATTAACCCCTTCGATGGTGAACATCATAGCTCAGAACGTTGTTCAGGCGAGCGGCGAGCTAATGCGCACCGTGGAAGTGAATACTTTATCGTTCGACTTGAGGCGCAGATAGCGCACTAACTAAGTGTACTATAAGCTGTTTACCAGACATTTTTTCGATGTTACGGTGATCAATGAAAAGAGGGAAAATTTATCGCGCGGATAAAGGGAATATTATATCCTTCGATTCCGCGAGGGTTAATTGCCACGCATTAATTTACATAAAACCGCGAGATTTACGGCCACGTGGCCGGACAAATTGTTGGGAAAAGACTCACCTGGACTTGGGAACCTCCTCGGCTCTACGAAAGGAATATTTAATACTTCTGCGAACCGGAGAGTCGTCGAGTAAAAATGAAATCAAAACGATAGTGTATTTTTCGTGTAACCTAATCGATAATACCGAGCAATTCTATATTGCTTCTTCCAGTGGCTAGCAGTCGCTATTGTTTTTAGCAGCGTGCCGGAACTAACGATTCGCCTCGCTCGAGACAATTCAGCGACGAGAAGTCGTAGAAGAGTCTGGCTTCAAAAAAGGTAATTGGCCCCGTGGCGGGCGGCGGGGTCGCGTACATAGTTCTGTTTCTGAAATAGTAATCAGTGTCAAGTTGCAGCCTTTGACGGATTGACGAGGGCTCGTAAACTTTCTTTCGCGGCGCGACACGTGAAGTCACGGTTTGGGTCTACTGAAGCCGCCGCGAACCACCCACCGCGAGCAACCGTGGCTCTAGTTCGTCCCGTGTTTACGCTGCTCCGAATTAGGTTCGATGACACGGGACGAACACGATCTAAAATTTTCTCCATCGACGCTACGTGGTTATTTTCGTACGCGAGACGGATCCTCCCATGTCCGCTTAATTTGAAAGGGAAGCTTCCGTCGTCGCTGAATCGCGCAATTATTAACAGGAGACGTCTGCGTCTAATAATAACGCAGTAATGATTCTTAAAATGAACATTGGCACGTTCATCTTTCGTAGAGACACCAGTTTTTTAAACCTCGTCTTTCACTGGCTCCAAGGATGATATAGATGTTCATTTTACGAATCATTACTGTACCGTGACCAAAGTTCTAAAGAAACTATCGCGTTTAGCGTTTATTAGGGAAGTTACCGGAATATATTCGAACGGTTCGAGAACGGACCATTTTTATTCAGGAAAGGAACCGATAGCCAGTTTCGTTCGCGAATTCGCGAGCCGAAGCGAGTCCCATAGAACGAAGGGAGCATTAAATACCGTTCTTCGCGACGATATATCTCCGGCGGTTACGCATTTCGTGGTCGAGTATTTGGTTACAGACCGCGTAGCAATCTTCTTGATTCACGAGACAAGTCGCGCTAAACGACGTCGTTCAATTATATTTATATTTTTGCTAACGGCCCATTCCGCGGGGATCGTGCACCGCCTGGGCAAACCCGGTTCTTCCTTTTCCCACTGAAATATCGATGCCGCTGGCGGCGTACGCGCATCCAAAAAAAAAAGAAAAATACGGGAGTCTCCGAGAGGGCAGCAGTCCCGATTCCTCACGGAAATGCATCAAGATGCACGTCATAATCCGGCTCTCGCGGAACACGTTTCTTTCCGCGTTTCACCCGATGTTGCATGGATACGACATGCTTCGGGGAGGGGTCGCCGATTTTCGAGCTCCTTTTTCGTGGCTGGCAAACGGGCCCGCGGTCGGACAATTTCTTTTTACGCGCTGCAGCCCGGTTGCATTCAAACGGCGCGCTCACCGGTTTTGGAAAAAATTGTAAAAGCGCGTGCACATCTGCCAAACGACATAAAACCTTACGACAAAAAGGTAACAGCGACTGGTCAGCGATTTTCTGGAGCAGTGTTTCTGGAATTTTTCCTGTCCCCTTTTATTTATTTATTATACCGGTAAAACACCATCGGTGTACAAGAGAAAATATAACGATACTTTTATATAATATAGAATAAAATAGAGTATTAACTTTAGATTCCTAACTTCCGTCTATAACGTCCAAATTACGTCGGATCGTCAGTTCATAAACGAGTGTTTTACACCGAGATCTAGGCGAGCGAAGGCTGCGTGCTAGTTTTAGAACGAATGTAAAAATTTTACTCGTCGACAGTAAATGAAATTTGCTCGACTCTGTACCATTGATGATTTGGTAGAAAGGGCTGAAAGAGAAAAACGCGACTCCACGTATCGTTACCGTTCAAAAAGCGTGTCTAATTACTTTACAGCGGTAATAATGTCTTGTAATATTCCGACTTTTGTATATGATATTAAAAACTCGTATCCATAAGAGCTCGTCTACGAGACATCAAAGAATTATTTCCAACGGTGCGTCCACCAGTCTTACTCTTGATAGCATCTCTTAAGGGCAGACCTCTGCGGTGGACATCGGGCATTAGTGGTACGGGCAAGAACTATGCGAGGGAACGACGACCGTTCCTATCCACCGATCGTTTCTTTCCGTCCGACAAGCGAAAAGAATCCCGCGGCGAGGCGCGCGAGCTTCCTGTGGGAGGTTAAAAGCTAAAGACACGCAGCCGCGTGCAAGAAACAGGATTCTGAAGCTTAATGACAACTCGGGGTGTCACGGTACGCGACGCTGTTATTGAAAACGCCAATGATCTTACTCGTCGATAACGGTCCCTCGAGATTGCTTTTAGATAACGCTGCCAGAGGATAATCGTGGCTGTCCCGATGAAGTTGTACGGACGGCAGCGATGCTTGGAAAAATCGACAGGAATCGGGATATCCTACCTAGGTGTCCGACGTCCACGTTTCTTGCCTCGACTCCGCGCATTAATCATACGCTCGCAAACGCTCCAACTGTCCCCGGCGATTGGACATTAACCCTAGAAATACCATTCCGCGAACCACTGCGTTCTATCGCATAAAATTACAGAAATATTATTTCAATTTTCAAAATTTCAAGTACTTTCTTCGAATAATTTCATTTTAGATTAATCAACCCTGATCCTACTGTTTGAGTAAAGTTTGCACGTTATAAATTTGTGGGCTAAATCTCCAGTTAGTGAAACTTGGTACCCAAAGTTCCTATACGATTAAGATTAAAATAAATCTCTGTCATGCGATCGAGTTTGAGTCTGTCAAAGACCATCGAGTTCTGGCAGCTTCGAAGCTAATTTGCAGGTTTCTGGCGAAACCTGCAGGAAGCGATAAAAGGCAGACGAACGTTGTAAAATCAACACCGAGAATAGACAGGGCGTTTAACGTCGTTGAATCGATAAACAAATCCCCGATCGTTTGACCGCGCGTGTTTGATCGTTCAACCCCCGCGCGTAAAAGGAACTCCGATGCTTGTCGCTCTATTTTACCGTCCAGGTCCGACCGATTCCTCGCATAACTAGCTCAACTGTTGCGTGTACCCGCCCACGCGAAACCCGTTTCCACTTCCTGATCGAGATTGCCGGGCGTCGTCGCGTGCGGGCCGACGCAACAGGGAAAATCCGCGACGCCTGGCCGCGTCGAGTAATTTGTACGCCCAGCCGGCGTTACTTACGAACGCGTCCACGTATAATAAAAGCAAGAGCGTATCAATTATCGAATTACAACGAGTGGGCGCGCAACGGCGACTCTCGGAACGGAGACCTCGACGTTACGCTCATTCGGAGACGTCGACGCCCGATAAAAGTGTCGAAAGCCCAGCGTCGATTACTTCCAAGGATTCACGATGCTTCTTTTTGTATTAATTACTTACAATTTCTCAGATGGACATTTGGTAAATTCTTTTAGTAGCACGTGGGTGACAGTCCCTATTGAGATTTCACTGCAAAATAGTTCTATGTATCTTATCATTGCAAATTTTCCATCTCGAAAATGAACAGTGTTTCGGTCGAAACGCTTTTGCTTGGACGACAGATGTATTTCGATGCAGTTTGAAACGCCTAAAATAATTATTCAAACGTCGATGTCTTAGGAAAGTCCACGTTCGCGTTCCATAAATTTTCACGAAAAAGAAACGGCAATGATTACCTAAATGATCCTCCTCCGGTGGAATTTCAACATCGAAGCGTTCTCTGTCGGTAGCAGGATCGCAACGACTTCTTCCCAGCTATTTGCACTCGAACATAGATCACTGTTATCAATTGATTCTGAACTTAATTGGAACAGCGACTGATCCGAAAGGATTACGCGCGGCGATTGCATAAATCCGTCGCGATTCCGCTCGGAACGCAGGCGATCGAGAGGAGAACAGCGCGGACACGGAAAGACAGATCGACCAAACGACGGGCACTCGATGTACGGCGATGTTCGACGAGGAATGCCAAGCCGGTCCTGAGCTAACCTTCCGACTACCGGTAGTCCTCGTGTGTTCCAGCAGGATCGAAGGAATTTAATGGAACCTAATGGTTATAGCATCCGTGGTTCAAGACTCGAGGGAGTCATGCGCGTTCTCTTCTCTGCTTGAATTATACTCTTTATTGTTAGCTATCGGAGCCGATGGTCCCATTAAAAACCTCGACTCAGGAATAGAACCATCCTACGAACCGAAACGAGATCGTTTCAACTTGTTACTCAAAACCTGTGTGCTTGTGATTTCCCTCTAACTCGTACTACCTCTTCCCGGTTCGAACGAAGTTTTGTTTGATCGTTCATCGTGTTCCTATAGAAACTATAAGCTACTTAGTTTGGGGAAATATTAGCTACGCAGTAAGAATTATAATAAAACTACTGCTGGATTTTTCTCAGAGATTTTTCAGTGCACTTGATTCCCGTAATAGTATTTATAGAGGATACTGGTATATTGGAAAATGGCCAGGAAATAATGCCAATATGGACGCCGTGAGAACTGGGCAAACTAGAATGTATGACTTGCAACGTAGATTTAGCTCGAAGGCAAACCGCTCGTACTGTTATTTAGGCGAATCAATTACCCGAACGTTGTTTTTATATAATCGTTGGGAATATTTACGAGGATCGCGTAAGACGATAGATAAATCGCGATGGAAAGGGTTAAAGGGTTCGTGGAAGGAATTACGAAGGTCGAGGAGTCTACGAATTTCAAATACGAGCCCTGCGAAACGGCGGGTCGCGCGAGTCGACTGCCAGGTGAATTTATTCCGAGCCGTTAACAGAGAAACCGTCTAATTGCGGGAGAAGTTAAAGCCGCGCAAGCTCGCGGTGTACGCGAATTCCAGGAAGGTTCGGTACATTTAATAGAATCTAACGAGTATAGCTACGGAGGTTAAAGGCTCGGGGACTTGACGCTTGTTCCGTTGAAAGGACAACCGTCCTGTGAATGGAGACTTAAATACGTGTCCCGTTAGAACGCGGCACTACTGAATCTGGGACCGAGTACTGGGACTCTACGGAGAGACTTCGCATATTTTCCTTTCGTACAACTTGCGGTTTTCACGCGGAAAAATTTCCCTTCGCAATTACCACGAACTTTACTTCCCGCTACTTCGTTATGGCCATCGGTATGTGGAACGAGAAATAGTGGAATCATGATTTTCATTAACCTTTTAAAAATACGTTTACGGTAAATCGCGACCCATTTCGTTGGTTCGCGATGTCACGCAGAACCTCTTATCGTCCGTTCGATACGACCGACGATTCATTGTTTTCGTATTATTTTTCATTATCGAGGAACCGAGTCTCTGTTCCGATTCGATCTTTTAATGGATCGATTTATCCGTATACCGTGTTTCGTGGCACGTTCGTCCGTTCGACGAGAGTATTTAAGACGCGACAAATGTTGCGTAACGTTCAGAGAAATTCTAGAGCTGCTCAATATTGCTGGCAATCTGTCGTAGCAATATAGAGTCGTGCGTGAAATGGACTGTTCGCGATTGTCATTCGTGGAACGACACAGAAAATCGCGACTGGCAGAAAGTAGGCGCCTTCTGATTCCTGGCGAAACGCCAGGAGCAACGCGATCCCACACTCCGGACTTCCAGGAGCCGTGCCACTGGAAAGAAGCCCCGGTATCGATCTCTCGAAATAGTCTACCGTAGAAAAGTGTCTTGGGCGTGTTTGGACAACGGACACGCTGATAAATAGGAGAGTCACGTCTTGGAAGCTATGCAAGTTCTCCCGCCGATCCAACGATCGAACGTAACGATCCCCTCGATAAGCAATCTAATTGATAATCGAACGCTGATATAGAAATTCACGTTACAAAGGTCGAGGTTCTTTTACTCTTCTAAATACTCCCTTTAGTTTCACGATGTTTATAATTTGTATTATTATTTGAATATTTCTCTGTTTCGCACTTGACAATCTCTATATTTTTAAACCTTAAGTTCGAAGTGGGTGTCAGGCACTCTCGATCTATTATCTTTCGTCCTCTTTTGTTCAAAGGACTATCATTTATTTCTTTAGCGCCGTTGATCATCACTTTATTTTTCCATAAAATTTAAATTTAACCTTTAACACGCTTTCTTCGTTTATTTCTTCAACCCCATTAACCACTTCATCAATCTTCCTTCAACCCTGATCTAACACTTGACACGAAGGCCGCTTGATTTATTTCTCGGACCTCGTGGCCTATTTCTTCCTCCGAGTCCAAGCGTTACACACGCTATAGCTCCGAAACAGCATCCTTCGATCTTATAAAAAAAAAAGAGCATCTATAAATATTACGTAACTTAATGTCCACATAAATCGTCCAAACGAAACTCGTATCAGAAAAGTAACGACCCGTTATAAAATATTCAGTCGGAGCAGCGTCGAGGAGCACCAAACAGAACGAAAAATTGGTGGCGTCGAGTCGACCACAATTTATGTCCGACTACTCTTCCGCGTTGCATCGATTACGCACGAATATTTACGTGGAGCGTAATTACGCGTGCTCCACATACGAGCGATCGCCGCGTTAAAAGGTGAATTCCCATCGTAAACCTGGTCGACGTTGGTCCGCGACCAGTCGCTAGAAAGATAATTTTATTACTAAATTACTTCCACTTACAATAACTGTCGACCGTTACTTGACAGGGGTTTATCTCTATAGAGAAGTAATATAGTCGGTCGAGTTTCTCTTTTTCCGCGGCGAAACGACTATCAGCATAAGAGAATTTATATATCTTCCACGCCCAGGCTCGAAACGAATCCTTTCAGTAGCGTCTCGAAAGCGCGAGTCAAACTTTTAATCTCTCGCGGATCGGGAAAATTTACTTCCTATTAATTCTCGAATGGAAACGTTACGAAAATAAGTACCAGGCCAAATTTTAAGTTATATAGTTATGCAGAAAATGGTTTTTATTAAAAGCTAAGTCGGTTGAAAGATATCTCTGCCCGCAAGATGGTGGCGGGCGTAACTTCGTTCGAGATTAAAATATATCGAATATTTCGCGGACGAGTCGATGGAAAGGTAATTTTATTACTAAATTACTTCCACTTACGATAACTACCGACCGTTACTCGACAGGGGTACGTCTTTATAAAGAAGTAATAATTAGTCGAGTTTCTCTTTTTTCCGTCAGAGGAACGAAAGGAGCATTAGCATCCGTCGAGCGCCTCGCAAGCGTAATCTCTCGGACACCTCTTGACCGCGTCTATCGCGGACAGGTTGCTTCCCAGGCGTCCGCCTCTATGCTCGATGATGAATCCAGTCATTAGTTTGATCCCCGTCCGTGCGTTCGATCGTCGTGCGGCGTCAGAATGATTAGCTGGGCCTGGCGTCGAGCGTTGCGCCGTCGTTACCGTTCGCGGAGCACGGGGGTTAACGAGTCTCCGCGTCCCCGGTCATTGGGGTTACTTCTTTATCGCAGCGGGATGCTGGAGCTCTCCTCTCTGTCACTCGTTTTTCACTGTCTCGTTTTCACATCGCTGAACTCAATCAACTTTCCACGAATCGCCGCTCCGAACCGCTCGCGGATCGCCTCGACGTTCTTTTCCTTCGTCGTTCGGGTACCGTTCCAGAATAAATTCTTTTTCTTCTCTTATTGACCATTCGAACTTATTAACCATACGTACAAATTTTAATTTGTAATTTACATTCTTCGAATTTTTACCTTTGGCAATTGGAAACCTTAAGCTAAAAAACCTTAATCGAAAAGTCGATGAAAACTTTACGCGAGAAAAGTTTGTAGAAAAATGTCTAAAGAAGAATTCCTGATTTTTGATGAGGGTAAAAATTATAGTCGTCAGGCCCAAGATTTCTTTTCACAGTTCCCTGTTTCGTAAATCTTCCCTGTAGTTGGGGACCAGAATACAACTACAGTAACCCCTGCTTGTCGTAAGAGGCGACTAAAAGGGGCCAATTCAACGACTGAAACACAATTTCATAAACAGCGTCGTAAGTTGAACGTATGTAAAACTAAGAGAGTTTGATTCGAGGAGACGTTTATATCTCTGAAAGCCATTTAGATCGTTATTTATATTCGCGAACAGGAAATATTTCTGAGATAATAACAGTTCGCTAACTCCATTACTAATTATGAATTTACAAATTTCCGTGAATTATGTCATCGAACAGGAAGCTGAAATAGTATTGCTAATGAGAAAGGAAGATCAGGTAGGACAGCGCGATCGATAAATCGTGTTGCTTGATAAACGAAGCTTAATTACTTTAGATACAAGATGGAAACTCGAACCAGGAATATTATTTCACATGTTATATTATGCATGGCGTTGCAATTTATGGGGAAATGTTAATCATGCCAGAGTCAACGACAGTTTAGCTTCCTAGGTATATTCTTTTCTGCTACGTTTCGAGCATCGGGATAATTATACCGCTTTCAATACTAGAAGCTCATGGGCGTTCTTTTCGCGGCGAGATTAGTTTCTCATCGTAAAATCTTGTTGGTACGGTACATAGGAAATGAAACTGTTGCATGTGCAAGCCGCGTTTCCGTGGACCTCCACCCAGGAAACGCCATAAAATCTCTACCCTCTGATGATTCTGGGTCCACAACAGCATCCAGCTTTGTGGAACTTCCTGTGTGTCGATCTCGGAATTCCGCGACTTCGCACCCTCGTAACGAGACGGAACGTCTCTTCCAATTACTGCGTACCTCGACGTGCGTACAAACGTCGTGTTTGTACAAACAGGTCGTAACGATCGATCACGGTTAAAATGTTTTAACTTACATTGTAAGTCTCCGTCAAATTGATCTTTTGTCTGAACAAAGCGTGAAAGTTTTCTTGATTGTACTTGGTTTCAAATCATTAATTTGCAATAGAGACAGTATCCAACGGATATACAACTTGATCGTTTTCGTTTCCAAAAACAAATTCATTAACTTTATTCGCCGATTAAAATTAATCGAGATTAAGTTTTAAATAACGCGTACAGTAACTCTTCGATTCTTTATGTAGATAATCTTTTTTTAACCCAGACGCACGCGACCATAATGCGTGATTCAACGAGGAAAATTAATCGTGCGTCGCGATCGCGAATTCATTAGCTCGAAAGAAAGAAAATCGGATCCGGAATCCGCGGTGCACGCGTCTTCGTGAATCATCTCGTTAACGACGAGTTATTCCTCGTGGCTTTTGATACGTTAACGGCGCTGATCCGCGTCAATTCGCTGCAAACGTTTTTACTCGCGTTCAACGGGACTAACGTAATGGATATAAATAATCGGTACGACTCATCCGCGAGCGTCTAAACACCTGCAGCCTCTTCTAATTTTCGCGTCAGGTATTCGTTTTTACGACGGACGATCGTACAAAGGAGATACACGTCACGGTTTTTAAATTCCTCTGTTTGCTCTTTTCCCGGAACTGTACGGCCATTGCCTGTCGGGCGAATTTTTATTTAGAGGAGAGAAGTTGGTGTTTCGCTATACGTTTTCTGGAATAGAAAAAGCAGAAAGAAATAGATAGAAAATCGTTGCATGAAGGCGTTACTTGCGAATCGGTACAGAATGAAATTCTTCGTGAAAAAATAAAATAGTCAACAATTTACAGAAAATTCTAGGAGAATGTGGCTCATCGATAATTAATATAATTATTAATTACATTGCAAATAATATGAGCTAATCAATTACTTATCAATGAGGTACATCCTTAGTATTTTAATAATCTTTAAATAATCGTAATCGATTGGTTACTCCAATGAAATTAATCGATCGATGCTCAATTCTGGACCGTACTGCTTTCACTCGGAAAATTGGGCCGAAAAATACATTGGGTGAAAGATCTACTCGTATACCTCGTCTGTGGCTGTACATGCGCCTCGCGTCGACGTATAAGGCGCACGCAGCGCGTATCACCGTGGAAATGCGTTATCGTCCATCAATCATCGAACTTATATGTTTTACAATGCCCATGCACAGCGTGCACGTAATTGTATCGTCCATCTCTGGAACACATTACCTGGTTTCGCGCCAAAGTCCGGCTTTATTCTTCGTTTAGACAAACCTACCGCTGCGTCGCTGATGTTCTTTCAGCCGAACGTGGAACCCATGGGACACAATCGTAACGAAACGGCGAAACGCCGCGGGTAAACGGCAGATGTCGGGGGAAAAGGGAACGTGGAGGTTAAATCGAAGGGACGCTTTTTCCTCTTTGGTCGATCGTGTGTTTTCAGCGGCCAGTTTTCCCTCGAACCGCTTTGCCTTGCTGGCCATTGTTTGCTTTGGCCATTGTGGCTTTGTGGATCCATCGTCGTCGAATGTAATTCGATAGCAATTGGTCGCAAGTTTACTTAACCCTCGAGTATCAGCCGCGTTGGTATTTGTTAAAATTAATATTGTCCAGGTTTTATTTAATTAGATCTAACTAGGAGACAGTCAGAAATAAACAGAAAAATCCGATCGTAACGTAATAAGCGTTCAAGAGTAGAACAAGTAGAAACAGCGAGCAATGGACAGACGCGGTCAGACTCGCGCCCAGTTGATTTCCAAATCAAATTTTCTCAAAGACAAAGCACTCTGTGAGAAAATTTCATTGTATATTTTCGATTTATTTTTTCACGCGGAATACTTTGGTACTTGTTACAGCGTCCGTAAAATCTTGGCGGACGTTTAACGCGTAACCCATGCGTGGATCGGTTTCCAACGTAAACGTGGCGCCGTTCGCCGCACCATTAATCCATCGCGAAACGGGTGCCCGTTAATTCCCACGGCACGAAAATCTAAACGGCGATCGAAGCGAGCCGCGGAGCCGTTTTATTGTTTCCTTTTCGCCCCGTTGGAGCGTAAATCTTTCGCCCGTCGTCCCGCGAGATCCTCCCGATGACGTGCTCGTACCTGGACATCGTGATTCACACACGCCGATGGGTACGCGGATAATTATTGCCGGTGCAATTAGGTGCACCTACAGTGCACCGTCGATTGACTTGCAGCTCAGACCCCGTGGTCGGCGAGGGGCGGCCCGGGGTGGACGACGACGATTAATTATCCGGCGGTTGACGCGTCAGAATAAGTAATTGTCGTCCGGCGACGTTCCAAGCGGCGTCCGTGGAAGCAGCGAACCGCTGAAAGAAAATCGCCGCGTCGTGGAATAGAGGCGTCGGGTGATTTACCTATTCGAGCGTAATCGGTGATGAATGGCAATCGCCGAGGGGCCACGTTTTGTTATCGCTGAAAAACGCGTCGGGGGCACAGACGGCGGCGGTATCATAATTAAAGGCGCGCGAACCGCCGCGAAAATCTATTTATCGTACCGTTACGCTGATAACGCGGCGACCAGGATATCTGAGTACATTGTGCGTTCCGAGGAACGACTACCGTATGTTAATTAGAGTAGCCTCAAGAACCCGGGCTCCATTTGCATCCGAACGCTTCGCCGATGACAGCGATTACGCTCGCGTTACCATATGGACGACCGTTAGGCTGGATTCACACCATCCGTCAGGGCAAACTCGCGACACTTGGATTCAGATGGACCACGGGATCGATACGGCCACCGAACGAATCTCTTGACGCTTCGACGCCATCACGCGTTACGGTTGCAACCAACATGGCGGCGCACGGTAAGGCAAATATATGCCAAACGCGGTAAAAAACATTTTCTAACTAAAATTGACGACAATTGATTCGACTTTAATTAATTCTCGAGTTGAAATTTGAAAGGAAATAAATAGGATTCAGATTAGGGAAAAAATAGATAGGATAAAAAAATGTTTCGATTTACGTCAAGTGGGGCACGTCCTGCGGATTCCTTTGTGACGGTAGAATATTTGCGGGTTGCACGGGAACAGTGGGTTCGGAAGCTCTCCGTAGGAAAGGACTCCGTGATCGTAGGAGTGTCGTTTCGTATTCGTACGAGCGCGTTTCCCACAACACGAGGCGATTCGAAGCGAGCGAGCCTGGATATGACGGGACGACAGGTAACTAGGATAACGTAATAATTTTAGAAGCGAGCCGAGCTATATTTAGATCAGATTGCCTCGTGCAAAGTGTCTTCTGCGTGCGTAGATTCCCGCTTATCGGACCATGACCGCCTCGGCTTCTCTTCGTCGTGTCTTCTTGTTCTTCTTATTATTCTTCTTCTTCTTTTGCTTTGCCCCTGCCGCGGTACGCCTTCTTCTCCTCCTTTCGCCCTCCTGCCTTTCGTTCCAACGGCCTGTTACTCCTTCTTCGGCCTCCGACGGTCGAGGCGTTCAGAACGAGTTCTCTGTACGATGTGCGTGTTATGGTTCGCAAAGGGTAATCAGCTACCGGATACTTGTCTTAGAGGGATTTCACAGATGGAATTAGACGCGGAATCGGGGAAAAATCGAGCGACGCTGTTGCCGCGGATAGATCATTACGTACAGAGGAGGGGGGGAAATCCGACGTCAGAATGACGGGGTGAGCGAGGCAAGAACCCGCCACGGCCGTACGATGTATAATTAAGAAACAGAAAAGCGAATAACAGGCGAGTCGGGAATGAAACAAAGTCCAGCCGTGAAACGAGTAAAATGAAACTCGAAGACGAGGGAAGCAACTGATGCAGAAACGAATGCACGGTTCGTAACGTAATCTTTCGCGAGATTTGTGCCTTTTTATCGAACGAACAGCGACAGCAACAGGCGTTAAACAACGCACGCAAGATAAAAGATCAACCCTCTGTTATAGAAAGTTTAATTGTACTTTCGTTCGTTACTGGCTCGAATAAAATAATATTTCTTGCAGACCAAAGGTTATATCAGGAATCAATTATTTCTAAAAAATATACAGGATGTTCGGCCACGCCTGGGAAAAATTTTAATGGAGGATTCTAGAGGCCAAAATAAGACGAAAATCAAGAATACCAATTTGTTGATGAAGGCTTCGTTAAACAGTTATTAACGTTTAAAGTTCCGACCGTACTGAATTTTTTTCTCGAAAATGCGCAAGATTTCGGGGGTATGTCTATTCACCAAAAATGATTGTAATTGAGCCCCGCAACCGAAAATAATTTTTCCAGAACGATTTGAAATTTTTTTTTTTCGCCGAAAAGTTTTCCAATCAGTCTGAAACTTTAAACGTTAATAACTTTTTAACGAAGCCTCAATCAACAAATTGGTATTCTTGATTTTCGTCTTATTTTGGCCCCTAGAATCCTCTATTAAAATTTTCCTCAGGGGTGGCCGAACCTGTATACACACGTAGTACAATATTCTTCAAAATTTATGCACGTCTTTTCAGAGTTCGCTCGTAGGTCTTTGCTATTCAGTGGCAAGGTAGAGAAATCATTGGTAAATAAAATGAACATTAGTGGACCTAAATGCGAATTCTGTTAGCGGGCATTGAACCTGGCAATTTGACAGATAACCGTAGTACCATATCAATATGCTGCAATAAATTTCATACTTTTGACAGTTAGATGATTAATATGAAGTGACCGACGGTTTCGAAAGCTTTCTAGAACCCGATAAAAAACCACATCTATCCGGTTGCTAATCTTTAATGCATCCTGCACTATGTAGTTACCGAACAACTTCGGTTTAGCGACCGTAGATCTACCTGTAACAAAACCGTGTTAGTCTTCGCGTACTATGTTCTTGAAAGTTTCCTAGTAATATAACGTCTACTATGATTTCAAACACTTTAGCTATTACGTTAATTGGCGAAATAAAAGAATAGTAACTGTAGATATTACTTCCTTTTCAATAGTCGTTGGATACGTGTCAGGAATATTAAGTTCAACAGGATTTTGGGTTAAATTAATTTTAGAAGGAAGAACGTTAAGAACACACTGTACATCCTTTTTTACACATTGTATCTTCTTAACACTGAACAGAGTAACATTTCTATATGGATATTGAACCCCGGTATCTTTTTATCTCCTTCGACCACTATATCGTTAGTAGTACCAGTTCGACATCCTGTCAGTCGATCACTATATATCTATGTGATCCTTCATGCCTCCTCAGAATGTACGTTTCGTTGGAACATTATCTTCTCTATCTAATTTTGTTTAATCCTATCCACTAAAGAGCCATTTATATGTATATCTGTAGAATACGATAAACGAGTAACAGAACGAGACGCAGAAAGTTTTTCTTCGACTCGTTGTGGTATTTTACTACGTCTATTTACGTTCTCCATTTACGTTGTGTATGTACCTCGTACGATGCTTTTTCAACGACTCTTAATTTAAAAAAGCAATGCAGAGCGAATCTTCGCTTCCCTACACCGCATTTAACACGTTCTTTATCGTGTTTAAGCCTCGATTGGTTTTATTAGCGGGCACCGTATTACGACCAAACGAATTACGAAAGTAGCGTCACAGAGCAACGGGAAGACGAACTTTAAATTTCGAAGCTGTTAAACGAAAGCCAACGCAATTTCTATCGAGCCAAATATTTCTGGAATGCATTTCTTATCGCTGATTTCGTGACAGGTTTCTAAGCGTGTGTTACGTCCTTTCCGAAGCATATTCTGACGCGTAAGCGTCGCGGTTGATTATTAATATCGCGCTACAGCGTCATCAGAGCCTCGTTATCCTGATAAATGATGCGATAAATACAATCCACGAAGTATCGTTACGTTGACAGTTTGTGTGACGTCGTAGTGTCGACGGTTCACGAGGTGTCGTCGCGTGACAGTTTAATGCTCCACTGTACTCCTGATGACGTCTTTAAACAAGTCCTCGCGACAACTAGAGAGCCGAAGTTTTTAATGTTCGTTTGATTTCGTGAGTGCTTCAACGAAATTAAATTGACTCAAAAATGTAATTTCACATTTAAAGAGAAATTGTATTTGCATTTTTTTTTATTTTTTATCGAATTCGAGACGTGCAAATGCGTGTAATATTGGAATGGTCGCAGCCCACTCTTGATCTCTCTTGTCACGCTGTTGCGATTCAACGCCCCTCTTCGCGTCCCTCCCTCTCTTCGTGACTCGTTCCCCGCCTCACCTTGAACAGCAACAACAAATTAAACGCACTTTAATGAGACGATTTTCCAGTCAACTTTCTGCGACGCGCGGATCGAGAGAACGGACGGTTTAACGAGCGTGCGTGCGTGAAATCGAAAAATAAAGCGAGGCGCGAAGGAGAGAGTAAAAAGACGAAAAAGCGTCGGAGACGTCTCGCGATCCCCGAAGAACACCCAGATCTCGGCCCCGAAGGGACGATCGACGCACCGAGGTGAGATTGAAATTAAAATCAATTAGCCTCGGGTGTGGTAATCATTAATCCGTCGCGTTGCCCGCTCGTCACGTGACCGGGGAATCCTGACGCAGCTACGCTCGGAACGTCCAGTCGAGACGAGGCTCGTAACGAATGGACGAGATCGATAAAAACTGGCCAGATGTTCTTCGGTAAAAGGAGAGAAGAAGTAAATCGTTTGTCGTTCGCTGGTAAGGATTTAAATAGCATTTGATGACGAGAGTCTCTGGAACTTGCTATCCTTGAGGGTGGATCGAGGAACAAGCGTTCGGGGAAAGTTTTTGTCGCTAAAGGAGGCAGAACTTCTTTTGTTATCTTTAATTCCAGTCACCCTATTGCAAATCTTATTTTACGTCGACTTAGATGCATGGATTCCTGGGAAATAAATAATTATAATATTTGAGTTTCATAGTCTGTTGGTCGTTGTTCGTTAAATTCTCTATACCTATGCAATTTTCGTAAAAATTGTATAGTGTAACGTATTTATTTCTCTTTATTGCTATTAAAGTTTTGTAAAGGGTGAAACCTCCTCTATTATCGAATAAAATTCCCAACAGGGGAAAAATGAAAATGACCCATATATATATTTTTTGTAACACAAAGATTATTTCAAATCGAGATATATATTGTTTGGCCGAGTAACGATAAACGTGGTATGCAAAGGCATCCCGGAGCTGGTGTTAGAATGCTCGAGCAGGAGGCCCCGAGCAAGTTTACAACATAATCCCGTGTACGATGAAAATAAAGGAATAAACAATTTTTCTTATGAATCGAAAAGATGTTCGAATCCGTAGGAATCGACGATGCTTGCCGTTTGTTCGTAGAAACTGCAACGAACTGCCGCATAATAAACGTAATTGCGCTCTGCCGTGTGCAAGTGCACGGAAACGCGTAAAGTACGACGTCCCTGCACGATACTCGCTCAAGTCCCCGAGGGGTCCTTAAGTGGAAACGTGAGAAACAGGAACCGCCGGGATGCGCCTTATCGGCGAGAGAGCAATCTGTGCTACGTTATCGAGGGAAAAATAATTGTCGTCCTATCCACGAGTCCTGCTCTCTGACATTAGCTATCGCGAGCGAGAAAACGCGCGACAGTATCAGAGCTCGGAACTGCTATCGAGATAATTAGTCGATCGAATAATGTTTGTCGTAGCGATAAATAAATTTGTAGATGGTTCTTTTTAACGTTCGGCTATTCGAGATAGCCATCTTCGTATCGGGGCGAATTTTTATCATCGCGTTAAATAAACTCGTAACTGGTTTACGTTCTTTCCGAACGATCGTTATCCGCCGGTCGCTGGTTCGTCGATACGGTTTGTTCTCCGGCGCGCGTTAAAATCTAATCGACATTTTTGCACTGTATAAATACATTTAACTAAACAGATCAGCCTAACGCCTGGTTACCGTGAGTCGCGTTCCGCATATTTAATCTCGAAATGTGTGAATAGGGGCGATTTTTCTGCGAGACGCGGTAGGAAAAAGCTCGTTTCCTGATTAATGCGCGTTCCCAAGCAGCCCCGACTAATGAATTTAATACGGCCCCTCGACTTAGCCAATTTCTTTTAATTGGCGATAAACTAAAATTATTAACGCACGCGTGTCTCCTCCGCGCGGCGTGGCGCGCTTTTAAAATTCATGAGCCGGTCCCGTTTAAAATTCATAAACAGGGGTTTATGGGTATAATAGGTCCGCGTACGCGGCACAAGATAAGAAAGTTACTCCGCGGAATGACCTGATACATTACCCTACTCTTAGCCGGCAAAGACGCATTGTCGTCGAAACGAGCGCGCATTAGCCGCGGATAATTATTATCATCGTTTGCTCGTGCGAAACAGTACCGTCGCCGGTCGAAGGAGCCCGGTGGGAAAAGGGAGAAAGAGAACGATCCTCGGGTGGAATCCCACGAGGACTAACGACGCCCGGACGATTCCACGCGTCCCCGTTAAAACGGCTCCTCCGCGGACTTATCGAAGCCGGTTTATGAGGCGTCCGAATCGAATTTTTCCGGCAACGGCGGCGCATAATCATTATATCGGACGCGCCGGTTTAACCAGTCCCGATAAAATCTTTCTCATGCTAAATATACCACGATCCCGGCTAAATCCGTATCGCGGATTCGAGGCGTTAAATCGCGCCGCGAGTCCGGTCGCGAAAACCGGGTTTCTGGTCCTCGCACGGCAACCGCGTTTTAATTAATTTGGCGTCCACGGTGGGACCGATTACGCTTTACACTGGGACGGATCGAACGTTTCATTTTTAAGGGGACCAGGGATAGTCAGATTGAGCTATTTTGTAAGTGCTTATTAAAAAAAAAAAAAAACAGTTAGGTATGACCAATTTCCCTTTTACACGATGTTTTGGTAGTTTAAAATATATACAAATTTTTTATAATACAATTGTAGTAGACTTTAGCAGCATCTTCTTCAGGTAGTACTTCAAGTTTGTATTTTTCGCGGCATTGATTTTCTGACGTTGAGACACAATTGGGTCTCTCAGAACCACTTTTAAGGTTGCAGTCTTAGTATTTCAGCAGCTTGACAAGGACTAAAACTACCCTGTTAGAACCCACCTTCTCACAGATCCAGTTTTGTGCTCGAGGGTTAAAGAAAGTTTGTCAATTAATATTAAAGAAACAAGGGGGTTGATAAGATTTTAACGGTGCTGTAGAATAGCGGTAAGGCCAGCAATGGCCGACCGTCGATGCCCGGCGATTAATTCATCAAACGGCGAGAAGCGTCTTTGGATGGGACGCTATAAACGAATCCCAGAAATTTTACCAACGCTTCCTATTCGCGATCCAATCGACGTAGGCACGGCGACTAAACGATGGTTTCGCTGATTAATTCATCAACCGGTGTCCGGGGTGGCGGAACGTCGAGTTCGACTCTTCGGGAAGAGAAGCCGTAAGCGTGTCTCAGATACTTTATGGGGATTCTGGCACGCTGACAAACCGGTGGGAAACACGGGACGCTGTACGAACGGTTCCACGGCGGCAGTACGACGTAATAATTAACCGCGTAACGAGTGAATATTATTCAACCAAATTTACTAATCGTTGCGGAGGTCAATTACAATCATTTTTGGTCAATACACATACCCCCAAAATCCTCCGCAGTTTCGAGAAAAAAATTCATTACAGAAAATTTTATGTCTGATCATACCATTGACATGTTTCACTGAAATTTCATGCGTATCTTTAAAACATCATAACTTCTGAACGGATTGGAGGATTTTTGATTGGAGGAGTCAAGAATATCTAAAAATTCCAAGAATACTGAAAAAGTTGTTCCTTAACCCCGTAAAGTGAGAAAAACTCCAAAAAAATGGTCCAATTTTCAAACAGTCGTAACTTCTACAATAGTGAATATATTTCAATGAAACTTTATACTAAACTAGAGCTCATGGGTACCTACAAAAGAGTACTAGACAACTTTCTGTAGAGCGTCAAACAAAATTATTAAAAATCAGAAACGAATTTTTAAGAAAAACCGACAGGGGGTAGCTGCCTAAATTTTTCGGCGAAAAAAAAAATTTCAAATCGTTTTGAAAAAATTATTTGCGATTGCAGGGGGCAAATAACAAATTAGTATCCTTGATTTTCGTCTTATTTTGGCCTCTAGAATCTCCCATTAAAATTTTTCCCAGAGGTGGCCGAACATCCTGTATATTTAATCTAAGCCAGCTACTGTCCTCCTGTAATGTATCATTTTTTTGTCGATAACTGGGTACAGATAATCTAAATGTAGATATATATCCTAATTGTAACGCATCTATATGAGTTGCTAATAATCCTGTGGAGGGTTACACAGCATTTAATAAAAAAAAAAGTTCGAACGACAGATTCTCGGTGTTCCTGCGATGTCACCGACATCTGGTACCAGAGTTTCGGTCCGATAGCACGTACGAGGAAACAAATGTCCTCCCATCGTGCAATTCATCTTTCTTAGTTCAGTTTCTTCGCGGAATCATCGCGGTAATTCAACGCAATCTCGACCGTCGCTCGTCGACGCTGTAATACCACGACGCTAATTAATGTACACGCGATTAGACGCGCATTGTAGTGATCTGGTTCGTACGGTAATGGCCGTTAACTCCTCTCGCGTTTGCGGAATTACCGCGGGGTCGTAACTCGGAAGATTAATGCGACCACTGTAACGCGATGAATTAGCCGTTTGCAAGATTAATCGCGACCGCGCTTAGACGATGAATTATCCCGCCATCCGAAAAATCAATAAAGTAAACGGCCGGTAATTAATTTCGCGAAACGCAGCTAATCGCGATGGAGGAGCCGGTGGGCTTATCGGGGCTGCCAGCGGCGTCGAGAGTCGAGGAATATTGCGACGGCGACATTAAAATCACCGTGGACGATTACGAGTTAATTGGTATTAACATTTTCATCTAGTCGTGCCGGTGATTCCACACGTCGTTCGTCGTTACTGCCTCGTCTTTAACCGCGACGAATGATAACCATTTATCAGGTGACTGGGTGTAACGTGGACGCGGGCGCTAAGAACAAAAGAAAATTACAATCTCTCGGGATCGTCCGATCAAATGTAAACATTAAGATGCGGGAAGATGAAAATTGAAATCGAATCGCGACGCCCACGCTGACTTTCACGAGCAAATATCGAAAGCGAAATGATCGAGCGTTAATAAAATCTGGCATAGAAAGAGAATTTATACATCGACCAAGCTGAAATTAGTATCGCGTGACTTAAACAGCCGTTTGATCGTATTTTGAGCCGCTTTGTTAGTCTTCTGCTTCGACCATTTAATATTTTTACATTTTCAAAGATTCGAACGTTTGCGATGGTACCATTTTGTTTGCTGTGAGTATTCGTGGCTCATTTTTCGTTGGTGGTTTTCTACGATTGTTTTTTTGTAATTTTCTGGATCTCACGATCAATTATAAACAATACCTCCTCTACCACGCAATGTTAAATATCGTAAATTACACTTTACCATTACTGGTTCGAGGGCACTCGATATTAATGGCGTAATTTGATTCGATTTCGTTTTACTCTTTGTTTATAAATAGTTCGAACGGATAAATGTTTACTTATTTGGTCGAGAACGCACCGATCGGTACGATTATCTTGAACTACTCTAATATTAATGAGAAGTGGTAAGAAAGTGCTTTGGTTTCTCGTACGGAGTAAAATAATGGCGAAGGAACGCAAATTTTCAACGAACTACCTTCCCTCAACATTCTCTTCTAATTGCATCGTTCTGGATCTAGGTAATTAAGGGAAATCCTTTTGATAAAAGACGCTCTGGAAAGTAATTTCGATTGCGCTCCGCGTTCATTGGTGAATTTCGTTATAATTCGTAAAAAACAATAATTATTTAATGGTTCAGCATGAATACTTTGCGTTCCTAAGGCGATATTAATGGCAGCCAAGTCCCGTTTCGTTGCGATATAGTTAAGCCTCTGCGCAGTCTGAATTAAGATGACTGCCTGGCTTCGTCCGGATTACATTAAATTTTATATTTTCGTGAATTGCACCGGATATTGAAACGTTAAATGGAGAACGGCACGCTCCTACCCTTAAATTGATCTTAAATTGCATATCTCTGGAAATTACACTAGAAACGCTATGCATAATCGTTTCCAATAAATATTCACGTCTCGAAAGCGAGTCTACCTTAACGATTTATAATAATTAAAAAGTGTTCGTACAAAGTTGACGAACAAGGCAAGTTGGTTGCACTCTATAATAAACGTGGCTAATCGAAGTGATTTTTGCACAGCGTAAAATCGCGTAAATAAAACGCTTTATTTGTCAAACGATTCAATAATACTGTCTACGTATTTGCTTCCCTCGAGTTAATCGACCGACTCAGCTGTCCGCGAGCGAAGATTGAAAGCCATAGGTGCAGCGAATTATATCCCGTTCGTGTACGATCTATACATTCAGCCCGTTAGATATTACGAGCTCGTCGAGTATGACAAAGTAAAGGTGAGGGAAAGAGCGAGATGGACGCGGTTGGTTGCTCCGTTAGATCGAATCTAGGTCGTTACGCGCATTTCTAAAACGATTCGACATTAGGAGCACTGTTCGAGATGCGCTCGACCTTCATACTAATCTCGACCTGGAACGACGAAATATTTTTTAACCGATGGGCGACCGTGCGAAGCCTACCCATTCAGAAATCCAACCTATCGATGCTATCGTACCAAAGATAGACTTAAATCGATACTAGATAAGATTTCATTGAGAATGTCTATGATAATAAACGAAATAAATCGTTGAAACGGCAACGAGGAAAATTCACATGCTTGAAAATGACCTAGGCGATCCTCGTGGGTAGACGGAAACTCCCGTGCACATCGGTCAGGATAATTAGAAAATTAAGTAGGATGAAATAAGCAATATTTTGATAGCTATTCGCGCTGAACGGACACGGTATCCAGTAAAAATCCAAAGGTATTAAGTATACGGCGTTCCTTTCATTCCTGACATGTGGTACATTCTTTAGCCGCGAGATCCTTTTGTGAGTAGAATATGTAATGCTTAATTTAGTTTTGCGGCTGTGTACGTGAGCGGATATATTTCGATTCTCTTTACGTTCGAATAAATTCATCTTCACGGAATGGTGAATCGAGATTATTAAAAAGGCACAAAGAACATTTTTAATGGACAGAAGAGAGTCTTAATCTTAATTGCGTTGAACAGTAAACAGAAATAGAAAGCTATATCGAACATTTGGGAAAGTAAAAGAGAATTAATTGAAAGTTTACTGAAAGGTCCCGATCGTGGAACGGCTAATTGCGCCATCGTTGATTCGAGGTACCGTTTTTCGGAAGGGAAGAAAATGACGCTCATCAAGAGCAACGGAATTCAGTTCGTTAGCCAGACGATGGAAGAAAGACGTCGTACAGATCGACTGGTGATAAGCACGCCAACGTTTCAAGACGCTCGCTTACGAGTAAACAAAGGAGAATTCTCACACAATGTGACAATGAACCTGAAAGCCCTTAGGCAACATAAACAGACACCAGACGCGACGAAGACGCCTCGCATAGACGTGATCTCGTAATTATGCTCGTCCCGTAGACAAACTGCCTTCCTCTGCGCCCTTTTTTCTCTGTTTCTCTCTTGTTTATTTCCTTTGAGACGCGCATTCGCTGATCATAAGCGAGTCATTCGACGACCGTGTGTTTTTCAATGAAATCGAGTCGTTTCCTCTCCATTTTGATCAGAGATACACCTGACGTTCAAAGGAACTGATACTTCTAATGTTTCAATTAACGTTCGATGTCTCTCTCGAATACTTCGGTCTTCGGCAAGATATTTTAGCATAAAATATATCGTGTATCTAGGCTAGGAATTCAAAATATAATTAGAAATTATTAAATATTAGTATGAACTGCGTTATAACTGAAATTCAGAATATTCTTGAGTTTGGGTCAAAAGGTTCAGAAAATGGAGGGCACAGAAGGCGTGGTGGTTCGATGGATATTCTTTGAACTTTAGAAATATTTATAGTTCGATAATTGCTGACCACAAATAGCTCGATATAAGTCGGCCAGTTTAAAGTTTATTTGAAAACCTCGGATCATAAAGAATACGTACGAAGGCGTTCGATGTAATTCATATAACAGTATCAAGTTCTACTTTAATCAGGAACTCCTATATTTATGTTTTCTTCAGACGTGAATTATCAGAGTTAGGGTTACTTCGATCGAAAACCGTTGCTTTGATATCCAGCGCGACTAGAAAACTCTCCGCTTCGCGTAGTTTTATCAACCGTCTCTAGTTTATTCAGGGAAATTAGTAACGGCAATATTTTAATACAAATAGTTATAAGCGGAATGTACCGTTCAAATAGAACAGTTACTATCGCTCCATTGTAATTAGAAAAAATCATCGTATTCGACTCAGCCGCTTCGAAATAATTTATCCAAGGCAGATAGAACCGCATATATTTCATTGCGTTCAATTAAGTCAAATGTATGTTGCTAATCCAGTTCAATCGGAACGGCAGCATCAATCGTTGAAGCCATTACGGGCAGCAGTTCATTCAGCTCGGTTAGGATAAGTTAATATTGTCAATTGGAGCGAGGAAAATGATATTTGTCCAATTCGATCAATCCTTCTATTTCGTCGAGACAGTAGATCTTATTAATACTGTTAAATCGGAACGTCGTCCATTGAAAGAACTTTTTCGTAATAATATTGTGTGCAGCTCGAGTTTATTTTAGAGGACATTTTGGTACCAAAATGGCGGTTCGAATAATGCAAACAGCCTTGTCGAAGCTTCTAAATACCAATGTATACTGAAAATCTGTTTACGTGGAGTCTTTTTCGTGGTAATACCGTGTGCAGCACGAGCGTAGGAGCGGATATCTCGGCGAAGGAAAAAGTATGTCCGCGAAGACGTAGTGGGAAAAGAAGACGCGAGACTCCTCCGTATCGTTCGTAATTCTCGGTAGCCGGTGTCGGTAGACAATCTGATCCCAGGACAACGGTTCGGAAGCATTGGTTGACAGTAAAATATCAGCAGGTACTAGTCGGTATAGCCGCGATAGAATCGAGAGGAGGCAGGTATATAAGCACGGCTCCAGCGCAGGCACTCCTATCCTGGCAACAGTCCTCGGGGTACTGTTAGCCATCGATGAATGATAACCGTATCGCGATATGCGCCGCCGATACAATGGAGAGTAAACGGAGAATGTATTGGTCAGGAAAGCGTTGGTCGCGCGCACGAGGCGAACGTTTCTGAAATAGAAGGAGTATTGGAACGATAATTCATCGGGCCAGAATAGTTGATCGCTCCGCGCCGCTATCGGTTCGCCTCGCGTGTTGAAGTGCGTGCGTGCATGTTGCCTGGCGTTTGATAACGTGGCCAAACGATCCATGGGCCCCGCAACAGGCTAGCCAACCGCCCTCCAGGATCAATGTCTCCGATACATCCCTTCTGAATACCACAGGGAATGTGGTTTAGAAAGAAAGGCTTTAGAATCACAGAATAATAGGGAAGTTATAGAACCTCTTCGTACGTAATTGAAAAATTAATCAACCAGAGTTCGATCCTTCCAATTCCCAAAAGATTTACCGTATGCGTTTGTCACGCCCTTTCCTTTTCTCGGGTTCGTTACTCCACGAAACGTACGGGATAGCAACGGAGACCTAATTAACCGAGAACTCCGTGACCCGTGGGTTCCCTGATAATTGAACTGACACTTTCTTTCCCGTCGTTCTTTCTTTGGTCACCCTGAAATTTTATGTGCTCGACCCAAAAGCGGCTCCCTTTCAGCTTCGTCGAACATCAAACGTAGCACTCTCCGTTTCCACCAGCACGATGGCTCCGTCATCCGGTGCGATGTCAACGTCCTGCGTTTCATCGCGTTTGGGAACCGAACGTGTACCAGAGCTTGTCTGTTTGCTCTTCGCACACTCGGAGAGGAAAGACAACGCGCTGCTTGTGACAGCAAAACGGTACGCGACGTTCTTTCCTGTCCCGTTTCGTGCATCCGGCGGATCAATGGCTGCCGACTGTGGCGAATTTCGTGAGTAATTGGGGAGAATTAAAAGAAGGGGTCGGGGAACAAGGGGCTCGCTTCATCTCTTTTTCTAGTAATTTAGTCTGGAGGTCTCGAAGGACACGGAGTGTCGAGAAATCTTGAAACATAACAGTTCGTGTAATATTTCGTCTCTTTTCTTCGAGTAAGTTCGATCAACCGTACCAATAACCAACCATCGGACCTAGTTTCTAGAAATAAACGCTCGAGTGCGCTCTAGAGCCGCATACAGTACTTCGGTATTCTTTGAATTGACCCACATGTAATTTTGGACCGAGCGTACACACTCGGATCAGTATAATTACGAGGCACCTCAGTGTTCCCTCTTCCTGAATATTGATAATATCGGGTTTGTAGAGCAGCTAAAAGCGAGGAATATGTATTTTTAACCGCGTTAACTGAAATTTAAGGAGCCAAATTGCTTTCCAATTTTACTTAGTTAGGAGTTATTTTGAAAGCTATTGCAGATACGAGGAAGTTCTATTAAGAAATTCGTTTTAGATTTTAATGGGAAATAACTACTAAATCTAATTCTGTGTCGAGACTACCGTTTCGAGAAACAGCGTCAGCAAGGCCTTTTCTTCCATTATGGGGCCACGATTTTGCAGTATCACGATGACCATGGGAAGGACAACGGGTGATTCGTTAAAGACTCTTCACCTTCGCTGGAACGCCCCGGGCAAGGCAAAGAAGGCTTATGGCTGGCCCAATTGTGCTCGGGGAAAACCTATGACTGGTCAGACCAGAAGGTACTCCTGCAAATTACTTAATCCCGTGGCAAGGATTCTGCGGGGAATTACGAGATACCCTTGCCACCATCGCCTCTTAATCATGTAGTGTTTTAACCCTCGAATGTGTCGTGATAAGGCGTTATAGAACATAACCGTAACGTAAAAGGTATTAGGAACGTTAATCTAAAAGGGTCAAAAGTAATTAATGTTTTAAATCCTTGGTAATACCTGTATACATTTGTTTAAAAAGGACATCATCGTTTAGGGATTAATAGGAGTTGGGCTGAAGTTGCAATTTGTTATAAATTTGACGCTTATGTTCCCTTTTATTTTGTTCAGTTTGAATCTAGTATCATTATTACCATAAAAGCTGCCACGACCTTTACTCCACTATTCCAACTAGTTTCATGGACATTTTATATTTGATAAACCTATAGAAACGCGACTTCCGAATGTTTGATCTTACTTAAGCATATTTAGAATCAACGAAAGTCTGTGTAAATTGAAATTCAGGATTCCTTTATATTCCGCAAATATAGAAAAATTTAGGTATACCGCGTGTGTGCATAGTTAATGTAGTAGTAATAACATTTTAAAACAAAACTGAATACGAATCGAGTGTTCTATTCTAATATTTGTCTTCGTCGAGGTTTAATTGCCTCGTGCGTTTAATGCTTGTTAAATACTGGAAATTATACTTCTTCTCGGTATTCTTAATGTGTGGTCGAAATTTCTTTATTAGGTAGAAGGACGAAACGATTTCGTTCGAGCACGAATGTTTCCTAATAAGAATGTGACAGAGGGAAGCCGCCATATTTACGAAAGCATGTGGGCCATGGCTCAAAATTTCCTAAAATATCGTCAATATATAATATTTACTCTTGCAACGAAATTACCGCAATCACCGTAATTACCACAAAATATTTCTATTTTGCATTAGAAGTGATTCCAGACTAGTATTTCGCGAAGAATCCCCTAGTCACTCGCGACGACGTTCAATCTGCGACCCTAAAAAATGGCTGCTTCGTTTCGTCGTCTTTCACGCGTTTCTCAGGATCGTTACGGTCCAGAATGGGGTCCCCTGGTGCACCGTCGTCGCGAAAATTGAACAATCAGCTAGCATAATAAGACGACGCGTCGGTCATTGGCTACGGGTCGCGCGAACGCACGTACCGATACCGGTGCATCGGTAAAAATCGACGGGGTAATTGGTTCCGGACGACCGGCGATTGTAATTACCGGTAACCGAATGATCGAGGCGAGGTGAGGTCTTGACAGGTCGTAAAGAGCAGTTTGCGCGGCGTGGAACGTTGCACAGCGACGAGCATAACCGAACTCAATAATAACACGTTTCACGGAAATTATTATTTACCGACACGTACGATGTCGTGAAATTTACATGGTTTGCAACTTAATTTCTAGAAATCATTATTGATAGTGAAGCTCGTTCCGTGAATCGTAACTTATCTTCCTCTGCCTATGGAATTGACTCAACCCTCGTCACGGTGCATTTAACATTTTTATTCTCGTCGTTTTCTTTTGAAAACGATTTATAATCTTGGGCCACTTAACGCTTTAAGAGACCGGTCGAAGTTATTACGATACAATGTAGAGGTAGGTCTGACGATATTTGCATTTAGTCCGTTTATACGCGCTCGTGATTGCTACTTGAGATCGCAGAAGGTAGCATAATATTTGCATACTCTACTCTTGATTCATAAATAATTGCGGCATTTAAACATGGAGTCTCGATAATGGTTCTGGCAGAAATTACTTTCGATATCTTGGACGATCTCAGGTGGCATAAATGGACTTTATGTAAAATAATATTTCTACTGACAAAGTTTGGTAATTAGCAACTGATATGTCTCGTATACTTTCGTTGAATAAGTAAATATCCATATTATGACTCAAGGGTGTCGATAAATTGATTTCGATGATTCCTCGAGTCACTATTCAAGCGAAAGCAGTCAGCATCTCCATTTTGCCTCGCTCTCCACTTGCTCGGACGTCACGCCGCGATCAATCGGCATCGATAACGTCCGGATCGACGGGAAGAGTGGTCGAGAGTAAACAACGATCGACGATCGTGAAACTAGCAGTTTTTGGCGCGCATGGATTCCTTTATGGGGCGCGGGATCTCGATGTCGGGGACGAATTGCTCGCGATGTTAGGAACGATCGCAGAAATCGGTTCGTCGTTTGCTGTATCGAAGCACGTCGATCGGTTAAATCGATCGTTAAATGTTATGTGTCTGGCGTTACGGTTTTGATTGGATCGATTGTTGAAATCGTTCGAGGGTATCTCTTCGCAGGAAGTTTGTATAACGTTCCGAGACGATAAAACTCTTTCGAGATTACGCGCGTAGAAACGGGTCCAAAGTGTGTGGAGTGTATCGTTTTTGGAGAATCGTAAGATTTCTGTGCATCGAACGTAGTAGTTTAAATTTTTAGGTTCGTTCGTAAATTCTGATGGCTGATTTGCAATTGAATCTACTAGTCACTAAAAAAAAATTAAAATTGATAGATTCAGAATAACCAAGTAGCAGCCATTGAAGCAACAGTGTGGCTGTTTTTAAGTAGTAGAAGTTGAAAGGGGAATAAACTGGTTAGCAGGAGAACTGGAGGTGGAAAGACAATTAGGTTCGGGTACGATCCAGCGAAAGAATGATAATAGGTAACCCTGACATTAAAATGTGCAAGAAAGCGGGGCATCTCCTGTTAGGTCCTCTCTAGATTCTCGCGTACAATGGTCAATTTGATCTCATAAAAGGTCAGGAAAAATATTAAATGCAAATTTCCGGAGAAGTAAAGATGAAGACGGGATGACGTTTCGTCGATAATCACCTTACCGTGAGAACGGCCTGGGGACACGGGTCCTGGTCGACGATAGGCACGCTGCGGCGATCTTTCTTCAAGGATCGCATCTAAACTCCCTTAAATCGGGTCAACGGCATTCGCACGAGGCCGTGGCTGCTGATTCGCGATTCACTGACCTACGCCGATTTACGGGAGTCGCGGCTAACGATCCGGCTGACCTTTGGTAATCGCGCTCTCGAGCCTTCGTCCCCTTTCAGGGTGAAAAGTCAAGACTTCGCCTTGCCGACGAAACCCACGGACCGTTATGCCAATGGACGACAATAAGTCATTATCGCGGTGAAATCTCTATCGTCGCTTCGCTGATCGACCATCCAACGTATCTCGTTATTCGATTATTGTACACTTTGGACTTTGGCTTTTTAATTAACGCGATAATCGAACGAGAAAGAGTGCTATTATTCGTTATTCTATGTCTCTTCCGGTGCGTAATACCATTGCAGTATAAAAAGTAAAATTATCCTGATTTTCACTCTCGACTTCGAAATTACTTTTTTGGTTTTAGAGTCGTCCTTTTATTTCAAACTTACTTGTTTCTAAAAAATTCCATCAACTTTTCATAAATACAGAAATGATTAAAATAACTGTCAATTTTTATTTACTATTTACTAAGAACGGAAAGATAATTATTCTCTAAATACGTTCAAATTATTTCCAAGCTCTTCAGAATTCCTTTACAATAAATAGAGGCTCTCGAAAGAGGAAATTGATTCACTGTCCTGTTAGTTTCGATTCCACCGTAAACGGGAACCAAAGAACCCAGAGTGCATCCACTTTTATTAAACCTGAAAACTTTTCCCCGATGACTTATTATTAGTTTTCCTATTGCTGTTAGCCGGAAGCTTCGGTGGTCCGCGTTGCAGTTTCCGTCGTGGGATCGTCGCGGCGGGTGACATTTCACGAAGTATCACGAGGATGCCGCGGATTCTGCCGGCGAACGTACGATAACGATTCCAATGACTCGTAATCGTTATGGGAGGATAACCGAGAGACGCCCGTTATCTTTACGACTCGATCTTTCGCGCAGAACCACGAGGTAGAGGGTGGCCGGGGCGATAAGAGATAACGGAGCTAGGATCCAAAGGCAGCCTGGGTTTATTTATCGAGGCGGTGCTCCTCCAACGGGCTATCCCGGAAGGCAGTTTACGCGGATTCGAGTCTCCGTCACATTCCGCGTGACAAACGCTGGGAGAAGCGCGAAGCCGGAAGTGACCGGGAATCGGAAAAAGATTCCTCTCGTTCCTCACGGAGAATTTATATCCATTTTCTGGAACAAGCAATTTCGTCCGAGTCGCGACCAGATTATTTATTTAGTCACTGGTTGGACCAAATTCGGGCCTTCGAGGCTTCGAGGAAAGATTAAAGGTCTTCTTAATATGGGATTTGTAAATACTTTTAAAACAAATATTCTAGGATTTTCCTTTCAAAGGATAATATCACTTCTCATTTCTCCCCGGTAGATGTAAAGGCACGGTATCTGGTCTGCGTTCGTTAAATTTTTATTCCTAACACGGTATTCTCGCAGAAATTTGCGGATAAAAGGACGCAAACGACGCGAAAATCGGTATGCGACGTATGCGCGAGAGTGAAAGAGGAAGAATGGAGCGTGGACACAGGAAGCTGCCTTTGAAATGTAACGTCGTCCCTTTTTTTCTTTCACCGAACAATGAACATTCCAGTTTGCGGGGCACAATTAGCGAGGAATCCCGAGATCGTTCGGGAGAATTCAGATCCCCTGACACGGGGCAAGGGTGAAACCGCGGCGATCGGTAGCCACTGGGAACGTTTTCTAATCGCGAATGCTTTTAATTAAGCACCCTGCGTGGACAAGAAACAAATTAAACGCGTAGTCGTCTTTCTTGCCCCCATCGAGCACGACGGGATTCGAGTCCCTGAAAACATTGTTTTCGATATAAACTTCTCAAATAATTACAAATTCTCTCGTGAGACCAGTAATTGATACAACGAACCAGAATTTATCCAACTCCCCGCGAAGTTTAATCGCCGAACAGTGGATAACGGTTTCGCAGAATTTATCGCGTCGATCGAAAGCACGTAATTCGGCCTTGCGACGATACATCTCGTCGACGTTATGCACGCGAATTCCTCGATCCTCTTCTTGTTCTTCTTCCCTCCGCTTGAAGCCTCGGAGTAATTGCCAGCAAATATTTCTGAAAGCGTCAGCTGAGGGACAGAAGAAGGAAGAGGGATTGTCAGAGACGGACACTCTACAGTTCAGAATGCAGTCGAAGCGAACTTTCTTTCTTTGCCCTTTCTTCCGATCGAATTCAATTATACGACCGTCCCAGTTGCACGAAATTCCGCCTCGCGAGCAACGGTCGACGAACTTCGTGCTGTTTTCACGGTTTAAAAATTGATTTAGCAAGTTTTCTTTTTTATCCAGTCGACGTCGAGTTAAAATTTGTTTCGAGTTTCCTTCGCGTCGAAACGTTTCGCGCAACAACATTGCGGGGAATCGTCGATTATTGGGATTGGCAAGAAACATTCAGCGGCCTCGGTGACAAGGAAAATTGCCTCCTGGATCCTCGATCAGCGCGGTCTTCTCGAAAACAACTCGTCACGGCGTCTCAAAGGATAATCGCGCGCAATAACGTTCCCCGCGATTCGACAATAATCACGGCTGCTTTTTGTCGAAATAATCGCGACGGGGTCGCTACTAAAAATAAAGTCGTCAGCCACTTGTCGCCTCGCGGCCGATTGTGGTCGATCATCTTCTCCTCCACGTTCTTCCTCTTCTCTTCTTCGTTTGTGTCATTCATCGGTATGCGGGTTCTGGTAGCCGCGCGACCTCGGCTATCGATACGAGGAAAAGAAGGAAGAAAAGCCGTAGAAATAGGCACAAAGAAGAAAGCCAGGCTAGATAGGGAAGGGGAACGAGCGCTAGAGTCCGAGTCTAGTCGAGTGTTTACTGTTCCGTTGGGTTGTAGATCGCCTCTATCTTCAATCTGGTCGCTCTTCTGACCGAAGTTGAATGGCAAAGAAGAACGAGCTACGTTGAAGCTTCTCGTGTCAGCGGAATGGACGTCGCTGCTCGCGTAGGAATTTACAAGCCGTCGCTGGTTCATCCGTTATTGGTGCCATCCGCCTTACGTACATCGAAAATTCATCTTAGAGGAATCGTTGTACAGGGCGATTATAGAAAGTGGGACGAGCTGTAACCTTTCAAGTCACAGTTTCTCAAACTTCTCCTTCGACGAAGTAAAGGAGTGCAATTTTAGTCTGATTTTAATTTAGTCTGAGTTCGTTTCTAAACACAAAATCTGAATCTCTGCTCTTTCTGGGGCTCCTCTATTTTCAAGATCCATCGAAATAACGGGAAATTACGGAGATTATCGCCACGGGGGACGCCCTCAGCGCAAAGAAGTTAGGTGGATCGATCTTGGCGGATTCCCGGGCTCTTCTTGTTCTGTTCCCCCGGCCACCCTCCGGGTATCGAGTCGCTTATCCGAATATCTGCGTATGTAGTAACGAGTGCACTCGACAAGCACGCGGAATTATTCAACACTTCGAACACCCACGGTCGCGTGGGCGATCTGTGCAGCGTCCTGTAACGCACAGAACTACGTTCACGCAACAGGCACCGATCGACATCGGTATGCACCGGCTATAACCTAGCTCCCTTCCTCTCGAACTTCATCTTACTCGATAAATGCGCACCGTCTTTTAATCCCTACGTTCGATATCGATGGTTTAACGGTACCGGTGGTTTTCTATTTTGCGTTGCAACCTTTGAATCCTTGCGTTTCGCAATCTATCGCATCTTAGGCGTCGCGAAGTTTCTCAAGAAACATTCCCCGACGATAGAAATTCTCCAATGCTCCTGTATTTCGCGAGAGGATTCGGAAAATAAGAAATTTTACAGTTCTACACAGGCACCAGATACCAATAAATCTCGATCGGTTTTTGATATATATTTTATAATTCATTACCGGTAATATAATGTCCAATTATTCTCATACCTCGCTGGAATATTCAATAGCCAATGAGTTGGCTATTATCCGCGATAAATTCATAGCTGGTAATACGGATTATCGGGTCTCGGTGCAAGTAGGTTGCCGCGAGCGCACCAAGAAAGATGAATGAAATCGAGTTCCATCGATCTCCCTTCGGGATCGATTTCGCAATATAAAACCTGAACTACAAGGAGATAGATGGTATCGCGATCAATCGATCTCCTTTCGCGCGAGTCGCATGAGCGAAAACGCGAGCTACTAATTGCGAACTAAGAAGATAGATGAAAGGTAGCACCATCGATCTTCCTTTACACGAATCTCACAATCCGTGGCTTTATCGAACAAAGGACAAGATCGAGGCCAGTCGTAACGATCTCGCGCCTTAAAACCGAGGTTATTGAAATTTAAATCGATCGACTCACCCTATGTATTTATGTTATATATTATATCACTACCTAAGTTATCCCTTTGTTACGTTGGTCCCTTTTTCTCATCGGTTCGCGAAACAGATGCAAATGTGGCGTGTATCAGTTGGCGGTGGTGGTGCCAGCAACAAAAATGGCCGCGTTTATCTCTCTGACGTTTATCGGATCGTTAAACGTACATATGTTTGTCTTTCGTGGAAGCGAAAGAAGAGAAGGGCGCGAGCGAACGACACGTTATGGCGCATCGCTGCAAGGGATCGCGTGCAGGATCCTTCGCGCTTGGAGGTCCTGTCGGAGGATCAGTGGATCAACACCGACCCGCCGCACAGGTCCTGGCGTATCAACTGTTTACCGGGTTCCAGCTGCCATTCGCGGGCGAGACACTTTCTGGCAAATCGAATCCTCCCTGGTGATCGTTCTTTCGCGAAACTTGGCCGTCAAGCCGATAAAAGAGCCATTCCAGGTTGGAATTTCACACGTCTTGGTGGCTTGATTTATTTCTGTGTGACCACTCGCGCGGAGAATAACGTCGAGTATTAGAGTAGATTAGAAACGGTGTCAGAAGCGAATTAATAACATCTGTTCCGCGGCTTGTAAATTCTCGAAACTACATATTAATGGGCGAGGAGAGGAAGGAGGTATCTTCATTTTTATACTCGCGGGTACGACTCGCACAAATTGCCTACGGTTATATAGAAAATATTTACGCTCTGCGTGACACTGTTTCCGTAGGTCCTCTTCGAATTATTTTTCTCAAGGTGGAGAGAGCGTAAATATGTCGACGGTTCGATCGACGATGGTTATTTATGCTCCACGGGAATAAGAAATAAATCAAAATAGTAGAAGTTAATAGATATTGTGGCGTTACGCGTCAAGATTTCACGCATCGATGACGTAACAATAACGACGGGAATATTTCTACGGTTACGCGACATTCCGTTGGAAACGACGCGACCTTAACCCTTTCTCCGATAGACACACAATCGCGAATAAATCATTGGCGGCGCGTCCACTTTAGCGATGACGCTCGTTCGCGCGGATCTCGGTACACGCGCACAAATTTGTTTCATTCTGTTCGCCGCCATTAATCTCGCCGGTCGAAACTGCACGGAATTATTATCTCGAGGATCGCGACGTCAATCAGACAGGCGACGCTTCAAAGATATTCATCGCGTACGGGCGCCTACCGCGGATTAATTGAAAGAGACGAGAGAATTAAACGACGTGCAAGTTGTCTGAATTAATTTCGTCCAACTTAACACCGCGCAATTAAACCCCGTTGGATACAACTTCGGTTCTACTCAACCGCGTTCGGATGTAATTGTGTTCAGCTTCAATCTATGCGATTCAACCGCGTTCTATTCAATCTTGCTCAATTCAACTCTGTTCCTATTGTTCTCTGTTCTCTGTTCCTACTATTTGCAACTCCAACAGCGAAATCTCAGTCGAATTTCGTTTAGCTGTATATCTGGTATCTGGAAATTTTTATACGTTGGTCCAAATACTCAGTTTTTTAGATCTCAATTTACCAAATCAGAAAATACCGATTAAGGTAGAAACGTTAACAAATTTTTAGATCGATATCAGCGAATCCTCCTTCAGAAACTGATAAATATTTTTAGTATTTTCTAAATATGTTCGTAGTTGAATCGCAACGATGTTTCCCAACTCTCATTCCGTTCGTTGTGTGGGAAGTAACGGAGCACCCTGTGCATTATCTACAGTGTATTCAATGAGGAAAGCTTAGCCCGCGGTTACAGGACGAATAAGGCAGGGTCTGCACGGACGCAGACTTTGTAACAGCGACCAACAGTGGCGATGAATGGCGCTTCAGAAAATGACTGCTAATAAGCAAATTCGGCGATTCATGGCGGAGTTGAAAGCCATACCTCGAGAAAGAAACAGATTTAAAGGGCGACAGGTCGAGAAGTATCATTTTTGCAATTTATTTCTTTTCTTCATTCCGATTTATTATTGCGCTAACCTTATCCATGATAATTAAAAGAGGGGTGTCATCGAGAGCGTTAAAATTTGAAATTTTCGTTCGTCCAAAAGAATGTATCGTGGTTGTCAGAAACGGTAGACGAGCCCCTGGTATTCCCCATATGATAAATTAACGCGCAGCCTGGGTATTATTGACAGAAGGGTTAAAGAGGGTTCGATAGGTGAGGTCTGGCAAGAACGACGGGTCAGACGTTTTATTCTGGTCGCGCGTGCACATCGTCGCGATCGTAGGGGAATTTTTCTTCCCACGCAGCCGCATTTTCTTGGTCGCCTCCGGTTCCCCGGCGGTATTTCCGCGATAGGGAATCGAACGAGCGTCGGCGGCGATGCCAGCGGCGGCAATAACGAGAACATTGTTAAATTATCGGAAATCTCGCGTCATTATGGCCGCGGCAGAGGCTCCCGCCGCGGTACGCCGGGAATCTCGCCGGTTGAATCGACTGCGCCGCGAGGCAAGAAAAGGGGGATTAGCCGGACAAAACGAAAGAACAGCCGCCGGTGGATGCGGGTGTCGCGGCGCGATAATATAAACACGCCTCGAGACCCGGGCTCCTGCCACGATCGTTCCCTCTCCCTATCGTCGTCGAAAAATAAAACGAATCGAACCGCTACGGGGGAGTTAATTCTGATACATCACGGCATTCGACAAAAGAAACGCTCCTCCTTTGCTCCCGAAGCGCCTCTGTGTCCTGAATTCCTGAATCCGTAATCGGGGAACTTGAGCCTCCATCGTTCGAGGAACTGAACCTTCGGATTACGCGAACCAGACCGGTCCTGGCACGGTCAAAACGTAATCTGATTACACGCGATCCACCTGCAATTACTGTCTAATTATTCTCTGACCGGAATCTGTTATCGATAGCCAGTAAAATTTAAATATTACATCGTGGATCTCTGACGAGAGCACGTTTTGCTCAACTCTGCCTGTTGGTTACTGGTTTCTAAATTAACTTCGATAATACGCAGGATTTTAAGAATATTCTAATATAAATATTATACCGTACATATATGGGAAATAGAAAAAGTTTGGAGCGATTTCTTACCGATTCGGGGGTTCCGGATTTCTGTGCTCGAACGAGCCCTAAACTCTGGTTGTTCTTAAAGAGGAAGCAACGGTTGGCGCGAAATCCTCGAATATTCGCCTGGGTCGTATATATCGGCAAAGTACACGGTACTTTATGTCGTGAATTATACGAGTTTGACCAGGACAGAGGAAGAGGTGCGATCGTTCGGCAAAGTGAGTTACGTCCCGGCTCGGCGATGAATCAAACAACAGCCTCATCAGGATTACGCCCGAGGGTACTTACGATTAGTGTCCATTCGACGCCGTCTTACGGCCGCCTTTTCCCATGACGACTCATTGTTACGGTACTCGCGTGACTTTTTCACCCTCAAACGTTGCCGTGAATGCGCATGCATGCGCGAGAGCTCCGACACGCGGAACGGAAACGAGTTATTCCAGCGGGGAGCTTTGACGGTGACCTTTCCAGGTGGCGGAATTTCTTTGGCTTTCGCACCAAGGTACCTTTCATGCGATTTTCTTACTCGTTGATAGCGCGGTCGATTTCTTACTCTTTTTTTCACCCCTTCTTTTTTTTTCTTACACGAACTGCACCGCGAAAAGTTATTGACCAGTGATAGGATTGCGTGTACAAATTGTTTCACTCGACATCGTTAAATATCTTGGAACTCTGACGTTAGGAAAACAGACAAGAGGGAAATATTACTCGTTATGATAACAATTTTGTTAAATAACCAAGAAATGACATATTTAAGGTACTAAAAATAAGTGAAATCTAAATAAGAAAAGTGAATATATTGAAACATTATAGTTGGTACAACAAACTTCTATTAAGCAGAAGAGTATTTATAAAGAACGTGGAATAAAGATTGGAGCGCGTCAAACAATAATTTCATGATATTAACGCAAATCCTCTCATGTGTAAAATATCTAATAAACCACGTAATCAGCGTCCATCAGCGATAATCCCGTTGATTCCGTTTAAGAATCTCTCCCCTCCCCCCTCCCCCGCACCCAGAAGCACCCCATAAACCAAGCGAGGATAGTCATGAAAAATGAAAAAGAAAGTCGAAGTGATTCAAAGTGGCGTCCGCGAAGCAATAATCCACCAGCATCGTCGCAAATCTCCTTGGCGCACAAAAACATATTTCATAAAGATACTTTTCCGAAAAAGGAAGAACGACGCGAAAGCACCGTAACAAGCCATACATCATCGAGCATCGTCAGAACTTTCCACGTACCTGAAATGTTCCATAATTCAAGAAAGAGTATTACCAAGAAACGGCGAGAAACGTTGGAAACGACATTTATCAAAAGACAGTCAATCGCGAGTATCGTTGCTAATATTCCCGTACTCGGTGTACTTGCAAAGCAAACATGATCGCAAAAAGAAGAAGAAGAAAAGGACAGCGTTTACCAGAGTCCATCTAAAGATAATTTGCAAATACTAACACGATTTTCCACGTGCAGAAATTACGTAGTAAATCAATAAGAGGCATTCTTCAGGAAAAAAAGTATCGACTCTATTTTTAGTTGGAAAAATTAGAAGCAACTCAAAATAACTTTATTCGTAGCCATCGGCAGAAGAAGTATATTTTGGTTACGAACCTTTCTGTTAGGGACCTTGAAAATCTTGAATTTTACTTATACAACAACCCCCTCAAATTCTTCATTTAGACAACCAAAAACAAGCATATCCACAACTTGTCACAGAACTTATTTTTGCAGTCTCCTTAAAATTTAATGTGAAAAATCGTGTCATCTACGCTTGACATAGCGGTCGAACAGTAATAGTAAAATAACGAGGTGAATATTAGTCAGGAGCAAGCGTGTATCAGGAATCTGTACGTATGGAAAATATTCCACGACGAAGAGTGTGGTTGGGGATGGAAGAAGAAGCAATCGGAAGCGGAGTGCGCGGGTCGCTAATTCCCGATGCTAGTTCGCGGGGAGCAAAGGTTGCCGCGCCTCTGTTCCGTGCACGACACGTCAGAAGACGGGACCGGGACGATGGTCGTCGTCGATATTCCCCGAATGACCACGAACGGGCCCTTTTCCGTTGGAAGGTCGAGGGACGGCACACACGGTTCCGGGTGGACGACGAGACGAGCCTGACATTTCGGCGAGTGGCGCTGCTAATGAGACTCCTTTATGCTAATCGCTCGCGTGCTCGCTACTTCGGGGCCCCGCTTGGCTCATGAATTTTATCGCGGGCCTTCATCATTTTCTTCGTTGGCTTCGAACCGCGATTGAGTCGTCAGAGCGAGAGAAAGACTCCACTTCCGTTACCACGAGCGCGAGTCGATTGGTGTCCGCCGTGGAAGTGTCCTCGTGGAAAAATCGAACCTTTCGCTGAGCCGTGCACGAGCACCACGAGTCAGACGAAGCCGGTCCTGACTGCAATGCTCCCCCGTGAGAAATGCATCTGCAAACGCGGTCGACGACGCTGAAAATTTTTCAAATTTCATATATCAAGTCGCCGAGTTGATTTCTTCCACCTTTTACCATTATTTAAGATGTCTTTCCAATACTCTGGTAATTTTTTATACGTCGTAATTATGCCCGTTTCGACCGCTTCGTTTTCAATTTGTTTATATTAAGTTTTCTTCGCGAGACGTACAGTTGATAAATACCGCGGTAGTCTATGAATTTCGTTCGTGTCGAAGTTCCGTGCGGATGATTACATTATGATTACTGTTACGTTGTCATGACTGTCTCATACCGCAGAGTTTAAACTGAAAAGAAAATTGAGCTTAAAGTAATTTACAACGCACCTGGAAGGAGCATTTATAGCTAATGGGACAAAACCTGATGAAAGTGGCTAGAACTAATGACTTGACCCCGCTACAAACTACACGTGACTCGAGGAGTCACTTAATCGAGGATACACGAATTCGCCATCTTTATTCTACTCTGACATCTGGCACAAACCCGGATAGAATCGCGTGAAAAATACGCAATCAATATCGCAGTCGATCACTATGCGCCAAGTGCACGCGCTACATTCGTCTTGGAAAATAAACGTTCCGTATATGCAAGTTGGTATTTGAGAATTAAGAGTGATTTTTGCCTTGATCATCTGGATCTCTAAATATGTTTGTTTTAAACAACTCCTTCAAAATGGCTGGCTGTAGTCCCAGCATCCCAGTGGCCAACCATTAGAGATTCCCTTATAGAATTCCCGCGAATCCTCGACGTCGTTCGAAAGTGAAGCCCGGCGCAAGAAATCGCGGTTCCACGGACACCCCATAGCGACAGACTCTGGGGGAAGCATCGGATGGCGCGTTAAGACGTTCACCCAGCGAAGAAAGAAGCGCGCGTTAAGCTCCTGGGAGGATGAACGTCCCTGAATGGTTACGGGTCGGAACTTTTCTACAACGATACCGGCCGCGATGGTGTTTGTTCGTGCGTGTACACGAACGAAGGACACAAAGAGGGAGAAGACGTTCGCGAGGCGTACAATATCGTGGCGGAGAATTAAGCCAGACGATAGCTCCGAAGGCCCCGTCCTTGGTGTAACGAGTCACGCGGAGAAGAAGCAGAAAGTCACGCCCCGCCGTGAGAAAATTAATTGATATACATTTTTGCACGGTTTCGCCGCGTCTCGGTTGCACGACCGCCAGGATCCTCTTCGAACGGCGACAGCCTGACGCAGCCGAGGATTAAAGGGGAGGCTGCAGCCCCGGGACTTGCCCTTCGAAACACTTCCATCTTTTCTTTGATAGGACTGAGAGAAATTGAAGGGAAACGTTTCTAGTTCGTTTCGATGTTTTCGACACGGCGGTTAATTATTATCATCGTAACGTTCCGGTCGTACCACGATTTCGCAGAGGCACTCCGTGTAATTGCTTAATGACTATACAAATATTCTAAATACGCAAAAAAAGTTGTTCAGAACTAATATTTGGTTGTCGGTCGGTATGTTAATGGGTTGATGCGTCCCTGGCCTGATGCACCAGTCCGCATCCGTGGCTCGAGACACGATCAACCCGTAACAAATGGACGGTGGACCTTATCCTCGCTGTCGTAATAATAAAGCGGCGGATGCCGCAATCGCGTTCGCGGTCGATTAGTAACGATTATGCGCGATTAAACGGCGGCAATTACGGCCAGCCGACTGGCCAATCGTGGAAGGGGCAGGTGACGCTGAACGTCCTTGCAAGGATGAGACCGAACCACGCGTTTTAGCGACGTTGCGTGCCACGGGGAATGTCTGGCGTCGTTCGTTTTTCCACCCGGACGTTTGTCATCGACGCTGAATGCGATCTGATAAGGAACGTTCTTTTCGCCGCGAAACGCGTTCCGGGATTCTTCTGCGCCGGGTGGTTTTTAAAGGGATACGGGCTGCAGAATTTATGCCTAACGCGAGACACCAATGGGGCGAGTCCTGGGGGCTCGTGAACGCTCAGATGAATCGCGATACTCGCGAGCAAACTGTTTTTCGGGGTAATTATTTACATTAACGAACGCCTCGATGAACTCCACCTGGGACGTACGTTACAACGAACCGCGCTGATTAACTTCCCCGAATGTTTCAGTCTCTTATGATCCTCGAGATATCCGTATTTTAGCTACTTTTGTTTTTACCCGCATTGTCGACACTTTTTTTATTCAGTTTCGTAGCTCTCTCGAGAGGAATGTTAGGACGTTTCGTAGGCGATATTTTAAGTCGACTTTAGGGATTGTAAATTTTATTTCGTAGCAAATAGAGGAATTTTTCTTTTACTGAGAATAGTAAAAAAGGAAGGAAACAAAGTGCACGATAAATCCACTGGCCTGATTAAGACGTCGCGTCCGAATAAGGTGAAAAAATAATTGAGACGCAGCTGTTCGTCCGACAAATTAAGCGATTACTTCTGCGCCGTAAGGTTTGCATTTTCCCGGGATTCTTTCGGCCCAAACGAAGACAATTTCCCCTTTTCGGGGGTGACAGCTCGTTAGGTATCGATCCTCGATCGGTGATTAACGAGCGCATGTGCGCGTGATTCGTTGGCGTCATTGGATTCAATGGAAAGTCGTCGAGGACATGGTTGCGTTTACAAAGACGCAGCTGCGTGTTACAGGTGTTTCGCGAATTTTTCGTGGCTTAATCGGAAAGGGCTCGAGGCGCTTCGTCTTCCTGGAAGGATCAAGGACGCCGTCGATCTGGCAAATAAATCACCCGTCGTCCAATCTGTCCCGGGGATTGCGAAATCGACGAAAATCGATCCGTGCTCGATGTCTTCGGAGAACACGCGTGCTTGTTTGCTTTGCAATAAAAGCTGACGTTTGAGCAACTGCTTTCTAACGCGTGGCCTCCTCTGTGTTCACCAAACGGTATTTCTGAGGTACAACAAAAATGGATTTAAAATGTAACGATAATCAGAAAGAAATGTACAAGAACGATTAACGCGAAGCAGTTACGATTCGCCCATTAATATTTTTATGGCATCAGAAGATTATATCGATGTAGATTAGATTCGAATCTGTGACAGGAAGCAAACAAATAGTTTACTAAATATTTTGTCAAACCTCACCTAATATTCTATTCGTATCGAAGTGTAATTTCTTTATCCGTAAATGAATGAAAAAAACAGCAGAGGAAAAGCGATCGAAGATTGGTTTTACGATATTGGTGACTTCTCCAACCACCTTCGCGATCCTCGTTCAGCAGGATTCTCCCCTTTGATGGTCGTCCAGGACGTCGACGAAACTGCGACAAGCGATAAAACGTTAATGTTCGTGTCGTGGTATTTTATTGGAATCGGAATTACGAGGCTTTGGAATCGTCGAGGCCACCGAAACTGACGTCACCCACGCGAACGATGATTATCTGCGTCGTGGAACAGGGGGCCTTGAGGTGTCTTCTCGTCCTCGTAGCTGCCGAACGAACGTCTAACGATCTATCGATCCGAAACGCTCGAAATCGCGTTAAAATTTAAACTCCGTGTCGGAATCGTCGCGAGACGACCAGGTCGCTTATCCAATTTTGCGAAATAGAAATTTTTGAATATCCTTGTTGGACAAATTAGTTTTCAGCTTTCTGCGCGACACTCTTTTGCGTTTCTCTTTTGTGTTTCGATCGAGAGTTTCTACAAAGTATTTAACGCGACTCGCGATTTAAACTTTATTCGTCGAATCTCCGACAATTTCAAGCAATTTCAGGCTTGAAACACAGGCAATTACTCGAGCGGTGTCTTAAGTAATTTTCACATTCCCAAAGGCACTCGCTATCGTTGTTGCTTGCTGCATTCTCTCTTAGCGTTTATAAAATCCGGCATATAAAGTTTTCTCTTTTGTCGCGAGGACTTCGTCGCTTGTGTTCGACCATTTATGTACATAATGCGTTAATTTCTATGCCAAGTGATATGACTTAACGTATGAAAAATGTCTAACGCGTTCCAGTCTCGTCCTCTAAGATACACCACCGCGTCGCGCTTAATTAATTATCTGTCGTCCCGATCGTCGAAGACTCCTCTTATTATCGTGCATCACGACGTCTATGACAGATACGCGAGGATTAATTTCAGCCGGTTTATCGTCGATCGAACAGCTCGATGGGATTATCGATCGCATAAGGGGGAAAAAAGTGAAACGAGCCCGGTTGACAAACGAAGAAATCGACGTGGAGGCTGTGCACGGTTTAGCCACCGGGCGCCAAGTTATTTATAAAGACGTGTCAACGCTTCCACCACGCGTTCGACGCGTTTACAGGCTGCCAGAATTGCCCTATTACAGAAATTAACCCCTTTCTAGCAAGTACATTTCGATTCGATCCATTCACACGTCAGAAACATTCGTATTTCTATCAGAAATCAAAAGTAACATCTTAGAAATTTGTATAAAAATTACCAGTAAGAAAAGTTGAACTCTCCAGAGTTTGTAATTAAGAACTACCAGAGGATCAAAGTGTTTATAACTTGGGATCGAGATTAAACGTTGACACGAAGATTTTTTGAAATAGCACGCGTTATGAAACACCCTGTAAGAGACATAGTACTTTGATCATAGGATGCATAGGTTCTATCTTCGCGTAGCGTATCGATATCATCTTGGATCTTGATAGCACCGGCTGCTAGTCGGAAGCTGTAACTTGTCGAAGAAAGAAGAAAGCTCGCGGCTGGAGACGCGGGAATTTTGAGTAATCCGTATGATCACGGAAGCTTTCAATATTTAATCGATAACAGTGAACGCGACTGGGATGAAATATAGCAGTCGCTTACGATCGTTTGAACGAAATCGGTACCATTTGGCATCTGTGAGTTACGTCGAGGATCTAAATACTGCAATAACGTCGATGCATTCGGACTATTGTACGATGAAAAAGAAGACTCGTCTACTGCAAATACGATGGTATCGTTATCGATCATTCTACCGTTCTATCGATCGAAAATCGAAACACGCCTACGCGTTCGTAATAAAGTCATTTGGATCAGTTGTTACGATATGAAGAGCACGTGACACTGAATGTAATTCAATGTTGCCCTATTCTTTTGTATCTTTTGTATGTATTATCCATGTATCAAATCGTATAACAGCCTTTGTGAAATTCTAAAAAGCAACAAGAATACGTGTTTAAAATTTATTTCCAATTTGGCAGACTCTTCCGACAACGCTTAATTATTATTATACGAACGCCAACTAGACGAGATCACGCCTAACAAGCCGTGCAAGCAAAAAGAAGGGAGCATGTTTTGGCAAAACGACCAACGCGTTAAAATCTTACTTTCAGAACGTTCCCAAGGTGGTTGATCGCTGAAAGGGTTAATAAAAAACGGCCTAACGACATCGTAAGCGAAAGTTTAATTAGCCTTCTTTGCGCGCTCGTCTAATCAGTGTCGATGCACCTACACCGTGCACGCGAGGGAAAAATCTCGTTAATTATGGCGACGTAACTGTTCCTTTGACAACGCTTGTTTACCGAACGCATCGAAAACCGTGCATAATTTGCGAAGACGAGGAAAAGATCGATGGAGAAGTGACGCGAAAATCAATAGAGACGATCGTAAATCAATCGAATGGCACTCGGTGATTTTTAACTACTTTGCTGCAACATCACCGTGTCGTAAAAATGGCTATGCGCCACAAATGTTTCGCAATATCTCATAAATTGTTACTTTCCGATCGGTAAAAGGAGAAGGTATCGAGAATGGATTGCTTTAAATTGCACTGCAAACATTTATATTTAAATGCTCGTTTCCGGGCTAAATTTATTCCTTCGTCGTTGGAGTCATTTATTATTAAATCGTTACTATGATTACTCAAAATTGAGAACCATGTTATTCGTGATTTATATAAATATCAAGTATTGTTTTGAATAGTGTTTAAAGGGGTTAAAAACCACTTGATTGTAGTATGACTGTGCGAGAAGAAAACGAGAGGAATCCCGATAACGCGCGCGAGCGCACGTAAATAGAATTACGTTGACGATGATCGATAAATCTTCGGAGGGGAACGCGCCTCTTGCCCCCAATGAGAATGTTTACTCGTTTGCGAGCCAGGTAATAACGGGACGTGGAGTACTACCGTGCCGCGCATAGATTAGCACGCGTGTTAATTTTATGCCTCTTGAGCGTAATTAAAGGCCGCGTCACCGTTTCGCGCCGCGATAATCCTACTTTCAAGACAGAGGGAACACACGAGACGACGCACGATCCTCGAATCCACTCCGTCGCCAATCTTTAGCGACGTACAATTCATTGTGCTCGTCAACCTATAAAAACATTTTCTATTTCATAAATTAATTATACGAATTATGACCAATTTTTCTGGGACTCTAGAGCCCCATTAATACGCTTTGTTTGCATTTTGAAACATTAAAATCCTCCAATCCATCCATGAGTTATGACGTTTTAAACATACACATGAAATTTAAGGGGAATCGTTCCTGTCTCTGGTCAGACATTGTATTTTCGGTAACGAATTTTTTCCTCGGAAGTACGTAGGATTTCAGGGGTATGTCTATTCACCAAAAGTGATTGTAATTGACCCCCGCAACCAAAAGTAATTTTTTTAAAACGATTTGAAATTTGTCAATTTCGTTGGCAGTGTAATTCAATAATATTACATACCAAACATAAAAGATTCCACGTCTCGTGTACAGGAGCGATCTAAAAAACTACTTTCGTGAAAATTCTATGGAAAATGTAATCCCCCCTCCGTGATCATTGACCGGTTTTGCATCACGAGTCCCCTTTGGCCCCCGATGGCGATTTGGTCGCGTTATCCGGCGTACATCTATGGAAAATACAGGAATACAGACGTCTGATCGGATAACGATGAAAAATGAAAGCGTGTACTGGTCGAGCGTGTTCCCCGTCGAAATAAAAGTGCGCCAGGTAAAAGGGTGAAACGGAGCGAGCGGAGTCGCGCGATCCGCGAGGTCCGTCGAGTTTATTCGTGCGTGCAGAGCACAATTCCGCGGCGGGCGGGGTCTTTCCGCCCCGGGAAGCAGAGGTCGAGTTAAATCGACTGTCCGTCGGATGAGTTATCGATCGAGCCTGTCATCGGCGACAGGTTATTGTTCCGCGGCGTGGGCAGAGAGTCGCGTAAAGTCCCCGCGCGGCCATCGAGCGTTTTGCCGATCGTGTCGTGCGATTCGTCATCGTCCCGGATCGCTGCAGCGGGCATCGTCTCTTCCTTGTCGCATTCCGAAACGCGACACGGGCCAAGAACGACGCTCGATCGATCACGGAATCGATCCTCGTCCTGGGAAAACGAAAGTGAACTTGGATCTTTCGAACCAAACGATCAATAAACAAAAGTCTATATTTTCTCGGTTCCCCAGAATTCGTGTATCAATGGTCGATATTCGAACGATTCAGAACTTTATACAGCCACAGACGAGGTATACGAGTAGACCTTTCACCCAATGTATTTTTTCGTCTCATCGATGGAACTTGAATTTCATCTCCCTTCGGGTCTCCATTCGCAGCAACCTCCTCGTGGTGAGACCTGGGTAATATTATTTAGCGTTTAATTAATAATCGTAATACTCTTAGCTGGGTAATGCAATTATTAGTTAAAAACTAAGTAATATTAGCAAATTGGCTGCGATCCGCTTTGCATAGGTCATCATAAATATAGTGCTTCCTCGCTAGATTATTTTTGATTCTCATTGATTCATCAAAGATTCTAGAGTATTGTCAAAGACGAGGTACACGATAGCGTCAGATTCTATCGGGAGCAACGGACGCGGAATCCAGTTTTCAGAAACGTCACAATGTTTTGTCCCCTAGCTCTCCCCTCGAAACAGCGTGGCGTTCGTTCGCCGATCGATTCGACGGGCTTCGATCGGCTTTTGTCTCCTCCTCGCACGAGCTGTATCGATCACGCTAGGAACGCGGGGCCCACCAGCGTCGAAGCAGAACGCTATTCTTACAGGAATAGTTGACGTTTCTTCCTTTCCTCTTTTTTCCCCCCTCTTTCTTGCGTTTTTTTTTATCGCTGTTGCCTCTTATTCGTTTTTCCGCGCGTCTTTCGTCCGAGATTTTTACGCCCGCGACACGACGGGGCACCGGTGTCGCCCAGCACGAACGCCGGAATCCATGACAGCCGTGAAATCCATTAATTGTGAATTCCCTCTGCGAAGTCACCGAGAGATTGTTGAACCCAGCTTGTCTCTGCCTTAGACAAAACTTGATCGTTGCGAAAATTCGCGACGCCGCCTCCACAGCCCGTTCCACGGTTCACCGCGACACCTGGAATTTCGTTAATTAATCCCCTCTAACGCATCGTGACTATATTCCGTACAGTGTGGCGAGAGACCTCTAAGACTTCGAGGGCTCCACCACGACGGTCCTTGGTAATTTCAATTTAATACTCTGCAGGATAAAATTCTTTTCCTAAATAAAATATTCGAGTATTCAACCCCTTGACGTACGACTTAATTTCAAATAATTTTTCAGACGCGTACTATTTAATTTTGTCTAAATTTGTTCGTACAAGAAAGAACAGATCAATTTTACGAATACCTCGTGAATGTAAAAATATGCTGAGACTCGACATTCTATGGCAAGAGGTTAAAATTTGTGAATATCAAATGTTATATATGGCATATCAAAGTCAGAGGAATAAATAGAAAAAATTGAAACAACTCGAGGAACGGTAATAGTCAAATGCGAATAATTTTGTTATTCTAGACACGTTTGAAACGGATGCGCTGTTGATTCGTCGCGATAACCGGATGGAAGTTCCTCTCGAGGGAAGAAGAAATCAGAGCCCAGCGAGCCGGAAATCGCAAACGAAACGATCCTCGAGCCGCTGGAAACCAATTTCCCCGCGTTAGTGAAACTATCTCAATTAGAAACGACGTTTCCGACACGTGTACTCGGGATCGCGTGGGCGAGGAACAGACGTCGAATTAGACATCAAAAGTTTAATTTCGCGTTCCCGGTTACCTGACAGTAATTAACGATTGCAAATCTGCGTTGAATTCAAACTTTGATGTCGAGAAACGAGTACGCGGGGTCTTGTTAATTTCGACGTTGCAGCGAGCAACGATTTTGTTTCGATTTCGTCGAGCAAAGTCGACGAGGCTCTGATAAGATTCGCAATTAACACGGACGAAGTATCTGTAATTAAGAATCGCGAGTGTCTTTCTCTTCGGTGAAGCGAAAAAGATATTATTAAATTGTACAGAATTACATACGATTTTTATTATAGGGAATTTCAAAATCACTCTGGAGTCCATTTTTCAGATGCGAATAAAAATTAAATATCATAGAAGCGACGTGGAATACTCGGAAATTCAAGTAGTACAGTCTGAGAATTATTCTAAGTAGAACAGCCACGCGCATAGTCAGACATCCGAATAAAGTTCCACAGTGCACAAAGTTTTTTAATATATTTTGTAATAGATAGGTCAGATTTGGGGAATTTATGGGCTGGGTCATTACTATTGGGAAAATTCGAATATTATCTAAGTTGAAACTTAATTAAAAGAGGAAACGCTGCAAAATCTCGTGCTCTCTCTTAGATTCTCGACGAGCCCATTCGATACCGATTGTACAGCGAAACCCTTCTATTTTTCACGTGTGCAGCGTTGTGAACTTCTCGATAACCGTATCCCCCATAATCGCGACGATTCAAATTAACGGGTCTGTGAAGGAAATTACAATGTTCACCGCGGGGCAGGCTTCCGCGGCTCGTTCGAGGGTAAAATGTTGCTGCTGGTGGACGATTAAGATAGAATGAAAATTGTTTATCGATAAACTGCACGCTCGAAGGAAACTCACGTGAGAGTTCCGTCGAACGGTGACTTCGTATTTGCGTGCATATTAAGTAGGTGGGGCCCACGAAAGGTAACAAAACGATACCTCGTTTCTTGTTGCGTTCGAACCTGAACGACGCGGAAGAGGAACCTCGCGTGGGAGTAATATAGAGGCTTACGTGGTTGCGTCAGACCACTGACTTCTGGTCTAATATCATCCAGAGAAATATAGTCCTTAACTGCTACACAGGGTGCCTCTAAACTAAAATAACAAATATTATAAAATTCGTCTATCAATATTTTAATTCGTACAAAAGAGAACAATCTTTCTCGTTACTTTTCGTTATAAAATCCAACACTAATTCTTTGTTGCAACCCTTACTACATTATTAATTATTTTTTAATGTGTGTTCCACAAAACGACTTCTAGAAATTTTATATTTGGAACAGATATTACAGTAAAATTCGATCCATAATAATAAACGATTGGACCTTTAATTTATCGTTAGCTTTCGAGCTTTTAGGTATCAACAAACAAAATTTGGTACCTAGAGCCGTAAATTAAATATTAAAATGTTACTAAAATAAGGAAACTGTGCTCGTTCGAACTATACAGAGTTTTACATTTTTCAATGACTTCTAGCGTCCCCATTAATTCTCTACCGATAGTTTAGAAACACCCTGTATGTATTAGTGCTGGAACAGTATTACAGTTCCACCGAATGACTCAGACAGGAGCATTCCGCAGTAGGTGGACCCAACGTAAAAACACGAAACTCGGTATAACGTGAAGATTATTGAAGGAGCGGGTTCGCTTTGTTGGTATTCCAGTTCGTTGAACAACGTCGATTCGATGTAGGGATATTGCACGATAGCGTCAACTAGCGCGGAATGGGGTCAACAGTTTATTTACACCCTTACTGTACTCTGGTTACTTATGCGATCGTCGAACGTACGTAGGCCTAAGTTAAACGCCATATTTCGTGGAATTTAAACTGTGTCAGATTATGCTACACTGGGTTGTATCTTAAAGTGTTTCTCGTTTAAAACTCGTGTACATTTATGAAGTTGAATTTCCAGATCGATTTAGATATACGCGAACAACTGTTGATCGTTTATTTATTCCGTCAAAATTAGAATCTATGAATATTTTACAACACTTGACATTATAACAATTTAATTACTTCGTTTTAAAGTGTTCGCGAATGTTATTCTCGAAGATGATCTTCGACAGGAACTCTTTGAAATTTTCAAACGGTAAATTGATATCCCGTCGCAAATTTACTCAATTTTCGTAACGGAGATTTCTTCGAACGCGGGTTAAAAAGTGATTGAACGAGAACACGTTCTTTTCGGAAACGAACGTCGAGGGTGACGCGTTAGGAACAATAAACAGTTAGATTATTAAACGAGAATGATAAACCACCGAATTGGGAAACCGCGAAACGTAGAAAATGAGAAAACAGTTGACGAGGATCGCGAAAATTCGAAGGGCGCGAAACGCTTGGATAATACAGCGACAAAAGGGAACCTGCGAATATTAGGTAGATTAATAACGGAATTTCAGACCGAGGGTCCATCGAGGGTGTTCGAGGGGGGAATTAATAGAAGCACCGGGCTCGAGGAAGCGAGCAAATATTATGCGGAAGGAACGACAGAATATTAAATACCGAGATTAAAGACATCGACGGTTTTAAGGGTGCAGTAAATACGGAGATTAACGAACGCTTAAGGAAATAAGGAACTATTAAATGCGAGTAACAAAAAGGTATCGTGTAACGGAGATTCCGAAATACCGATATCAGATTGAGGAAACAGCAGATTGGAGATAGAAGAAAGTATTATGCCGTTACAAAATATTAAATGGAATCCAGACGCGGTGCATAAAATCACGAAACGAGTGATCGGTCGGAGGAAATATTAGATGCACAAGAAGATATAGAAAACGAACAATATTTCATCGATCGAAGGTTACGTTTAATACCGTCGGAGTCGCAACGTGGCTCGATCCGATCTTCTGCGATCGTAATAGGACGTTCTCGTCCAGTTTGACACGTTCAATCAACGGCTTCCTATCGCGATCGATTCAATTAAAACGGTACTGGGGGGGAAAAAAACATATAGAAGAGGATCGTGTCCGAAGCAACGTAAGCGGACACTTTCCAAATTCTTCGCGGTCTACTTTCAATGGCAACCGATTAGTTTTTGCCTCGACACGCTTTCATCATCGTTTAACGTCGAACGATCTGCTGGATCTTTTTTAATTTCTAAAAGTCGAGATCGATTATCCGATTCGAAGACGAAATAATTTGCGATTATTTGTATTTTTTAAAAAATAGTTCAAAGCACGTTGCTTCAGAATTAATTGTCTAAAAAAAATTTTCCGCTTCCGAACGTTAGATAAACTGTTTCGTTGGGTATAAGTGGTCCAGAATTTTTTTTCGGACTTTGCGACATCGTTAGACGAATTTCGGCACGCCTCGACGACTTTAGCTAGTCAGGGTCCGCTCCGCACGAAATTGCGTCAGCTTCGTTTGACGTTTCCTGTGAAAAAGTGCTCCTTAAACGCGTCTACACTCTAAACAGTGCTAACAATGTCGTGACACTTCCACGATAAAAAGCAGTTACAGAGAAGCAACTCTAATTTCGTTCTTTGCAGATCCAATTACATCCAATTCCATTCAGTCGTTAATGGGAAGTTTTGTACAGTCGAAAAAATGTAATCGATAGACCAGACACGTACCACGATTTATGTTCTCGAAATCAGTAGTCAATTTACTTTTTTCTACTAAAAAAATATAATTTAGCGATCGTTATTTGAATAAAATTTTGCCCATCTTCGGTTTCGAGCGGTATACTTTGACATCGAATTATAAACAACTATAAATTATAGACTAGTTGAATTTACGAGACTACAGCGTGGGAGATTAAATCGTTAGGATTTTTTTTTTAATTACTAACAATTCGTAGCTAAATAATAGGAATCGTGAGTCGGTCGAGCGTATACGTAAAAATGCACGCGCATCGCAATAAATTTCCGATGCGTTACGAACGTCTCTTACCATATCGAGCAAAAATCCGAACAGAATGCTGTCGAGTCGCGTGATTTATGCCAGCCTAAGTAATTGCGATGCCTGTTCGAGTATGACCGCTGCCTTAACAGAATTCTAATTTGTCTGAGTAATAAACAGCCGACGAAGCAGCAATTTATTTCGCGCCGTTCACTTCCGCCAAGCGAAATGCCCGCGTAAATGCCTAATACTTCAACGAAATCCGGCTGCCACATTTCTGGCACTGTCAGACGCGTCGTGCCGTGCCCGTCGCGATCGCCACGAATCCCTGACACCGTCCGATGAATAATTAATCCTCCACTGGCGGACATTTTGGAGCACGAACGTCAGAAACGAGGAAAAATAACGTGCGCCTGGAAACTCGATAAACTATAACTCTTTTCTAAACGAATATACAGAACATTTCCACGAAGAGTTGACATTTGTGAAAGACGATTGGATAGAGAAGAAAGTTTGTATTTGCATTTAGAAGTGGTTGAAAGAACCTAAGTGACGCAGATTTCCTCGAAGACCATTTTTCCCTGTTCGAAATCGGAGAAAAAATATCTCGTTAAAACCGCGTGAATCACTGTGTACATTCCTCGAGGTCGAAGTCTTCGAACTCGTGGCGAAGACCTTCGATGTTACGGACGACAAAGCTACAAGTTTCTGGGTACGAGTCATGCAAAACGAGAAGAGTGTGTTTTAAAGACACTACGATGAACCATGACGTTCGTTTCGATGATTTCTAAGAAAAATCGAATACTTTTTACACCCTCCATAATCGTACGACACGAAAAATATATTTCCATTTAAAAAAATTGAGAATTATTCCAGATACAATAAGTTTCTACGCTCTGTTTAGTTTTGGAGGACTTTCTTTCGTTTTTCCAACGCGTCGAATACTTCGTGTATACGTCAGTTTTGAGAAAAATAAAGATGGAGGATGTTAGAGACGGTTTTGAAGGGTGGCTCGCGCGATTCGATTGATCGGAGTAAATTGATCGATTGTAACCGCGATTAATTACACGCGCCGAAGGAGAGTCCTCGCGATCCAACGTGCACCTGCGAAACTGGAGGATCGATCGGCTGCATACGCCGACACGGCGTGATCTATATTGCGTCCTGCCTTGTACCAATTTCCATTTACAGGAATATCAGACATGCCGGACGGAACTCAATTTCGTACGCCGCAACTCAGACGCAATGAGTTCATTATCAACGCTCGGGCTCCTTGGCGGCTCGGGCATTAACCCCGAGGGTTAATTACCAACTCTGGAGACCCACTTCGCTTGTACACGTTGCTTCGTTGACGTCGTGCCTCCGAATTCCATTCGAATTCACGGTTTTGGCCACGGTTCAGACTTCGTAGTTTACAAAATTTATGGACTATTGCATGTATTTATTATACGTGCAAGAAACCATTCGTTCGCGAGAGAAAATATATCTTCAGAGTTGAGAAAAGTTGCTCATAGATAAACAATACATTAGTGAAATTAATATTGAGACTGTAAATTGAAATTGTAAATTGTAAACCTGATTTTTGGACGAGGAAATTTTAATGTTGTATATTCATTAGCAAATCCTGTTAATCGGGTCAGCAGGGAAAAGTCGAGTTCTAAATTTTATTTTATCTACTCTTTCAATCAAAGAACAACAACTTGAGACCAACTCGACCGCAAACTTTTGCCTCGAACGAAACTAAGAGTATTTTATGTATATAATTGAAATAAAAATTTACCTCGGACCAGACATCGCGTAGAATAACCCATTTATCAAGCTCTGTGCTAATCCCCAGATCGTGTTTCCGCCAAGACGGTCAAGATTTCAATCTCGAGTCGTTCGATAATCGATCGAGATTCGATTGGGAGTGGGTAAACGGCTGGCAAAGTGGCGCGTGCGAAGCGCGGCGCAGTAATTACGTCCTGAGTGGCGGGCATTAATTAGACGCGACGAAATAATTAATCTCAGGCTCTTGGATCATCCTCGAGAATCCTACGCGACGTCTCTAACTACGACGAACGCGTCAAGCGTGTGCACGTGAGCACATGCTAACTCGAAGCGGCGTCGATTACGTTCCGAGACTTTCAAGTCGTGATAAAGGCATCGTTTAATAATACAAATTAAATCTACCTTTAGATATTGCGATATATTTAATAAGAAATTATGCTACGATGTTTTCGACGTTCTTTTTTTTAATTACCTCTCAAACATTTTAATTCTTATCCTGTAAAAGACTTTTAGTTTACGTCGAAGCACACAATCATGGAATCTACGTTGATCCAATTTTAATTTTAAACACGTCAGTTCACAGATAGTTAAATTCTGGTCGTCAGTGTGTTTAGGGCTTCATTTGGCGTCGAAATACACAACCAATTCTAATTTCAAACGCATTAGTTCACCCATAGCTAAATAAACGAAACGATCGAAGTCTTCAAAGCTCGTTTTCGATGTTTCATCGTCGAACTGCTCCGCGGAGGATCGCGGACTCGCGCGAGCCACGACCTCGTCGTCGCCACCGTTGAACAGATCGATTTATCGAATTTATTGCCGGCTCTATCCCACCTGGCGATCGCGCGGTGTAATCGCTATATATAGAAATCGCCAAGACACCTGCTGACTTCTTCGTAATTTCTCGGCGATTCCTCCTGCTCGTTTTAATCGCCGCGCGCAGCGTGGCGGCTCCTGTAACGATCTTGGGGGCGGAGGGATACGGCTGTCAGCTCGATTATCGAAAATCATCCAGGACGACCCTTCACCCCGACAGTAGTCGTACCTCCGTCGCGATAATCACGGCGAAGCAGTCTCGCAGTCGCCATGTTGGTTCCGCAGATTTAATTGTGACTCGACTGTTTCGTGGCCTCGATCAACCAAACGACCAAATCGTTGGTTTTCCCTCAGTTTCGTCGATTTTATACTGCTTTTTCTCTTTTGGTTATTAGACTGCTTGACATTCAAGATTCTTCCACTGTATCTTTTAGTGGTGGATGATAATCCTCGGTAGAGACCCGCGTCCACCATTTTTATAGTAAATAATATTTCCAAATTGAGACACTGAAAATATTATATTTTCCCGAATGCAAATATAGTATTTGTAACATCCACCTCGGAATAATTGTTATTTGTCTTTGAATCTTTCCTTCTGTAGACCCTATAGCACTTGCGATTCCTTTGTTGCCTCGAATCACACGTGGGTCAGAGTAGACCCATGGGTTCCCGTGAGTCGAGAAGAAAATATATCCGTTTACTAAACGATTCAAGCAACCAAAACAAGGAAAGAGACAATTATCGATTGCTTTAACCAAGTGCCAAGCGCAGAAACAATTCCGTCGTCGATGTCGCGAAACGTCCCGCAAGCGGCAAACAAAAATCCACCCCCTACCCCCACCTCCAGTCGACCCGGAAGCCCGTGTCCCGACGGCCTTTGATCGCGAGGCGCGTAATAACGCGTGACAGAACGCGCGGGCGTTCATTAAGCGGAGCTTTCGAGCACGCCGTGTTTGCCGAAAGCAAAGTGAATTCGCGCGCGAAAACGCACGGTTCGACAGTCTTACCAACGACAGCTAAGCTCGGTGAACCTTTGAATTTTTGAATTTTAAATTTACCCCTTCCGAGCGTGCGCGCCATTTACGACTGTCTTTTTCGCTCTAAATTTTCAATAAACGTAACTCTGTTTCTCGTATTTTTAGATATAAAAAATACACGGTATTGTTGGCAATTATTACTATTATATACTGCTTGTATTATTGGGCATTATTAACTCATTAATATCGATAACGTTTGAGAAGAAAAGCGGTTATTTCTCCCAGCGTTCCTTAAAATTACAAACGAGTAGGGGGGGGGGCGTAAAAAGAAAAGAAAATAGCCAGAGACACAGACACACACGGGGGAGGAAAGCGTTTCCGTTCGTTCGTTCGTCTCTCAATTATCGCCGTGAGGCCGGAGTAGGGAGAGACGCTCGTCGAAGGATAAAATGATGGCCGGACTGCGTAGTCATCGGTTTTAATTGCAATTCAAATATTGAATTATGATACCGTGTACCGAGACACGCATGAGAGGTTCTTGCAGCGCATCGGCTGCTTTTAAACCGTGCTTGCAAATTGTTGATGGATCCGGCGAACGCGGCATTATTAATTACTCGTTGTTCGATGACTGTTAGCTGTCGACGAGCCTCGTGGCGTCCTATCGCACCGACGCAAATTAATAAAGCAATGCGGGATTAATATGGTAATATGGAAAGAGGATACGAGTCGCGCTAATAGTGTTTCCATTCCTCCAAATGAGCAGGATTAAGTCCAATCAGTACCCTTCCTGTCGTTTATTTATAATTTACGTAATAATTCTAAACACCAAATCTACGATATATTTATTTATTTTTCATTCACCCAACGCCTTTAGTGTACAAACTTTTAGTGTCATACGTACAATTTTTATACTCCATCGTTAAAAGTTCGTTAAAAACAATTTTATCCGGTCAGTTTACTCATTGTCGATGATTTCTTTCTTCTCCAGAAAAGTGAAAACGGGTCGAAGTCCTCTCGAGCAAATCGTCCTCGAATCGTAAGAACTCTCAAGACCGTTCTCGTCGTGTTTGTACACATTACATCCATCTCATTTATTCGTCATGAATATTCACGTCGTGTTTCTTCGCGCAAATCAATAAGCATCAATGTCGCCGCGAATCTCCCATAAATTCAATGACGGAAATCTCAAAGGAGTGTTTACAATTCTGTTTCCTGTCGACCCTAATGCCCGCCGACGATCTACGCAACATTCTGCAAAATGAAAATGTTTTCTGACAAGAGTCCGCCGCGCGCGGAATTTTGTTTCTCCGGTAACGAACGAAGATTAATGGCCACTATTTTCTATGAAATTTTCGCGTCATTCGTGCGCCGTTCCTCCTCGAATGGCAAGCTCGTCGACTCCTTGTCGTTGTTCGAAATATAACGTAAATTTTCCAAGATAAAGAATAAACTGAAATGCTCGATAAAAATATATTAATGAAACTTAACTTGAAGTTAATATTAAACACGATTCGACAGCAACGTTTAATAACCACTTTTGTCTATTTTCCGAATAAGAAATAAAATGGCGTTGCAAGGAATATTTATCGAGAATAAAATTTGTCCGACTCTTCGTGTTTCTACGATGAATCGTGAGATGTCTCATCGATTACGTTCGATTACATCGAAGAATAAAATAAATTTATTTGTTACGTAAATGTAGGATCGAGAATGTATTAGCGATCGCGTATCGATAATATTGCCGGCGACGAGCATCGCGGCGATAGTCCCAGTACATAAATAATCGAACATAAATCATGGCTCTCGTTCTATTCTTGGATCGCAAGCATCGCTCGAGACCGATCTTTTCTTAGACCGTGCAATTCAACGTCCACATTATCCACGTATCGCATCGACGCGCAATACGGGGGCATTCTAGTTATCTCGAGCGCCTTAAACTTAAAATACTACGAGGCGCGACAGTAAAGTTTCGAGAACGATTAAATTTTCGTTCTTAATACTGTTTTAATTCGATCGGAGCAATTATGCAGGACCATTCGTCTCGATCGTTCCCCCCGTCTACGCGCGATAGATAAACAGTTATATTAATAATTGTGTACCCGTGGCGTAGATTTAAAATGCGTTTAACCTTTGAACTCAATCGATCGAAACAATCGGTAGTTTAATTGATTTTGTTTTGCTTCGCGAACGCGATCTTTGTCATTTGCCATAATTGCTACGACCGACTCGCATCGTTCGATGAAACAAGTTTGCGTACACCACGATAAACAGTAATCATCTTCTATAAAATTTCCTATTAGCTAGCGAGTTTTACGACGCGCCGCTAAAAGAGCTCGCGACGTTATTTATTATAATAACATTAACCGTGTACGTTCCACCCGTATAACAGATAATTCAAACGAACCGTGTTTCACTTTTCTACCAAAGACGACGTTAATTCTCTCGAACGCGAGACTAATTTCGCGAAATTATGACACTTACGTCTTTCTTAACGACTGGACTTTAATCACAGCCCGACATTAGACTCCTTAATTACGCTGCGCGAGGGAAGGTCGTCGGAATCGCGAAGGTTAACGATTCCTTTTTCTCCTCTACGTGGATAAGGAGGATCGGGGGACTAGAAAACCACCAATCCGTTTTTATGACGTAATGACGCAAAACAATGAAACAAAACGACGAAAATAAATAACGATTCCTATTCGGAATTTATTTTGAATAAATCAATGAGTCAGGAAGGGTTTCCTTATTTCTGTGACTTACTTTGTTATTCGAGAAACAACTTTCCACGATAATCGTTTAATAATCCATTATGGACAAAATCGAAAATAACTTGAATCGTTTATCGATAATATACACGGATGGAAAAATTCTTTCCAGAGAGATTAGGCGTGTATCAATGAAGGAACGATTATCCCGTGTGAAGAACTGTGTGACTCAGTCTGTCGAACATTGTGGAATTAGAATTGCAACCGGGAACGCGTAACGATCGTTTTCCTCGACAGCCGCGTCGAAATTGAATTGTTCCTCGGCAACGATCAACGGAGGAAAGCACCGTTCGCGATACTAATTAGCGATCGTTAAAAACGTTGGACGCCAGTTTTCAATAATATCTTGCCACTTGATCGCCGTTTCAAATTCTGTCTCTGTCGATGCTGCTCCTCGTCTACAATGTTACGCGCGGAGGAGCCTCGTCGACTTTGGGAACCTTCGTTCCAGCTAGAATGTGAGCATAACAATCGTCGTTTAGCGGCAACTAGGTGTGGAGGACAATCTAATTGCGCGGATACGTTTAGATGCGGCTGTCGTCACCAGGAAACTAACGACGTGCCTGGGACGTTGCAAAATCGTGCTGACGAGGACCAAAACGATCACCTTCCTCCCGAGGAACGTAAAAATCTTTCATTTAATACTGTAACAATATTTCATCCTTTAATACTCCATTGTATGGAAAATTACTCGAGCTTTCTGTTTAATGAAACTTCTGAAACTTTTGTCCAATTGCATTTAATTTTTACCAGTAACAATCATCGTTGAGAAGCTTTTAAATAGTATGGGACATCGAAAGAAGGTTTAAACAAAAATGTAACCCCTCCCTTTCATATTAAATCCACTCTCGCGTAACGGTTCGAGTATTTGAATTTCCCGCGACTCGGAACAATCGTTCGGAACTCTCGACGATCGTCGACTCGAATATTCCGCGAAACGCGCGCGCGAGTGCAGAACCGGACGATCCAATTTCAAGCACGTGCTCGAAATGACGATAATTCAAAGCACGTGCAGCCGCGATATAAAGATCCCCCCCCTCCCTCCCCCGCCGGTCGGTTAACCGAGCGCGTCGCGTATTTCGAGCGGTACATGGTAATTTTTAAATTTTTACTCCGACATTACGATCATTTACATTTAGATTAATCTGTCGCGGCGTCGAGCGGGTCCGCGAACGCCCCGGCTCGCGTATTATTGATTATTCAAATACGTGAATATTCAAACGCCGCCCCGTTATCCAACCGGCGAGCAGCTACTTACTCGACGTCCTTAAGTATCCCCGCGTCGCCTCAAAACTTGATCCAATCCTCCTCCCCGACATTTGCATTTATATTAGTCATTAAACGAACGATATTGTAGCGGCATTAAGGGTTGTACGGAATCACGGCATTACTCAACCGTCGGTCCCCGGCGTACAGGACATCGGGTTCATCAATATTGCATGAACAAAAACGATTAACTTTTAAAGAACCGTCGACCGGTTTCGGTAATAAATCGACGCGAAAACATTTACCACCCGTTTTTGCCAGGCCTGCAGCGATTTTCACCCCCCCACGTTACGTTTCGAATTTCGTACCGTTTATTTTGTTCACTTTCCAACGATGATATATTAATTAACCCATTAACCTATCGACTCCTCTTGTATAATACAGGCTAGCAATATATACTTTAATTAATCCCTCCACCAATCGACTACCCTTTTCCATAAATTTCTGTTCTTTAAACGATTCTGTAATTGATTCGTGTATTAGGCTAGGAGTATCAGTATACAGTAAGGAGCATAACTGAACCAATAACCACAAGCGTAATTAGTCGAAGCGAATTAATGCAGTTTTGCCAGCAAACAGACGTGGTGCAAAACCGAGTGAATCCATTCTTTTTTTCGTTGCTAAACGAGAAAACATTAACTATTAAAAAAAATTCTTACTTTATTTCTAACTGTGATAAAAATAATTATAATGTTAATTTTTTAATATTATCTTACATTCTTAGCAATAAGTAATTAGCATTAATAACCTACCAATCGACTATCCTCCTCTTATTTAACATAGACTAGATTGGGTTCCATTTTTGTATAATTTACCGGTATAGAATATTCTTCGACTCTGTTGATAATTAAAAGGCGTCGGCGATTTGCTCGCTTCCGGTGGCGACGTTCTATCTTCGAACGAATCTGGCTTAATTGGATGACCTAACGATCTAACAGTATCTCAAGTTTCCGGAAGCCGCATTTCGGCCTCTGCCGGAAGATGACGCACGCGTCTTCGATCCCACGGACATTTGCATCTTTTTTCTAGCGGAACGACGCGTCAAGTTCACGGAGATTATATTGCAATCCTTCCATTTTCTTACATCAGAAGGTTCGCGATAAATAAAAAAAATCCTGACGTATCATGACTCAATCGTACGTATCATCGTATCATTGTATAAAACTCGCTCGAAATAAATTCTCGAGATGACATTTAAGATACGCGCAAAAAGACGAGTCCACGTTTATTCGCCTTTGACTAGTTAAATCCAACCGAGATTGTGCAAAAACTAAGAGCGAGCCGGCAATTAGCGTAAAACGTTTCCAAAGGTGACGCTTTTAATTACTCCTGTCGGATCCGGTTGTATTTTCGCCGACACACGACACCATTCGACGCTAAAGAAAAATATTCGAACGCCATCGATCCACGCGTACACGTTTAAAAGTAGTCGTAAAACCATTCTGTACGGTAATTAAGAAAAAATTCACGAAACGATCCGCGAACGAACGAAAAGAATCCCCGATAATGATCGAGCGTATCTATAAAACGAATTAAAATGCTCGCGACGACTCGAACGGTTCAAGGCCTACGAAGAATCCCGGAAAAGGAGCGCCGTGAAGTCGCCGTGGACTTTTAACAGTGGCTAAAAAGTAATCGAAACAATAACCAGGACCCGTTACGCGATTCGTTCCGTCGTTCGTAAGACGCGAACGACGCGAGCAATTAACCGCGGTCGGCTCAAAACGGAGGCGACTCGATAAGACAATACGATTTCATGGTGGATATCGATGGAACGATAAAACCGAAAGAACGGTCCGTTAATAAAAGTCCGATTGATTTACGCGACGACGGTACTTCATTTACGACTGGCTGTAAATATAACGGGCGATGCATAGAATTTTGTCCACGCCCGGCAGAGAATCGTCGAAAGAAGGAGGAAACGAGGCACCGCGAGACAGTTATGCTCGATTCGGTAATATTGAGCTCACGATGCCTTAGCGTTAATTATAACGGTATGGATTGCTGTATTCGTTCACGGTAGTCTAACCATTTTTATTTTAGGGTTTTATTCAGAAGAATCTGGATCGTAAAATTAGTTTTCAGTTTTATGCACAAGAAGTTCGATGTCTTAATCGTTGGTAGAAATAAGCAGCGTTGAAGTGTTATAAGTGTCTTGTAGGAATACAAAATTACGTAACACCTTTATTGAAATTAAGATCGCAGAAGCAGGCGTTTTTTATGACTTCATCCGTGTTTTCGCGACGATCCAGGGTGACGGTTTCGGCAGTCGAAACGTATCCCACGGTGGATTCCCTTGGTGCGCTCGGTGCAGGGCCCAAGGGCCACGGGAGGTCAAGTACACGCGCGGTCGACCTGCAATTTCGGTAATTTCGCGCGCGAATCTTCGGTTATCGAACCCTCCGGAGGGCGGCCCACGCGAAGCCTACGCGTTTAGGTGGCCCCCGGCCCTCTGCCCTCCGCCACCCCCGCGTTCTCCGAGCAGCGGGTGGGAAACGGCGAACGGGGAGCCCGGAGATCGTTCTCGATACACGAGGCTTCACCCACCCGGCCACGCGGGGCTAGGGTCATCGAGAAGTTCGACGGGAGGTCGACGATGGGAGAAAAGAACCATGGATACGTCGCGGAATTTATGGTGAGAGCGTCGCGAGCATGATGGCCACCGAGCCGGACCTCGCTCTTTCAAATCGAACCACTGATCCTCGGTTTCAAATCGATTTTCTCGAAGAAATTTCCTATTTAAGTGTACACAATTTTCACTAAAGTCGGATAAAACGTAATCAGATTATCGTCCAACTATAATTCCAAGAATTTTTGGACCGATTTTGTAAAATTTGTGGAACCAGAAGGGGATAATAATCGAAGGTTGTTAATTATTTCAAAGTTTATGTAATCCTCCGTCAGTTAATTATTTTTTAAATACTTTAAATGGAACTTTCCACTTACCAATTTGGTAAAAATCAACACTAAGTAAAGTAATTCAGTCGAGATCGAGAGTCCACTTAAGGCTTAAAGACGCGTACTCTAAATTAGAACGGAACGAATATAGCAAAGACAGGGTGTATTAATTTTTAAAAATACCTTTAGCCTCCGGTTTATAAATTTGTTCGAAATTCACGCCGTGGGCAGCGATAAAAAAAAAAGACCGAGCAACATTCCAGCGCCAAAGACGATTCAGTAGAGCAACGATAACATCCCAAAACGTACGCGCCACCGTGCACGAAAGAAGTTAATGACTATCGTTAAATGTAATGATCTCTGCCGTCCCGCTGGGCCCCGAGTAAATACTTGGCCGACGGGGGAACCGACTCCGTGGGGGCGGGGAGGGGACGAATAGCCCATATCGCGAAAGCAGATCTGGGCGAAATTTATTCGAGACAATATTTTAAGAACCAGCTTTGCAAATAATACAGATCGCCCCCTTTGTCGAATAATCTATTTCGAGAGGAGTTTATTTGCGTTATTTAGCAGGAGAGGGGGGGGGGGGCATTGCCCCAAATATGCAACGGAGACCTCGAATAGGGTCCAAATTTATTCCAGGCGATATTCTGAGATATTAATATCACACAGATTACAAATTGAGTCGTTGGCGGACGATGCGTTTCAATTTCTCTGCGTTGACTTATTAATTCGTTTCGAACCGTTTGAAAGGAATAAAAATAGTTCGGTTTTAGAATTATACAGGGCGTTCGACTACCCCTGGGAAAAATTTTAATGGGAGATACTAGAGGCCAAAATAAGACGAAAATCAAGAATACCAATTTCTTGATGGTGAAGTTATTAACGTTTAAAGTTCCGCCAATACTGAATTTTTTTCTCGAAAGTGGGTAGGATTTCGGGGGTATGTCTATTCACCAAAAATGATTGTATTTGACCCCCGCAACTGAAAATAATTTTTTTAGAACGATTTGAAAAATTTTTCTTTTTGACGAAGCCTCCATCAACAAATTGGTATTCTTGATTTTCGCCTTATTTTTGCCTCTAGAATCCCCCATTAAAATTTTTCCCAGGGGTGGCCGAACACCCTGTATCTCCACTTTGTTACCAGCAGCTTTTAAGCGTTTTGTTTGAAATTTACATTAACCAAAGAATAGGGCAATTTAAAGAAATAGAGGAACAAACAAATTCAATTGTTTTTTTGTCATATTTTATAATTTTCAAGTGTATGATATCTCTTAAAACAATTGCTTAAAACGCTCTAGTTAATAGATTTCGTTAACGGTCGAGCCATTAAACGTTAATGGCCGTGGAAATCATGCTGGGAAGGAATAATATCCTGGGTCCTGTTTCGCGAGTGAAACGAAAAGAGAGAGGCCATCCAGCGGAGGCAGAAATTCGGTCCAGAACGATTTGGGAAGGCCAGGGGGTTTCGATGCTGGAAGATATTTATGAGAGGCAGTGTTCCTTTTCTTCGGTTTGTGACGCAACGATTCTTTTATACTCTGCAGAAGCCCCATGATTCGTAATAAAAATTGACAATCCAAAATTAGAAGAAATATTTTTCAATAAAATCTTCCCAAATTTCGTTCAAAGCAGTTTTAAATTGCACCCTGGATCTCGTCCCGTTCACAATCTCGTCTGGATCGATCTTAACGGGACGTTGGACGGCATTATGCATCCTCTATCAAGCTGCCGCATAAACGATAGAGAAAATCGAATCGAGGAACGGTTTAAACGAAAGTCGAGAATTTAATGGAACGTAGCAACGAGACGTGAGATCGATCGTATACGAGATCCATAATTTTCCAGCGAATTCTTTTGTATTTAAATTCTGTCGCGGCTGTTAATGTGCCCCGCGAAAACAACGTTTGGTATTCCCCTAACGGAACTTGAATGCATCGTTAACCGCGAGCTGAATGTTTGACCTATCGTAACATTTCCGAAACCTGTCGGCGCTAATAGGATATGTTAATTGAGTCGCACGCGTACAACACGACGGATCTCTGCAAATCTTGCAAGTCTTTGCAAATTGTCTTTTTCTACAGACGAAAGGAAACTTTGGATTCTTTTATCCGAATCAAGAAACGTGAAATAATCGAGTAGAGAAGAAAAATTTGATCCGTTTTAAACCCATCGCTACAAATCGATCAAAACGCCTTCGAGTCTTTCGCGTCCTCTTGCTGGACGTTAATCGAATTCTTACGGCAGACGGGCGATGTAATTTAACCCGTCAAATCGAGCCGGACTCGAAGCCAAAAGTAATTAAACATCGATCACAATTTCGGTGTTTACGGTATTAAACGGGCGAGAAAAGAATCAACAAAAACTCGATGAGATCGGAGAAGAAGGAGAATACAAGGAACGAAATCGAGGCAATAATGGAGGATCAAAGACTCTGCGAAAAGGTTATCGACCTCGCGAATCCTCCAAAGATTGTGTGCTCCTTCGAAACCTCTGTACCTATAATTCCAATATAATCAGTACAGAAACTATTGCACAGAAAAATGTGGAAGACTCGATTCGTAATATAGATCATAGCAAAGATTAAGAAAATAAATACCAGTAACTTAAGAAGCTTTTCTTCCCATTTCGTGAATTATTTTCGAATGCAACGGATAAAAGGTAATTTTAAATTAAAAGAAAAACTATAATTTAATCTTTTATGTGTTGTATATTACGTCCATCTTTAATTCCACGTAGAATGCTATGTAAATATCGCTGGACTACGGAACAATTTGAAGCATCATCGAGGATAGGCGATCGTTGCAACCCAATAATTTCGATCGTTCGACGTATGTGATTTATTGCGATCTCGGACGTATCTACTCGTCTATCTGGCGTGGAAATCGCTGCTGGCAGTCAGGTTTTTATTCGGTGCAGTCGGTGGCCAGATACACAGGGCTAATTAAATCGAACCGTTGCCACGTTCGAGCGATCATGCGATCCCGACACGCACATACGCGCGAAATCCATGTCGTTTTGACTCCCTCGTCGACGATAACGGGACGACGAAATTTACGGGGGACGTCGTTCCCGTGGAATTATATTCCCGACGGGGATTTCACGCTAAGGAATCGGTGCCGTTAGACGCGTTTCGGAAGAGTTACCGAACCGTTTCCGCGAGAAAAGGAACGATCTCTGTAAATGTTCCAATTACTTCGCAGATAAAGCGAAATTACAGACAAATTCCTATCTAAAATGAATAGAAATTTTTAGGAGAAAAGTTTTCTACGAAACATTTTTTGAAGCGCCGAAGAAAAAAGAGTCGTAGAAGATTCTGGACATCGAGAAGACGATGTAATGGTTTCTCATTCGATATTTCAATAGGTGTCTCTATGATAATCGTGGTTCGAATTGTTTTTGTTACGATCGTAAATCCAGTTCGTAATTCGACGACAAGGTGGCACAGATTTTACACCGGTTCGAACGGAGAAAAGAGGAACTCGAAAGAATCGAGCGGATTCCTTTCGGTCGCGCGTGCATCGACATTCCGCGCGAGGTCGATATCGCGATCGGCTAAGGTGAAACGCGGCGTTGTTATACAACACGACGTCCTTGAAACGCATAATCGTTGTCCAGCGCCTTACGTCGGCCTCGCAATCTCTCGTATCGAGCCTCTTTCCTTTCTTTTTGCAGAGCAATGTTTACCAACGCCTCCGACGCCAATGACTTCTGTTCTTGTCGACGAGTTACGAAGGTAGCTTGTAACCTAATCAGCATGTTAGTTCCATTTTACAACGTCAAAATGCACTCTGCATTTACCAAATATTGCCACTCAAACAAATAACAAAATCAGACGATCGTTCGTAATTTATTTCCTAACCCTCTTCCTTCTTCGTTTCAGACGTTGCACCTGGGTCGTTTGCATAATAACACGCTACATTTTCATCTATATCCGTTACGGTTTCGATAACCTTCGAGTTTATTCTCCACCGTGCACGGTTTCTTTGAAACTTTACCAACGATTGACGACGAGTTTGTATTTTAAGTGACGCGTCATCGCCTGTGCAATAAACGCGGCATCGAAGTCTCCGGCGCTAGGTCGCGACTTCGCGATGTAATTCTGGAAAACGCATCGTAGAAATTTAATACCAGCGAAGTATTCGCAAATTGCACTTTAACCTCGACTCCCAAGACAATATTCCACCAATAAACATAGTATTTATCCGGTAACCGTGCGCTTTGGCATTCGTAAATTAGCAACGTACGAAAGAGAAGAGATCATCGGCCGTAACAAAATTGTCATAAACAAATCCGTGACGCGTATCCGGTGTCCATGAATTGCAAATTGGCGCGTAACGCGATGCAAATTTATATTTCAAGTACGAGCCTTTTAAATACCGGGTGAATACGAGAAAAATAAACCGTTCGGTCTTCAAAGTAACGCTCGTAAAATAGCGGCGCGAAGCGTTTAAATCTTAAAATAAATTTTAATACGCGCTAAACGACTCGCCGCGAGTCGACGCGAAATTGTTCTCGAGATTCCCCCCTCGTGGTGCCTTCGACTAGGAACCGTTTTCCACCAACGTCTCCCTCGGTACTGCGAAACTTCCGCGATAACCATTCCTGCGCGACGTTGGAAGCCGATGGAAATATTTCGAGTAAACAAACTTGCTAATGCACGAACGACGAAAACACTGGTGTCATTCATGCGTGCTGCGACGTCACGACGCTCGTTTGCTTTTGCATTAACCCGATGCATTCCTCGCGAGCTAAGTACCCTCGAACGACTCGTCGAATTTCGCGCCAGGCGCTGAGAAAATGAGATCTTTGTACTTTCTTCTAAAATTGTAGAAGACTGTAGTATCTCTAAAATCTTCCCAACACTCGATTTAAAATTTTTCACGATTATTATTTCGTCGCGACTCCGACGCAGTTTCAAAATTCGTGATCCCCCAAGTACAGATAAATATTCTTTCCAGATATACGGGGACAGTTTCGTCGGAGAACAATTCTGCTAATGGAGGGAGTAACAACGAAGTCGTAACGTTTGCTCGTAATTCGGTCAACAACCCGCGAGCGAATTCCAGCGCGTCTAATGAAACGTACGAAATACTGCGACCCCGGGGCACGTTCAATTTGCGTAGGAGCGTGCGCTGCGCGGTGGTTGCTCGTTAAATATTGCACCAGGGGTGGCGTTCGCGGGTTCCAAGATGGGGCCTGGGTGAATTACCTTCCGCGTCGTTCGAATCACTTTTCCCTTTTATTCGTTAAAAACGATACCTTCTCTGTTCCGCATGAGTATTTATCGTTTACGAGGCCTAACCCCTGAGTTTTCATTTCGCGTTTAATGGGACACGACGCGGTCATCGCGGCTGACACCGCGCCCGTAGCTTATTCCACGTGACGGTACGCGATCGACGTGGCAGAACGATTCCTGTATTCACGTACAAGAAGGGTCAAACGATCGATGTTTATTCAGGAAGAAAGATATTTCGTATACGCGTTATTAATTATTTTTCATTTTCACGGTTTCGACGCGCGGGGCTATAAATTTCACGGGGCACGCGCGTTTAACTGCCCATAATTGTCCAACGCGTATTAACGGGGTGAGCAAACGCGGGTTTTACTATACTATTGTCTTCCGCCACTCGGTAACAAAATCGTCAGGATCGTTTTGCGCTTGTCATCGACTCGACGAAACCGATCGTTTCCTGTATAATTAAACGGTGGATCTCTTGCGATCTTTCACGTCGTTCCGTACCGAAATATTCCGTTCTATCGCGATTAATAAATCGGTACGCGCTCGTCCAATGCCGCCGTCTTCTTTAAGCAGGATCATTTCCACCCCATACGTCTTCGTTACAAATCGGTTCTGGCTCGTTCGTTAACGCGACCGGTGCACCGGTTTTCACGCTTCGCAGCGACAAAATAACCAACGGGGGCCCCGTGATTGCGTCGCTTGTGCTCCCAGTCTCGGGGTAGCTCGCAGTATCGCCGCGTCTTGTAATATAGAGCCTCCTAAACGCCGACGTCCGAAACACCGACGCATTTTTCATACGATGATCCAATTTAACACGGCGCTGGGAAGCTCGTGATCGATCGACGTTGCAACCCTTGGCGATATAAATTAGCTCGGGACGCGATTAAATAAAAAACGTGATATATTTCACCCTCTCCTCGTTCGAGCAAGAATTTTGGATCCGTGACCAGAAAAATATCCAATCATCTAAAAATAGGTATTCCCTCTCGCAGACACCGTAACTAATAAACAAGCCTCGCGAGTCACGCTATCGTGGATCTTTACGCTTTAAATCTACCTGGACGCGTAAAAAACCGTTCTGGATTACGTTTTATCGAGACAGCCCCAGCGTTGAGTTTCTCGTGGAACGGACTGTACGTAACGTGGTATGCCCTGGTACGCGTCCAATTTAAATTTTTACGCGTTATTACAAGTTGCGCGCGAAATTGGGCCTCGACCCGTTAATTATCGCGATAAAAAAGGAAAACGTACTTCCTCGAAGCCCATCGGAGGCTCGAACGTGCATCAATTATTCGGTCGAATCGAGGGGGGACCAACCGGTCCTCCGCCTTGGCGCTTTGGTCCTTTTTTCGCGTCCGCTCGCGTTCCGCGTCGAGCGAGCAATTGCGCCATACATCACGCTCGCGCGATATTCGCCATTATAATGGGGCGGTTAGGCGCGTCAGGCTCATGGCGTTCCGCCTTTTATTGCTCGTTCGGACTCCCCGTCGCCTTTTTCTCTTTTCTGATGCTTCTTCCGATCGTTGCTTCTTCTCTACTTTGTTCGCGACGGTTAGGCAAGAATGTTTTAATTGCCGTCGCGCTGGTAGCCGGGCTGAATAAAAGCTACGGGGGAATAAGAATGCGTCGGACAATAGGTAATACGTTGAAGCAAAGTTGCTGGCCCGCGTGTGTTGTCGAAGATGTCTGCTGTGCACGGTGCTACCAGGGTTTGTTATTAGCAAGGAAGACGATTAAACTCGATAAGGGTGGACACGCGAGACGATCGATGTATTTCTTAAAAAAATATAATATTTTACGTCTTTTATACTGGTTTACTTACAAATAATATTATTATAATAGTTGACTGAAACTTTGCTATAGAACTTGAACAGATCATTAGGTTAGATCATTAGACTACTATTGTTTATGCGAAATAACAATCGCGTAGCGTTTCACACTTTAAAGATATGGCTACTGTCCGGTACTAGGTATCGTCCAGTTTTAGGGGAACTCTCCCTATGTTTAACTGTAAAACGAAAACTAGAAACAACGAAACCTTGCACGTTTTACGTTAAAAAATCTTCCATTATTAGTAGAATAATGCATTGTTTATGGCGTAACGTGCATCGTAAAATTGCTGACGCGAGGTCAGATGCGGTTACGCATTGTGGTTATGAATACCTGTACTTAAATTTATACGCATCGTTTATAAAACTATTCAAAAAATGGGGAGGATCTTTTTCTTCGGTTTCCTTCGACCAGGAAGAAATTAAATCCCAATTCTTAGCGTATTTTCTTGATTTTACGATATAGAATTATTATCAGTTTAACGAAATTAATTTTAACGTACCAGAAAATTAAAGAATTAGTTGCAGTGGTAAAATTACAAGGTCGTACCAAGGTCATTCCTATCTCCCAATGAATATAGATCATGCTATACGTAGAATTTTCTTAAATTACTTTATTTTATTCTTAAATAAAATTCTTTCGAGTCACGTAAATGTAATGCAACGCCCGTTAGGTCGTGGCTGTTCGACATTGGCCGATTTCCGAGCGTTTTGTTTCCCGCCTGCTTTCCCCTCGCTTGGAAAATCGCGTCACGTCGTGGCGCAATACTTTTTTGGCTAGAACATTCAAATTTCACGGAGTGGCCAGATATAGCGGGATTACGTCGGTCGAGCGATAGCGCGGATTAACATTCACCCCGGCGATCGTGCGAGGTATTTCGATAATTCGACAGAGACGTGTCGTCGATCGTGATCGGCGAGCGAATTCGCGAAACGAGGTGAGCAGTGTGTCGAACCGATGTCCCACGGGACATCGATGTCACAGGACCTCCTCTTCCTCTCTCACCCGTGATCACATAACGTAGCCCCTCGCACATACTTAATGAAAGGAATCTCTGAGAATGAACGACCGGGCTCTCGAACGATTATTCTCCGCGAATACGACGGATCGAAGTTCTCGTCACGATCCGCCGATTTCTTTCGTTTTGAGTGCTCCACGGTTCTCGCCACTTACGGACAAGATCGAAAATCTTTTTGCTTTCGGCGATCCGGAGACGTCGACGACCGGTTCCGAACGCGAAAAATACAATATCAAACGGAGACATACTTCTATATTCGAAATCATAGTTCTCGAGGCAAAACCACTCGAGTCGAGTCTCTTTGTCTGTATCTTCATCTTGTGCATTTGTTTCTATTTTTTTAAAGAATTTTAGAAAGGACACGATCGATCGATGCATTCAGAAGTGTGTTTTATGCAAGTAAAATTATTTCTATATTTGGTTTTTGACACGTAAGAATTGTTGAAGAGACAAAACTATGTTTCTATAATACACATAGCAATACAATTTCATACCGTTTTCCATGGATTACATATAACAATAACGTAACCAACGCGCAACAGAAATTTAAATAGTAGTCTCGAGGTGTAAAATAATTACAAGCAGATTTTCAATACCGGTTGTACGACGCCTTTCTACTCGTTAAAAATTGGCGTGCTCAGTGTTGAATGATATAGGTGGAAATATATAGACGAAATTAAGATTACTATCTTGATACACGAAATGCAAATTATCCGTGCATGAAGTACAATGTAACAAGATAGCATTAAACAGCCAGTTTCTTTTATGCGCCATAAACGGTGACAGATAAATCGTGTAACGTAATAAATTAATGGAATATAAATTGTAGTCGGTAAAAGCAATAAATTGCAACGTAATAACTGACCGCGTTTTAATATATTACTCGAAACGGTTATTTATAGAATATGTATATCAATATTATATATACGCGATAAAGGACACTTCGTGATCCATCTTGAAATTATCGGTCATCGCGCTTCTGACAAATGTATAATTTACTTGGTAGATTAAAAGTTTGCCTATGTGTTTATTATTCAACTTTTACTCGAGAAAACTTGCTTTTTCTTTCAAGTTCAGCAGTCTTATATTTCAACAAATAAAACCCGGAAATAGTACGAGCAGTCGCGCTGGTTGCTCGACTAGTTCCGAGGGAGGCTCCTAGATTGGGGGCGTCAGTTCCATCCCGGGAATATTGTATATCACTAAACGCGTATACACATATTATTAGAGTCTAATTATACGATTAGAAAATTTTTATTATTATTTTACGATTGCTATATAATTTGATGCAGTCCTGTTTCCTGATTCTAGACTGGCTCGTATCTTTACTTTTTTCTTTCGTCAAATTCATCGAAAGTAACGTCAACCCTCGATAAACAAACAAAACTGGTCCACGTTCGTAATATGGAGCTGATATCGTTACTCTTTTCCTCCATCTATCGAAGTTGTTTCGATCGGAAGATCCTCGCGATCCATACTCGACGCCCAATCGCGATGGACGCACCGTGCGTCCGGAAGATCCACGCCGCTCGACGTTGGCAATTAATCGAATAATGGCACGAAAATAGCCGGGCATTCGTGATTTTTCCCGCGCGTGGGAGGTCGTCGACCCTTAGGCGAAGGTGCGCGGTTGGTATCACCGCGCGAGAATGTCGAATGGAATTACGTCAAGGGAAATATCCTACTCTTGGCGCGTTTACCGTTCCGCGTTCGACTCCGGCCGCCTCTCTTCTTCTCCATCTCCCTAAGAGAGAGAACTCAAAGGTTACAAACGCACTGACCCATGCGTGTCACCGTTATTCCCATTGATTTTTTTCTCTCTCCCACTCCCGTAGGTCCCTCTGTCTCCGTCTCCTCTTACAGCACGAAAATCCTCGTTCGAGGAGGAATCGAGCCACCGAGCAGCTCCTCCCGCGCGTCACGTATCGTCGACCTCGGAAACGGCCCCGTCGAACAAGCTGCACGAGACGAGGCGTACCTACCGCGGTTATTGGTCTACAATGCCTCGAATCGTGCCGTCATTATCTTATGTGGTACATGGGAAGCTGCGGTCAGGAGTTTTCCAGAGAAAGCTGACGCGATTCCTCCCCTCTCGTCGACATTTGCATGATTGACGTCGATCCGGCGCCTGGACTACCAGCTGGACCAACGATAGAATACTCGAGTATGGGCTGTTCGAGCGCTTCTAATTCGAAAAATTCGTATTTTTTCAAATGATATTTACGAATGGATCGGTAGAGACATCTGCCAAAAAATAATACTTAACGAGCTTAAGAAGCAATACAATGTTACGTGAACATATATCCTAACTAAAGAAAGAGTAAATGCAGTAAGTGCAGTAAGACTAACCCTCCTCAAACTTAATAATGGCCTCTGAATGCTTCCTTCCGACCAAGACTAGCCGAGAATCTTCTAAACCCCGACGCAGATAACTCCAATTTTTCCGGACATAAATCAACGGAGTGTTTGCACCCCGGTAACGGGGCCTCTTTACGCGCCGTTAAATCGTAGGTTCGGAATTTCCGCCTCGTCGACGAGACAGGGGTAAAATCGGCGAAAAGGACCTTTCCAGAGATTTCGAGGGAGGTTCGAAGTCGAAGTCACCCTCGACGTTATCAAGCCGTAGCAACCCCCGTCGAGGGGATCGCTGGATCGATCGACGTCTCGCAGCACGCACCGAATAAATATCCATTTCGGTCTCGCGGCCGTTTATGAATGATACAGATCCCGTCAAGCCCTCGCAAACCACTCTCCTTCGTCTCGCGCCCGTCAAATTGAATCTTAATACACCCCCGCAGGTCCTACCGTGGTTCGATCCACCTTCGAGAATGTTATCCGCCGGAGAAAATAGGGGATGTCAGCCCCCTAACGAGATAATCGCTCTCGGGCTTATCTTCATCGGTTAATGGACGACAGCTGCGGCGAAAATGGCGACGCTGAGTAACTGTTCCCCGGAACGGAACAAGTTTACAGACGATTTTCTTTTCGAACAAGGGGACTACAGTTGTTCGGAGAGACTTAAGAAAGTTGGAGGCTGTGACAATTTTCCGTCGGGGTCTCCTCGACGCGATAAGTCTCTGGTATTAATTCTTGAAAGACGGAGTTGACGGATCGATTCGCTAGGGTTGCCTTACCGATGAGTTCACTAACAGGTACCAGGACGAAAAACACTCATTTTTCCTCCTGATACCTTCTTTATTACTCACTTGTTCTATATAAGCCGTCACAAGTGGTTAACCTAGGAGAAGCGTATAGTAGGTAATCGTCGAATACTTGTGAGAGAGCGTAGCCCTCTACTGGCGAGTACTGGGAAGTGTCGCCCTGATACCTTTGGATCGCAGAATTATTTAAGGCCACGTATTTTCGGAAAAAATGAGAGGTTAAACATAATGACCTGCGAGAGACTCAAAACGAACAATTCAATCTGGTAATAAAGTTTCCTTCTACTCTCCGTGTTTCTGAAATAATCGTTCCGCGTAATATCGGTCGGTGACGCGGCGCGCAGATTCGTATAAATTACAGCGCCGCGCGCGAGCATCCTTGGACATATATGCAGTTTCTGTTCGCGGAGGACCATCTTCCGGACCATCTACAAGGCCGCCATTCTCCCACAGCGATCGCGGGTACCGTTAACCCCGGCGAGTTTCGCTGGTCGGGGACGGAAACATCTATTGACATTAATAAGAAGAAACGATCCGTAGGTGGTCCAGCGGGCGCAGAGAGAACGACTCGATCCTCGTTGCGTTTCGAGCGCGTTAGAAACGAACCACCTAGCAGAGGGGAACACCTCGAATCGTCACGACGGATACGTCGAAGGCCGGCTTTTTTCCACGGCCGTTGAACAAACATCGGATGGGATACCCTCGATGCATATCAATAACAGAAGAGGCGACGCCAAAGACAGTCGGGTAAACTTGACTTCGTCGTGACTTCGCAACCCGACCGTGTCACGAACTTGTACTTCTCGTCGAATGAATAATCGGGATCGGATAAGGATCTCTCTCGGGGAGCGTAAAATTCTGTGTCCAAGACTCCGGAGAGAGAGGTGGTGTTGGTTTTCGATGATTCTGCGTTACACGGACTCTCGCGAGCTAGCTTCGCTAGTCCTTTTGTCGATTCGACTCCATATCTTTCGCGCAGACACGGGCGAAGTTTTATCGGAATAGCGGAGAACCAATACGGCACTCTACTCGCGATATTTACTCGAATTTAATGTCTCTAAATTTTCGAGAAATTTCTGAATCTCCAATTTTGTATCATCGATCGTAAAAGTCATTTTACATTTTCGAGAAATACTTGGGAATGGGAGAAGATCGTAGTTTCTACGCGATTATAAAAATTGCAAATTCGAGCGGACGGCAGATAATAAGCAGAGAAATCATACTTGCGACTAAACCGTACAGCATCATTCGTACACAGGGGAAAATAGTACATTTTTGACATCGGATTTTATGGTTACGAGCACTCGTATTTCCTCCGGAGAAACCAAAGCGCATAAATTACCGACAACAGACGCGCACACAGACGCAGACACGAGAACCGGAGCAGTTTTAAAAATTCTGTCGGTAACGAGTTTTCATATTTATGGATTTATGTTAACGAGTTCGCATACATCCTTTCAAGGAACCAAAACAGGTATCCTACGAACCTAGAACGAAGTAACTGTTCTGAAAAAAAACGTCGGTGAGCCTGCAGAATGCAGTCATTAATATATTATTCTGCCTTTGATTGCTACGAATGTCTTGACTTTAATTATACGAACGCCCAACATAAAATGAACGACTGGGGATGACGTTCGATATCAAATGTTTCTCGTAGTCTTCGTTAATCCGCGATATCCTGAAGGTTGCACAGTACGAATCGTTCGACCGTCCCCTCCATATTCTAGATCGTTCCCTTTATCTAGGATCCGTCCAAGTATCTTTTTAACAAATTAAATTAAGAGTATGGAGTGTCCCTGCTCTGGAAAGCAATCCACAGGATTTTTCCCGTCGTCTATTTCCCAATTCCAGCCGAGTAAACGCTGGACAGAAGACGTTCGTGGATTCAAACGAGTACAGACTCCGTGTGCGTTGCCATGTGGATCCCGCAAGTCCGTGACTTTACGCGCGACCACCCCATAGCCAGTGACAGCCTCGATATGCCTCGAGTTTCGAACGTTTCAATATTTTATTTATTAACAAGGTTCGGAATTACATTCAATAGTATCCAATTTCAAACAGAATTGACTAATACTGAGTCAAACAATTATTAGAATACGTATTAAATTGTATAAATACAAGAATTTTATTTCGTCTCAGAGAAATTAGAATTATTTAGACCCCCTCGAGCCTTGTTTGGGAACATTTATTAAAATTGTACTTAAGAATTTTAGGTGGTAATAACAAAACAAACGTACGAAGTACCTTTTTGTATTCCCTGTTTAAATTATTCGATCGAACGTTTTAATTATTATTTTTCCAAGCATCAGTCATAGTTCGACGACTGATGTAAATTTATTTGAGACGTCTGGGTGCTGTTCAAAATTTTATAGCGTTCCGTGGATTCGAGTAACGTTCGGTTCAAACGTTATCCCGTCGAAATTGTTTGGAAACTCGAAGGAGGAGGCCCAATACCCATCGCTAACGGGGGTCCTACCCCCTCCAGGCGAAGGAATGAGAGGAGCGAGACACGCTCACGCACGCTTACGCAGGCACGCACGCACGCCTCGTGAGAACGGCGCTCGTGCGTTCCCTCGATTCTATTGGCGCCACGCCGCAAACTTGGTGAGTGTGCAAGAAGACGAGGAGGGGGAGGGAAGGGAGAGAAAGAACGCGACAAATTTCCGTGCTGCTCGTCGCGTATTCCATTGTCCAAGGATACCAGCCGAGCTGGAGAGCCGGACGCATGGGAATAAGGGAAAATGTGCCCCCCGATCGACTGGAACTCGAAATCCCCAACTACGTGGCCGTTCCGTCGACACTTACAGCATAAAGACTAATATACATTTTTTTTTTTATTATAAAAATCACTTCCAAATTTCCCCATTTAAAAAAAATTCAATATTTAAAAGAACGAACATTGTTACTTCGTTCGATGAGTATGGAAATTTGTTTGCATTAGGAGTAAATGAATCTCTGAAATGACCCAGTCAATTATATCTGTAACCTTTTGAAAATGCTCCGTATTATACCAGTTCCGTTAAATCGAAGAAGAGTTTGGATGACTATTTAGTAATAAATAGTAACCCATCCACGATAACCTTCGACTCTCTTTTTCACCGACGATGGTAGTTACTTTCCATAATCACTATTCATTACCATTCATCATTTCTATTTCCAAGCATTTCCAGAAAGTCTTTCCTAATCGTACGGTAACTAAGAACCGAGGTCATCCTCACCGAGCTAGACACTCCAGCATACGACGCGTTTCTAAAATAGCATAGCGAAATTTACAGACGTACCGTGGTTCGAAAAAAAAAGAAACAGTTCCGATAAGCGTGAGTTTGCAAATTTTCTTGTTCCCCGAGATAAAGCCAATTCGTTAGTATATTGGTAGCCCGTCGTAATTGCACAGCTAAGCGCAAGAAACGTTCATAATGGCCTCCATCAACGGAGGTATTCACACGTAGCGTCAATGCGTGTCTTCCACGTTTAAAAATATTCGACTTGTTTCTAATCACGTTCCATGCACGTTGAATGCGTATTTGTAATTCTCCATTTTATACTCGTCGAAAATAAGCGATCTTGATATTTTAGGTAAGGTATTAAATCCTCAAGCGATCAAGCAACGCGACACCCAGATCGTATTTAATTTTTACCAAGCTTCATGATCGATTTTCTCGAAAACAAAGCATCCTTTTTTTTCTTATTTCATCGCGTGGAATCATCCCTCGTAAAGAAAGCGTATTATTCGCGTATTGGATTATTCGAACGATCGCAACCCTAGGGGAACTTAAGTCCGTCGTGAGTTTCGTCCTCCATACTTTGGAACGGGGGAAGAACCACCACGCTGATACGGTATAAATGGCGTCTCGAATCAGCGTGCAGTCAGTCGTACGGTTGGATTACGCGTCAGGTAAAGGATGAGTGTCGGCGGATCGTCGATCGTCGCTGATAAAGCCGATTCGAACTCGCGATAAGAGAGAACGAGGCCCTTCTTGCCTCGGGGATCGTGAACGCGCCTGACGCGTCTAACGAACGCGGCATTAGCCGGGGATTATTGATAAGTTCAACGGCAGCTGATATACTGTAATCCCGGGACAAATTTATGCCTCCGTAACAGGATAGCCACGAGACGCGAAGCGCGGCTCTTCCACCAAGGAACGTTTGTAAAACACGCACTAAACGAGTTCCTCCGTTGCGTCATGTTGCCGGTGACATCGGTTTCTGACCCGAGGAATCGAGATTACGTTTCGGCCGGGTCTGATTTATCGAGCCCCGGTAACAGTGGCATAGCCAGAAACACAGACGAGGTATCCGAATAGACATTCACCAAAATACGCGTGATTTGCATTAAAATCCTTCGATCCGTTCGGGAGTTATGACTTTTTAAACATACGCATGAAATTTAAGTAGAATATTCCTGGTCAGACATTAGATTCTCGGTAAAGAATTTTTTTCTCGAAAGTGAGTAGAATTCGAGGGTATGTTCAATCAAAATGTTAATTGTTAGCATCTTTTCTCGTTTCCAAGTTTGATATGAAGTCTCTTCGCGAAGACCGTTCAACCATCGAACGAACCCGAGTTAATATAATTGGTTTTGCTGAACAATTTGTACACAATGTTCGATAATATCTTGTCTTCCTTAACGGGAGATTCGCGAGTCAATCTTACGTCAATTACTTGAGCAATCAATTGTACATATTATTGGAAGAAGTTCCATTAGATGTACGTACCGTGTGGTTTATGCATGACGGTGCACCGGCACATTTCAGCCGAGTAGCCAGACAGTTCTTGAATAAACGATTTTCTAACAGATGGATAGGTCGTACAAGATCTATCGCCTGTCCTGCTCGTTCCCTAGATTTAAATCCGTGCGGGATTTTTATTTTCGGGACCACTCGAACACATTTGTTTATTCATCGCATCCATCATCGGAGAGGCTGACAACGAATTCGATAATGCTCGTACAGAGTGCAGGTATCGAGTAACATCCAACAAGACTTAAAATAACATAGCATTCGAGTTTGGTGGAAACTGTTGACTGGGGGCCGTGTCAATGTTTCATTCAAATTTATAATAACATGACTTTGTAAGTCTAAATCTCTTTTGGACCTTCTACGATGCAACTTCAAAGATTTTACTAAAATTAAATACTTTCAATTATAATATACAGTTCTTTCTCACAAGTGCTCGACTGATCATCTATTCTTGCTATCTCATTCACACACTTCCTCCATACAGAAAGCCACCTCGTATCAAATAACGGTGATTCGCGAGGTGTCTCAATAGAATGTACATTATATATTGGATAGAATTAAAAAAACTCGACCATTTAAAATAAACAAAAATAGAAACTCCGTCTCTAATTTCCCAATATTCTGGATTACGAACGAAAGCGTTACGAAATTATTAATACCCAAAAATCTCCAACCATTTGGAACAGATTTAACCCAGGAATTACCTTCGATTTCCGGGAATATTTCTTGGCTTCGAAGATTCCTCGAGTCTCTCAGAGTCCCCACGGAGAGTCGTTCCATCGATACGGGTCAACATAATTCCCCGGCAACGTCGGTTCGAGACCCGAAGAGAGAAAGACAGACAAGAGAAGGAAAAAAAAAAGGAAAGAGAGGCAGAGGGAGGAACAATTCAAGCAGGTGCTCGCGATTCCCATGGCCTCAGCAGACGATTACAGCCGATTACCGCCTACACGTAGAACGACGCCCGACGTTGGTCGATCGATCACGTAAGCGGCTAGCTCGTGTCCCGCATACCAACTGGCATTATTTATTTATATTGACCAGCTGGTCAATTCGTTCACACGTGATGGAATTGCTCGCGCGAGGATTGAATGCCTGACCGGGGCCTCTCGTCGTTGGCTGAGTTGGCTACGTCCAACGCCGTAAGTCCGTTCGCCCGTCGATCGCATGCCTCGACTATTACTATTTAGCGTCCAACGTCCATTCAGACCGCGACGCGTATAGACGGGATGCAGCTACTTTACATCCATCGAAACGCGCGCGCGAATGGTTTCGACGGTGTACGAGGCTTTGTCGAACACCGCGTCACGGACCCGCGACGTGTTTAATAGGCGTACAAACATCCACGCGCGTGTTAACGGCCACTGTTACCAACCTGGACGACACGACGGAAAGAAATATCGAAACCAGAAGGCCTCAAACAGATTCATATCTACGACAAAAGGCCAGGAGACATTGGGTAAAACTTTGGGGGAAATTTTTTGTTTGATTAAAATGCTCGCCAAAGTTGAAAGTGTCTAATTGCTGTATCGTAATTAATTTTCTTTCCCCCCGTGTATAGCTTAGAACACAGAGAATATGAATTTTTCTATTTTTAGTCTAGCATTTGCCTCAAATTGCATCGTATTTTTATTTATATTGTTTGATTTAAGAATGGCTGATCCATGGATGAGTCGTGTGGGAAATAATAGAGGTGGGTGAAGATTATTTAGAAACACGGACGTCGACATGTTCCTCTGTTCCGTGGACAGGACGAGTGAAAGGATCGCGAGCAGTATACGATGATTTTTGTTTGTTCGTCAGGCTCGTAAGGGACGACCGAAGTGTCCAACTTACACGACATTCATACCAGAACTTAGTGCAGAGGTACGACAGTCGGTGAAACAGGTAGACGTGTTTCAGTGTCTGAACGCTGTCATCCATCTCCTATTCACTCGTCTCTGACAAGGGGATTTCCTGAAGGAAGGTAACTGGATTCAATTCCATCCGACGGGATTCGAACCCTTGCATAAATTAACACGTTAACTGTCATACGTATTCAATTAGATACTACGGACGCGGGTCACACGACCGCGCGTATCAATTTCAAAACACATTTCTCATTTGTCGCCATTTGCATATGAACCGGGGGAACACTGCGTTTACTCTATACGATGCACTGTGAACTGTCGACTCCACTGAAGATTCTCCAACCCACTTACTTCCTTTATTTTTATTAAATCTAACTACGAATATTTTTCAGGGTATCGCGAACTTAGTATTTCAGTGATTAAGAAGAGTACGATAAGTGGTCCCCTAACTTTAGTCTTAAATATCTTCGAAACTATTTTACGACGAAAATAACTTTACTACAGAATTAAATATATAAAATTTATTTTCGTGTATAGCCTTGCATGGTATGGGCGAAAATATACGCATACATATTTTGAAAAGCAAATATGCAAGACCTTTGTACCCGACAGTCTAATTTTCCAACAGCCTATGCATGAGTTCTTTGTAGTCAAAGGATTAAGGACGTTAACTTGGAATATTCATGCATACAGTCTGGTAATTAAGTATGGTAATTTTGGGAGCTGGCAAGATCTATTCCGAAGGGTGCTATAAGGAGAGAGGAATGCTTCCTGAATCTGCTTGCATAGCCAGGAAGATAATTCCCGGATTAAAGGGAATGCAGTACTATGTGTAGAGGGAATCCAGACGGTCGAGTAATCTTTCTTTAGCCATACCAGACTTATTAGTCATTTGTCAGAGACAAATCTAAACTTACTGACATGTAGCTTAACATTCTAATTAAATATAACTCGCAATGAGAATACGACCAGTATTGTTAAATGCAAGAACAGTTGCACTTTCATTTAAAGAAGGGTATACTTTTGCAGGACTCAAAAAATTGCTATTTTTTATTTTCTCATTCAATCCTGTACAGTGTGAAGAATATCCTACGAAAGTTTCGTCGAAAATCTCCCAAAATTGACAATGTTACGCTTAAAACAGTCGACTTAAGGTGCGAAAATAAAAATGGCGTCGCAGTCTGCGCGCGCAGCTCTCGATCCGTTCCAAGCCAGGACGTTGCGATTGTTAATTACGCGCGTCTCGCGGCAAAGGGGTTAATCGAGAACGACGGATAATTATGAGTGCACGAGACAAGGTCCACGAGCTTTTCTCGCATCTGACGAGAATAGTTAACGAGACCGAGCTCGCCGTAGCCAACACTCTGGGCGCACGCGCGACCGGAAGAACCATGTCCGCCGGTTCCCTTGGAACCCCGGAGCGAGAGGAAGCGTGCGAGAGAGGGGCGGGGAAGGGGAAAGCGGTGGAGGGAGGCAAGAGTGGCCCCCCCGATCGAAGGAGGAAGAAAACGAAAAACGCGCGCGCCGCGGCACATTGTTCATTCAGGAGGCGAGCGCCGCGGCCATAAGTCATAGATTAGATTCAGATCGCTTTGAGCCATTGTATGCGTATCGTACGGGAGACAATGCCCCAGTGAATCAAGCCTGCGATCGCGAAAGCTCGGGGAATCCCTGTCGACGTGGTCGTAGCCGTGGCCGCGGGGCCCCGCAAGTAATTGTCCGAAGGACACCGGGGGTAGGAAATCTTTGAAAGAGACGGCAAGAATTCCAGCGCCAGCGTCTATCTGGGAGAGTTACGCGGCACCGTGGAAGGCGATTCTATTACTCGACGCGACGACAGCGCCATCTTTTTGAAAACCTCAACGCTCCTTTGGCCCCTCGGGAAATTTGAACGCAAATGGATTCGTATTTCAATTGTTAGGTCAGAATAAACACGTAGGCTCCTGAGAAAATTTTTGGGGTCCTGTGAAAGAGATGGAGAAGGAGAGTAAGGCATCCTCGGAATATCGGGAGTCGGTCGAGCGCTTGCGAGAGAGACAAGAGCGTAGCCTTCTAGTGGCGAGTACGGGAGGCGACCCCACAGTTTTTTTATACAGATTCACCACTGATGGACCTAGGAATAACGTTCTTCCGTGTCGATTAACGTTGAAAAGACGATTGTTGGTATTAAGATTTGCGGAGAAATGAGATCGTTAGGCGTGACACCCCGTATAGAGGCACATCCGCGAATCAGGCATCAAACTATCGGTTTCAGCGTCGGCTGGCGCGTTAACAGATCACGGAACGGAAGGGCCAAGCGTACCAGTTTCCCGTTGACGAGTACGTAGCCGGCTTCCGTCGGCGGAGTTGGGTAAAACCACTACCACGACGACGTTGGAAGAAGTCAACGGCACGACAATATGCATTTAGCCGGCGAAGTATTACCTAACACACGCCGCGAGATTGGATCTCTTTACGCAGACAGAGAAGAGGACGACTGGATGACTTCCTACATAGATAAGAATCGCCACGGACGAGTATCCTCTTTAAGCGACGAGGTCGCCGGTTCTCTATACCCGCCATTATGCAATTCCGTGAATTCATCCGGACGCGTATCGATGTCCTGCTCGTCTTTCGCGGCCGGTGTACCTGCTGTCCTGTAACTGTGCCTGCGATACGCTCGTCAATCGTTCGAGGACAGTGCGGAACGCGTGCTCTCCGTGGCTTCTTCGGCTGGTGGAACGAACGGATTACTCTCGCGGATGGAAGTTGCGTTCGTAGAAAATAGGATTCGTCAAGTTCCGAACCTGGGGGCTACAGGGGACTTCAACCCCCTCAAAAATAATTCGTTCGTCAACTATCTACTGTGATAAAATCGATCACATCGAACGCCGTCATAACTTAAGTCAACTTCTGTGTCTTTTAAGGAAAATTGTTTAACTACTTCAAAATCATTCGAATCTAAACTCTGTTCAGGTTCAATATTAGTCACATTAGCGTTGAGTGTAATGATTTTGATGTTTAACTTGTGACAATGGTACGTAACAAACGCGACGAAAAATCAATTTCTGAAGATTCTGGACCAGAGTAGCCGCTTAAATGGAAAGTGAGGTATTCTTGGAGCAAGGTACCATCCCGATCGCAATTGTATCGCGCGTACGGTCGTTACTGCTTGACCACCGTGTACATCGAACAGTCTCGTCGACTCCGCGAAGAGACATGTTCCCCGAAAGAGCGGAGCTTTCAGCACGAATCCGACGGAGGGGAACGCGATTACCGCATTCGCGCAGTACGTCTTCTGCATTTCGTAACCCAGACGAGGCTGGAGCACTCCGACGAATACAGAAAACGCATCCGAGTGACCGAAGGGTTAGGAACCTCGTCCGGGAATCGTTGCGCGTCGCGGTGCCTGTCCACGTCGACGACTCTTACGCAACACTTCGGAAATGGAACGCGTGGGATCCGACCACGAAGAAGAACCAGAACAGACGCTCGCGTATTAGTACCAGATCCCCTGTAACTAATCAAGGATACTTTCGAACGATGTCAAGGCCACAGCGTGGACGTGGCTGACCTCCGGAAAATCTAAACTCGTTCTAAATAAATAACACTCTGTCTCTTTCGTCTTGCATAGCCAGAGGGGAATCTAACCTCTCAGACTTATAAAGTGTTTCGAAATTTATAACCAAAGAATAGTCATTAGAAATAGTATACAATGTTGGTACACCTAACGTTCGAAACTAATTTTACCAATATTCTTGTCATCAAAATCCCCACGTTTACGAACCCCAAGACCCTATACTAACTTCTAGAATGTTTGCAACACGGTTTCCACGCAGTCCGACGCAAAATATACGACGTCACTCCATTGCAGAGGGTTAAAAAAATTAATCGACCCACTTTATCCGACCCAATCCAGTTCGTACCACTCCGAACGCTAAATTCTCCGACGAACGGTGGAGAAAGGAAACTTGGTTCGCGTAAATTCGCCAAGTGGAAAAAACAAGGTTGGATGGAACGACCCTCCCTGGGTCTAACGGTCCCTCGACTCCACTAATTTTTCCCCCGTCCCGAGGAACGAGGGCGATCGACGTTTATAGCCCACCCGCGAGGATCGAAAGTCGTCCAGTCGTAGTCAGCGTCGGGTACATCTGGCTCGTGGCCAGCTGACTTTGCGATAGCGCGCACAACTACACCCACGCCTGGTCTCGTACACGTGCAACGACCTCGTGATCTTGAACTTGTTGTAACTCGTCGATCAGGCGGGCTCTGTTCGACGAAAAATATCCCACTGAGACGCGGAAAAAAGCGACAAAGAACGCACGACGAACAAATAATTGTTCCCTATTTTTTAAAATTAAACTCACGTTTAGAGAAATGGAATTCTATATTAAATTCTTTAAATTGGCATTAAATTGTTAGGATGCTTTCGCTTATTAATATATTTTATATTTCAAGTTGTTAATAAATACGACACAATTGTGTAGGATATCTAAAGGTGTTACTGCAAGTTCTAGTAAAATTTTGCACCTGGTATCTATTTATTTACTTTCACATTTCTTGTTTCAGTTCTCTTTTTCTTGGCATTAGATAAGGGAGATACTTTCAGAATTATTTTGTAAATATTATTAGGAAAACTAGTAGATGGCTGCACTTCCTTATTTCTTCCATAATCAATGTCTGAGAATATATTCCTATCCAAAGGATAAACTCCAGTACATTTGAACTAAACTCGACTCGATACTCGAAGAGGGGGTGGGTTAAAATTCGGAGGCGGCAGACAAGAAAGAAAGCCGAGGAAGTAAAAGAAAAAGAGCAAGGGTTCGCGCTGGGAAAGAAAAGGGGGGAAGAAAGCGGCAGACACGCGCGATTTTAATTGCTACCAGGAAACTGGCGGCTGTCGGACCGACAACACATGCGGTCCTTCATGCGTGTCAGGATCTTGGCCGGATCTACGCGCAAGTGCTTGCCTCGGTGTGTTCCTAGCCTCCGTCGAAACTAGCCGCGGCAGGCTAGATTTCAGATTCACGGGAGGACGCGTGCGCGGATCCTTTATGGCGGCGTACGCCGGTCGTTTTCTCTCTCTTCGACTTTATGCTCCCGTCGGACAAGTGCAGCCTCGCGGCGTACGCGATTACGTGCTCCTATAAACGTAATGCACGGCTGACCGTTGATACCCAGACGCGGTTGGACGACCTCGCGATCCGATTCGTTTCGTTCGATCGAGATAAACGGCACCGACCTCTTGATTCCGCTCCCTGGCGAACGATAATGAGCATACCAGGTCGACGAGCGTTTCGAAGCTTTTCCAACGAAAAAACTGAAACACCGCTCCTCGTTTTACCATTTTACACGAGTCTCCACCCCTTAAGAACAGTCGCCTCGATTCGTGCAAAAGGTACAGTATTTCTGAACGTGTCCGTAGTTCGGCCGATCGAGCCTCGTTGCTCGAAGGCGACCGGTAACGCGATTATTTCGTAACCGGAGTTCGCGTAGCCGTTTAGCCCGGGCAGAGAAACGAGTCGCGCGACTATGCAGATCCCCCGGAGGCGGATTAATACGCGAAATAAACGGACCCGTTTCCGTAGTTTCACGAGCAAAGCGGTCGGTACGAGGTATCTCGGTATGCAGGTCACCTCATTCGTGAGTCCACAAATCACCAGATGCATTGTCCGATCAGATAACGCGCGAGTTTATGTTATCTCGCGGCGGCTACCGCATAACTCTCGCGGGAGTTATCACGAGCATCCGAGAGAACCATAGACGGACATGCCGACGTTCCTTGACGCAGATGCAACCGCGGTGTCCCCGCCGCCCCCCGGAGTTGTGTGTACGACCTGCGCGGAGGCACTTTTGTTGCGCTTCCTCGTGAAAAACGGCGCGCACCGGGACACGTGCAGCTACGCGGACGGATAACCGCGATTAGGATGCCTTAGATCCGGCCGGTGAACACGCTCGCGGATACCTACGACCGCTCGAAAACGGTACATAGGCCAAAAACTCTTTTCAAACAGGCTATTTACGGATCAACGCACATACGGGCGACATGAATTTTCCACTGAGTAGATAAAGAAATTAATTCTCAAGATGTTAAAGAAAATTATTTTGAAAACTGGCTCCTATCGGTGTGCTTTCGCGCAGTGACAGTGGATGTATTTAACCGTGATTGATATATTTGTATCCGCGGACGTAACATGTTCAAGCGGTATACGTCAAAGGAGCGGTTCCTGACTTTCCTTCGTCGGTACTGTTCCGGGACCCATGGAAATCAGCCTGCAGTGATATAATGGTTGAAATGACCTTTGGTTTATGCACATGCGGTGTCCGGCTGTCCGTGAATCCTAATTTATGACGTTTTGTCGGTAGGAGGCTTAGTCTTGGCCGGGACACGATACTTCCATGGGCTATTCGAGAGGACTCAGGCCCTAATCTTTCTAAAAATCCTCTAGACCTTTTAGACTTTCTACTGATGGTATTTAAGGTTTACTAAAATTGTCCATTGAACTCTCCGCCATTTCTCAACGCAATGGCTACGTAGAGTACATTGCTAAGAAACACTTCCGAGGCACATAGAGACATCCTACCCTCATAGTCACCATTATCCTCAAACTATTTATTTACAAAGGGCTACGTCTCGTTAATGAAAAATTGCAAGCTCAAAAAAGCACGCACTGGCAACCGTAGTTAGGATAATGTGAAGCTTAAAGTCGAGAGTCACAGTGTAGGCTAATTGCTATCTCGAGGGGTTAAAAACCTTGAGATTCCAGGCCCGGTCGCGCTGAGTGCCCTACTCTTTAAAGGTTCAAGGCTCCGTCGTATCCGATCCCCCGATCCGATTAATTAAAAAAGGCCCCCGAAGCCGAAACGAAAAGAGAAGATCAAACAATATCCCGGTTCAATTGTTCCGCGGCGGAGGGCACATCTTTAAACATAACCCCGGCGAAGGCAACAACGTCGTGGGACATATATTGGCGAATGTTAAGAGGTCCCTTTCAAGCGTACCCTGGCCGTGTCCCCGGCCACGGTTCCGAGCCTAAGATGTACTATAACGTACGTACGAGGCACGCCGCTGGTGGGAATACAGCGTGGGTACTTACCTTTAGCCGAGAGAGCCGATCGCCTTTCTCAGAATTAGATAAGTCCCTTTATTGGTGATCGGATCACAGCAGCAGCAGCAGCAGCGAGCAAGCAACAGCCAGCAGCAGCCAGCCCCAGCACCAGTGGCGGCAGCAAGTTCAAGGTTGGCTGGTTAAAAATAACCAGCTTGGCGGACTCTCGCTCGCCAGAGGACTCCTGGGCTGCAGTTAGAGATGCCAGATTGAGCACCGGGTGCACTACTCATACTATAGCAGATCACGCATACGTGAGCTCCTAGAGTTTCGGAAAGTCGACAAAGGCAAATTGACACATGTTCTCTTTCTCGATTCTCCGAAGCTACCCGATGTAATTTCGGGCTGCTTCATGGGAGTCGAGAGAGAAAGGCTCACCTCACGGCGACCTCACATCAACGGCATACGATTTGGAATCTCCAGTAGAGACACCCGACTGCCCAGGTATTTTTACTTTCCGACCTATCTATGTAGACGTACATAAGCAAAGTACCCATAATGAAAACAAAATTTTGTGACACGTCTTTTACGGAAATACACGTTTTAAAATCCCCTGATCATATTTTAATTATTGAAAAAAAAGAAATTTTTTGTATTATTCCTATGTATAAGCGTACATATGTATATTATTTCAGATATCACTTCTGATAAATCTGGCAACGTGTAACCATTACTACTGGATACTGCCAGCCTCTTCCAGCCTCTGCTGGCCTCTGCTGGCCTCTGCTGACCACCGCTTATATTTCTGACAACGCATAACAATTACTACTGACTTCTGCCTGCCTCCGTTGGCCCCTACTGACCGTTGCTGGTTTCTACAAGCCTCTACTGTTGGCTAACTTGAATTTGCAGGTAATGTCATGAAACTGTTTTACCTAGTTATACTCATTTTTACACTGAAGTATACGATTAAAAAGTACGAGGTACAAGGTACGACTACATGTACTTTTGAATTTTTCTACAGGTCTCCGCTGGCCTCTGCCGACCATTGCTGACCACTCCTGTTACTTCTGACAACGTATAACGATTACGACTGGCTACTGTTAGCCTCTCCCAGCCTCTGCTGGCCGCTGCTGACCACCGCTTATATTTCTGACAACGTATAACGATTACTACTGACTTCTGCCTGCCTCCGCTGGACTCTGCTGACCGCTACTGACCACTCCTGATACTTCTGACAACGTATAACGATTACAACTTGCTACTGCCTGCCCCTGCTGGACTCTGCTTGCCACTGCTAGCCTCTGCTGACCGCTGCAGATCACTCCTATTACTTCTGACAACGTATAACGATTACGACTGGCTACTGTTAGCCTCTCCCAGCCTCTGCTGGCCTCTGCTGACCACCACTTATATTTCTGACAACGTATAACGAGTACTACTGACTTCTGCCTGCCTCCGCTGGACTCTGCTGACCGCTACTGACCACTCCTGATACTTCTGACAACGTATAACGATTACAACTTGCTACTGCCTGCCCCTGCTGGACTCTGCTTGCCACTGCTTGCCACTGCTAGCCTCTGCTGACCACAGCTGACCACCCCTGATGCTTCCGACAACGTATAACTATTACTACTTGTTACTGCTTGCCCCTGCTGGACTCTACTTGCCTCTGCATGCCTCCGTTGGCCTCCGTTGGCCTCTGCTCACCGCTGCTGACCACTGCTGACCACCGTTTATATTTCTGGCAACGTACAACGATTACTACTGGCTACTGCCAGCCTCTGCTGACCCCTGCCAACATCTCCCGACATCTCCCAACATCTCCCAACATCTCCCAACATCTCCCGACGTCAGCTGACCATCGCTGACCACTGCTGACCGTTGCTGACAACTTGTGACATGATATAATGTAATATAATATGTTTATATGTATTAAAATGTTTTGTAATGTAAATCTATGGCAATAAATGATGTAATTTCAAAGTATTCTATGTGTTCTCATCATTTTTTACCGTCCTTTTCCTCTCCTAATCATTCTCTTACCTATAAGATGCATCCCACCTTCTTCGCAAGTTCACCAGCATTTTAGAAATGTTCCGGGAACTTTGGAAATCCGAATTTGACCTTGACCTTGGCCCAGTTTCGAAAGTGGGTCAAGGCCATTCGAATCTTAGCAAAATTCCGGGCGCTTTGGAAATCCGGATGGCCTTGACCCAATTTCGAAAGTAGGTCAAGGCCATTCGAATCTTAGAAAAATTCCGGGCGCTTCGAAAATCCGGATGGCCTTGACCCAATTTCGAAATTGGGTCAAGGCCATTTGAAATTTTAGAAATCTTCGGGCCGACTTGGAAATCCGGATGGCCTTGACCCAATTTCGAAAGTAGGTCAAGGCCATTCGAAATTTTAGAAATCTTCTGGCCGACTTGGAAATCCGGATGGCCTTGACCCAATTTCGAAAGTGGGTCAAGGCCATTTGAAATTTCAGAAAAATTCTGGCCAACTTGGAAATCCGGATGGCCTTGACCCAATTTCGAAAGTAGGTCAAGGCCATTCGAAATTTTAGAAATCTTCGAGCCGACTTGGAAATCCGGATGGCCTTGACCCAATTTCGAAAGTAGGTCAAGGCCATTTGAAATTTTAGAAATCTTCGGGCCAACTTGGAAATCCGGATGGCCTTGACCCAATTTCGAAAGTAGGTCAAGGTCATTCGAAATTTTAGAAATCTTCGGGCGCTTTGGGAATCAGGATTTGGCCTTGACCCAGTTTCGAAAGTGGGTCAAGGTCACCGGCATTTCAGAAAACGCTCCGGGCACTTTGGAATTCCAGTTTTAAGTAGAGAAACGGTTTCTTATAACTAAGGGAATAATGGGGAGAGGAAAAGAAAGGTAAAAGTGACGAGAACACATAGAATTCTTTGAAATTATATCATTTATTGTCATAGATTTACATTATACAAAGTTTTAATACATGTACATCATGTTAGAAGTTGTTAACAAAGGTCAGCGTGGTCAGCAGAGGCCAGCAGAGGCCAGCAGAGGCTGGGAGGTGTTGGCAGTAGACAGTCGTAATCGTTATACGTTGCACGAAGTATCAGGAATGGTCAGCAGCGGTCAGTAGAGGCCAGCGGAGGTAGGCAGAAGTCAGCAGTAATCGTTATGCGTTGTCAGAAATATAAGCTGTGGTCAGCAGAGGCCAGCAGAGGCTGGGAGGGGCTGGCAGTAGACAGTCGTAATCGTTATACGTTGCACGAAGTATCAGGAATGGTCAGCAGCGGTCAGCAGAGGCCAGCGGAGACAAGCAGAAGTTAGTAGTAATAGTTATGCGTTGTCAGAAAAATAAGCGGTGGTCAGCAGAGGCTGGGAGAGGCTGGGAGAGGCTGGCAGTATCCAGTCGTTATCGTTATATGTTGTCAGAAGTAACAGGAGTGGTCAGCAGCGGTCAGCAGAGGCCAGCGGAGACAAGCAGAAGTCAGTAGTAATAGTTATGCGTTGTCAGAAAAATAAGCGGTGGTCAGCGGAGGCTGGGAGAGGCTGGGAGAGGCTGGCAGTATCCAGTCGTTATCGTTATATGTTGTCAGAAGTATCTGGAGTGGTCAGTAGCGGTTAACAGATGTCAGTGGAGGCCAGCAGAGACAAGCAGAGGTCAGTAGAGGCATACAAAGGCAAGCAGAGACTTGTAGGGGCATGCAGTAGCAAGTATTAATCGTTACAGATTGTCAGAAATACCTGCAGTGGTCAGCAGCGTTCAGCAGAGGCCAGGAAAGCTCAGCAGAGACTAGCACACGCTGGCAGAGATCAGCAAAGACCAACGGAGGCAAGCAGAAGTCAGTAGTAATAGTTATACGTTGTCAGAAAAATAAGCGGTGGTCAGCAGAGGCTGGGAGAGACTGGGAGAGGCTGGCAGTATCCAGTCGTTATCGTTATATGTTGTCAGAAGTATCCGGAGTGGTCAGTAGCGGTTAACAGATGCCAGTGGAGGCCAGCAGAGACAAGCAGAGGTCTGTAGAGACATGTAAAAACCAGCAGAAGCTTAGTTAGTTATCTCAAGACATATTCAGGAAAACAGTGATCCCTCGTTAATGTTCACGTCGCAACCGTTATCGAGGGAGGTACTGTGCTAATTGTTATTTCTACTTATTATGTCTTGATCACGTTACAGAGAAAAGTGAAGAACACTTTTGAGAACGAGCGTTACTATCATAAAGTGTGATAAGAGATGATAATAAAGTGGAACTGCAGAATTATAAATCCTGGAATTAGGAATGAAGAACAATGGTGATATCGAAAGTTGGTGTAATATTTTACAATCTTTGCGGACGTGTATGTAGGAAGTTTTACATGTACGACAATAAAGAAACAGTTGACACGTGGTTCTATAAATTTTACATGGTCTCTCCGCGAGAGCTAAAAAATGTATATAAGTTTTTGGGACGTTGTTTTTTGAATGGTCACCTACTGGTCCACTTACCTTCTTCTTCGCCAGTTTTTCAAGTTACTGTCGCTAGAGCGTGGCGTTGATGACTTCTGAGAAATGCAAGTAAGATGGAAGGAATTACCCACCGTTCTTGGAGCACATAATATCGAAGCGTCTGAAACAGGCCACCTAGATTACTTCCCTATTTTTAATTCCATAGAAAAAGAATGTTAAACCAATCTTACTAGATTCTAAACTAAATCTCATGGGTGCAGAAAATGTTTTTCTACCTAAAGTGATTATTAATTTTAATAAGATTTCTGATATTCAATCAAGAATCCGAGAAGAAAAGTCAGTGGGTGTAAATCTAGTCAGCCTGAACGAAACGCCAATTTTTGTGGGACTAACCAATGAATGTATTCAAGTCACGGTTATGCTCCAGGAACTCTCGATAAGAGTTTCCACGCAAATGCCATCACAAATCATTAATCTTACAGTTTTTTATTTATTTTTAAAGTTTCGATCGATACCTCCGACGATCGTTGACATTCTTAGACCGCAAACTATACGTCCGCGAAAATTACACCACCTGTTGATACTGTTAATCCCGTAATTGGCGTGCCTTGTCCACTGGTGAACGACGTTGATCCTGAATGGACGAGTTCTGTCCGTAAACTAGGAATGCAGCAATATCTGAACAATGTTGTAGCGTAATAAATCATGCGCGAACGAGGTGGACTGAATCATTCGAGCCCGCTAGCGAGCTGCATAGCGGTATAACGATACAACGTGCAAGAATCGCGTTTCTTTTGGAGAAAAAAAGATTGTGAAATTTCAGTAGTCCGGAATGCAACCCATTCGACGCGTAAAGACGTAACTGTTCATGCGTTTATTAATATCGTAACGCGGTAAACGTCCCAGCGAGCTTCGATTTCCGAATAAAATGACCGCGTAATTTTCTGAAACGTTATACGTATAATTTGCATATAATGACGCGAATAAAGGACGCGTAATTTCAGCGATCCGGAATGCCGTTTCTCCGATAATCGTCTGTCCATTAATATTACAAAATGGTAATTACTGTAATTTGTCAAATGTTGCAATACGTGTTTCGAAAATAACACGCGATTAAACGCGATTATCTAAACGAAGCTCGAGCAATGTTTTATTAGATATCGTTTGACTGATTTACCATGGAATATATGTATAATTAGTAAAATTTACAGATGAAGTTACTCAGAAGTACAATTTGCCTAGCTCTGAGAAATAAAATAATTCAGAGTCTGTGCAGCAACGTTAATTTTCACAAAAGATGACAAAAATATATAAACGATCACTTAGTGACGAATGGATCTTAGAAACGAGATTGCAAATTGGACTCTCTTTCGTTGTATTTCCAACCCTGATAACTGCAACAGATTCATCCCCTCGCAATTACCAAAATTCCGGCGGCGTTAATAAAAATACGTAAAATTACAGAACAGGGGGGGAAAAGAAATGCAAGACACGTGGATTCAACAGCGATTCCGTCAACGTCACGTTTTTATTGAATAATCAAAGTGGTAACACTATAGTAGCGACATTCCTCGTAAGTGTAATAAATGATTAGCCTAGAAATTCTACCGCTGCGTCGTCGTCGTCGTCAGCATGATCGCGTATCATCATCACCACCGTAATTATCGTAATTTTTTATTTTTTTTTAACACATGGTCGCTGAAACTTTCATTCAAAGACGAAATTACAAACGAACGGTTCCCTCCGTTAGTTACATAATTATTCTATACGCATATAATTGGTATTGCGAGAATTCTTGAATAAAATCGGTGACGAGTGTGTGTTCGTATTTATATAATCTATATTTATATGCATTTATAGGTACACTTACGGTGTATGTTTGTCCCGGTGAACGACGACCAGAGGAGGTCGTAGCCCGCTCCGTGAACGTATAAATCGCGCCCTAAAAATCGCGACGTCGACGTTCCACGAATCTGCCCGTCGACGTCCTTAAACCTACGTCATTTGTCTATCTATCGTCAGGCGGTTCTTCATTTTTCCCCGTTTATTTGTTTTTTGTTTTCTTCATTTATGGCCAGCGTAAAATCAATCGAACGGAAGCTTCTTAACCCTCCAGAACCCGATCGACGACCATTTCGTCCCTCAACAAAGTCTCGGATCTTAAAACGATTTACTAATATATTCTGCTAAATCGATGTTTCGGTGATGTCCAAACCATATACGCGATTCTTCTCGCGGGTTATTTAGGATTAACAAGCTCCTTTCTAAAAATATTCCGTCCGCGACCGGACCCCGTGGCAATGAGTTTCGCGAAAATTTCTACGACGGTTCGCAACAAAAACCGAGAATTCCTCCGTTTAAAACGTTCGATAAAAACGGGTCCATCGATCTTCGTCTACGCGTAGAAGAAAGCAGTAAATTCCTTCGAGATACGAACCGAATCTCCTGGAATCGAACGAAAATGGATGGATGACGGTAAACGTCGCGATCTCGCGCCGCGTTATTGCACTGCTGAAGACTATTTGCTAGTAGAGACCAACGTGACACAGTGTTTCGTGCATGGATGTGCAAAATTCGAGCGCTAAATTATTGCCTAGCGGCCCTCGATCGCGATCGTTTCCGTCGAATGCCCAACGCGACCGATTCTAGCTGGCTCCTCTCCCATTCTCTCCCATTCTCTCCCGCTCTCTCGTGCGCGCGATCGATTCAGAACTTACGCCCCGTTGCCTGCTGTGTTCGCCGCTATCTCTAACAAGCCTACGGAGACGCACTTACAAGTTAGCGAAAACAATGACAGTGTACGTTCGACGGCGTCACCGGCGGTTCAGGACTCAACGACGACCCGAGAGGATTTTTTTTCATCGCTGAAACTCGACCATGTAGCGATGGGTGCAAAGGAAATCGGCCCTGGGACCCATCTTTCGTTATTCGCGCTATACATTAGATGAACTGCACTCCCAAGCTGACGAGTCAACAATTTCTTAGTATTGTATCGAAACAAATTTTGAAAGAACTGTAAGAAATCTAATTATAGAAAATATTTAAATAGTTAATTATATGAAACGTCGCTTGAATTCCTCTCTCTTTTTATTCTCTTATTTTTTTTTGTAAATGTATTTTAATTTGTAACTGTACCACGACCAACGCAATTAAATCTGAATTAAACGTTTCAGAATTTGTTCGAGGTTTTTCATTTATAACCAGTGCCTCGAGTCGTTTCGATTCGCATATAAAAACGAAAAGGTCGTTGAATCCGTTCGCGCCACTTCCGCCGTTCATTCTCTTTTTTTTTTTGTCGTTTTACATTTTCCGGGAAAATTTACAGTTAAAGGAGCCTTCGAATTTGTAGCGCGCAAATGCGTGCACGTTCTCACGTGTAGCACCGTGCTAACCGTGTACTAATGTATACGTTCTCTACGTTAAAAAATAATACTAACAATAGCAATGGTGTACCAACTAATTACGTAATAAAAAATGAAAAGCACGATCAAGAAGAATTAAGTTAACCATAAGGTCTCTTCGCGCGAGCGAACGTTCTTTCGTCGCGTGATTTACTCCTTTCTCGGGCACGCTCTTTCACTCTGCCTGGCTCACGCACACTCTAACCGTGTTCTCACACATGCACCTGCATCGATTAATCGCTAGGGATCGTTAAGTAACTATATCTTTGTCGAAAAATAGGACACCTCGCGTTTTTTCGTCTCTCGGTCCCACGTTTCTCAATATTCGCTCTAGTTCTGTCGGATTCTACAGGATGGAATTTAATTCGCCAAAACAAGAGTAAAACAAAAATTTGCCCTATTAATTTTGCTTTTATACGAGAATTTGTTCTCGAGAAATTCATTAACGTTCCTAGCATATGCATGCTCTATAAACGCATCGTTTCTATTTACGCGTGTGTATAATATATTTTGAACATGATTTACACGTGATTACACAATCTAACGATAATATTTAATTATATATGTACAGGTCAACGCTATGACCCATCAAATTTTAACAATGAATTTTCTTAATTTAAAACACATTATAATCGATCATAAAATCGCAAATTGTTAGATAATAGATAATTATTTACAAACACAAACACGATACAAACAAATTTTGAACACTAAGGCATGCATACCCTGTGGACCAGAAGAATCGATTAAACATTTAACGTTACACTTTAAACTCACGTTTCCAAAAGAAGTTAATTTCGTAAATTTTCATCGTCCTATGCTGAATTACATCCCACCCTGTATACGCAAGGTGTAACGATTAAAACACCAAATCCTCGACACACTAAATTAAAAATTTCAAGGACAAGACGAATCCTCCATCCATCGATTACAACTTGGTTAGCACAAAACACTGAGACTAATTATCCGTAACGAATATTCGCGGTACAGATTCTTCGACAATTAGTTCGACGACTAATGGCCAAGCGTAGATCGACCGGCGGAGAGATCTAAAAATCAATTATGGCTAAAAAGTCGCGAGGAAACTTCGTATATAAAAATCACTCTGGATTGTTCCTCCGATCGACGCCGTGACGCATCAAAATTCAAAAGGAAAAGGAAAAACAGTTACAAAAGCTTGCATGATCTCGTCACTAGTTCGATATCGATCATTCTACTCGGAATGTTCTTGATCGTACCAAGCCTACGTTCGCTTAAACGCGTTTAATTCGACGATAAACGATTGATCTTCCGCGGTTGATCGTTTCTGGCGATTCGCATCGATCTTTATTTTAACCCTTTCTATCGTTTACAAGTGTTAAATTTCAATTTTACAGTAAAATGGCTACTTTCGTTCCCATGTACGTGCACTGGATGCAGTATTTCGCGAACGACTACAGTCGAAATAAAATGAATCGACCGCTCAAGGTCGCTGACTATCCCCACTACTTCAATCCTCATGCTTTCTTTTTTTTAAAATAGCGTCTAATATGATTTATATTAAGAGACCTTCATCGATCATTTAATTCTTTCTCGATTATAATATTTAAAAATACAGTACGAACTATTTTGTGTCCAAAGGAAATAAATTTGCACTCGAAAGTCTTTGTCACGTGACCTCGAGCGGCCATTTAATTTTCCCCAGACTGAAACCGCCCCGCGTACAACCTTTCCAAACAGTTCACAGTTCACATATTTTTCGTTTTTAAAATAATTTTACGTTTCCCAATGGACGAAAGGTTCGATGTACCCGCTCCAGAGGTTCGATCTCCCGCGACAGATTAATCTTTGATATGCACGCGATCGCGCTGAACACTCTAGGTCCTACAAAATCAACGAATACGAGTGACAACAAATCTCAGTTACCTCCTAATTTAACAACTAAGTTTAAAAAAAAAAAAAAAAAGAATTCATAAAGATCGCAGGCAACAAGAAAAAGCGCGGAGTCGGTATGATGCACACGCATAGATATCCATCGAATACGCAAGCTTGCTTCTCGTTTTGTCGTTCAGTCGATGTTCGCTCGCGATCGATCACGGTACAACGTTACGATCGACAGTCGTTTGATCGTCGAGGCGCGGTCACGCGATGCGATTGCTTCTCGCTGAATCGTTTTAATAGAGTCATTCTTGGTCAACGATTGTAATTCGTTATTTATCACGGTAACAGAGTTCACTGCGTTCGCCCTCTATAATCGACTGTGATTTCCATGACGACTGTTATCTCCTTGAACGAGCCCTGGTTTATGTAAAGTGCTTGTAACCGTAACGTCGGAAACTTTAAAGTGCAATACTGTGTGGTTATACGTGGTTTCATTCGTTTCGGTATCGTCACAGAAGATTCTAAAGGGACGGGACAGAAAACTATGAATCACAGAGGGCGAAGAAACGAAAGGGAAAACGGCAGCATCGCAGAGGAGGGGGAATCGTCGTTGGGGACGAAGGCCTTCCGAGACCCGACCTTCGACAGTGTACCAAATTTTAAAAACTCGAAGCTTCGCGAAGAGACAGTCGCGCGACGATTACAATCATTGGCCTCGGTTACACGCTAAAATTCATTTTAGTTGATCCTGTTACGTGCAAACTTGATCAAACGTAGCCAATTTTGATCGAGACGTGACGTCTACTTGGTCGACAAGATGGCGTCGATTTTACCGAACAGGTGGCGCCACCATAGCCGACGAAGTGGAATGCATTTGGTTGCCGAAAATCTGCCGATTTCGTCGAAGAAACGATGTCAATTTAGTGGACAAAACGACGTCCGTTTGTTTGAACGGTTGGCGCCGCCTTAGCTGACAAAATGGAATGAATTTTAGTCAACAAAATGGTGGCAGTTTGGTCGACGAATTCGCGGTACTTCGATCGACAAAATGGAGTCGATTTAACAAATAAAACGACGCCCATTTGTGGCGATTCGATCGACAAAATGGCACTGATTTTGTCAACAAAATGGTGGCAAGTTAAATGGCGTAAGAATGGCGGTATCTTGGCCGACCAAGTGACGCTGAATCTGAACAAAATGGCGTCGACTTCGCCAACAAAAAGGAACTGTCTCTCGCGGTAGATACGAGCGAAATAGCGGTGTCGTTCGATCTCTCGTGTCTCACGCGTGCAGGTGTATCAATTAAAAATTCACATGGTCGCAGTATGCTCGACAAGAACACGCGTGCAGCCGCTGGAAAACGACGAGGATTCGGGACCTCGTACGGTATGGCTCTTAAAACTTTAGACGCGTTACTCGGAACGCGAACGCGCGTAGGAGCGTTTAAAATGCTGCCCGGTGGTTCGTGCTCGTTTAAAATGGTCGCTCTTTGTGCTGTAAAAAATGTATCCTCCTTACTACGCACCAATACCAAACGCGTAAATCGCCATAAAAAGAAATTAAAATGATTCTTGTAACGGCTCACGAATCGGAGACGCGTCGGTGTCAGATTCAATCTGTCGAAGAAGCTGATACGATGTCCATTGCAATTATAAATGGTTAATTAATTTCATTTTCCAGCTTAATTTATTTTTAGGCTTCTACATGTATTCGAATCGAAATAATAAATCTGAACATTTACGATTTATGATTTTTTATTTCTCAATTGCAAACGACACCGTGCCAATCACCTGTCGCTGCGTCGTTCCAAACACAAGGTACGTACTTTAAAATTACAAAATTCAATGAAACGCACCGTTTCGCCTGCGATCCATGAGATGTCACAAAATTTCTATAAAAAGGAAAACCTCTACGTAAAATGAACGCGTCGCGAGTACGAAAAAATCATAGAATTATTAAAAGAAAAAGAAAAGAAAACAGACCAGAGAAAAACGCTTTGAAAAGCTCGATGAAGGACGCTCGCTCCTCGCGAGGGTTGTTTGTTCCGTAAAAAAGAAAAGAAACGAATAAAATACCGGGGTGAAAGAAAGAAAAGTCAATTCCAGAACCATTCGGTACGAGGCTCGCTAAGGACGGCATAAAAAAGAGAACAAAACGAAAGAGGCAAACAACACGCGGATGTACGCGGATTCCGAGCGCATCCTCCAACGACCGCATACGGCGTATACAATATTCAAAAGTGCGTATAAATATATACATGTAGAGATATATATATATGTATGTATATATATGTATATGTATATGTGTATAGATTGTTATACAAACATGATAAAAGGAAGGTACACAAAAAAAGCCGGCCGCGGGGCGGTCGTCATCGATAAAAAATCAACCAAAAAATATTCGTACGTGTAAAAATACCGACGCTTCTTCTAAATTCTCTTTCTCACACTCTCTCTTTCTCTCTCTCTCTCTTTCTCTCTCTTTCAATTCTCTTCAGTCAATCACCGTTTTCCCGTTTCGCCTTCGACGAACGAAAAAGACTCTCTCGCGCCATCTTCTTCGTCGAGGGTCTACCGGTCGCCATTGCTACATCCCAGCGCGAGAAATGCTTCCCGATGTTAGCTAATCCTGTCTATGCTCGCGATCTACCTTCTCCGTCGACGCGTATCGCCTCTCTCCATTCCGTGCGGATCTAATTTACCTTAATTTCTCGACCCCTAAGTAACTTCGTCGCGACGAAAACGCGACTGTTCTCGTCGTCCTCTACGCGCGTCCGCGAAAGAGGCAACCCCGACAATCAGGACGAACTTACGTGAACGGATGATGGGTCCGTAGCACGCGTGTGACGGCTGGTCTGCCACGATATGTGTGTGTATGTGTGGTAGGGGGAAGTGGGGTGTGCACGATGAACATCCACCGACGAGACATCCCTCTTTGCTCGTCCACGCTTTCCTTTAACACCTTCTCGCTTGGGGCTGTTTGCTGCACGGGTGTCGTCGCTGTTGCTGCTGCTTGTCAATGTTTACTCGGCGGGGGTAACGGGAGATTTTTCGTTAGCGGGTGTGTGATTTGGTCGAGGAAGCGTCTCAGCCGAGGCCAGCCCACTGCATGAAATCGGGCACCTCTCTGACGGGCACGTCCCTCGCCAGGGCCTTCACCCTCAGGTTCCGGTCCTCCGTCAACAGAACCACTTCCCTTCTGAGGCGTCTTGGCTGGCCCTCTTCTGTCCGGACAGAAACCAACGAATAGTTTCACCCCCATCGTACGTGCAACTATTCTGTTCGTAAGCATTTTGGGAAGGGTCGTTGCAAACTCGACCAGTCATCGATAACCGAGACTAAAATCCTTGCAGACAATTAACTTGCGAGCTAAGATGGGTCGACAAGTATTCTCGAGCACTCGGGCACGATATCGAAGCTAAACTCCTGTTTGCTTAGACAGGTTGCTTTATAAAAATTACGTGTACTCTACGGACCGTAGAAGAAGCAATTTTAGTTTTGACAGTAATCAACGATATTCGATTTAATTTAGAATACTCCAGTTTTGAGAACTCTTACCGTTTTCAATGTATTTACTATTTTTCTACATGATACAATTTTTTCGTCGGGCTGAAGACGATTCGAACAAGGGTGGGAATTTTACTTTGCATCGATGCACTTCGAACAACTAATTAATTTAATAAATTATCGTTGCTTTGCTAAAGAAAAAAGATATACAATTTCCCGAAACGTGTACGAGTACGATGAGTAGCGTTTAAGTAAAAAATTATAGAAAAATATCAGATAATATCCACGCGGTCGTGAAGTGTTGAATAATTTAGTAGAACGTCGTACGATAAATTCCGCGAGGTCGATAAGGACCAATAAAAGCAGATTCGAACGCGGTGCATACTGCTACCCCGATAACGGTTAATCCCCGCGTAAACGAAAATTACAATCGACCCGGTATTAATCACTATCAAAGCCGCAGGAACGTTCGAAACGTGTTCGGAGTACACCGCGGTGAAATATAAGGCTCGTGTACGTACTTGCATTCAGTTGATCTTTGTTACCCGCTTTGCAGAGGCTCAAGCACGTAGCCAGTATTCTGTCATCGTTTCTTGTCAGCCCGTCCTGCAACAGAGTCGCCGGTTTATCATTTGCGAAACGACACGCGTCAACCGCGCGCGAATCCTAATGGTTTCTGGCCGGGAAATCGTGACTTTCGAAATTTCGAAAAGCTATTTTCCTCACAGAGGCAATTACATCCAAGATAAAAACTGCATTTAATATAAAACTCGAAATACGCGTGTTCGTGACTTTCCTATAATTCCTACAAATTTGTTAAGATCCAGTTTTAAATATTTTATCGAAACACATTTCGAAAGGGGTGTTTTAAAGACACGAGTAGGGGTCCCCGATGTCGATCGATCTGAATATAGCACCTTGGAAAGCCGGTAAAGTACAGTTTCGCGCGACTTTCGAAGTGGAGCAAAGGGAGAAAGAAAATCAAGGATGCGAGAACGAACGAAAAGGCGACAAGGAAAAGGAAGAAGGAGTCCGGAGGGTGGCGAGGCGTGGAGAATAAAATCTAACGAGCTCGCAGCGCGCGTTATCTATCGTTTGACAGATCAAGGTTCCTGTTACGACCGTATCCTACCCATGTATCCTGCATGTAACCAACGAGATAAGCGGGAGGCCGAGATGCGTGCTGCGCCAGAAGTTACCACGCCGCGAGAAGAGTTTATCTGTACACCACGTGGGGGTTCTCGAGTACTCGACCCCTTATCATAACATTCGCGCTTCAATGAGCACTGGTCAATCCCTGTTTGCGTCTTTAGACTCCCCTCGAACCTGCTCTAATCCTTTCTCCACCTTAATCTTCCTCCTTTCCCATCGCTGGGTCTCTCAACTGTCGCCATGACGCTTACAGAATTTGGCAAAAGCATAATTCACTCGTTGACACGTACACTGGGGCATAGTTATGTAAACTAAGATTCGTTTCTCATAAATTTCATCCAAATTTATTTTCCTTGGCGTCTCAATTTCAGAATTAATTTTTTTCCTAGCTCATTACATAAGGGTGGCGGTCAAAGTGAGGTTTGCTGTACAAATAACGAGACTGGATCTTCGCGTAAATCTTAATTTTCCTTCATCATGCACAGGTTAAGAACTAAATAGTAATGAGACTGGATGAGATTTTCAGAGGATCCATGGACAATTTTTCTTGGTTATTTCTGGTATTTTAAAGTTCTAGTTGGTACGTCGAGTATGGACGTTTTATAACGAGTCGAAAGTTAAAGTAAGGATTGTTTGCCAGTGTATTCGAGGTCTCACCTTCTCGACATCTTCCTCCATCGTAAATGTGCTAGATGTAAGAACAGTTCCTCTCGTGGTTAAGCATCTGATCGCCGGGTTCCTGCTTCTGGCGAACGCCAGAGCCGCCTTTGCGCTTTCTGCTACACGGGCCACGTGCTCTGGGTCCAAAGCCGCCCTCGAAGCTGGGGGACAGTCCCTGGAATCGGCGCCCCTGGTCAGACCCTCGAGCTCGTTCAGAACTGGAAACAAAAATTCGAACGTTCTATGAAGAAAACGTTACCTTCTCAAAATTCCGTCGAAACGTGCCCCAATAAATATTATCAAGATTTTAATTTAAATTTCAAATAAATCATTATTCTATAAACCGTGAAACCACCGAGTTCCCCCCTCCAACGATTTGTTTTTTCCCTCCCGGGAAAGGCTGCAATCTCGGCGCGAACTCGTTCCTGGAGCAATCGAGGAAAGGACATCTCGACTCGGGTGAAAAAGTTTTTTCATCGACGTGGCGGTTTCGCGACAAAAAAGGCGTTAACGCGGAATTTTAACGAAGGAGCCCTAATAGTGTTTACGCAAACTTTGCCGGCCAACGCCAGCACGAATGCGCCGCTAACGAACTTTCCTCAGACTCGTTTATGCGAAACTTGGCCCGAGACGATGAAAAATTCAGTTCGTGAAAAAATTATGCAAATATTGTGCCACGAGCTGAGCACCTTTAGCGAGCAAATTGTATCAAATAATTATTTGTCGTTAAATTAGCGAGCGAAACTGATCCCAATTTGCAGAATTCTCTAAAAATTTGTAACATCGTGAATAGATTCTTCTCCACGATGTAACAGAGACACGTTTATGCTGTAAATAGTATTATCTCGCAGCATTTACTCCTTTGTCGAACTGCAAGTAATTCGAATCGTTATTGCTCCGCGATAGTGGCCATTTTTCTCTCAGAATTTCCAGAAAAAAAGCACTTTGCTCGCTTCAGCAGGATTCCGTTTCGAACGGTGGATCTATAAATCCTTGGAGGATTTGACGACTCCCTCCACGAGGAGGAGAGCAGAGAATTATATATGAGTCCGGGACCGTGCAATTTCGGTCGTTCTAAATGGAGAAAGGAACAAATGCCCCAAAGACTTCTGCAGGAAGTGAAAAGTCAATAAGTAACGAACGAGGAATTTCTGTGCTCGATCGAGAAAGCCCCCGATTCCATTGGAAGATATTTTTCCCGAATATTTCGGTCACTCGGCCCGATGAAACATTCATCGACGAACAACCGAGCTCGTTTCAATTGGGAATCATGCATCATTTTTTAACAGAGGTAACACGAATCGAGAAAATAGAACGCATACGGTTTACGAAGTAAAATAGATGGGGATCGGGAATAAATAACGAAAACAAGAAAAGAATATTCAATATCAAACTTTCCATTCTGTGGATTACTCAACTACTCAATTTTTCAAACGTGCAGTTATTTTAGACTTTTTATTTTCGAAAAAAATCCTGCAAGAACAATCTACTATGCTACAGAAAGATCAAATGAATTTTAGCAAATTTATAAGATGCCATTTTCTGCGCTGAATGTACATACTATATTCGAAGAGAATTTAAATTGCTTCTTGATGAATCGAGTGAATTTACCGTTCGAGGAATGTTCTTTTACCGGATATTTCTGTTCAATTTATTATTCGTCCACTGCCCGAAACCCTTAAGTTTTTAATTTCTGGAACGAGTATGTTTTATACCTCGACGTCGCGCGACATTTAATAATAATCGAAACGCGGAGAGTCGCACGACGCACAGAGAAACAATTTCGGAGTGTTTCTGACAAGCGGTAATTGGACTGTCGACAGTGGTACGTGACAGAATTCCACGCATTTCTCCGGCCTGTTCGCAGTCGGATTTTAAATAATTCGAACGTTTCTATTCGACATTCGCAAATTTTATTACGGGATCCGCGATGCCATATTCCGACTTCAAACGCGTTTGCTGCAATCTAACGTGCTTCCCTTTCAAAACGGCGCTTTCAACGCCGAATATGCTACCGTTTCGACGGAAAATTCCCTCTCGCCTCGTTCTATTGTTCGTTCGTACGAAAACCTAAATTAATTTCGCCAATTCGAAGCGGATTTGCCGTTTCGTTATTCAAACGAGCTCGTTTAAAACGTAGATCGAATTAATTTGAAACGCAACGATATCGAATTCTCTGTAAAATGGACCACTATAGGTGTCCATCGAACAAAATATCTAATTACACTGTTTCCTATTTTTGCAAAGAAATAAAGGGAATGAAATTATTTCAATGTTCATCAGGCATTACACTGACTCGCTAATTAATGTAAATATAGGTTATTGCATTGGAAAAATACTAAATATCGTTCCCCACGACTGTTCACTGTGCTCGAGTATCGCTGATATACAACGACGATTCTTAAAACGAACGTTAACGTCGTAATCTCTCAGTTGATACAGAAATGTTCAATCTAAGAATCAAAAAAATTTCGAACCATCGTTTCGTTCGTAATAATACTGCATGTCTCGTTTGTTTTTCGCGAAGGAACGAAGGGAAACGCGCAAAAAAGGAAACCGAAAAGCCACGCGAATTTCTTGCAAAATATTTCCCAGTCATCCCTTGGTACATCGGCGCGTTGCCAGACGCACGTTCGAGCGTCGTTTCTCTTTTGTCTCCGGGCGTTCCTCGGTCCCGTGTTCCTTTTGTCATCCGTGGCACCGAAAAACGAAAGTGCGCGTTCATGCAAAATCGACTGGCGCTGCCCTTTGACCCCGACCGGCCAGCCACGGTCCGTCTGGCCCCGACAACGGGCTACGTTCACAGTTAGGTTCTCACGGCTCATACATGAATGCATGCATACGGTCTGAAACGGTGGGCGATTGGCCCCGACGACTACGCCGCCGTTGTCCAAGCACGATCGGTACGTGGGCGATGCCCATGGTGGTCACCAACCGACGGAGAATGGGTCTCCCGAGTCCGTGCTGCCTCCTTTGAGCTCGCCTGCCATCAACGTCACTCGACACCGACACCCCGTTTCCCTCGATACAACCTCCGCAGCACGCGTTACCTTGCTCGCATTTACACGGGACACACACGATCAATTTACAACAAAATGTCTTCATCGAGCACCGACCGTTATCGTACGACAATATATTTCACTTGGAGATTGTTCGATAGGTACAAGTAACTTTATATAATTTAAACGTACACTTGTGTTATTTTAATTTGACTCCAAGAAGTACGAAATGAGTACCCACCAACTACAAGATAACAATGCTAAATATTATATAAATTAAATGCACACTTGTGTGGTTTAAATTCGACTCCAACGATCAATAGTATTTGAACCTCTTTAATCCAATTCTCAAATGACCGTAACTCCAATAACAGTGAACGTATTTCACTGAAATTTATTCGTGAAGTAGAGCTCATGGATACCTATAAAAATGTACTGAACAACATTTCCGTACAGCGTGAAACAAGTTTATTAAAAATGGAAAACGAATTTTTAAGAAACATCGACAGGGGGTAGGTGTCCAAATTTTTCGTCGAAAAAAAAAATTTCAAATCGTTCTGAAATAATTACTTTAGCTAGTGGGGTTAATTACGATCATTTTTGGTGGACACACATACCCCCTAAATCCTATGCACTTTCGAGAAAAAAATTCCTTACCGAAAATCTAATGTCTGACCAGGAATATTCTACTTAAATTTCATGCGTATCTTTAAAGCATCGTAACTCCTGAACGGATTGGACGATTTTAATGTTTCAGAAAGCAAACAACGCGCAGTTTGGTGAAGAATATTTACAAATTCTAATGTTGTAAAAATTGTTGCTCAACTCCCTAAAGTGAGAAAAACTTCCATAAAAAATTTCCCGGCGTTGTCGCAGGCCCAAGTATGCCGGATAATCGGAATTTTACCGTATTAAGGGTATCCCGTGCAATGGACGATAAAGAATTTAATTTCCTTCGAGATTCAAGACGTATCTCCGCCCCGATTATTCCCCCTTTTTGCATTTTCTACCTTCGAGACGAAGCCACGGTATCCCCGGAGGAAGTCTGAAACAATTATTCCACGGCCATCGAGTTTCAACCACCGGGGATCGGGCCCTCGACGCGAACATTCCGCGACACTGTAAACGAGACTCCGGCCGTAGCAAACTTTCCCCCCGTTCAGATAAATTAACCCACTGTCAGGCCGGGCTGGGGGGTGGAAAGGAAACCGAATACGCGTTTCGCGGGGGATGAAAGCAGCCCTTCCGACTTTCTCGAATAAATTGTAGCCGGGTGACGCTCGACCGCCAAAAGTTCCCCGAAGAATCTCTCTCGCTGGCAGACATGTTTTTCTGTCTCGAACCGACTGCCTACGCGTACATGTTTTTTTTTCACCCCCCGTTTCCTCCGCTCTCCCACCCCCGCACGATGGTTCGGAGCCATCGCTGAAATCCGATAATCGACTCGCGTACACGCGAACCTCGAGGTCCAGGAATATCGGAACACACTCGGGTTCCATGCCAAACACCCGCCCCCGAACCTCGCTCGAGAGAGGCACTTTCAATTGGAGATTCAACGACATTTGGTATGCATTAGTCCACCCCGGAACCCACCCCCTCGTAAACATAGGCGCAGAATCCGATACGGATTTGCGACGTTTTGCTCGACCTACGGCTGCGTTCGATTCCCAGCGACCATACAACGAAAGACGGGAATTACTTTCTTGCGAAACGTACTACACGTTGATTGGTATACTCTTCCCGCGTGCCACGGTATGGAACAAACCAACCCCTATTATTTGCTTCTGCATTTTAATCGAACGTCGACTCTTAAAAACATGCTCGACTCCCGATTAAACTCGTGATAATACTTATTTGCTTCTATCAAACAAAATTCTGTAATGTATCATTTAAAATATAAATAGAACACACGACTTGTATAATTTATTTCTGTAGTTTAATCTAACATTAACTAATTCTGACTAATACAAGCAAAATTTTTACGTGTATATTATTGAAAATATAACAAAATAAATGTACAAATTATTTTATCTAACTCTTTAAACTGCATTTAATTGCTTACTTTAATAAAAGTATGACAAAGTGGCCCCAGACACACCTAGTAATTAATTACGACAACGTTTGCCTATTAGTCGAATAATTCTCGTATTCTAAATGGTAATCGAAAGGTAGGAGGATGTGGGAGAATTTTTTATTTGTTCCGTACTTTATTACTAACCTTGTTACGTCTCTGAATACCTAACACAGCAATCGTTCAAAAACGGAATATCCACTTCTGTATTCAAAGTGATCCTCGAAGTAAACCGCCCAAGATATTCTCCCTCCTTTCATCGCGATTCCCTTCGACCGTTCCCTCACGTTCCCATATTTACATTTTATCCCTATTTACCTGTTTCCTACTAGCAGCAATCGACGGAAAATCGACGATCGAAGATAAATGGGCACCGCACGATCGAATACCTGGTGTAAAGTACAACCTTGCTCGATTGCCTGTTCGGAATCGCCAATCGCGGACCAATTCTTTGGAGTTAAGGGGGGAAAAACCATGATGCAGGATCGAATAAATCGAAAGCTTCCTTTCACGTGTTTAAAAAATCTAAACGCTTAATACTACGTCCAAAGATCCTTGAAGTTCTATTTTGAAATTACAAAAAGCTATAGAAAATTGTGTAACCATACTACGACGCAATAAATCATTCCCGATAAAGAAATTTCTATAATATTACTAGGCGAAACATAAATGTTTGGACAAAGTTTGGAATTTACATGTTTAATAATTAACGCAAGAAAAATCACCCAAGAATCGCCACGTATTTTTATCGAACCCCGCCATGTTGATTTCGTTAGAATGAAATTTTTCATTCGATGTAAAATGTGGAATCCAGTGAATCGAGTGTTAAATAATTGAACGGGCACGGAAAAGGTGGAAATCCAGAGGCAAAGGGGACCCGAAGATGCATTTCTAAGTGGATAGCGAGCGAGTAATTCGCTTGTAAATCGATTCGTCGATTATTCCGCGCGCACAGTCCCTCGGATGCCATTTAACACGGAATAGCAAATTTCATCGAGTTCAAGCACGCGTTCCGACCAAAATTCGCGCACACCGTGCGTATGGTAAGCAGATAGAGGATTTATAGTGCGCGCGAAGGAATGCTGATACGAATGCATGTTTCCGCGATAGAGAACAACGATCCCATTTCCAAACGAGACCAGCAACGCGATAGCCTTTGTGCTCGTAAACTCGGGGACGCTTATTTTCCGTGATACCCGGAGGAAAAGGAAAGACGAGCTTTGCTTTCACAATATACGTACACAGGGTGAACCACCTCAAATAAAATGCGATAAAACCCTCCTTCGAATACTTTACGTAAGATACTTTGGTCCAAAGAAATCATAAATATGAGAAACGTAGTCTCTTGTCAGAGAATTATTAATCTCTTCTCTACTGAAGTTTAACAAATTTTTTAATTCGTTTGTGAACCCTTCGTCGATTCTAATTTACAAAATAATTTACAAATTGAAATTAGCCTGCGAATAGATTTGAAATTTGTATTATTTCGTGAATAATGTTTGCCTGATTTTCGACCACGGTGCAAAGGCAATGCAGAAACGCAGTATAGTAACGTAAAAATAGCAAAGTCAGGCTCGTGTCATAAATCTAAACGCTGTCTCCTACGTTAATTGAGTTGTCATATTAGCTAATAGATTACCGACAATGGACTTTTAACGACATAACGATTGCTCCCGAGCTCCCGGATCGTTTTCAAGCCGATGCTTAACGGGGAATCGATAAATTAGACAAACCTACGCGGACATCGATCTGCTTTCACCAGTGAAATTCCGGAGGGTCGATTCTTCGTTCTCGTTCGCGGTGAACTTGACCCAGACCTTGGCCAAAGAACAGAGAGTTCTCTGTTAACTTCGAATTCCGAACAGCGTATCTGGCTAATGGCGGTGCTTCGAAATTGATTCGCCTGAATATCGATCCAATCACCGGTAATATGCAATCATGTAACAGTGATCGATGGACCTTTCCATTTCAAATGGCCTTGAACCCTCTGTCGACTTCGGACCATCTTCTCGCGAACGCTCAGTTTCTTATTTAAAGTAATATGTAATATACACAAAAATAAATATAATCGAACGAACCTTGAGAAGTCTAAAACTACCCTCCCAGCGTATCACGGATGAACTATTTTTTTACTAAACGAAAAATTATAAAGTATTTCCATCGAAGGAACGATCCATCTTTTTGAATAAGAGTTTATAATTGCATTCGAAGGCTATAGACGCGAAAGAACGGGTCGACCTGTGTTCGAATCCGTTCGAAAGCGTACGAGGCACGGGTGCGTCGAAACGAATGCAGCAGTAACGAAAGGGTTAACGGAAACTGCGCTTTATGGTCGGAACGAAGAAACGCAAGTGGACGCAGCCGTCGCTGATCAGACACTCTCGTTACGCGGCTGGAAAAATTCGCCAGGCGGAAGACGCGGCGCGATAACGCTCGAATATTTACGATTGCCGGGAGAAAGAAGGCGTGCAAGAAAACTAATAAACATCTCGAAGTATGTTCGACGTGCAAGCGGAATACATTCCGTGGTAACGCCTGTAAATCCACCGGTATCGTCGTAAAATTCCTAGCTAGCGTCAACCGCCAAAGGAAGATCGTTTATTTATCGCCAATTACATACCGGCGCGTATCGTTTGACAAGAAAAAAAAGAAAGAAGAAAAAGAAACGTTCGCTATAATGAAGACGTTTCCGCTGTCGTCGTTCGCATTTGCATCGAGGGAACATCGCGATCGATTACAACGAAGACATTATTAACGTGGGTCGTAGTGTCGCGTTTAATATTAATCAACTTTGGATCGAACACAGTGATTGCTGAAGTTGCAATTATTCGATGCCACTAAATGCACTGTAAATAAAACAATTTTCAATAAATATAACGACGAACTACCCTCGTTTGATTCGATAGAAAATGGAATTAATTTTACCAGAAACTAAGGCTCTAAGAAATTAATATTTCCTTAATAATCAACGACTGAGGAGACTGGACAACACGTGTCAAGGCGAAGATCATCCCCCAATCTGCATAATTGCCACGAGAGTTTCTAAACTGCATGTCACTATGGCCGAATCTTAGCATTGGTTTTCTGTTTTCCAAACTAGCGTATCAAACATTTCTTTTTTTATCACATACGTCACAGACTCGATTCTCAGGGACCCTTTCGACGACTCGTCGACGCCGATCGACAACAGCGGGTCGTTGGAGTCGACTGGAACACATTAACGATCGCCTCGGGCCGCAATACGAGCACGCCAATTCGACAGTTACACGCGGCTCGGTAATTGGGTAATTGCTATGCTAAAGTACGCTCGCGCGTATGGGTAATTACCATCCGCTTCGATGTTCGAGCTAACGGAATGTCGCTTCTACTGGTAAAAAGCGAAACTCTTGGCACCAGCGAACAAGCAAATTATTTTTGGAATCGACTGCGAACTTGGCGAGTCTCGTTTAATGGCGTTTGCGTACACGTTAATTATGTAACCCGTGAATACCGAGCGTTTCTTCCATCGGCAATTCTGATCGGTGCTGGAACAATTCGTACCGTTGCGTCGCGAATAGGGAGGATTTAAAAGCCGGGAGATCTGTTTGAAGATGTTTCAACGGAAAGAAAATATTCAACCCCCATTAGATGTTTGTGATATCACGACAATTTTAATTAGAATAATTCGAACAACGTCTGGTTGGTGTTTAATGGTGTTTGAAGGAAAATTTAACCACCCCTAGATATACAGATTACTTCTAATAGCAGTTTCTGAATCATTGAAGTTCGATTACTGCCTTGTTAATATAATGTGAATCGAACAATATATTAGACGCACCTAAATGTTTCATTATGAACACAATATTTGAATTGGAAAAATATTTAAATCGATACCGCTAATATTTCTTTTCTCCTTGTATAATCAATAACAGTATTGTTCTGATCATACTATATCGTACAAATATGAAGAATCTCGATCAAACAATACATCAAACATCGATGGCTTTCGATACTTAAATTACTCTGTAAATCGTCCCCATTATAAATGCATAATTTCTCATATTAATGGCTAAGAGACGTACGAAGAACTCTGTGTCAATCATGATTGATCGTTTAATACTCGCGTGCACTTTCATTTAATTATTAAATGTACGCGTCAAGTTTTATTGCGGATCGAGGCAAAAGGTCGATGCATTACGAAAATACCGACCTTGACGTTTAGCGATTTTTAGATTCGAAGAAAGGAAAGATGCGTCGATGATCGTGTACTCGACGATGACCAACGCGATGACGACGACGACGATCGTCATCGCAAGGTGAGTCGGATTTTTGCGCGTCGTTTTGACCCACGCCATGACCCGTTGATATTCTCTCGATGACACGATCGCCCTCGGGCGATACTTTTAACGACGCTCGCGTCGAGACTCTGTGGAACTCGTTGGACATTTTTCGTAAGAATCGATACACTGTTATCTTCGCTAAACGTTTAACGCTTTCCGCGGGCAATTACGTTACGGACGACCATTTTCACGACTCGCGTAATGAAATATTAACGAGTCGCGCGTACTAAGTTACGGACACGACGAATAATAAATTACTGTAAAATACGGCGGGAATTATCGTCTATTGGACCTCGAGATGAGGGGTAAATATACAGGGTGTTCGACCACCACTGGGAAAAATTTTAATAGGAGATTCCGGAGGCCAAAATAAGACGAAAATCGAGAATACCAATTTGTTGATCGAGGCTTCGTTAAAAAGTTATTAACGTTTGAAGTTTAAAGCGCGCAGCTGTTCGCAGATTGCTGTTCCACAGGCGGAACTTTAAACGTTAATAACTTTTTAACGAAGCCTCGATAAACAAATTGATATCCTTGATTTTCGTCTTATTTTTGCCTCTAGAATAAATGGAGCAACATTTAAAAAAGATATTCTTTGAAAATTCATAATTTAACGAGAATTGACGCATATTTTAGTTACGAACTGATCACTTCATCGAGCTCAGAATATAATTCGTGATCCAAGAGGTCAACGACGTCGATTCTACCGTGTAAATTAGGGGAACGTGCTTTATAATTCACCGGAGCTGGATATATCATTCCCATCGCTATATGTTCGACAATCGAATCTTTTTCCCAAGCGTGTTCCGAGTATTCGGCGAATCTTCGCGACGGAGGAGGAGGGGGAAGCAGAACGCGGAGGCGGGTTTTACGATATTCGAGTCGATCGATTCGCATCGGGCCTCCTTTTATTTTTGCCCGGCCATCGAGAGTACAGAGGTCTCCGCGCGAGAAGAGCCACGACCTCCTCCGTCGTTATTTATCGGCGATTATTTAATACGTTTTACTTTTTTCCCCCGAGCGCAACGAGGCATTATTTCGAACGGAGTTGCCCACCTCTCGCTCGGGATAATCGACGACCTTCGGTCGAAAGAAATGCCCGCCGGGACCCCGAGGGGTCAACCGGTTGTTCCGAGATGTTTCTGGCGACCGTGTAGAATTATTTAATCTCTTCCTTGTATTCCCGTGCCCCGTGCAGTCTTACGAAACCAAAACGATCCTTGGTTTCACGCGGACAATTAACCGGAACCTCGCGTAACTCCGAAGTCACGTACTTATTCATTTGTGGGACAAAAACATTGGATGACCAATCCTATTACATGACCTATTTTGGAATAAAATAATGTGTTCTTGCATCCAAAAACTAAGAAAGACTATTTGTAATTTATTCAACCCTTAAAATGGTTTCTTTTCGCGAAGTTACGATGGTCCAGAAATAGATTATCGAGAGAAGAATTAATTTGAAAGGAAAGGCGAGTAAAGAGCACGATGGAGAGTGAAATTTGTAATAGTTACGAGCGTGTCACTTACCCACAAGCGGTACCATAAGCGTATAGATCGGCTGCGCACCGGAAATCGCCTTCGTGATATTTTGCAACTGCGGCAGGTAATCGATGAAGCAATTAGTGTCTGGGACCAGTTGCCTCGGTTTCACTTCGATCTCCACTGATACCGAGGAGTTTTGCAAAATTTGCTGAAACAGACAAAGGCCACTATGAATCCACAGTTCGCTATTTTTATCACGGATTGCAAGAAAGTCCCTTATCGTCATCAGCGAATGAATAACAGCAAACGAGAAGAATGTTTCCTTTACACGACGGGCCAGTGTATCGTGATAATTTATGTCAGCTATAAATTAAAACAACGAGAGGCGACTCTATTGTCCTCCATTAAACAGGATGCTTGCCAATAATACAAATAAGTAGAGATTAATAACTCAAGTACGCGATGTAGTGAGTCACCTTCGCAAAGAAATCGCGTAAAGTACCTAGAAAGCAACACAATAGGAATTATCTACGATGAAGCATAGATTGAGAAACGACAATGACAAATATAGTCATTTGTAAACGCGTGAAAAATAAAAAGACTTTTCATCCACGTCTTACTTTGGTACTCATGAAATTGTAAACGATTTTTAAAATGCAGTCTTCGAATAAATTACCACACTTTGATCCTATACAATAAAATTTTGCCATTTCCAGTATTGGGTAACAAACTCCGAAAGTTACATTTTATCTCGGATATCCTTCGATCCTCTTACGCGTTCCACGAGCCCAAACAGATCTGGATCGTCTGTTTCGAAGAAAAGCCATCAATTTCTTTGGTCGTTCCCGCGAAGTTATACGGAACTTTTCGAGTCGTCCCTTTCCACGAATCCTCGTACGTAACGCAAGTTCCATTTGTTCGAGGATCGAGCAACGCGGGGAGGACGCAGGATGCAACGGAAGACGCATTACCCTCCAATTGAATCCCACGTATGCACACGGTGCCTCGTGAAACGGTCGCGCACACCGCGGAGAACAATGTCGAGCCGACGGCATAACGCGAATGCCAAGTAGCCATTGTTGTAACAAAGGATACGAACGTAATGAGCCCTCTAATGTTACCCTAGCTCGTGGGACGATGATCGATACGCGGCCCTGAATACCACGGTGCGTTCGGTCCACTCTGACCCAACATTAATACGGAGCCACGGATTGTCCAAACATCGTCCAACGTTGCGTTTGCATATTCGAAAACAACATGGTGTTCGTGTACGTTTGTACATGGAATTTTATTCGTTCCTCGATATCAAAATACAGTGGAAGAGACAAGAGAATTCTTAGGATAAAAAGTTCGAGATAGAGATAAAAAAATAAAATTTCAACTGTCTTTGGCTATCTAAAATACTTCGTCGATAATGGGAAAAGGATATTACTTAAAGATTCTAGAATCTTCAAGTCTTGCACGAGCAAATTTATACAATTTTTCTCTACTCTCCGATACACTGTCGAACATCGTAAAATGGAAATATTTTCCTTTACAGAAATTTGCATATCAATGGTACGAATTGCAAAGTGTTTTTTTAAAAATTGTATCTTCCACTCAGCGAAATCGCATCGAACATTAACCACATTTCCATTACAATGAATTCTCGCGTACTTCCACGTAAATCAATCTGTCGGTAGTAATTAGTGTCGTCGCGTTCGCGATGGATCACGATCTATCGGACGAGAGGATTCTCGAGAGGTCCGCGATAATTAAAATCGCTACGACTTCTCACTTATGTCTCCCGTTTATTTTACGCGTCGAGGACGAGAGAAAACGAACCGTGGGCCTGTGGCCCCGATGATTCAATACGAATCCTCGCAACGGTATCCCGTCGAACGATTATTCAAATCCAAAAGCCACGAGAATATCGTTCATTGTTCCCGCGTTCGCACATCGAGCACCGACCAGACGGGAAGCGCCCGAAGAATCCGACGACAAGCCTAATTGTTCGTGGGAGTACACGAGCGGAATGCAAAAATAAAGACGACCGGGGCGCGCTTGGTCGTCGTTCCGTCACGTCACCGTGTAAATGTCGTACACATGTCCGAGCGTCGCTTGTCCCGTATAATCGCGACGCCGTTGTATCGAGAAATTAGATAAAATACGACACCGAAGTCCTATCGAATCTTCTTTACAAACTACATTTCTGTTTTTAGTCGATATCGAGTTAGATTTAATCCACCAAGTCCAGTATATTTGTCTCGAACCACAGTGGAGGGACAATTTTTATGTATTTAATCCTGGAAAGATTATTGGAATGAACTCAAATATACCAGCAAAATTATTGGAAGTTTATTTCTTGACTTTCCTGTATTTTTAATTGATCTTTAAATAGAAATATTTTAATACGAATACTCGAATAGTGAGACTCTATACTCTGGCGAGTCTTCTTCGTAATTATTCGTGATTGAGTATAATTCTACCCAAATTTGAAAGAAACACCGTAAAATAAATGAGTGAAAATTGTACGATTTAGGGCGACAGTTGATTATGCTTCGAAGACACTCCGATACCTTGCTGTGACCATCTCTGGTCGACGAGACAGCAACTTGGCTGAATGAATGGGGACACCTGCTACGATATTCAGATGAGCACGTCGAGTATATTCATAATCACGTACACGATTCGTTCGTTTTAAGTGGATGGAACGACGATATTATACGAAAGAGAAAACAATCGGGCGGAAACATCGAAAGGGAAAATGAAAGGAGTCTAATCATCGTCTAATCTCTACGCCCTCGATATTCCGAAATTACTGGGAAATTATATTCTAATCTGTTAAATATAAATTAAAACTATAAAAATATGCATGCAAGTTGAATAGTTACGTATCTATTCTTCGACTGAAATTTACTAAAATAAATATGAAACAAACTAGGAGTCTGTGATTTCCAATTGTATTCGTTTAAATAATGAAGTATCAAAGTCTATATATTGATTTTAATTTCGTGAACTTTGAATAACGAAGCGATGATCACCCGTTAATGAAGTGTAAGTGATCGAAGAGTATATATCGTAAACAGCGAACGTCTTCGCTGCGACAAGCAATGGTGTTTGCATGACGATGGATAATGAAGATCATTAAAAATCGTCGCGCACCAGCCAGTATTACGGATTCGTAGGCATTTCGAACGGCAGTGAATTCTGGAATGTTAGCTTTCTTTCAGCCCGCAACGCACACACGATACATGATAATTAGGCACGGAAGGAGAAGACTTTATCGAAACTGAACGCGTAGGAAGCAGCGAAGAAACGGTCAATTGCCTGTTCAGCAATCCCCGATGACATGATAACAATATTAGAACGGTATATCCACCAACGATTTTATTAGAAAATTTAATTCGCTGGTTACCGTATACAATTTTTAATCAATTTTGATACTCCAGCATCTATCTAATATGACAGCAAATGGTCTGCAAATTTTGCTTGCAAACGACCAGCTGCGAAACCGATCGCTTTGAAGTGATTCGTCCTCAAAAGTGTCGATAGATAAAACATTAACTGTCTCATGGGGGATTATTCTGACCAAAGAAAACTTAAAAACGATAAAGTGATTAACATACGCTAGTCTGTAAATAATTTAAATTGAAGCAACTAGGTACGAAACCGATCGGTTCGAAGCGAACAGTCGTCGAAAGGGTCGACGGACAAAATATTCGCGTGCAACGATCGCATCATTGGCTCCCTGGGACAGGCGGCGATAGTTGGGTCCCGTTTCCACTTGTCGCCAGGGCGACGCGTCGTTTTCCCCCCTGTCGGTGGTATCTCGTGCAGTCGCGCGCTATCACGAACGCCAGGAGAACCCGTGGAGAATAGCCGCTGGTCGCTTTACTCCCGTTTAAAGTATTCGCGAATTCCTAAACGACCGAAGGCGTACCGTTGCGCGACCGTCTCTTCCTCGCCCTCGTCCTCACCCCCCCTACTCCAAGAGCGTAGTGTCTCTCGTCACTTTTCCTGGGCTACGGGTCTCGTCCTCTCGCGCCTCGATTCTCCCCCGCCCGCCGACACCCCCTCGACCGCGAGAGTGGCTCGTGAGAACCCGCCTTGAATCACGCACCGCGGCTCCAACGCCCACGCATATTAAGCGGCCACGCAGACACGTGCAAACAGCGCGCGCCTCTAGCAACATTGTAAATGTTCGACGACGGACGCGGAAACCTACTCGCGTCACGTTAAGGACAGGTTCACGGCTCGCCTGGGGACCGCGCCGGAACACCTTGACACGCGGCCGATAACACGCGAACGTTTCTTCCACCCGCTATATACTCACGCCAGCGTTTTAACCCTCTGCACTCCGGCGTTTCGTTCCACCGACTCGACAATTAAGGGGGGAAACCACTGTGACGACTGAAAATAAAGCCAATTTTCAAGAGTTTTTTTGGACATAAATGTTTTATGTTTTCGAAACTACGTGATTGTAATTCGATTTTTTGTGGTTCCCCCCCTTACACGCTAAATTTAGAACACAAATTGCACTAAAATGAAACACATTCGGTAGAATTTTCAGTAAAAATTGTTTACATAATCGCTTATTTTATACGAATAAAAAGCATGAGAATTCATTGATTATACGCAGATTTAAAATAAGAATACTTCATGTATACATCTTGTATATCGATTAAATTCAGAATAAAAATTGTACAGCTTGTTTTATAAGCATAAAAAACATGAGAATTCATTCATTATAAGCAGATTTAAAATACAAATGGTACGCGTATACATCCTGAACCCCGATTAAATTTAAAATTACAATCGTTTCGTACGAACGAGAGAAACGTGAATTCATCGATAAAACATGGACTTAAAATAAAAATTGTCCAATTACATAAAAAACGTCTGGTCGAAGCGTTTCTGTTACGGGAATCGTAAAAATACCGTTTCCGCTTTTTATTTCCCAACTTATCAAGCTCAGAACAGCCCGGTACGTTCTTTGGTATTTCCCCCAGGTAGTTTGGGACGAGAAATGTACGATCTGTTGAGGAGACGTTCGTCGTCGCTATCGGGACGCTGAGCCCGGTCGTAATTCGAATGGGACCTCTATTCGTTCGATAACGCGCGCTGATAACTGTCGTTGATTAAAATCTCCGAATTTGACGCTCCGTGTTCTTGCGTAATGCGACGATGCAAGCTCACGTTCGGCTCGACTGACGTTACGAATCATCGGAATTAATGTCCGTGCCAGCGCAACTGGCACTCCGAGTTGCCGGAAAGGCTCGTACAATGCCAGTATAACTGGCATTCCGAGTGCAAAGGGTTAACCCTCTTCAATTTTGATACTTCGTTACGAGCAGGTCCACGCTAGTTTCGCCTGTAACCTACGGTTCACGTGTACCTGTCTCCTTTAGTCACGGAACACCAATTTACAGTAATTTATTTGATCCTCGTTCTGATTCTTTTATCCGAGACGGCCGAAACAAGTGTCACATAAATATGAGGATAAGAAATATAAGAAATCAATTTGTTGGTAACGGATAGAACTAAATTAAAAAAAGTAGAAATAATTTTCAATTTTTGTAAATATTTAGCACTGCATGACACAGCATAAGTCCAATCTCATGAATACGAATCCACGATGGTCAAAACACAGACACGATTTCTACCTGTACACGTGTGCTAAACTCATTTCTGACGGACACAATTTACCGGTACATTCCACATAAATATTTATCACCCAGTCTTAATTCTCCCCCTCCCGAAAAAACCCGTCCATACGTAACTATCATTAGCATAATTTCGAGAGCCATTAACCGATTCTGTCCGCGATTCGTTGCAAACAGGTCCCAGCGATTCCTGGCCGCGTAATCACCGAAGCATAGTAATTTTTACGAGGAACATCACCACGACACTTCGGACTTCTTCGCGTCGAATTAGCATCGCGCGATGGGAACGCGTTCGCGGCGTATTCCCGCGACCGTAAGAAATTTCATTCAACCGCCACGGGATGAGAATCAATTAACGGTATCGCATTCCCGACAGCGCGACACCCTGCGTGCAACGATAAGATATTATAAAGCGTAATTCACACTATTCCTACACCTCGTCTATAATATAAACTACGTGACATTAAATTTAAAAAAAAAAAACACTAATCCACGCGACTGGAGCTACGAATAAAAGTAACAAATAATAATCTTGTATTTTGATTCGAATGCAAGCATATGGCACTACTCGAATATTAAGTTTCAAAGATGGCGGTCCATGCATGCGCAACACCGTGCGTGGAAGGATAAGATGATATTATTAAGCGTAAGTCACGCTATTCCTGTATCTCACCAACGATGTAAATTACGTATTAAATTAAGATAGCAACAATCCATGCGAGTGAAGTCATTAATAAAAGTATCAAATAATAATCTTGTATTTTGATTCGAATGCAAGCACCACCCGAATATTAAGTTCCAAAGATGGCGTTCCACGCAGGCGCGGCGCGCGTTGAATTTCGCGCCACATCGAACGTCCCTCCAGAGACGGTGAAAACCGACTAATTGAAATTACGTTCACGGAGCGCCGAGCACGGGAAAACTGATCGTAACCCGGTAACTGGGTCAGAACGAACGGACCCGGCTCCGATATTTCCGCTCGAATCGCGAATAAATATAAAGCTCACGAGACAGAACCGTGCCGCGATTATCGAACACGACCGCGGAGATAGATGCCCGGAGTCACGGCACATTTCCAGCTGTCCCGCGATGATAAATCACCGACCGGAAATATACACTGGCTGGATAGAAAGAAGACCGCTCGAATTTACACGCTTCGCTCGTACAGGCCGTGCTCTTTGCGGGCAACGCGAGTTCTCCCTTTTTTTTTTTTCCTCCCCACCTCACCCCTCGAACGAACGTAAACGTCTTGTCGAACGCGCCGCGGCGTTTATGGCGCCGAGTACTGTTAAACGTTCGCGTTATTGATATCCGTCGTTGCATTCGATTCAACCTCCGACGATAAGAAATCATTTAGAACCGAGGCGGCTGGCTGATTATGAAAGTGGTTTCAGACGATAAGGAGAGAAATTTCACGGCTTGGATCGCGCGTCCGCTGCAAACGCTTTGATACAACAGATCGGGATCGACTGCAGATTTACGGAGATTAAACCTACTAATAAATGTATGGTCGTTGAACGAAATTAGGGCAAATGTGGTCTGCGAGGAACAGAGTCTGACTGAATGGGGTTAGGAAATATTAAAGATAGTCGAATAATCAGAATTGAGAAAAGTGAACTTTGTTAGAAATTCGAATTGAATTTCTCCATTTAAATTTATGTTAAAAACTCGAAGAAAAGAGAATGGTTTAAGACCGTCCTCCGCGCTAAACGATAATAATAACGTTACGAAAGATCCGTATCCGAACGTCCTCCGTGGTCCCTCTTATCTGAAACGTCTCGACCTTTCAGACAGCGCGTGGACGTCCTCGCGCGTTCGACGAAGGAAAACGCGGAAAGAAGGACTCCTCGCTTGTAAATAACACCGGTACGCGATCGAGCTCGCGCGATTGGAGGGAACACGGTAATTGGAATGACGAGGATAATGTAAGATGCAACGATTACGAAACGAGATGCAACCTGGGGGTCGTTCACGGCCGCGTGGTGCCTTGATGCGAGCTTGATTAATGCCACTGGAGATGCGTATGCGGTGCAACAGCGGATTCTCTGACGAACCAACCGGAGATTCACACTACAGAAATTAAAATGTCCATTGTTAGGCGCTGCGAAACCACTTGCACAGCCATTTTTTGTGGGTAGAACAAGACACTGCGTATTTCAGTAATTTCATTTAAAACATTTTGACGAAATCCAAATAGTACCGTGTATTCGAGGAATTTTATTTTGTATCGATACTTTTAACTTCTTCTCAGAGAAGATATTCTATGATAAATGTAAGTTCACAATGCCTCGAACGTTGGAGGTTTATTTTAAAAACTGTAACTGGTCAGGGCGACGGCAATAATTTAAACCGATATCACGTTGGTTCCATTAGCAACAATATTCTAAATAATACGTGGGTCGTAAAGGGATCGCGTACTTAGCGGTTAGAAGCGACGACGCGACCGGGGGTTGAAGTATAAAAATAAAGATCGAACGAGCCCGAGTCACGAAACGATAAAAGAACGACGAAATAATAAAGTGGAGGGGAAGAAATTACCACTCGTAACTTCGTCCTGATTTTATTGCTGGCTCCTCCGCTCCGGCGGAATTAGCGAGCAAAGTTACACGGACGATATATTAAGGATAATCGCATTCATAAATGCAACAGTTGCGGCTACAACGATCCGACCGCGTGTAATGGCGCTCGCAAATCAGATCGGCCCCATCCACCCCCGAACCATAAAGTACACCCACATGAAGATCGGCCCGACGACAAATACCGGAACACCTGGAGGGCCCCAGGTGATGGTCGACGCCACCTCTACGTGGACCTGTTACACGCCGAACAAGTATCCCGTCGTGTCAAAGTGTAATCCTTCGGGCCGTACATTCACCAACGGTATCGCGGAAAGCTCGAACCGTGTACGGAACACCGCTTTAATTTATGCGGTTTAGTGTCCCGCGTGTATCTCAACTACAATTTTAATCGTAATAATGCACCGAGGCGCCTAAAAAAGAAAATTGGCAAAATCGATCGATGGAAAGAGGCGCCATTTTCCAGCAAATCAACCCTCTAGGAGCCTAACTTTCGGGCCTACGGGCTAACATATCGACACTTTACCAAATAATTTTACTTTTGAGATAACAAAAATATTGACGACGGTACAATTCGTACAACTCTGTTTTTCATGACAACAAAGATTCCGTTCTTTTATTTTTTAAAGAAACTGCAAATGGCTTGCCAATAGCACCACGTTGGTGTCACCGAACGTGAAAGTGTTAAGTGGACTCTCAATCTCGACTGAATTATTTTACTTGACGTTGATTTTTACCAAATTGATCAACGAAAGTTTACTTTCCCTAAACTTTTCAAATAATTACATCGACATATATTCATTAAATAATCATTAGTTTAAACTTGCAGAGGACTTAACCTACTTTGAATATTACTTGAAGATAGCTTCTCGAACGACCCGATACGAAAACAGCGAAACCGTTTAAAAAATGGAGACGACCGCGAAAGGTCTAAGAGTCTTCCGGTTATGGAGGAACGATTAGAGCCGTGCTGTAGCGCGTTACGTACTATAGGCGCGCCGAGGAGGTTCGATCGATGGAACGAAAGCCCCTGGAGAGGCAAGAAGGATCCAGAGGATGGCTGGAGCGGGGCAACGCAGACGCGGTTGACGTGTCCGCGGCAGGAAGAAGAAGAGGAGAGGGCCGGAGTCCCGTGGAAAGCTTGGAAATTAATGGAGGTTCATTGAGGTAGTCCCCGCAAAGAGCGACTAGTTCTACGTACCCTCGACACGAATCCATTCTTCCTGTACAACCTGAAGACACTCAGTCTCCGGCTGTTCTGAGAGTGCTTCGGTGCAACGACGCAAACATTGACATTGTCACGAGTCGTACCACTCTTCTCCTTCCTCTGTCTCGCTTCTTGCCATTCCCCTCCCCCCTTTCGCCGCGCCCCGTCGAATATCGCGGGGAGGGCATCGCAGTCTGAAGCACATCCCGAGAAGAAGGCCACAAAAGAGTGTTTGCACTGTCAATGACTGAACTAATAGAAACGACGCGGAACGATCCCTCACCGTCCGACGAGAGGAATTCCAGGTGTCGGCGAGCCCGGAGGCGTCTCTTGGGATTTTCACAGGCGAAACGCCGCATTCCGGGCGACATTTTTCTGCCTGGTGGCCGGAAATCGCGCCGCAAAATCGAACGCAGGGGGAAACGAGAAACCGTTACCTCGCGATCGTCGACATTTTGTTGTGCATGGTAAATCGTCGTATATTGCCATCTGGATTTACGTTATCCTTAAAATGCTTCAGACGAAGTTAAATTAGGTTCGATAAACACGAGAGGAAATGTCAATTTTCAAAAATCTAGTCGAGTATTTATAATTTTTATCAGACATTACGAATGTATCATCTTTACGCCTTCGGTAGTTCTAGTGTTAAACAGAATCATATATGCATCCTGGTATTCTCCACAAAAAAGTACCGATCTATTTACGTTAAAGAATCGTTAGTTTAGGTGATATTTCAATTTGATAATTAACCGTTCAGGGAATGTCTGATATTTTTAAACCAACATCGACGACTGTATTTAGGTGGCAGTGGAATTTATGCAACATTGTTAGGAATGTAGAGGATAATTCTCGATTTATCGTCGCGTCTCGCGGAGAATGCCGTGAACGTGGATCTTGGTCGGTGATTTTAAGGTAAGTCACGATGACGGGTAACGGAACACGACCCTCGAGAGGCGAGCTTTCGCCGAATTGGACAGAAAATCAAGCTCCCGGGGACGTCCCCGCGAGACAGCTCCCTCCCGGGGAAAAAGTAAATGGTCACCTATGTACACAATCTAGCGAACGGCCAGATGGCGAGACGGGTGAAGGGTTCTTCAGCGCAGGGTCTGGGGAAAAATCTGAAGAGAAGAAAAGGAAGCTTCCAAAGCGTCAAAGCCAGCGGATCCCGGGGTCTTTCACGAGACTACTTCTAGCTTCTCGAACGAGGGGGAGGGGGACTGCGAGGGAAAGAAATCGTTGGATTTGATTGGGAACGCGTTCGAGAGGCGCGAAGGAACGAAACTTTAGAAATTTACGTCTTCGAACTCTTCGAAAAAACGAGACCGAGAAAATAAATAAATACGATGCTCTGGTCAATTTTAATAATCGTTACCCAATTTTGAAATAACGCGGCATCGAGAACATTGAAGTTGAAACTGCCGCTTACAAATGGGGATGCTTTTACCGCCATGCAAATTTCACCCTCGCTTCGCGGTCTAACGAACCCTGGTGCATCGTATCAGAAAATGTTACGCAATCTGCAGAATAAAATGGCGCGGCGCGACCTTTCCCGCTTGTTCCCCAGGCCGCCATGAATCAACGGACCAGCAGATTGCCTCGTCGGAACGAGGACAGTGTTCTGGCAGCGTGTACGAGGCCCCGGGGAGAACGAGTGTCTCTTAATATCGCGGAAATTAAAGATTTCTCCTAGCGGGACAGCCTCGACCATTACCCGTGCCACCAGTCGGGTAACAATGAGGACAATGTCCTTCTCGTCACCGACAGAGTCCCTTTGCTTTAGGGGTGACACGGCGGAAACGTTATCTCGGCCCTGCAGATGATGGGAGGGTAAACCTCGACCACGTGCGCCTCCCACGGGATCGTCGGGCCTCGTAATATTTGGACTATAAATGTTTGAATATGACGGGCCTCTGGTAACGCGTTCCACGGGGGTGTCCAACGAGGGTCGAACGAAAACTAGGGTGAATACGCGGGACCAGGAAGTACCCGGTTCCATGGGGGTGTCGTCGACGATGGGATTTTTAAAGAAGGTTTCACCGCTGGAAAAACGGGTACAGCAGTCGCCATTGCGAAGAAGGGAATTAACCCAAGGATTTACGCGGTTTTTGGGGGACATTAGAGAACGTTGACTCGCTTGTAAGATCCAATAGAAATTTTAAGATGTCCAAAGCTCCTTTTACAAATCTTGTTAACGCGGTGGAAAAAGTAATCCTGTGCCCTTAATCTTTTCGACTTTCAGTATACTCCATAAATCTATCACGGAAATACTTGTAGATAAACTACTTTTATCGTCGAAATAATGTAAATGTAAATAATATACGACCACGGGAATGTTCTCACGCACTGTTTAACGAGATTAATACCATAATTATCGGACAAATCAAGGATATCTATTAGAATCTGATTGCATTTACCCGATAAGAGGTAGCAAGCGTTTCTATCCACTTGCGAATCTCACGTTCCTTTTTTATTTGCGCTGCTCACGCACGCTCGAAACCTAATGGAGCATTAAACGTTACCTAGTTTGTCAACCGAGGCAGCAAATGGAAACGTTAGTTGCTCGGTCGAGTAATCCATGATGCAATAAAGTAGCAATATTCGTTATCGCAACGACGAGAAGAAGTTCAGAAAACCGGAATCGCATCTATGTTCGACCATTATTAATAGCGAAGCAGCGTCAGTAACTGCAAGTAGACACGATCGTAAATTAACACGTTACGCATCAAATTATCGTTTTCTACTCTTCTCCACAACTGACATATTTTCGCGTAGGAAGACATTTTTCTCTACAATTACACGTTCTATAAATAACACCACTCCACTTTAAAATACCTAATAATATCAAAACTTTTATAGGGTAACATTTCGAAGACTCTAGATACGGCCAAACAAACCTAAACAACTCTCAACCATATGCTTGCAAGCGTAAGAAGGCATTTTTCTCTACAATTACACGTTCTATAAATAACACAATTCCATTTAAAAATATCTAATAATATCAAGACTCTTGGTAACGTTTCGAAGACTCTAGGCACCGGTACGTTCAAACAAACTTCAAATAGCTCTCAACAAGCTGGAAGCGTTATCTTCCCAGCCACTGGAATGGCCACTAACGATAAGGTTAATGAGAATCTCCGAGAGGGAAACGACAGTCGATCGACGTCTTCTAATCGACTCTACGGCGCAGACCCACCGTCGCGGTTCGCATAATTCGAATTTCACCGCGTTTTTATCGCGATCGCTCGAGGTCGATCGACTCTCGCCGCGCCGTCGAATCAACCCCCGTCGTTCGAATGCACGCGACAGGGTGATAACCAAGGGGTAGGGGGGCTGGAACGGGAGCCTATAGGAGGACTCTAATTGCATATATTTGTCGCGTATTTATACGGCCATTCTATTCAAATGCACCGGTTGCAGCGACTTGCCCCGACAAGCTCCGGGCCCGCGTAGTGTTACGGTCCTGTTTAAAATGGTTCGCGCCGGCATTCAACGGCGCCAACAATTGCGATCTGCGGTTGAATTCTCGGACCATGGGATATACCCTGTTGAAACCGCGGTGAAATAATGGGAAAATCGTATACAATGGTTCGCTTTTCTACCTGGAGGGCTTAGTTATTGTCCGAGGAACCCACCGAATGGAATTCGGTCTAGGATACATTTCACTTTTAACGAGGGTGCAACGTTCGCGTTTATTTAGTTGTAATATTCAACGCGTTGCCTGTCGGTTCTCCATGCCCAGAGGCGTACTCCAGGTTTGGTCGAATTTTAATGGAAAGAATGGAAACGTTCGATGATTCGATAATCTGATATTTTACAAGTACCAGGGTCTTCTCTTTAGCAGTCTTTTGTTAATACCTGTTCCTCTTGCCTCTTGCTCGAATAAACTTCGATTCGTTACAGAGGAACGCCATAAATATTAAACGACGAACAAAACCGTTTCATTAAAATTATTATATAGATCGTCGAGCGCGCCTCGAAATATAATTAACATATAAAATCAGACCGAGGCCAGCTCATCCCGAATCCGCTCGAGCACGGGCAGAAAAAGATCGCGATTCGTTCCAACCGAAAAAAACGTCAGGGGATTCAAATTATCCGATTCGTCGTACAATCAGCTAATTATCTCGGCAATTATGCCCGGCGGCAACGAGCGGTCGCGCACAATGCGTCTTTCAAACGTCACTGCAATCTCGCAACTTCTTTTTACGAGCGTGAACTCGATCTCCCCGCGTTTACGACAATTTTTCACCGCGTCGTTTGAATCCCGAACCCACGGGACGCCCCGTCGCGTCTTCCCCGGCTAAACTTCTCATTCAACAACCCCGAGGCCGAACGCGGAGAAGAAAAAAAAAAAGAAAAGAGAGAAACGAGCACAGGAGGAACCCGTCACGGCGTCGTGCCCGTCAGCCGCGTTAAAAGATCAGCTCGAAAAGCCAGAACGAAAGAGAGGGTGGCAGGGTCTCTCGCGTTCTAAAAAGAAGTATCCACCGGAGCATCGCGACAGGTGTCCGTCTTTCTGCTCTTCCAACCCCCGGATGCTTGTAATTTATTCACAAAATGTCTCGCATCGCAGCGAAAATACCGACTTATTTTTCGTTCCCCGAACCGTAGTAGGTTAAAAGATGTCCCACCTTTTTAAGGGGACCAGACAGTCGGAAATTCGATTTTTTTATTCGGAAATTAAATGCCAAGGTTTCGTGACGTTGGCGTGAAAAATAAGAATTTGGGGGTTGGGTTTTTTTTTAATAATTACAGAAAGGCTTAATCTGACTGCCTGGTTCCCCTATTACCCTGATGCTGGGATATTTATTAACGTGAAGAATTACGGTGATCACGAGTTTGGAGCTTCACCTATTAATATTAGATTAGTCGAGGGGGAGAAGTTTTGTTTCGAGCTTCTGGGTGAGAGTTTATTGGTCATCTCATCAACTTGAGACTCTTCTACTTTGAAATGGTTCTACGACGATCGAGTATTTTAAAATTGAGAAAACTGGAGATATGGTTTGAAATGTCATTTTCTAATTGAATTTCAAACCTTCATAACACGTTGCAGATGACAAAAATTGTGAAGTCACGTATTATTCCTACGAAGACCCATGAACGTTTTTTATTATTTTCAAACGATTTGGATATCGTCTTTCATTTCAATGTGAAATAATATTTACCCAGATACACGGGCGAGCAAACAAATTACCGGTTTAAAGATGAGCATACATCGCGTCTGTATGAAAATGGCCCATCAGCGACGCAACAGCGTGCGACGCGAGCACGGCCGTTATAAATCACAATAAAGCGTATCGTTTATTAACGATCTCGTTCGACTGCGGCGAAATAACGCGTCCGGGGCCCAGGGTGAGTGCGTTCTGCATGGGAATTGCGCGGCGCCATTTGTATTCTGGACCGCTGGCCGTTCGAGTCTGCCTAAACCAGTGATTCTTAACCATTTCGGTGCCCGGGATCGGTCCATGCATATGCAAAACGTGCCAGAAGCGTTGTTCCACTCTCAAATTAATCGCAATAATTCCACTGTTCTGATAGAAAAATATTTCCAATAAAAATATTCGACATTTCCATGACCTCGAATCGCAAAAGTAAAAGTTTCTGACAGATTTTCGATCCATTTTTCGAATTACAAACACAATATATTGGAGGATACATAACATATATCATACACGATAAATCGAATTCAGGAGAAGTGTTTATTTATATTTAATTTATTACCTAAAAATCATTGTATGGTAGGTTGAAAACATATGGAATTTCAAAAAGTGAGGATTTCATTTCGTATCACATAAAAAGATTCCTGGAAACTTTTACTATTACAATTTATTACCAAATATAATTACCGGTCTGTGTGTTTTGGGGAAAATATATAAATGAAATAACTGAATTACGACGGATGGGGATGGTGTTAAGAACCACTGGCACAATCAATCTCACGAAAACGGCCAAACGCGCGATAAATTATAATCGATGTTGACTCGATTCGCGATTTCATTGCAATATGCACCGACAGCCGTTAGCACCGCCGATTCGTGGTAATAATAACGATGATTATGCTGTCGCCATCTCGCTTACGGTAACGTCGGAAACGTTGGTAGCATAATTGTCGCGCGGCCCGGTGAACGCAATTAATTTTCATCGGCGTGGAAACGCGCGTGTTTGTACGCTGAATTATGTCGGGTGACCCTGGGTGAATTAATGGAGCATTCGATCGGGTCGATAGAAATTTCGTGGCCGAGACGAAGTGCATCAAACCACGAAATTCTATCATAATTTATATTTTTCCGACGGGGCGTGACGTTTATACTATTATAAACTATTGACGTTTACGAGACTATAACAGCAATAGAAGAGGGAGGTTTATTTAAACAAATTTCGATGAATTAATAAATTACAGAAAGTGCATCGTATAAAGTCTTAAAAATAATCGAAATACACTAACGATGATGTAATCGATCTCTCAGTCCTCGCAACCGCCATCTAATAAACGTTTCCGGTGCTCGAGACCGTTTTAAAATCGAAATTAATTAATTATAAATTCGTTGCAAACGCAAATCGATACGCGTGGTTTCGAAGCAGCCGCGTAATAAATAAAAGTTTTAGTGTTTGTCGAAGAGGAAGGATCGGACATTCTGCCCCATAATCAAATTTGCACAGGAATAATTATATAATTAAAATTTACGTTACAATATCGAAACGAAAAATAATTTGCGGGACGGGACCGGTCGTCTCTTAAAAGCGTGATTTCATTAAACTCTCCGCACGCGAGTATCGCTTTTTCATCCGTCTGCGTGCCTCTGCTACTCGAGTGTCCTTCGTCCCGATAAAATCTCCTCGTAAAGCAAATCGCCAACGATCGTCCTTGTAATTACTCAAAACGATAAGGATTGGTTTAAATCGTTGTTTATTGCGAGCAACCCGTCTCGAACGTTCCTCGTTCTTTCGACGTTCCTCAAGGTTCGCGAGACCCACCAGACAAGACGTTCGTTCGCACACGACGTAGCTAACAAAAGGTAATTAGTTTAGAGTAATTAGCTGCTCGAGATCCTCTTTGCTCTCGCTCGTCTTCGCTATCCGCTTTCGTTCTCTCTTCCCGTGGTGCTCGACCTTCTCTTCGTCAAAAGCGAGCGCACGGTCGGCCCCGTAAAACGCAATTGTTCCACGCTTTTTGTACCCTAATGAGACGATACCGTATTTCTTGACGCGAGAAGTCGATTTACATTAATCTCTGCTCGACCAGCGTCCTCCAAATTATCCCCACTTTCCGAAAACTGTTCGATTAATATTTTCTTAGACAAATTATGACTTTTCCCCAGTTTAACATATTCAAATTGCAAATTGAGTAATCTATATGATTCGATAAAAATAGCAGGATTTATAGAAGAATCACAAACACGCAGATTTCAAGTTTTTACATCGATAATATTTGAATCTATAGATTTTAAGAGAAGAGAAATAAAATACAGGAGCTTGCACGCTCGTACTATGCCACTTTTCTTATTTTTTTAAATTTTTCCATACGATTTTATTTCTTAAAATGTCCATCGTGGAAAAGGCTTCATCTCCGCGTAAATTCTGCAACTTGCTAAACAACTACCGGAGATCGATTTACATAACACAACACCGAGTCCGCGTCCCCTCAAAAGAAGCCTTCAACGAGGCTGTAACTCAGCACGAGACATTGTACGTAATTAAACGTCCAGGAATAAAGGCGTTAATTAAAGCCGGGAGTCCATTATTTCCAGAAAAGGGCTCCGTGCCCCTCGTCTGCGAAGTAAATCTAGATGCTACGACGTGCACAACTAATCGCGATAATCTACGTCCTCTTTCCGACGACGCTACAATTTTAGGCTAGCAATTTTGCAAAACGTTTCAAACGACCGCAAAAAACCTGACTGATGCCTCACGATGGGCTTAAAACGTCGCCCGGCACTTTTATTTTTATAATAAAGGATTACAATCTGTAACCAGCGATCTTTCGAGAAAATTACTTCGTCAAAAGTGTGACATTTTATTTTAAGATCACTTTCGTTCCTTTTTACAATATAAACAAAAAAATTCATTCGTCATTATTTAATTCTTGGTAACTTCTATTTACATTTCTCATCGAAGCTTACGATACCAGTACTGTTATTATCAAAGTATCGTTTTAACCGACAGAAAAGGTTAAAGATAGGAACGATGTCCTCGCTAAAAATGGCGGTTTTAAATCGCGCGGTTGCAGGATGATGGGACAAGTAGGATCATTGAAGACGAGGCTTGAATGTGGTCAGCTCGTTAGAGCCAACCCCGGACGCATTAGTGAAACAACACTGTACGTTCCTAGAGAAGATCTCATAATGGGAATGGGTCTAATCGATAGGCAAGCAACCGAGCAGATGATCGCCGTTGGAGTAGGCGACACTCTTTATTTTAACTATTATTCCTAATTAGCGCGGATAGGATCGGTCGTTCACCGGTCGGCGTAGTCGATGCGCGTTTATAATTTCAAGTTCAGCAAGTGGAATAAGTTAGCACGAGGCTGCAAAACGAACGAGGCGTCGTCACTCCGAGGGGAAAGGGCCACTTTCATCCACGAACTCTTCTTCTTCTGCGGTACGTGAAATTTACACGCCACAAAGACGGTTTCAATAACGCTGTATATTGTTTGTAATTGTTGAGGTTTTACCGCACGATCTATTTTTTAATTACACTAATACTAAAATTAATATAATAAAGTCAATATAGAGCTCCGAGAGTTTTATAGGAACGCCATTGAATTTAAAGATAACACTTCACCGATTTAAAATTTTAATTTCGTATATTATTCGGCAAATATTCCTCGTAATAGTTAAGGGAGCTGAAATATCGTTGGTGCAAGAAGTTTCGAACATTATCGTGGGCAAAAATGCGGAGAAAAGAAAGAGCCTTCCATGGTCTGCGTCGCTGCGCCCCTCCCTTTTTAATTTTGTTTTTATCCTCCCCTCTATGCAGAAACCGGTGCATCCCTCGGGATAGCAATCTACCATTTTCCCCGTCGAAAGAAATATTACGGATTCGGATGCACCGTGAAATTTGGATCGGTCTAATTGGCCTTTGGTCGTAGACGTCGTTTGCAAAAATGCCTGGCAAAAACCGAGAACAGGTGAAACTAGTCACGAATCGACGATAATTTACGTTCCCGCGCGGCTGAAATTTCCTAACAAGACCATAATTCCGGGGGTCCCTTGTATTTTCGTTTTTCTCCCCGTGTCTTCGATTCGTGGCTGGGAAGATACAGAGGAGCAAAGTAATTTACGATGATTGATAAATTGCAGGCTTGGTGAACAAAAAAAAAAAATAGAAAAAAAGAAAAAAATTTGAATTTATGCGATCCTGGACAGCGACGAGACTAATACTATGTCGACACTGTCGATGCCAGATAATAAGGTATCGCTTTACCGAAGCACGCAAAATATCTGCGTGAAAGTATCGATACGTATCAATTACAATCGCTCGTATACGCTTGATATCAATTTTCGATACGATACTTCTGTAATCGACACCGACCGACGCTCTGCGGCGCATAAACAATGCAGACGCGTCGATAATTTTGGAAAGTCTAATCGATTTCGTTTTTTTATCGACGACTGGAATTTCTTACGCCAACCTAGAGGATACGTTCCCATAAGAGGATCTGTTCCATAAGTCTATTCTTGAAATTTAACCCCTTGATGACATGTTTCGAGTTTTACCTATTAAAATCAACAGATTTTTACATTCACAAGGTATTCGTAAAACAAATCTATCCTTTCTCGTGGCAATTGTACGAAGAAATTTGAACAGAATTAAATAGTACAAGTCTGAACAATTATTTGAAATTAAATCGTAGGTCAAGGGGTTAAATAACTCGGACGGAAGTTCCAAATTGTTTTATTATTTTTTTAGGAGTTCCCAGCCAGTAGACTAGAAACCCCCGACGTTCCAGGTTTAATCGTTGCTCGTAGGAGGAACGAGATCCCCGATGCAAGGCTTCGATCATTCGCTATCGCACCGAAAACCGCGGAATCGGCCTCGTAGCTAGACGGGACATCGGTAATTGGGTTTTCAGCCGGTTCGTGACGATAATTTGAACGCGCTCGGCCGTCGAGCCGCATTATACGCCGCATACACGCGCCACATTATCGTCGTATTACGCTAATTGAACATGTGTTTCCTATTATAGAACGCTACTCGATACCCAGCGGCGGATGCGATATCCAGGATATTTTCGCGACGCGGTAACGGAATCCATAAAGACGGGACCGACGACGTCCACGCGCGGTAAAAAAAGCCAACGAGAAAGAGAGGGAACCATCGCCTTGAACTCGGTGAATACGAGGCAACTTTAATTGGCATAATAAACCTTTAAATAGAAATCTCGCCGATGGCAGGGAACGGAGCGCTGAAAGGTCTTTGGCGATTCTCTTGCGCTGGCTGCGTCAACTTGGGTGTCTCGGATTTCGTTCGCCAGAGAGAAACGCATAAAACGTTCCGATTAGCCGCGACATGTTTACGCAGCTCTAATTCGACGACGTAAAATTCCGAATAATCAACGGGAGAGAGAATTTTCTCCGGTTAATTGCAAAGAGGATAGATTAAAGCTATTTTCCCCCCCGCCGTTTATAATTAATATTAGAACACCATTTTGAGGTAACTTTACGAACAACGATTTCGATGTCTACTACCTGCACTGTTGGCCTCAACGTTCAGCCGTACAATTTACCATATAAATGTTGCAATTTCAAGCACATTGTCTCGAAAATCGCCAGAGGCACGATTTTGTGTACGTTTAAGCGATGATGGACGCCCGCTATTAACACCTTCGCCACGACCATTCGGTTGGAAAATTGTCTGGAACGGACTCGCGATTCGCAGTAATTTAATTTAATGTCGTGCTCGTTTCTATCGACAAACAAAATTAAAGAAACGCGCTCGCATAAAATAACATCGCTCAGGAGGAAGATTATATCAACAATTAAGAAATTTGCTGCACATTTTTTTTCTTGCAACGTTATTTCACCGGCTAAGAACATTATCAACATTACAAACAAGCGACAAAATATCCCCCAACCGATTCCTCGACATCCTTTTACGAACGTGAAATACAACTTCCAAGCCTAATTAAACGAGGCCGTATTTCATTGTCGGAAACATAAATTAATTGTACTTTCCCGAGCTCGTTAACGTGTTTTCTTATTGACGCGAGGAACTACGAGCGCTCGTGGTCGCTTCTTATTGACGGAGAACGAATCTCCCCGGGAATGTAAAACACAAAGCCAAAGACGACGCTCGCTACGAGTTCCTATTACCCTAAGCTACGAATGCCCCGGCATCCTCCGGTGAGATTACAGCAATATCGCGGAACGAGGACGAGAGGGGACCGGGAAATAATTCGAAAAGGGGTAGAAAGTATCGGAGATTGTGATCTCGGGCGCGCATCTAACGATATTTAGAGCTCGTTTTATTCGGTTCGGAACGTCGAACGGGTTTTCTCGTCGCGGTTGAACGACGAAGGTGACCGGGCGCAATCCGCGAACGGGTGGAAAAAGAACGAAATGAATTCCACCGGGAATCGCAATCGCAAGGGCCGAGTTAACGGTAATACGCGATGATACGAAGGACGGTAGCCGCGAGAAGCAATTTATTTTCCCATCCCTACGCTCCCCGTTTTTCCATCTTTTCTTTTCTACTCCCCCTTTTTTTCGGAGATTATTTACCGCGGATATACCGGTCACGTTCGCGTATCTCTGGTTGAAATTTTTTCCTCCCGCGAGTGGCTGAATCGATCGTTGTCTACGCAAAAAAATTATTATTACCGTCCGACATCGAGCCCCCGTTTCGCGATAACAATACGTATTTAACTACGTTAAACTTTGGTGTGGGACGATTGGAAGCTAGCCACTGTTCGTCGGTATTTTCGCAGGCTTTTTAAGGAAAAATCATATATGGTACGATCGAAACAAAATTATTACAATTCACGTTTCCATCCCCCGATGCTGTTACTAAAATCTGAGCGTCCCAGTTCTGATTGTTCCTGCAAGAACAATAAGCTGCACGTTTGAAACGAGTGTTCAGCAAACGGGACTTGTCCCAAAGCGTGAAAGCAACGAGTACTCCCGCAATAACTGTTAATAGTCGCTAAATCGTGGCGATTCGAGTTCGTCGCGTCCGTTAACTTCTGAAAACCGATTGTCGAGGCTCGTTATAACAGTAACGAAAGAGATTCACGAAGCGTGCGCGAAACGATTAATTGGCCCCTCGTATTTTTTACCGAAACGTCGTTTAATTTCGTCCCGTTGGCGAGAACGGTACCTGGCTGGAAATTCGCACGAAAAAGCGTCGTTCTGGTCATTATAGCGCGCGCGGTGACCCCGCGCGATCAGTTCTCGCGGTCGTCGGGTCACAGGGACTCGAATTAAAAGAAAATTAGTAGGACGTCTAGCAGTGCCGTTTCTTCAGCCGGTTTAACACGATGCTGGAAACGTGCGAAACCACGAGGACTGATTTAATTCCACGTCGTTGTCGCCGGGAAATTTAGGCCAACTCCCCCCTGGGTCGACCAGACGACCGTAATTAAACGACACAGGTGGAACAGGTTTTGCTATAGCCAAACTCGTCCCGATTAAGAATATTTACCCATTTTTAGAATTGCACAGAACGAAGAAAATTACGACATATTTCTATATACGGTAGGAATCTTATATATTTTATTTTTTATTAATAAATTGTATTACTACAAAATTTCAAATCGCTATGAAAAAATTACTTTTAGTTGCGGGGATCAATTACGATCATTTTTGGTGAAGAGACATACCTGCGAAATCCTACGCGTTTTCGAGAAAAAAAATCATTACGGAAAATATCTGTCTGACCACAGACAGGAATGATTCCACTGAAGTGTCACGCGTATATTTAAAAAATCATAACTTCTGAACGGATTGGCGGATTTTAATGTTTCAAAATGCAAACAACGCGTATTTTAGTGAGGAATATTTAGAAATTCTAAGAGTGTTAGAGAAATTGTTCCTTAACCCCATAAAAATAGTCCAATTCCTCGTTTGTATCACTCCATACGTAGGTACAGTTCAATTATCCGTCATATTTGATTTTTCGACGTTTCCCCAGTCTCGAGTATGCCGGATAATCGTAATTTCACTCCATTTCTATATATAAAAAATTGTTCTCCGCGAATAACCGGTTGAAAACGTATAGTTTAATGTTTAACGGTCTTTTAACTCCCGTCCCAAATTAGCCCGGAAAATCGAGATTTCACCGCGAGTAACGAACGCGATCATCAGGAGTAATGCCCGAGGCGCTTTTTACGTTAAACAATCATCTCCTAGCGATTTCACGGGAAGGACCGACCGAGGCGGAATATTAAAAGCGTAGACGTAACCCCGTAATTCTCCTGTGATTATCATTAATACCTACCCGGCGAGATAGATCGTAGCAAAACCTCGGGATCGAAGTTTCGCACGAACGAGAGCCAGCTCTCATAAGGAGCGACACGCTCGTCCGAATTAACGGTTCCGTCCGTCGTTTTTATCGCGTATCCTAAATGATGCTCCGTGCGTGCTTAATCCTCGCGGCCGCGTTACACGGAACTGCTTTTTGCCGGGCACGCGTCTCCTCTCCGCCGATTCAAATTTGCATTTCGACCGACCGATGCACATCCACGGGATCTACCGGGGGAGACTTTCGAGTCGCGGAATCTACGAAAGACGGGAGGACAGAAAAATATTCGCAAAAAGTTACGCGAGTACCATCGTGAACTGTGACTAATTAATCCTCCTCACCGATGCTTTCTTTCGTCAAACCGTCATGGTTGGTCGACGAACCTCGGAATCACCGATCTAGAACCGCGCCGGGAGGTCCTCGCGACCGGGAAATATTGACATTTCACTCGAGAAATAAACTTGTTGATATCTGTTGGCTCTTAAATGGGTTTAAATAAAATTTAATTAATAATTTATCTTATTACTTTTCTAAATAAAAACCGTTCTTTCTATATAAATTATGCCTTACATTTAAAAAAAATCCTCATCCACGACGATTTTTACTGGACGTCGAACAAAATGGTCCAAGGGTTAAGTTACGCCGATGGTTAGAACGCGATTTCGTTGGAAAGTTTCCCCCGTGGCCGCTATTACCGATATCGCGTTACAAGGTGGACGCTTATCGGAATTCGTGAAACGAAGGGAACGTCTACGGGGCGCGAGAAAAGGGACTCGATACAGAAAAGAAGAACGAGCGTCTGGGCGATCTAACAGGGACTACCGAGGTATGTAGCGAGCAGGATATCGAAAGTGTCCTTTATTTCGGCCAGGAAACACACCGTCGGTTGTCAACGGGACCCTCTATCGTGCGTCGTTCGCCCGGGGTAACTTTATACTCGGGATGATATTCCGGTGTTCCCCTTGAAACGAACTCGATAAAGCCGCCCGGGCAAAAATTCAGCCGATAGAGGCGAATTTATTTTGCCTCCCTTTTCCAAGGGGAAAAAAAAAGAAGAATAAGTCCGTCGACCGGAGGAAGATAATCCAAATAGAGGGCGAGGCGAACGCCGGGCTTCCTGAGGGGATCTTACGACGAATGGGAACGCGGAGGATATCGAGGAAGTTTCGGGGAAGCGAATTTAAACATCAAACGACAGTAATGCGGTCGGGTATTTTATCGTAATCAGCATTATACTCGGGTCCCACGAGTCTACGTACTCGCGAAGGTTCGAGGATAGTATATACTGTTACTCGAAAAGTTTAGGAATAAAATGAGTAAAATAACCGAACTGAAAGGACTTTCAAATTACGACGCGAGAGGAACGTTTCGATTTCAGTGGATTCTTTATTTCGGGAACGTCCTTAAAATTCTACACGCCAAAAATCTCCCACGAGTACTCGAAACGATCGATATTTACCCGTACAGCCCACAGAGCGCGAAAGTGCACTGTAACTTAAGAAAACGAAGGAGCAAAGTAAAAAAAAGAAAACAAAGGACGCGACCACGCAGACCCCCGATCCCTTTCTTCCTTTTGCGTCTCATTTGAGAGAAAAATATCCTTTAGCGAGCCGGAGGAGGAAAGATGGAGGGCCGACGACCACATAGTACGCACAAAATCCGGCCCCGGAGCGGTGGTTCGATAATAAATATGCAAAAAGGAGGAGCACCGATGCCGTAAATAAAAACGGCGGGTTTGCGTGCTGCGATCGCGCCGTGCGCCCAACGAACGAGCAGGACCTCGAAATAAAAGGACGAAACGGACGGGGCGGAGGGGCCGTATTGGCCGGAGAAAAGAAGAAAAGAAAAAGAACCGAACCGGGGCTCGCGAAACAGGGCGAAAGAGCAACAGTACGCAACGACCTGTCCCTGGTAATCTCTTGATTTAGTTCGACTTAGGGCCACGGACGTGTTTTTCGATCACTTTGTCGGCCGTTGCGCGGCAGCGGGGAACGATGAAGATACAGGACCGAAGGGAGAAACGCGAGTTAACGACCGAAAGGATATCTCGGCCTGGAGAACCATCGAACCGCGCTATCGACCTGACGGCTCTATTTATAGAAGGTTCGAACCGTAAGGGGCTAAATTTGGAGGTGTCGATTCCGTTCTCCGCTCCAGCGTACCTTTCGAAAGGACCAGAACGTGGAAAAGGAAGCCTTTACTTATCCAGGTCGCTACACGTTTCGTTATATTGGAATCGAAACAAATTCAGTCTTGGTACTTTGCTGATCGATGCGTACTCGTGTTTGCAATATTAGTTTATGATATTTTTCCAAAATAATTGCAACAACGAGTAGATAGAGACACTGATCTGTGGTAATAAAGATTGAATTAAAAATTTGAATAATTCAAAATTTACACTTAAATAAGTTACTATAAGGAAGCTCAGATAAAAGATTTAAATAAGGTTTGAATTAAGAATTTGAATGATTCAAAATTTAAACTGAAATGAGGTACTATAAGAAAGTTTAAATAAATATACAGACATTTTCTGCCAGAAATAAAGAGCTGACCAGTTCTTGTAGCGTTTCTAGAGGATCGTATTCACCTTTGACGCTATTAGGAAGATGGGAAGACCATATTTTAGTAGAATGTTCGCCAAAAGCCATGTAACGACGTAGTAACTGCTGCCCCATCGGCATATCGGATCGATCGAACGATCGATGGATCATGTTCCTAAGTGTTTAACGAGTAAACAGCACAGCCACAGGGGAATACGTGGTTTGTACTCACCTGTACTCGCTGTCGATGATGATCCTGCTTCCGCTGCCGCCTTTCAAGCTCTTCTTTCCTCTCGATCAGCGACCTTATCTCGACGGTGGCCACGGGCGCGGTGGTGTCATCAGGTACGTCCGAACAAGAGGGGAATCTCCTCAGGGAGGAAACGGGCTCGTCCTCGCCCTCGCTGTAACTCTCCACCAGGAGCTCCGAGTCGCTCTGAAACCAAATCGACGACTTAAAGAAATTCTCTGTAATAATTTACAGTAACGCAAACCGAATTAACCCCTTCCCGAAAGGTGTATTCCGAGAAAGGGAATTCTATCAGAGCACGGAAAGAAGGGTTAAATCGTTAAGTTAGTGGTCCTATCGTCCCTGATTGGCCCGACGAACGTCCGCTAATACTTTCGAGCGGCGTGCTCTCGTTTCGACCGAAGTTCTTCTGTTACGGGAGAGGCACAAATGAATATTTCATGGAGGGGTAAAAAATTACTCTCATCATCCTCGACGAAATTCTTTGTTGGCGACCGAACCGACGGGGGGAAAGTTCGCGTGCATTAACCGAACGCGGTTCGCTCGTGCGTTTAATTTACTTTGGACCGAAGTTTCTGAATGAGTTAGTTACCTGCTCCGGGGGTGAGCTCGGTATGCTCGTGCTGGAGGCCTCGACCACGGAGACGTACTCGCTGATGCCGGTCTCGCTCTTCTGTAACTTCAAAACCGGCGTCTCGAGACCGCAGAGGAACACTTGGCCGAAAAATAGGATCTTGTTTATCCTGAGGCACACTTGGGCGACTTCCTAAAAAAGCAACCGTTCCACTCAATATAGTAAAAAAACAAACGAAAACTTGGTGAAAAATTTCGCTACGATCGAGACAGTGTCAGTGACTTTGTTTCTTCTATAGATTTGTAAAAATCGTACACAAATATGGAAACTGGATTAACTTACTCTTTAGAAAATTGTAAATGCGAAGTAAAATATCGACGAATTTAATTTCGAACTTCCAACATGCCTGCAAATATCTGCAATTTAGAAATCAAGTTACTCACTATATCTTCGTTCTTGCTGGCGTAACAAGGGTCCTGAGGATTGCACATGAGGGGCGTGAACCCTGCCAAGGTCGTGTCTTCCGGCAGTTTGACCAGTTCGACCTCTGAAACAGACACCAGGCACGATTCCTTAGACAACTGAGATCCAGTTTCGATCAAGTAGGCCAGAAAACGTTCGACGTGTCTGTTCTACGGTATCGCGCATCGCAGCACGGTTTCCTGAGAATTATGCAGCCCGACCGTTGCATCGAGACGGCAGACAATGACACTTGCAACCTGTTATCATGCAAATGTCAGTCGAATGCAACGATGATAAACATTCAGCAACAACTACCGGGGAGTGGCAGGGCGTTCCTGTCTGTCACAGTATCGGGCGCGGATGAACGAGGCTTAAAGATATTCAACCTGTCGAATGACACACTTGCGCGATCGATGAGTTTCTGTAAGTCACTTTGCGAACGTGCATACCTCCACCCGCCTCGATCCTCGATAATGGAACAATACGAGAGACGCGAGAATGCGAGACGTTTGCGATGACGATTCGATTTCTCGCGCTCGTTTTATTCCCAACGAAACATCCAGCTGCCTCGAGACATCGGATAACACGCTTGTCTACGGCCGTTTTAACAACTTTAACCCAGACACGTTTACCCCGGTGACTAACCATAAACGAATTTACACTATGCAAATCCTCGTTGCGAATTTCCACGGTGTTAGAAGATAGATTCACGATTTTACTGGAAATAATTTTTGTATATTTTGAGGAACGCGAGGCTACTCGCTCGTCATCGAATTATTTGAAATTAAATCGTACGTGAAGAAGGTGGCGATAGTGATTTTCGTCGAGTTCGCGAAGAAGACGGAACAAAGGGACTATTTTCTCGTGGAGCGTTTCTTCGCGGGGTGATTTTTCTTCGAACGCAAGGGGCATCGAAAGGGGCACGATTGCTCGAGCACGGGGAAACATCTCGGGTGTCGCGTCACGAACCCCGAGATCCATCGCGTCGTTAGGTTCTGCGCGAACGATACCACTTAACGCGATCGCCACGACACCGATTTGGAATTCGCATTAACAACAACCTGCATGCGAAATAGAGAGCGCGATTAGGTTTCTATATTTCTTTCCGTCCGGTTGGAACGAGCCTGGACTTAATCTACCTCATGCGAGGTCCTCCGGATGATCAATTGCTGAGCTGGCATCGCTGATCCTCCTAACTCGACCCTCCTCACGTTCCACGCGAGTTCCCGACGATACTGACCCTGAACTTCGTGTAATATTCGCGATAAATGCATCCTGGGCCGTGTAAAACGATTCGAGCGACGCCGCGGCGCAACGCGCGCGAATATTAATGGGCGCCCGGCCAACCGACACAGATTTTAAATCGGTTCACTCTGGGGCCTTACAGCTTCCAATTCGAACGCAAACTGAACCAAGCAGCTATAGTTAAACTTCGACTATTTCCTTTCGCTGTAAAGTCTTCGAAAATTTGTTTCTGGTCCCGATAAACGGTAATCTAAACAGTCGTGTTCCAATGTTCAATTCTTACTTCTAACATATTTTTTAATAGATCGAGATATTTAAGGATTTAAATTTGAATAAATTGGAAGTAAAACTTGTGACTGGTCGCGGCACATTTGGAAACGATGTTAAATCATCGCGCTCGAAGCGAAACCGATACCGAGCACGCGAAATATACGATCACGCGGCGTACTATAATTTTCCCTACTGTCCGCTGAAAATCCCAATTACGCCCAAGGAATTTATCGTTAAACGAGAGATCGTTAGCCAGGACGATGCAGCGGCCGTTTTCTTGCCTCCGACGCGAAACTCTCGTCTCGAGCCCGGCCCGAAGACCAGAAAAAAATCCGCCTCGTTGGAAGAAACGAGAAGGAAAGGATCCAGCCAAGAGGAAGAAGAAAAAATCGAAGAAAAAGAAAAGAAATTGGGGAAGAAACGTCCGGCGATCTTCACAATAACATTCTTTCTCGGGCCGTTGCGCACGTTCGGCAACCTCCGGGGGCCCCGCGTCGATGTTCTTTCGTACCTTTTGTCCAATTTATCCATTGTGCCTCGGGTGTAACGTGCACAGGTAAATCGAGCGGGGGTGGAAGGAGAGGGGGGCGTGAAAGAGGGCTGGCGTCGACAACGGACCGAGGAGCGAACGCAAGAACCGTCCGAGCCAACAAATTGGCATTACGGCACACGTTACCGGAGGTACCGTTACTGTCTCAGTTCCTTTTTCGAATCGTATCACTCGGGCTGCGTTCTCGCGTGCGCACGATCCCACCGAAGCCGGACGTTCCCGCTGCTTAGCATTTCGATGCTTTTTCATTTTATCGGGGCTTGTCTTCCAACGAGAGGAAAGGATTTGTCTTCGGTACGTGTGGCACGCACGGAAGAATCTGGGATTTCGGATCGTTCGATAACGTTATGGGATCCTTCGCTGTTCGTCGAATAAAAATATCGTAGGGGGAGTTATGTGATCGTTATTTCGCATAAACAATGATCACACAGCTAAAAAGAATCAGTCGATCGTTGCGTGTAATTAGAAGCCTTTTGGTACGTAAACCACAGTACTACGAGAAATTTTCTAGTTGCGCGTAATCGTTGACAAATTTTCACAAGCGTCCGTGCAGCTTGGTCGCGGCAATAACTCGCTGGTCTAACAATATTGTTGCGGCCGGGACGTTCATTACACGGACCGAGCGCTGTAATTCTTGAGCAAATATCCCCGGCGAGCCAGCAAGCGCGACGATCCCCCGCGATAAACAGCTCGGATCCTCTCCCCACCCGCGGCTGGACCAGTCCTTAATCGAAAAACTTAAGTTCCTCGAACGGTGAAGCCTCCTCCGGCCGTCTGTTGACCCGTGGATAGCCGCCGGTTACGTAACGGTGAATCCGTTCGATGTGACCACTGCAGTGCCATACACTCTCCCGACTGGTCGTTTACAAGTCGCCGGCCAATGGTCTTTGAGCGTGCACCGTGAGCCACGCCGCGGTGCTACTGTGCCCTCTGTGCTCGCTCTCTTTGTCCCATTCCGCGTGCATCTTATGAATACACAAATTGCGGATCGCGGGGGCCTCATTTACGCGGGACCATTCGATGACGACGCCGGTTGCTACGTCCAATGGAATTTCTGCGCGGCGTGTGCAATACGCGGGTCCCACTTTTCCGCCCGGATCGGGGCCACCGAACCAACCGAAACATCTCGTACCAACGCCATGTTTCATTTCGTTACCAAGTTGCGGATAAAATTTTGACCGAGGTCCCCCAGGTTTGATAATGGTAGGGTCGGTTGCCCTAATATGGAATACGTTCCTAATTTGGAACACCATTATTACAATTATGTTAGAAAAAGGCTCTTCGAGCAATTCGAGCTATCGTATCGTTTCTGTATACCGCATATTTAATTTGATAAATTTCGAATTTGTAATAACTCCAAAATATGCGCCATTTTTGTAGAACTATGATAAATTAGAATGCAACGAGGTAAAACTTGACCAGTGAAGGTTACCATTTTTTTGATTGATTCGTTTTGTCGGCCATTTTCATGGAGTACTGCGAACGTTTTATGTATAAAAAGACATCTCGTGTCACCGAGTCCTTGGACTAGAACTAAGTCTACCTTAACGGATCTGAGCAACTGGGAAAGACCGTTCTAGTTTCGAGACGCGTCCTTGGTCGTGTTATACTTACTTTTAAGACAGGTTTATATACGATAACAGTACATGATACATAGATCGTTTAATATATCGACGCTACAGGACTGATCGCTGTTAATCCATTAAATCACATGTGCTCTCGTTCGTGAACGGCTGAGATACTATCATTTACAACGGTGAATGGCTTTCTTTTTTCCCCCTCGTCCGTTAAACGTTTCTTCGGCTGATTACGCGTGAGAACGTTACGTCCAAGAGAGATATTTCCCTTTCTATTACTTACAACTGTTTAGTTGACTTTATATCTGAAGAGTACTAAAGATATCGAGTTTTTAGTTCCGTCATTTATCTAGATTTCGAAGTATCTCTTTTAGAGGAGCCATTGAACAAGAAGCTTTAACGAATTTTTAATATTTTTACACGAAAAGAATACTGTGCTTTAAAAGTGAGAAAACATATCTGGAAAATAATAAAATAATTTTCCACGAACCTATCCTGAAAACATCGTAGACGTGTGCTAACAGAAAAGTTGCATCGAGGGGCTAATCAAATGTAAGTCGATTATCGATCACGGTAATTTCGCGCGACCCGTTCGACCAATTTGACGTTGCGAGAGTATCGCTGGCGCGATCGATTCTCGCGCGCGAGACGCAGCCCCGACATCGCGGCGATCGGGACAAGTGGACTCGAGATAATCACAGTAATCGAAGCGGGAACGATCGATCTGCCGTTAGTTCTACGTAAAATTCGAATGGTAGCGCAAAGATGCTTCCCGAGTTAGAATCGCCCATTCATTAATGCATAATCGACCGGCCGGAACTCGCCTAAAGCTACGTCGCGGCGACCATCATGTAAACGTGTAATACGCGTTCCAGGCGTGTTCTTATTTCGATTCCACTATTTTAATGGGAACGTTGGAACTGGAGTTTACTCTAACCACGTAATGACACGGGGCATGCACGTTTTAACCCCTCCTCCCCCTCCCCCTGTTGCATAATGAGCTCGAAAAGAAATCCTACAAACGCGATGGCGTTAAGACCAGAAACCACTGTGACGGATTGAAAAAATCGAAATTTTCTTTGTCCCTTTTCAATACTTGGAGTTTTAAGAATGACCCCCTAAACTATTAAAGTAAAATTCGCAAAAATGACAAAGTTACAGAAGATTTGAGCACGCTGGTAAAAGTGTGAAAAATTGGTTCAGTGCTAATAAACTTTCTATTTTGGGATGGTCTGCACAGAGCTCGAAAATTGCCTTTATTTTCAGCCGTCGCAGTGGTTTTCACCCCTTAATTTTGCTACGAGAACGGCTAGCAGTCTCGATCATTTATTACTTAATCAATCGAAACGGGAACCGTTTTTCTTTCCTCGTGTAAATCTATTCCTACGAAACGATACGTTTCACGGAAGTTGAAAAATCCGTGGACTGTGTTATTGGTACGCTTACCCCCGGGCTAGGGAAAAAAGTCTGAAATCGTATAGAAAATTTCGTTTCCTGTTGTGCAGAGAACGCGCATTCGCCACGATCGACCATCGATCGCAATCACGATCCACCGTGAACGATCGTAATTGCTAGGAAAATTGTCGTAATTCCTCGAAGGCGCGCGGAATCCCCTATTCGTCCGTGATCGAAACAATTTGCGAGGCTCCCGTGTCAGTTCGATGCTACTTTGTGAACGCGTGTAACCTGTGGTCATTGTAAATGTTTACGAGATCGATTCGCCACGGAACGAAACGTAGTTGCCGGTAACGGTGGTTAATGCCCAAATGACAACTTGCTGGAAGATTGGACGCGTACGGGAAGGGGAAGAGAGAGAAGGTGATGAATCGTTGGGGCGATGAGCGGAGCGCTTCGAAAAGAGGGCGTGAAAATCAACGTAATATTCCGCGATCCGTTTATGACTTTCGAGGAACGCCAAATCAACTTTGGACATTCCTTTCGACGCCAGCGTTTTAAGAAAAAGTACTTCGAATCTCTATACCTGTACATAAGATGCACTCCCGACAATTTTAACGTTGTATGTTACAACGTTTTACGTAACAGAATCGCTAAAAAGTATAATAAAAGGAAATTCTGAAATGATTACCGAGGAATGTTCACGGGGCCCGCGCATAATATTCTCTTAATGCATTTAATAGTTCTGGAGATTCAGCGACTTGCGTTTTAGTTCGAGTAATTAACTCGTGGACGTACAAATAAATAACGAAGAAATGATTCCCTCCTTATATAATAATTTTCTTTATCCGAGACCGACATAAAATGCCTACATTAAAGCGGATTAATAGAAATGCTGATCGAGTGACTCGAATGCGTCGTAATAAATCGCGTGCAGAGCAGTTAAAGGAGATTCATTTCCGATTACAATCCGCGAAGATGATCGTGGAACTGAGTAATATCGGTTACACTTTAGAGTTAATTCTCGATTTGATGTATACTTACGTTGAGTACAGTTACGAAACTGTAAACAGAATAATCGCGAACAGTAAATTTAGCTCGCTGTTTACTGGGCAAGTATCAACGACGACAGTTGCGTCTTATAATCATTTAATAATTAATATGGCTATTAAACTGGCCGATGAGAATAATTAGAAAACGTATATTTATCAGAAAAAGAAACGTTTTTGCGCAATCGTGAAATTAATGTAGCGACTGTACCATATAATGAGATCGTAACGTGGTTTTCATACGAACGCCGGTGTAAGTGATTTCAATGCGTGGTAATAGCAGCATCAACGAGCTCGATATTAATACGGTAGCGGATCCGGGACGAAACGTCGTAATTTTTAGTATTTGCTCTTTAAAACCACGCGTACACGCCTCGTGTACACAATAGTTTATAGATCCCAAAGAAAACAAATTGCATTAAGTTTTGTTGTTTCCTTATTAACCTGTTCATCGGCAGTTTTCCACGGTCAGAGGTGTCCTTGGTATTTGTTTCAATTACATACCATGGTTCGATAGCGTGCTTATTATTATTTGGCGGGTTGAGAGACATAGTGGTGCAAGTCACATTTTAGCTACTCTGCGTAAAATGATGTTTTGCGTTGTTTAAAAAAAAATCCAGACACATATTAAAGTTACAAAAACACTTCTACAAGCTCAGAAACGTGTTATAAAATGTCTGTATATAAAAATTGAAGGATGTTTAAATTCTGGAGTGAAATTTCGAAAACATATCAGTTAGTGAAAATTTAATAATGGATACGTTTTTAACGAATAATAATTTTTAACGTAGAATATAATATGTTCAGTGTTAACTCAAGTTTGAAGAATTTGGACTTACACCACTGTGACTCTCGCCATTTGTTAGAAGAAGCAATTTCGTCGTTCGATATCCTTAACATATTCCGATCTACGAACAATTTCCAAGCGCTACTTACAGGGTCCTGTTATCCGTAACATTAGAATTTTTCTAAATATCAAACGAGTTTGAATCGTACCGGTGGATAAGATTCTAAGAAAATTTGCCCCGGGTGTAAAAATATTTTCTTTCGCCATAAAATAGTTTTATTTCGTACTAAAACATAATCCGACGCATCCTCTCTTTTTCTAAATGGAAAAAACGGAACCGAGTATACGTAATGTTTACATACCACTGATAATACTTATTACGGGACATAAAATGCGCGTATGTGGAAATTAAAATAATAGAAAAAGTAGACTGAAAGGCTGCTTTTCCCGGAAAGCATAAAGAAAGTCTGGACACGTCCAACTATCGCGAATAGCAAACATAAAATAGAACACCGAATACTTGGAAACTGTTACGATAAAAATATGTAAAATTGCTAATGAATCGAAATATTCGCTCACCGTCTTCTCGACGTCTCCTCGCGTCCTTGGCCTGAATCAGTATCGCTCTGGAATAATTCAATTTATCCAGCAGGTTCACCATCGTGGCCAGTCTGCTCCACGCGTCTCCGGCGGGGCTGCAAAGAAAACCGGAGTTAACATCGCGAAACGAATTAAATTCATCATCGCCTGAACCGCGTTGGCCTATCGGCTGAAAATCGCGTAACCAGAAACCGGAAGGATCCAACCGCAGATGGTTCTTCCCGCTTGCAATAAATTTTCGCCGATGATTCAGTAAGCTGCCAGAACGAATCAACGAGCCACGTTGCACCCCGCGATTCGAACGCGAATAAAGAAGACCTGGCACAATGGGCACAGGTGGCACGATCATTTTCTATGCCTGGCTTTACTTTCGAGGCTGAATCGTCGATTTAGCCGGGTAAGCCTTAAATTATGCGAACACCAAACGAAATAACTTTCCGAGATTCGATTTTTCTGCGAATTATAATTTTATCCAGGTACAACGATAATATGGAATACTTTTATTTATAGACATGTTTCACTTGCTTGCAGAACTTTTATAAAAACTTAAATATCATGAATTTGAGTAACGGTCAAATTTAAAATATTATTTTTATTACAAATTTCAAAGTTATCCAAACAAAATTTTGAAAACCTAAATTGCTTCCCTCCGGATCGATGTTACAAATTGTGCCAGCGAAGGAACGAAGAGTGATTGGACTCCTTATAAATATCCTCGAGTGGCTGTCCAATTTGAATGATTAAACGCATGATTTTCTTTCACACCTGCCCCGTCGAACGAAATGAACTCGACCCTGGCGACCGCATTTTCCGATGACGCATTACCTTTTTGGCGCGAGCAACGTTGGATTGATGGTCACGATTCGTTCGGTTCCATCAAAATTAGTAACATATCGCCTCTATTCGCGGTTCCCGCGTACGTCGAACCGCCGTGTATCGGTGACATCGTTAAATATATGACGCGTCCACGCTGGCGCGCCACGTATCCATCGACCACTTCCGTATTACTGTAAATCCAAAGTCGTCCGTTTAATTATTTTCACCGCGATGAATGGCAGCGCGCGGGGGATCATTTTCCAAGCCATCGATCATTCGATGGTATCGTGCACAGCCCCCGAGGCGGCGATAAAGAAGCAAGGAGGCAGCTACAAAGAAAAGCTCACGACGCCATCGGCCCGGGATTAATCGATCGGCGTCATGAAAGGTCATTCGTTAATTGCGCCAAGCCGCATGCACCGCGTTTCCTACTCGTCTAATCGACGAACCTCTTTATCGTTAAATTATTAGCCGCCTCGGACTTATTGATAAACGAGAAAAATCACCGACGAAGAGAACTGTAACGCGCACGATCGAACCAGCCATTTTCAACCTGTGTTTCGAGACACTGGATCGATCATTATATTCCTACCTCGTACGTACGCTCGATTTTTCTATCGATCGCGAGAATATATTTTTCACTACAGGGTCACAGAACTTTTATAAAAACTTAAATATTACGATTCTTTTATTTTTAAAAGTCACGTTACATCTTGCAACGAAGAGGTTTAAAAAATTATTTTAAATTTGCACGAATTTAAAGTTGTTTATTTGCTTTTTTTTTTCTTATATTTTAAAGAACTTTCGAACGTTTGACTCGAAATGATAACAAGAGTGGACTTGGCGTTGCACGAATTTTACAACGCGTTTAAATGATTTGCGAAGTAATACGAAAGTGTTCGTGAGTTGTTAGCGAACACGATCAATTAAACTAGCTCGTTTCGGTCAACGACTATTAAAAATGACAGTAACTCGTACTTTTTTATAATCGTTTCTCTGTGCGAACCATACGCGTTTAGTGGGAAATAGAAAGAACCGATCCATAAAGATGGGAAGTAGTTTATGTTCTAATTGGAAAATTAAAAAAGAATCTAGATATCATTATGAGAATCGTAGACGGAAGTTGGATCTTCCTGTTACCGAGTACACACTATGAACCAAATTATTCCACAGGCAATTGCATAATGCAGTGCATGCAATTAAGTTAATAACAAACATTCTTCTGTACGCGTATGATTCACGGCGCTGTGATGCAACAAAGAATCAAACGAGACGAGGAAAATCTATAAACCTATGTGCAAAAAGATCTTCGGGGAAGTTGGATCGACGAACGTTGGAGCAGAGTATCCAACCTCTGAAACGATCCATGTCACAATAGTCCAAAGATTGAAGATCGACAACGTCGTCGGACAAGTGTCCTAATACTCGTGACTTACGACCGTAAGTGTAAGAAATTGCGATCATTATGGCCGATTCTCCGTTCAGTGAATGGCAACATATGCCGTCCAATAATTCTATCATTTCACGGAGCCAAAAAATCGTTGATTCAGAGCATCGTCCGAAACGCTTCGCGATCGTCAACAATCGCGTGATTGATATACTCTATCAGAGTCAACTCAGCAGCTCGGTCTCGAGTGAAACACCTAGCAATAAATAACGCGTCGGTCGCGCCGGGTAGATTAATGCGATCTACGCGTCATCGGGGTAGTAAAACGAGTCTGGAAAATTGATAAACTTGGAGGATAATCTCGTCCTCGCGCCAGAGGATAAGAAAACCGACTCTCGCCTGGACGGACGCTCTCGTTTAAAACTATTCCCGTCCCCAAAGGGTTAATAATAAATAGAGAGAGAAAAAGAAACAGAATAGAAACCGAAGAGAGAGACAGGGGGAACTGATCGATCGATCGGAATTGCACGGTTCCAGGCACGAGCGATCGCCAGGATAAAACAAAGTTGCTATCCTCGATGAAAATAAAAAAAAATTTATGGCGTTGGGGGCAGAGGGAATCGAATAAGTTGCGATCGACGGCAGATTAATTGCGATCCCCGGTTCTATAAATAAGACCGTTTTTTATTCGCGGTGAACAGGATCAAGAGGATGCGATCGCGTTGGTAGCCGATCGACGGCCGCGCGGCGCGTCCTTGCCAAGGAAACGCTCTACGCTCGCATAATTGTTAATCGCTAACGAGCAACAATAATTAACTCATCCAGCCGGATAGGGACCGTTGGTTCTCGCAGTTACGGGACTAAAGAGGCCTTGAAACTCGTTTAATGGACGATAGATTGCATCAGTCGGGCAGCCACGAGCCTTTTCTCTCTTTTCGCCTCGTCTTTTTGCTCCGTCTCGTTAGAAAGATCCGAGGGATCGATATATTCGGGCTGGGGGCTCGGCGCGATCGAGAGTAAAAATCGTTGTCTTCGATCTCGCTCGAATGTTCGAGCGGGAAAAAGACTTTCGAGCGTCGCGAGGGCGACTAGAGACACCGTCAATGGCCGCCATTTTTCTTCTTGCGATCGTAAAAAATGTTTAAATTGAGGTACGGGAAAGTGTTGCACCTTGGTAAAAGTTCGTTCGAGTGCTTAGGCATTTTTATTTGCAGTAATCTGAATCGGGGTTGTCGATCTAAGTAAAAATCGTGCAAATTGTTTTACGAAAACTATTTGGAAATTTTAGTAGATCAAATAAAGTGGGGATTTTTCATAGATATTTTCCATAGTAATTAAATCGTTTTATAAATGTTACACATTTAATATCAATAGAACTGATATCAAATTAATTGTCAATAATAAAACACTTCGAACACAGTACAAAATCATAACAATTCGTGTTTGGAAGAGCAATTAACGAACTTCGACCACTTCTACCTTCATCGTTCGAATTTACGTTACGTGTTCGTTTCCTAAGGGAGTCTCGTTTCTCTGTTTTCCAGAGGCCCCGTCACGCTAACGACGAGTCGATCTTTTTTCAGCAATTCCGTGGTTTCTTCGTCAATCATCGAGGATACCCGTACAAAGATAATTACACGTTGATGGACCTTTCCTCGAAAGTCCCCCGTATGCTTTGCATTGTCGTCGTAACGGCGACCGAATGCTTTTATTTCGATGAGTCACTCCCACGCTGAATCGTTTCGAGAACGGAACAGGTTCGCGAGCCCAGTGACTTCAACGAGTGGTCGACGCTGCTCTCGTAGCGATCGCGCGTCTCTTCCCTCGACTTTCTTACTACCTTTACTTAAGAGTGTGTGACGATTTTTAAAAAAATTCATCGAATAGTCGAAATAATCGTGATAGGTTCCATTGAATTTGAATGAGAACTTTTATGAGAAATTATTGGACTCAAGCTAGCCTTATTCGAAAACATTCAAGCTCATTTAATCGTCGACGTTTTCTCGTGGATCTTTACTATTTCGACCTGGTTTACTATGATTCCCCTTGCACCCTAAGCAACGACACCCCCGCGTGTCGCAACCCTCGAGCATCGTAGAGCAAATGATCGCCGGTATCCCTCGAACAATTAGGTTTTAGGGCGGAATTTCGCGTCTTATCGCGAGCGATAAATCACGGAACAGGCGCCTGGAAGGTGTAGCGTCGTCGTCCGGCGTGATGTCTCTAGCAGCCTCTCCGGGAACTTTCCCACCCTGAGAAATTGACGTGCCGGTGAGAATTAATAGTCCAACACAACAGTCATAATTCAAAACACCTGAAGTGTCAACCTGAATTAATAGTCGCGCGCAGCTGCGACGGAACCGAACGTTACGTGTTGGTTGATCTGCGGCCCCCGCCGGACCCGCGACAGACCCACCCCACAAATCTCCCTCCTCGGACCGCGGAGATTAATCTGTTTGACAAAAGCGAGCGTAGATACTCGCCGGGTCGACGTTGCACGCACGTTCTCCATCAAATTAGACGCCGTTCTGGAGATAATTGCGCGCGAACGGTCCCAGGGAAACCAGGAGGGAGGGAAACGAACCGACCCGTAGGAATCCGCGAACCTCTGCGTGACTGTAGATCGAGTTTTGATACAATACAGCGGTTGACCGTGACCCGTGTCACACTTACAACGCCGCAGCCAAGCACCTCTGGTCGTCGTTCCTCGGGCGAAATTCAGGCTAACCCGCGCCAGGCGCCGAGAAGATCCAATTTAAATATTATTTTTAATATTAGCTGATCATTGGATTCCTCATTGTTATTCTTCATTGTGGTAATTCCTCTTACGAACAAATTTAAACAAAATTAAGTGCATTTGAAAAATTACATTAAATCGTACGTTAAGGGGAAAGTCGCCAGAGGTTTAAAAAATTTTGTACTGGTCTATGAACGTAGGTTGTTTAATTGATTTTGATAATTCGTGGAACGACAGCGTACGAAACTGGGGATATTTATGAATTAAAAATGGCGGGCAACGTTTACGAATTTCATCCAGCGAGTTGTTGAATCGCGTGAACGATGGAGGAGGAAGACGCCCGAAGTTTCGGGGGCGAAAAAATGCTTCTCGGAGCGGATAATTTGTGGCTGTAGCGTAATCTACTGGCGAATGTATGCATCGTGCGCGGTTACCGACTGGACGCCCGGAGTTAAGAGCCAGATCCAGACCGCAGACCGCGAGCCACAGGATCAGAGGGAGTTCGAAATATCGAGTATTTCTTCTCCTCGCGAAGCTCTTGATCCTAATATACTAGACGGCGCCCCGAGGAAAATTTACTTCTGTTACTGACATTTAACGGTTACGTTCACGCCTGTGGGCTGGCAGGAAAGTTTTAAATAATCGCGATATATCGGGAACGACGCTGACCGGCGTTGGAGAACCGCTCGAAACGATGAAAAATGGTATTACCATCGAACCATTTGAAACTTCCGTGCAACCAGGGAATATTAATTTCTTGACCTTTAATTACTCGTGAAATTAAAGTGATCTGGTCTTCGAGGCCAGATGTCTGTGGTAACGACAGAATATTTATTTCTACGTCCGTGATCAGGGGTTAATTTCCTGTTTAAAAATGTTGAGAGAAGCTTCACTATTTGATGGGAGTAATTAAGGGTTAACATCTCAAATATTTCTCTCATAATTTAAAAAGTTGAGGAATGAACACTTATGGATTCCATAAAAAAAAGGAGTGGATAGAACGATTGCTCGTCTTGTTCAATTTTGAAAACGTAAAGAAGAATAAACGACTAATAATAACAATAAATTATATATTATATTGAGGCGGTTGGATCCTATCCGTGAATGGCACGAATTGTATAGTCGAGGAAAGGAATGGTAATATATTTGACGAGACTCACCCGACTCTGTAGTCCGTGCAAGATGGCGGCGGATTCCAAACGGTGCTGTGACAGAGCATCCAATCGCACCAAATCTGTAACAAAAAGTTTCAGAGATGAAAGATCGTCGCCAGGAGACAAGGGAGGACGTTCCTATTTATAGAAAGCCTAGAAGACATTTTATTTTCATCCCCAGCGTTCATCCATCCTCGGAAAGTGAATCATATTCCAGCAGTCTTGTATCACGTCTACTTTATCGGCAATATTAATGGTCTTACGCGGGACAAGAGCAAAACTCGCCATTATTCCGTGCGCCAGGTTGCGTTTCGATAACGATCGACGCATTCTTTCCGCAAAAATTCCAAATACTTTTAATTTAAAAAACGTTCGCGACAGCTCCTATCGTCCTGCGCAATTTTTCACTTTGACGATAACGAGTGAAATTATTTTGCAACGCGAGCGATCGTTTCGAGAACGATCTGCGCAAGAAATTTGGGTGGCTCGGTGAATTTATTTCCCCCGTAAAGGCGTACGCGATTAAGAATCGGTGCATCACGATGCAAAACGCCACGCGAGCATCCTTGAAGGTTGCACCAGCGAGAACCAGGAAGAACCAATGACGTCGCGATTCCAATGGCTTGTCATAGGCTGACCTTTATCGATGGAGCGTGCGTGCATAGCTTACGTGCGATAGGTGCATTAATCGCGAACGGTGGGTTGCATAATAAGTCGAGACACGAACGAACCAGGCCCAGGCCCTGACAACAGCCACCGGTGAACCTTGCGTGGGTGCGAACCGCGCGTCGCTTCATAAATTCTCGACCGGTTAGGCGCGCTCGCATGCAGGATTATGGCGATGACAAGGAACCCCGTCAACGAACAATTCGATCGATTTCGACGAAAATTTCCTAAATAATAATTCGAACGAACGCTTTTTTTTATGTTCTCTTTGCTATACGAGTACACCTTACACCTTATGGACCGGACAATTTTTCGGCGAAATTGAAAAGTTTCCAATCATTCTGGAAAAATTACTTTCGATTGCAGGGGTCAATTACAATCATTTTTGGTCGATAGACATACCCTCGAAATCCTAACCATTTCCGAGAAAAAAATTTAAACCCTTTGTTAAATATCATTTCTCTTAATATTTTACTCGAGTCTCCCCCCTTAAGCGCCATTCTCAAGGAACTTTCTTCGATCCTCCCGTAAGGATTGCGACGATTCGTCGAAAAGGACGTCCACGTGCTCACGGAATCGAAACATTTTTTGTAAAGATTTTATGGAGCGAGGAATCGGAATGACGCGGTTTCCCCGGTACGGTGAAAGTTTCTCGGAAAAAGAGATCTTGATAGAGGCCCATTAGATATGCCAGAGATAACGGAAATACCTTGATAGCTGGTAAAAGGACTTGCATGTCCTCGCTAACAACCATCCTCGGTTCTTCGCCGCTGTCCAACTGAGACTTGAGCAAGGACACGCCACGTTCTAAAATCAGATTGAACATCTGCAAGGATACGACGAGTGCCCTTTCTTGGACCTCGGACCGGTACCCCTGCTCCATTTGGGCATCTGAAACAGGCAAACAGAAAAATCGAACCGTTAGCGACACGAACGTGACATTTCAAAGGTCGCTGGTAACGGTTAGATCGGCCTCGAATTCTGCAATTCGCGGATCAGAGAAACGAGCCAAGTCGTACGGCAATAAAACGATTCCGTCATAATTAAACGTTCTCGACGATATTGTCTCGCTGGGTCACGAGTAGTTAGCCATTTTTATCGGGACGAGCATTAAACGTGGATATTTAACTTTTATTCGGACGCTGGGAGAACCGCGAAGACACCAGTTTCTCGGTTATTTCGTGAAACGTCGTAAAACTGCGACTTTCGAGCCGTTTAATCATTGGCCGCGAGTCGTTTTAAAGATTTGCTCGAAGGCTGGCTTCTAGGAATCCTGAAATGGTGCGTGACCTCTTTAGAAACTATTTAATTTATTTTATCTTCGTTGCACGAAGTTGGGAAATGCCAGAAACGAATGTAGAACTTTACGAGAACTCAATAAAAAACGGTCTGTGCGAGAGATTAAATTTAAAAGTGAAGCTTGGTGCGATATTAGTTACAATAATAACGTGTGATCTCCTGTATTTTATTTTACCTCCGTTGCACGAAGTTGCGAAATGCCAGAAACGAACGTTTATATAAAGTCTGAGAGCCGACTTTTATGGCCTGACCTAATATTTTTTAGCACTCGAAGCATAGTTACGAGGCTTAATTAACATCCTTTGCGTGTCCCTAATTTCCCCATCAGGTTCCAGCGCGAGCATTATTTATCCCGGATTTTTCCAACCTAGTGACTTTGCATTCCAGCGGGAGCTCAATTTCGCATTAGGCTCGCCTCTATACTAACCAACGAACTGATGAATCGTTATACCTTTGGAAAAACCCTCCTCTCGCCGGCCTCCTGCGTCGCGAGCGGCCTTGGCTCGTAACGCGGCATTAGTATTAAAAAAAAAATACTTTATTACGAAGCTCAATTTCTTAAAGCCTATCAGCTTAATTCTAATTAACTCCAAGTCAATTTATCGCTGAATGGTAAAGATGTAATTTTATATCGTCAAGCACCTGCGAACGCGAAAACACGTGCACGTCGTCCATAAATTTAATACCACCGAGCTGAGAACGGGGCAACGTTATTTATCAAAAACGTGCCTTTCTATTGTCGAATAAACTGACACGGAGAGATTTTTACAATCTTCTTTTGATAACGTTTCAAACAATTCTCTAGCGTATATAGTTAGCTATAACTTACGGAAATTCGTAACATTATGTCGACAGAATGTGTTGCCTAATTAAATTACCGAACAAAGTTCGCAGTTTCTAGTCTCCGAGCAACCCTGGAACGAAACTTCTCCCATCGATCGAGTTCTAACGCTAATTGTCGCCCTTTGGTGACCCATCGATCTCCAGAGCATTAAACATCGATCATAAAGCATGGAATCACAGTCGGAGTAAGTAGTTTAAAATGTTTTAATATCATTTTACGAATGATATTTAAACAAAATTGAAACGGGGACAATAATCACGAACTCAGAACTCTTTAAAAATTGTTACATTGTGAAGTATGTAAAATTATAGCAACAATTCTTTGACATCGAGCGATTCCCACGATCCCTCCCTGTGCCCAGATCCTCAATCGCGCTGGATTGTTAAACCTTTCTCACAGACATCACATATTCATGCCATGTGTCGCCATTCGTCGAATCCATTCATTCATCACTCTTTTCCCGCGATCGATACTCCAGTATAAACATTCCCTTGCAGAGTGTTTTACGTAGAAATGTCACTATAACGAATAAACACAAACTTGTATCGTTGTTTAAAGCGCGACATACCGCAAAACGCGATTCCACAAAATAGTCGTGTTTTTCTTAAGCTGGCCGTCGCGTTCTATAAAATTGCTATAATCTTTTGTGTCCATCTGATGTTTTCGTAACAAAATATAGCAAATTTTAGTAGAATATTCGATGCTTCGCGAGGGTAAGGTATGAAAGATGACATATACAGGGTATTCGACCACCCCTGGGAAAAATTTTAATGGGACATTCTAGAGGTCAAAATAAGACGAAAATCAAGAATACTAATTTGTTGATGGAGGCTTCGTTAAAAAGTTATTAACGTTTAAAGTTCCGCCCGTACTGAATTTTTTTCTCGAAAGTGGGTAGGATTTCGAGGGTATGTGTATTCACCAAAAATGATTGTAATTGACCCCCGCAACCGAAAATAATTTTTGCAGAACGATTTGAAATTTTTGAATTTAATTGTTAATAACTTTTTAACGAAGCCTCCATCAACAAATTGGTATTCTTGATTTTCGTCTTATTTTGGCCTCTAGAATCCTCTATTAAAATTTTTCCCATGGGTAGCCGAACACCCTGTATAAAAGTTATGAACTGACGTTGTGCATATGTGAATAGGAAATTCGTGCAGTACTAAAATTCGTTGAGATTAAAAAAAAAGTACGAAAGCTGGTCGTTGGAAAATTCCTAGGGGAAGCAACCCTCGCGAAATCCGTTGAAACTGACCCTTCGAGAGAGATATACCGGGACAAAGATCGAGGATGCCCACAATAGCGAACATAAGCGCGCACGGATGGCGCAAAATTGAATGAGGCAACGCCGAACAAGCGAATATTCCATACTCCCATAATGCGGTCCACCGTGCGTGCGAGAGAGGCACTCGACGATACCATGGCATCTGGCAGTTTAATTTATCGCAGACGTGGATAATAATTAGAGTTTAACTACATGGTTCACTCGAACGCCAGTGTGGTCTTCTTCGAGGGTTGAGAGTGCAAGGGGTAATTAGTTAGGGAAGATTTATAGAAAGGCACCTAACTAATCGCCAATACGATCATTAGGGAAAATTGCGCGTATCTGTCGACCTTTCCCCCTCCCGTTTCCCCGGCGTTTCTGCCTTATCCACGGCACATTCGACGAGCATCAAAGTTGCACCGAGCACGGTGCGCCTGTCAATGTTGAAATCGACTTGCTTCCTTATCGACTGCAATCGTTAACAACGATTTCTAGCGATCCTATCGAGGCCAGTCTTCTTTTTACGCGATGGCAATCGATTACGATACACGATTCGCCAATTAATTGCGAATCTCTGTCGAGGAAAAATCTGGATATTTTTAGACTGAGAGCATAAGGTTGTTCGATAATTAATATTTTTTAATTTTATGGAGCGTTTTAGAAACTATCGAAACTATCACTATTTTACGAAACACAGATCGAAAAGAATGTTCGTCGACTGATAAATTGAAATCAGTTAATTCGCGCGCGTATCGGAAGCTTCCAATTCCGAGTAGCATATTCGAAATGATAAACTTCGTGACTCTGCACTTCGGGTCCGAAGTAATGCATTTTAACACCAATCACGTACGCGCGGAGAACGCGATTTCCGTTGATTTCGAGCGACGTTGTCGATCGCATCCGCTTCGCGAGAACTTCTCTTCCGCTCAACGGAACGACAGAAGACTCGATGTTTAGGATTTAACACATTGACTTGGCATAAATAAAATGTAAATATAAAAAATGTTAAAACAATATTTTAAACAAAACTTTCTTGCAATACAATTTCTTCTGGCCCAGTACGATTTACTAAAAATAAATCGTCCCTAAAAACGTTAAGATTTATAGTTACAAGAAAAATATATTCGCGGAATAACATTCTCGAGTTCGAGTCTATATTCTAAATAAGGAATAAACTTTGACAATGCACCGTAGTCCGGGGTAACTCGATTAAATATCAATCACGCGTTGTGAGTGTTCGTCGAAGCACGGAGAATCCGATTTCCGTTAATTTCGGGTCGACGTCGTTGGCCACGTCCGTTCCGCGAGAGCCTCTCTTCCGCCCGCGATGGGGTCCATTAATTTGACAACGAAAGACTCCGTCCACGGCGACGGCGAATTAAGCGTCTCGCGGAAAATTCATTATTGTTGTCGCGCGCCCGGTAAATAGACCGAATCAGAAACTCAGCCGCTAGGATCGATGCTAATGAAATTATCCCCGTGCAGCCCGACTAACTCGATTCCGCGTCCGTTTTCGCGAGGTAATCGCGTTAGTATCGGTTCTGGAAACAGGAACGCTGACCTAGCCCTCCAATTTCATTAAACGGCACACGTTCGCGACGCAGTTTTCCCTCGCCTCGTTCGGTTCGTTAGGAAAGAAGGGAACCGAGTGGAACACAGAAGCCTTTTCAGACCTCATTGACATCGTAGTTGCCTCCTCTTATTCGCGCATCAATCGAATTACGCTCTCTGCAAACTGTTGCAACTTCCGGTCGATGCTTCCACGACTCGCTGTCGGTAAAGTTTCATTGAACTTTATTTCTGAAATAGAGCTCAACGATACCTACAAGAAAGTATTAGACAACATTTCCGTAGGACGTCAAACAAATTTGTAAAAAATTAAAGATGAACTTTTAAGAATAATTTCAAATCGTTCTGAAAAAATTATTTCTGTCGACTCGAGTGAATCGTTACGAGAGCCCTTTTGTTTAAAGGTAATCGCACCGTTATGATCAACAGAAAGGCATCACAGGACGCGTTAAACGTAACTATAATGAGCGTGAAAGAGAGAGAGTTCAACGCGTGGAGAGCAAACTCGTACCGGTGACTTTAATGACTTCGAGTGTCATCCTCCGTTTGCTTCACTTCGTTTAACAGAACAAGTCCTCCGCGATAAATAATTTAGCTCTTACGCCTTGTTCACCTTCCACGCGCAGTCCTGGATATTTACGGGACAAAGACAACCGAATATCGACATAACTTCAGAATTTGAACTATGCTTGTAAAAATCACTATACAAATATTATTTGTTAAATGCGATGACCTAAAAATAGTATAACAATAGCTACGTGAAATATTGAAACGCGATTTTGCTACGCGGAGAAGACGAATGACCGTAGTTTTTCACTCGAGAGTCCGTCGAGCAAAAGGAGAAGCTTATCAATTTGATCTGTTTCAGAAAATAATATAAATTGCATCGCGTTATAAATTGCTCGTATCGGCGTACAATGGAGCTGATTTCGACGAGCTCGTCCTCCTTCGTATGAATTTAAATTGCGTTGACATCAATCTTATCGGGAATAACAAGATATCGTCACGGTTGGAGACTTCGAGTATCTCTGGAGGAACGAGTCGCCGCGATCGAGATTAATAACGGCGCGGTTGTTCGCGATGCAACGAAACCACCGCGAGGTTCATTAACCAAATCGACCTGTCCTCCGGGGGACAGGAAGCCCTCGGAAGCCAGTCGGCGAGTATGACAGGCACGTCGCGGCACCGTCAGCCATCGGACAGCAAAGGGGCGTTCGTGCGTAAAGATCCAGCGAAGGCCGTGACGAAATTCCTCGCGTTCCCGCGTTACACGTCGCGCGTGGACGTAGGTGTGAACAACACTTTACGACGCGCCCCGCGGCCAATTTGCTAGATTTATGATTTAACGCTCGTCCCTCTTCATCTCGCTCTGCTCTCTATCCTGCTACCGCGTTCACGCTCGATATTCATTATAATTATTACCAACCGACTCCTTTCATGGCGACTCTATGCACATTCGAACGCTAAAACGCGCAACGCATTCTATTTTAATCCAAGGATGCGTGTCCTTAACCCCTTAAAGGGGGAAACCACTGTGACGGCTGCAAATGAAGGCAATTTTCAAGAATTTTTTGGACTATGAGACTAATAAATGTTTAAAGTACATTTCTTGAACTACTGCTTGTAAAAATTTCGTATAAAAATATTAATTATTATAGCTATAATAGGAACCAGTTGTGAGGGGCCTCAAAAAATTTATTAGAAACGGGCAGACGTGTAATTTTTCACTGCAAGTTGTGAAACAAGAAATCGAGGCCTCGTTAAAAAGTTATTAACGTTTAAAGTTTCGCCTGTAGAACGGCGATTTGCGAACAGCTGTTATAAGCTATAATAAACTAATAAAATAATAAAGCTAATAATAAACATCCCTTATAAGACTTGACGACGAGTGAGTAGCATCATGAACTTGTCACGAGTCAGACTCGTCATTGCACAAGAAAGGGCTAAATTGTATAAAACGTTGCAACGTGGGGGTAGTTTGGAAGCAACTTATAAGTTTCATACAGCATCTTACTGGGATATAAGAATGGTACTCGTTAGAAATTTTCCTGACACGAAACATATTACATTTTCTGAGACTGCAAGATTTGACACGTTGAAAAATAGAAATATTTACAAGTTCAACAATAGTGAGAAGTTCGAGGTGACTATCTTATATCTCCACGATACAATATTGGTAGTCTAGATTGATCGACCGGAGCAGCTTCCAGACGAAACGACAGACTTCAGTCATGCGAGAGTCAGAAGCAGGACCGCCTAGAGAGTCGGTTGGGATGATGAGCATCCAACGTTTGATGCTCGTTGGCAGAAATAATTGGACGCGGATGATTTTTCTACGTGCAACGGACACGGTTAATGCCTCTCGTAAATACGCATAAATCTCGCGCGGTGCGCTTATACTCGATGCGTGGCGGAGGCACGCAACTAGGGAACGATTTATCGATTCTTCCGATCGCTTAAACGGGAGTCCTCCTCGATAGTGACAACTCTCTCAAAAAATTTTAAGGCGTAATCCGTGGTAACGTTTAAAAGGTTTACGATCGAACGGAAAAAAACGTTTGGTCGTTTTCAAGCGAATCGATCGGAAATATTTATTATTGCGCGTTGTAATTAAATGCTATATTTAGAAAATCGAATGAACGTTACGCGGTTTATTTTTCAATGAAACTATAAAACCAATTTCTGACGATGGGAAAATTTATCGACTGCCGCAAGTAACGATGTTGGAGAGTCTAGCTGGGGCGATCGAGTTTCAACGTTCTTATTTATTTACGAGCTTTCGTGGTTTATTTCTAGAGTTCGTAGGATATTTGTGTTAATTTTTACTACTTTTACGCTTTCTATCGATAGGATCGTAGTACAAATACAGAGAAATTTAATATTAAGGTCAGTTGTCCTAATGTGGAATACGTTCCTAATTTGGAACACCGCAATATTAAAGAATCATGATTTTGCCATCTATTGACCACGATTGTCATTGATCTTTGACCTAGTATTATACATAATATGATTTACAGTACTATCTAGGAATAAAAAGTACTATTGTAGCCTAATTTATTTCCAAAGTATCAAATTCCTTAAGTTTTAAGGGGTTGGTATGTTCACGATACGTATATTTTTGGAGAACAAAATGGAAATTGCGAGTATTGGGATAGTCTGAGACGCCGATGTCCTTCGTCGGACGATCGTAATCGCCGAGGAAGGAGTTACGGGAGCTAATAAGGTATTTACGACATCTGTGCCGATATTATCTCCGAGCGATGGCCGTTTTTCCAGCGTGCGGCCGCCAAAATTTATGATTTCCATAATTCAGTCCGCCGATGGTATAACGAGCGGCATCAATCCGCGCCATCGCGGGGATTTGGTTCCCGCCGGTGGTGAGCGTCCTGGCACGCAAAGAAGCAAGGCGCCTGGCGCCAACCAGCACGCCCCGAGACGTTCGACGAACCATAAAGCTCCGTCCACATCGTGCGTTCGCGCGACCAGTCGCCGCGGATAGTACGCGCGGGGCATCCTTGGCGCGTTTGTTCTCCTTTTGAACGATAAGCCGAAAACGATTCGTAAGGGAGAGGACGGGACGCGAAGAAAAGGGACGGAAGGGCGCGACGTGGCGCGTATCGCGAGTTAAGTTATCGTAAACTGGTTTGCTCGTCGGAATGGCGCGGACCGCGAGGACGATTTAATAAAATGGCGCCAGCCAGCAAGCTGGATATCCGATTACGAGATCCCTCTCCGCGCGTTGGTGATAAATTCCGCGAGAAACGGTGGATCGTATCGATAACCCGGCGAGAAGTAACGTCCCGACGCGCGGACGCTAACGATTATCGATAACTTATCGATAAGTTATTGACAGTCGTCGACGCGTCGATAATATCTTTAAAATATCGATTAAATCGATCGATGCAACGGAACGCAATACGAATTTATCGCGAACTCGACAGATATTATTGCCGTCGAACGTACGGGGGCCCCTTAACACTTTGTCAACCGTACCCTTTCCAAAGTGCACGCGATAACGTAATTAACCCGAGCTTCTATAACTCGTGGAATATGGGAATATGAGGATATATCTTGTATTTGATCGCGTGATATTTCTTAGGAAGAATACTGCCTTCGAGTTTCGACTTACACGATTCGTCTAAATGTATTTTCGTCTTTGTTCTATCTTCAGGGATAAGGTATTCATGTTAAAATCCGAATAAAAGAACGTTGGTATTCCTGTAGATGCACGGTGAATTAAAAAGTGATCCGTGATTAAACAAGTTTAAGGGACGCTGTTCTAAGATAATAAATCGTCGTAACTAATAACCACTTAGGTGTAATTGAGATGCTGCTAACGATTATCCGTAAATTATGGACAACTTAGCGATAGTTCGTCGATATATCTTACAATATCGTTATGATATTGATAAGACGAATAGAAATTACCGAAGTAGAATGCTACACGTAATGAACATACAACTCGGATCTGTTTATCTATTTATAGAGAACACGTTGGTGAGATCTTGCTCTACCGTTAGAAAGAATCTGTTCCGTTTCAAGAAAATCATTTTTTGTGCGTGCCACAAAAGTAAGCTTTAGAAAAGTTTACTGCTGTAAATATTACTCGTGCCTTCTATTACAATTGATGAAACGTGAAAAGTACCAGAGAATCAGAGGTTCGGTACCCTAATTTCTGTTGCTACGTATTGCATGGAAACGTGAAAGTTCGCGACCACTTTTGCACAAGGGCGACCAGGCAGACACCGGAAGGCGTAAATTGCCCGATTGGTGGAGCGACACTGGTGACTTCCCACTGGTAATATGTGGCGTCACCAGTAGCATCCTTTCAAATGCCCTCTCACAACAAACTATACAATCGACACTAATAATACTAATAAAAATATTATCTTTATTACTTGTTACGATATAGAAATGTTTTAGGTGTATGCCTGGTGTGACATAATACTCAATAGTTGTTATTTTGTAGCATTATCAAAAAATGTACAAGTATCAATGTTTGTACTTAAAAAGAAAACCCCTATGGACCACCTTAATATGGTTAATAATAATATATATAATTATCGCCACTATTAATAGCAACCAAGTACGTTTAATTGGTACAACTAACTAACAGACAAGTTTTACCAGAAATAAAAGTCACGATCAAAGGTACGCAAACAGTTACACCACTCGTCCTCTACGATGCAACGAGGTATCGCTTGTAACGATAACGCAGAACGATTTCACCCCGAGCTTCCTACGTTCCTCTCAAACGGAACGATACTAAATATCCATAAATTCGATCTCTAAGTGGCCAATAAAGATCAAAATCAGCTGTTCGCGGCGGCGCGAAACGACGATCGCCGGATCGTTCGTTTTTCGACAAAATTATCAGCCATCCGAGCGTCTACCCTAACTCGATAACGCTCGACATCCGCAATTTCGATCCCCGAGCGTCGAATAAAGATCCCGGATCACCTGTTCCAAACGACGCGAAACGACGACTCTCGCTTTTACCTCGTCATCGATGGAAGTCGTGAGGATGGTGATCGTGGTCGACTTTTATCCCCCCGGATGCACCGACGCGGGTAAACGTATGAAACCAGAGAGACACGGCGACAAAGAGAGAGAGAGAGAGAAAGAGAGATAAAGGAAAGTACGTTTATTCGTCTGCAAATTAGTCACGAAGTCGGCAGATCGCGAAGTGGCAATGGGAGCCAGCGGACGGTGATGGCGCTGCCACGAACGACGATGGTGGTGGTGAAACAGCTTCTGCTGGCCAGAGAGCTCAACGTACGACCTTGGCGAGGCCTTGCGAGGTCGCTGACATGATTCCGTCCTGTCCACGGGCACGGGAGATCGGTGGGATTAGAAGAGTAGCAGGGAGAAAGGGAAGGGAGAAGAAGAGGAACGAGCGGAGGTGCCACCTCTTATCATCCGCCATGGCGACTAGATTTTCATCCGAGTCCCTTCTGCCGCGCAGTTTACGCGGATCTAGGATCGTACCGTTCCCTAACGAGCTCTATGAAATCCTGTTTACATCGACGAGGTTAACGCTTGAACGTATCCCCGTAGATCCTCGATCCGCGCGCCATGGAACCCAACACCCCAGGTGGTGCACCAGGGGAATCGTCGATTCGCGCGAATTAAGATCGTAATTGATCGTTCGCGCGCTACGTGCGTTCCGCTATGATCGTGGAATCTAGAGACAGGGTGGATTTGATTTTAAAACGAACCCACGAATTTCTGATTAGTTCTCTTAATAATTGAAACGACTGGAAAAATGTCTAAATATACATGAACTTCGAAAATGGGTATACACGACACTTTTTTCTAGGTTTTTCTGCGTACAGTGATTCTTAACACTAGAACTACCGACAATTATGGTGTATTTATTTGTACCAAAGAAATTAAGTCGAGTAAACATTTTTGCAATTTTTATTAGAGACTACGAATGGGTTCAAGCGTTAAAATGAATACGTGATTCGGAAATTGAACGTTTCTATCTTTTACAATCGAGGTATCCTACGGCGAAACGTGACTTGCACGTAACTGTAACGGAAGAAAACTCGAAGGAGAGGTAACGCAAAGAACGATATCGTAATTTTCAGGGTAAGAACGGAGGAGAAATTGGAAATTCGTTGGAACCAAAGAAGCTGTAACATCGATGGGAGACGAAAGAAGAGGCGTCGTTTCACGACTGGACGTCGAAAAAAGGAAAATTCGAAGCCTCTCGTGTCTACGGACAACCTCATTTTGACTCTAATTATGCACTCCGGGCACGCTTAACGTCGGAGAAAGTAAAAGAAAAAAATGGAGAAATAAAGGGAAAAGAAGCGAACGGTTGCGCATCACGGCGTCGGTGCACGCAAGCTCGGTCTTCTCGGCGCTGTCCCTACCCTCGTCGTAATTTTCCTCTTTTAATTCGCGCAGATACACAGCGGGAGCAGGAAGAACCGAGCTTCCTATAATCATCGCTGGAAATGATACTCCGATACATAGTAATGATCGTGGATATTACATGGAACTAACGATCCTACGCTCGGGCAGCGTCGATTCCGCCCGACTGGAGATAGACTCGCGAGCAACTCTTCGTTCCCTGACACCGTTCTAGGAAACAACCAAATTATTGCGAACATTAGAGCCTCCAATGAAAGAGTAAGCCACTGTCGTTGTAAAGACTCGAGAAACCGAGGAGAGAGCACGGAGGCGAAGGAAACGCGGCTGGAGCTGCGCTTTTAATGGAATTACAACGCACGAAGAATTTAATACTCGATAGTTTTATTTTCCACCCTCGATTTTAGTTTAGCAGTTGGGCTAAACTTTTCTTCCATTTGCCACGTTATAGATTCATCGCAATAAATTCAGAAATACGCGAAGATGTTAAAAATATGATAATCGAATTCTTCGAAATCATTTTCGAACGATGTCGAAATATTACTCATAGAAAAGGAAGTTGCTCGTGACTAATCACCTGTTCCTCTAATTGTAAAGATACGAGGAGCAAAAACAGACGATTCGCTCGAGTCCGGCGATAGAAGAAGCGGGGACGCGAGTCACGCAGACGTTTGAAAAACCTCGATTCTAATAGACTTGCTCCCTGATACCAGGGCACTGTACGCACGATCAACATTGTGTACAACGATCGAACCATTGAACCCTAAGAGTACGATGATCTGTCGAGCGCAAGAAGTCAATGATACCCTTCCTGGGCTGTTGTATCCACTCGCGTCTGACTGATCGTGGAACATTTAAATCCAGACACATATATTCTTCAAAGGGGTCCTGCGTATTCTTCAAAGAGGACTCGAGAGCATTATTCATCATAGACGGTGGCAAATGTCACGGTAGAAAACAAACAAAAGTCTCGCGGTTCTAACGAGAAACATAAATCATTGACGACAGCGGACAGAAACGCGACGTCATATTCGCTGGGATAGACTCTTTTTCCTGCATCGACCCCTCTTGTTCGAATTTCTCGACGAGATCTTGGCGTTCAATTTACTTCGAAATTGTCGAAACAAACCGAGAAGGGGTGGTTCGAAGCGCAAAAATAAAGAACTATGAAATTACATTTTAAAGAGAACGTTTTCTTCGGGTTTTATTCGAAGATAAATATTTTTAATAAAGCGTACGATGCTCTGGCTCGTTTCCATCGCGGTTCTGGCGCGATCGGAGAACCGTCTAATCTCTTATTCCCCTTTTCCACCGACAGGCCGTTCGTTTCCACGTTTGAGAGGCGTGAAATATCGCCGCGTGATTACGGAGTGGTGCCGGCTTTGAAGGAGCCGTAAAATTTACTCTGGCCAACGGATACCCATCGCGGGATCCTCTTCCCCGCTAAGGGCGACGAGCAAACTCGCTACCGCGCACAACATTCTCCCGGTGATCGGTTTCTCGGAAAATAAAGGCGGCCCGGACGAATAAAGAAACGAACTCGCCGTCGGACGGGAACCCTGGGACGTGGAAGTCGGTTGCTCGGAATGTCGCGTGGGGATCTTTGAAATACTTTCAACTATTCAGAAGCTAATTAAAGGACGAGCAACAATGAACGACCGCTCGCGTATTCGAATCGTTCGTGTTCCATTTGTATATCGCAACACAGAAACGACAAACGCTGCCGGGAAACACTGGCTCCAGAATCGACGAGATAAATCCAAGCTTGCCTATTCCTTCGTATTTACCTTCTATAATCAAACTTAAATAGCTTTGTTAAATCAGACTTACTTTTATCACAGAAGTAAAATAAGAAGAATAGATTTACTCGATTTTGCACGACGTCCAATACTTGTCAGTATATAATATGTCATTTATTTTTAATATCTTGTCCATAACCCTTTAGCTTGCAAAACTGCACTAATTTGCTTCGACATACCTTTTATTAATTTTCTGCAATGATTCGGAGATATTTTCACTGTCCCTTAATTCTGCTATACAAATATATGATCGATGTTGGTTGGGAATCATACGAAGGGTGGCATTCTTAAAACCCTTGAAACATTGGAAAGAGATAAAAAAAAAATTTCTATTTTTCCAATCCGTCACAGCAATTTACCCCCTTAACGCGTCCGACCAATCCTCTACCGTTTCCACTTGCGTCGGTATTCCAAGAATTCGAACTCGATTCGAACTTGTGTGCAGTCGTCGAAAGAAGAGGGAGGTTTGGCTCCGTTTGACTCTCCTCTATCGATTACCATCGGGTCGCTGCACCGGAATAGGAATGCACGATGTTGGTGTAAGTAATCGGCCACCCGGGCGACTAACGCGTCGTGTCGCAGATAGATAAACTTAATAGCTCCATCCATTCAGCAGCGCCGATTATTGCTACGCTAGCGCGTGGAAGCGAGTTTAAATCGAAGGGCTTATTACTCGCACGACACGCGGGACGTTCGTCGAATTCCTTTGTGTCTTTGGTTGTACATCTTCCACGAAGATTCGAGCGTGCACGCCGGACGGGGGGTAAAAGAAAGAGCAAAAGAAGAGACTCGCGTGACTTTTACGGTCCCCGCGCGCGAAGAAAGGAGGTATCATCGCGGAGACGATCGAACATTGTTGCTGAGGGGTCTCGTGGGAATACTATTATCGGTTTCGTCGATGAAAGAAGCTTGACCGATCGGTGCTACGCGCTCAAAAATACCGACGACGTAGCTCGATCGAAAAAAAAAAAGAGACCGGTAGCCTCTCCTCCCTCTGCCTGGTTCGACGTGTTTTTCACCCCGTGGCGGGCTATATTCGATCCGCCGGAGAAGAGGAGGTTTCTGCACGAGCGAAAACCATGATGAGACCGCCGAGAGACGACGTGACCACCCGAAACTATCTCACGCACACGATCTACGATTTGTTGCGCTCCTGGCGAGCTCGTGGCTCTCGTCGCCAATAAGAGAAACCTGTACAAAAGCCAGAGAGAGAGGATCGAACGCGTCCACGGAGATCGAACGCGCGATTTCTACGGCGAGTTGGGCTCTTTTCGCACGGACCGCGATCGAACCGCCGTCGCAACCGCAATTGGATAACAACCGAGAGCATGGACACTTTGTATCCAACCAGGACCATTTTTCTTTACGCGACAACGTGACCGGATCTCGAGCGACTCAGGCACGTCGGGCGACGGCTATGGTTTATCCTCGTTTGGACTCGCATCGCTGCTTTCGATCGGTCTATTCGCGCACGACGTTTGTTTGCGTACTTTCGCGCGATACGATCGACGGGCTGCGAGAAGAAGAGGGATCCAATGGATCGTTGACTCGGTTATGACAGCGCGACTTCTCGTCGCACAAGCATGAACATACCCTGGTAACTCGTGTGTGAACACGTTCTGCGCGAAGAATGCTTTGTTTTTTAGAGAATCGTAGCGTTTAATTTTCTTTAATTTAATTAAATTATAAGCAATCTGTATTGGACAACAAAAAGTGTACACTTGTGGGGACCTGCTAGATCTTCGCGTGTTTACTGAATTATTAATAAATTTGTTTATTATTTTAGCGATCTTATTAATCTGGATAATTATTACGATAATGTGAACAATTTTCAATGTTGACACGAGAAATTATGGAGAGATATAGATATAGATATAGATATATTCTATTGTTTTCGTTGGAAAACTTGCCTGACTATGTACATTCCACTTTCCCTTAATTTCTAGCATTTCAGTAGTACAGATCAACCATTAGCTACATCTATAAGAAAAATTCGATTCCTTTTCTTTGGTGTGTTTGAAATCGTCCACGAAATTGTTTATAATCGACATTTAGACTCTTAAGAAACACAATTTTTATAATACTATTATAAAGAATATCGATAATTATCGACTGTGTTATTATTACCCTTCCTTCCATATCCAATTCTAATACAAAAAATGAAAATTACACATATGTAATGTGACTGAATAAATACGATAGATCTACATGAAGAAATAAGAACGTGAACTGATTTTCTCGAGCGAAAAAAATTCGATAATGCATACGTATGTAGAAAATACCTTGAAAGCAACGAGCATTGTAATAACAACGCAAAAAGTATCTCACCGAATATATCGATTTTAATCAATTGAGATCGAGGTGTCATCCTCTACTGCTAGTAGAAGCTACTTTAGAATCAAATGCTGTTTTTCTTGGACTGTAACTTTTACAAATAACCCTGCGGTCGAACTAAAAAAGCTAAATACAATGTTGGTACCGGCATCAATATACATCGTAACGATATCACGGCCGTATAATACTGCAAACACGGTTAATGCGAAAAACAGTGACAGTTCCGTGATATCGCGTCCTGCAATCAGATTGTGGATTGGATGAAAAAGGGGTCTCGCGAAAAAAGACGATTCCACGCATAGCCGATGGCGACGAGCTTATTAGAACGCAGATCGCGTATATTGCTATCAGTGTCTCGGTTGCAATGCACATTTTGATGGAATAGATTAATTATATCAGGACTGAGATCGATGAATCCACTGGATTTTTAGTCGAGGACTTTCATTAAACCTAACGAGATTCGCTAACGATCGAGTATTAATATACCAGGCCATTTCATAAGTCTGCATTTTTCTTACGTAAGTAAATTTTAACGAACGAAAAAACAACAGGAAAAAAACTCTGTTCGCTCGCTGCATAAATTATAATTACGCAGAGGATTTCAAACCGAAGATGATTCAAATGTTTAGCGGCATCATTGAATGCTCGACCGAATAAAAATCTCGCGTCTAATTTACTCGCAATTAACACCATTTCTATTTCTATACCCTCTTCGATCAAAGATATAGTAATAAGAAAAGTCACAAAATCAAATCGAAGGGATAAAACGTTGAAAATAATTTCGATTTAGAGCTTTGAAAAGTGTCTTTCGACGCGTTCGCTACGAGTACCGTTGAAGCAAGAAACGCGTAACGACGTTCGTAGTTCTAATCGCCCCCCAAAGGACTGGGAGAATTCAAGGCACCCCTGGGGGGCATCTAAGTTAACGGAATCGCTAGAAGAAGGTTCCTAGACCGATTCATCGCCGCCGGAAACGCGTACGAAGATCATAATTCGTCGTCGATACGGCAATAAAGTCCCCCATCCGCCCATCTTACGAATCGTCGTCGAGATCGACAACGAAGAACGGACCCCGATACGTTACTTTTGCAAAAATCGTGTCCATAAACTATATCAGCGCGCGAAAGTGGGCGACACCGTGGAAGATATATCCGCGTGCCTTAAACGAACGTTATGTAAATACGCGTTTAAGTACGACAGCGAGAGAGACGGTACGAAAAACCGATCGGAAAGAAAGAGAGAACCAGTCGAGTACGTGGACGTGGCTCGTACCGTTGTGGTGCGCGGCTAAAGTAAATTGGTGGTCTGTCGCTGATGTATGGCGGACTGATATTATGAACAGCCCGTCGCTTCATGCATATTCATCCGAAACATTCTCCGCGTGCCCCTTAGCTACAGGATTCGGTACTTAAGCCGATTCGCGGATGGCTCCCTCGAAACCTGTCTTCCTTTATCGATCGTCGATCTTGGAGCCGTTGCCAGAATCGACGATACGCCAATGTGGAACACACGGTAGCGTATTTAAAGCACAAACGAAGATATTGAAAATTGAAATTGAAACAGCGACTCGCGAGACCCATCGGTCTACGTTATTGAGAATTTTAAAAATAATTTAAAAGAGCAAAACTACTCCCCGATAGAAGCGAGAAAAGAGCAGAGACGTTTGCACGCGGTTGGTAGAATTATTCCCTCGTTCGGTGACTCAATTCTTCTCGCGACATACGTCGCGGTACGTCTCGCGGACCTCGGGTTACGACAAATCCAATTACTTCCCGTCAATCTCCAACGGGGCGGGCAAAAAATCGGCCTCCTAATGCTCCTGGCCAGCATCAGTAGCAGTACTTACAAAACTCGTCCGTGAATAATCCAAGAAATCGAGGAAGGGGCAAAACGAACAGAAAAGAGTCCCCGATGGATAGGGACAGTCCAGTCTGCGGCCGATGAACGGACAGGTAATCTGCATGCCTAATAATCTCGCGGTCGTCCTCCATGCAAATAATCTTCTGTGCGTCCATTTTGACATTCGTTCGAACGTCTGAGAAAACCGGACGGGAATCCTTCGAACGTCCCCGTCCGGGGGACACTGCGATGACGTTTCATTTTCTCGTTTCTCGGACCAGATACCGTCGCGTTGGGGGTTCATTGAAACGATTGTTCGATCCGATGTAACAGCGACGATGACAAAACGGAGGATCAGGAACGTGGCGATCCTCCGGAGCGTGAACTCTGTCAAGGGGTTACGTAACGCGATACAGGCTACCTCTGCAGATCGATGAATTTCATTATGGTCGCTTATTATTCCCTCGCGAGTCTAGGAATCCGCAGGTTGCATCCACGAAGCTTCTAAGACACATTTTTACGCGTGGAATGCGTTCATCTAATTATGTGGAATTTATTTATCGAGTTATTAACTTGCTTCGATTATAATTCTTCGTTAGCACAACAGTTTCCCGTCAAATTTGTATTAATGTGTACGATCGGTAACTTTCTGCCAGGGGTTGAAAGCAACAAAAGAACTCGAAGTATAAAAGCGATGATGCAATCAGTGAACAAAACCGCTTTCGATTTCCGGCCCGTTGATATAACAAAACCGCAAACCCTGATCGCGGCGTTATCGGCGCGATTTACCGCCGAAGGACGCGGGAACGATACCGAATAACGGAGGACAAACTTGTGGGAAGAGGCTGGGTGCCGCGGGTGCAGAGACTAGGAAGATCAGAATCGGTGAGGTTGTAAACCTAACGCGGCTCCGGACCGCGTAGATGGAATGCGTCATTAATGCCTCGGCCGTGGCACTGCGGCAGATCAAGTCCTTATAGGCATTCATAGTTATTATCCGCGTCTTCGCAGGAAGTTATATTTTAACGGTCGTAAAGGTACCGCGGCGCGAGGCATCGCGGAGACTGTTCGCCCGGGGGTTATAAGTGCTCATGCAAATACAAACGCGAACCTCCTGCGAGTAGGTACCGGCGTCGTTCGCCGACAAATGTCACCAGAAGGCGCGTCAGCTGACGACCACCGGAAGCCCACAAACTGAAAGCTCTAAAAAAGTTGCAGGGAAACGAAACGGGGACGCCAACTACTATAATTTCGGACCTACGGACTCTTTTTAGCCACCACACAATGATGATTCGTTAAATGAACATCGCTACCAGGAATTAGCATATTCATCTATCGTATATCGGAGGCAAAAAGAGAAGAATGGAGAATGTTCAACTTACGAATCACGTGTTCCTTTTAAGAATCATCCCTGATACCTTCTTTTTTACGAAGTAATATTCGAAGGGGACGAATATCTTTACGGTTTCCGATCCATCGACGACTGGGGGAAGGAAAAGGATTTACGTTCCGGGTTCCGGGTACCAACGCGACGATTATTTTTAGCCGAATGAGTTACGACTTATTTAGAAGCCGGTTCGTTTATTTTCCGGGGGAACGGAAAACGGGAAGCGGCGAGAAAGCGCGAGATGAAACGGGACGAAAGTAGATGTTACCAGTCGCCGCCAGACTTCCGTTCTTCCAGGGAACCGGCCGTTGGGCGTAACTCTTCTTCTTCTTCCTAGCGACTCGTTTCAACGCGAATATATGTGACGCCCGTTACGAGGCTCCCGATGCCTTTGACTTCTGTTCGACGCGTCGTTTGTCTGGAATTTCGATTCCTGGAAACTCTGTGTTCGACGCGCCATGTTTTCGAAGAGCCATAGATCACGATTCGACGTCTAAACCGCATATTCCCGACGTTTCTTTCGAATCATAGTAAACATCTGTTTCGAAGGGACTGCGTTTGAACATTTTTAGAAGCAATTCCGAGTCCAAATGGCCGGTCGGAGTAATTATGCGTTGAACACAGGGACGATCATCGCATTAACCGCGACAGAGGCGCGATTCCAGGTAATGACGAGCAGAATCTCGGTCGCAGGAGGAGAATCGCGAAGAAGTCGTACGTAGGGCGCATTAAGGCCCATGCACGATGGACGGGACGACCTTTTGTGATGAATTTGCAGCGAAACGCGCCGCGGAGCAGGTGCAGCAACGGTGGCTCGAGCTCTCCGTCGGTGGAGAGACACGGTACGACCGTGGTCATTAGTCGATTCGTCGTGTTTAGTAGACGATCGGTTCGTGATTAATACGTGTGGTGGCTTGGTCCCTCGGAGATGATCATAGAGTGTATCGAGATGCAGACGTAATGACGTGCGTGCCTGGGATTTAATGAGTTAGCCACTAAGTGGAAGGTAAATTGGCACGAATGTACCTTAGTAATTTACTTGTGATAAGTGTAACAGAGTCTCGTGTCTCTACCTTTTTTCTGTTCATTGCATGTCGGCAGCTATTTGTTACACGTGTCTGCCTCTCGTACAAAGTTAAAAATGTTTATCGACTGTACGAACGCGACTCCAGAGGACGACTGAACGTCAAACGTCGAAACGTGCTCTCGGTCGAAACAAAAATGTTTCTCAGCCAGTTTCGTGGTATGCAACATTTTCTAAACAATTTTTCTTTTCTATAAAACGTGTCCAGATTTACCGAATAATATTTCCACGCTGAAAAGCTTCGTCCAGCGCAAAATCTGTCGATCACACGGATTGCATAAGAGAACCTGCTGCACCGAGAGGCCCTATAAAATACGTTTCATCGTTTTTTCTGTTTTCGAACACCCGTTTCGTGGTCGTTGGAACAGAAAAGTGGACAGAAGTGTCGTGTATCGCGCAGATAGGCCGGGGCTCGTAAATCTGTGCCCGAAATGGCCGTAACCTTGGCTGACAAGGATTCATTGAGAAGTAAAGGGCGACGTATATTTTTCTCGGAGAGGAAACACGGCAACATTCATGAAGCATACGCGCGCGCACGTGCTGCACGCGTTTATGGAACCGCAACGAAAGAACTTCACGATCTACCCTTAACGATGACCCAAATGACCCCCGGGGCAATCTTGGAAAGCTCGCGGTTGCTAAACGTAACACGTTCCTCGCAACATCCTCCTCTAAAAGGAATTTTCTTGCCATCCGGGCGGACGAGGTATTATTATTCCGCTCGCGCACGCCGAGGGTGAACATGTGCGTTGATTGTCCGGCATGATTTACGCGCTGACCGCTTAATAACGCTGTCATTAACTTGCAAACTATTGCTCGTTTCAAAATCGAGCGTCGATTATCGTAAATAAGAACGGCACGTTATACGGTATCAACGCGCGCGGTGATTATATAAATAAAATTTACTATGTTGCCCTCCTTTATTCGGAATATCAAACAATGGATTAAATTATTCTTGATTTCAGAGCATCCCAAAAATAAAACAAATGCTTTCAATTTAAAAAAGGTTAAAAATTGCTATTTTCGGGGCAATTTTACTCCGAATCCGTGACACGGCACATTCCAAGGACGGATTCGAATTCAGCAGACAAAATTCCACGGGAAACCAACCCCTCGATTCTCAAACACCAAAACTATGCGGATCCAGGGTACTGGATTCAAATTCTCCCTCGGTAGACATACCAATCGAACCGCTATAACAATATTAACCCCATGCCACGCAATGACGAGTTCTTGATGACAAATTTCACAATCAATGAGTCTACTCACTCGTCATCGAGTCTAATCGTTAAACGACATCAAAGCGACGAGACCGTGGACGTGTTTTTCGTAAAGAATCGGAGGTTGAAAGCACGCGAACGATTAAAAGGCGGAAATGAGTGGACCGAATCAACCTTTCATCCAGAGGCGAACAGCGAACGACACGCGCAGAAAACACGAGATTCTACGGCGAACTCGAGTCCACGGTCGTTCATGTTATCTGGAATTTCAATTGCAATGCAACGGGGACGATCAGCAGCCCCGCGGTAAACTGGCTATCGACCGATGCCCCGGCGTCCAGCGTCGGTTATTAGCTTCCTAAACACGCCAAGACTAATGATTTATCCGTCTCCGCGCCGGCGGGATGGAAGATTAGTATTTGCACGATATTTTACGTAATGGCCGACCGTGTTCTTCCGTAAACCGTGCTCAAGGATGGTGTACCGATTGATTGCCTCGACGTTAATGAGTCGTTTAGCGAATGCGCCGCGTAAATGCCGCGGCTAATGCTCGGACGCTTCATTTAGATGCTGAAACTGTGTAAACCGTGGAATGCCAACGGTGTGGATATACAGGGTGTTCGGATGCTAATGGCGATCCTCTCTGGAGCCAGAGTAAGACCAAAATAAAAAATAACGAAATCGCGATTCAGGTTCTCTGTCGGTTATTGAAAATTGATTTCATTAATTTGTTTCCTGTATCGAGGAGGATAGAGAGGTTTGTAAAATTTAATTTTCTTCTAAATTTACTTTAAATGGTTAAAAATGATCGAAAACTGGTACGCGCGCGATTGAATTAGTTTTTGAGGTCGCGTCTATCCATTGCTCGCTGTTTCTACTTGTCCGCACTGTACTCTGTGAAGTTTCACAGAAAAATTAATAGACACAGAAAAAACTATAGAGAACCAAAGATTGCACGTTTAATTAATTAGTGCCGGAAGTTGCAGTATATTCTCACTCTAAATACGTATCGAAAAAAGCTACGTACTTATCAGATAACCGAGTGCTCCTTCGCCAACAATGAGTAATTACGATAAATACCTGCGATGAGAAATTTCTTTGGAAACGTATCGTAGATTCATCTATGTTAGGATCCGACTTACCTGAAACAAAAAGAAAGAATCGGGTTAGTGGGAAAGAACAACTTTTGGCTCGTTCATGGTCATAGTTAGGCATTGTTTCCTCTTAAGGGGGGAGAAATGATATTTGACAATTTTTTTACAGCATAAGGGCTCGATGAAATTTTCCGCCACTTTCCACATATATTCTTTAACATTTCAAGATTATTATTTCATCCAAAGTCGATGAAACGTAATGGGGAAAAAATATTTGTATCTTGAAACGTTAAAGAATATATTATACCATTTTACATGAGTCTCCCCCCTTAAGACGTTACTGCAAAATAAAGGCAAATCAGACATGGTAGACTGTATATTCGAAACCTTTTTATTAAACATCACATATCGTTAAAAAAAAAAGTGTTCCCTAACCTTCGAGTCTTCAAGGTTTTCTCCTCGAACGATCGTTCTCCAAAATGGCCGTCCGCGACGGGTTAATACGAGTGCTAAAAGCAACCGTCTTCGCTCGAGAGGTTACGATATATCGTTTCAGGGAATTTGAATGGCCCGCCCACCGCGAGTCAAGCATGAAAATAATTTCGCGATCGCGTCCGAAACGCATCGCGTCGATCCGACAGATAACCAAATGACTCGAGCACCGCTCTCGCGTAAAGCTACCAAGAATAATAATGGTCCGTCTGCACACCACCTTATTATTACACGTATCGCGCACTGCCGTCGGCGCGGAGTTCCTTTTCCACGTTACCAACATCCGAGACACCGACACCATCCCAACGACCGTAGGAGCTGGCGTCTGTAACTGTTCGTTCACCCGACCTTCGCAAGGTCACGAAGCTAGGGTAAAAAAAGGAGAGGAGGGGAAAGATGGGGGGCAGAGAAGGAGGGGAAGAGGTTTAGCGGAGTCGAGGAAGAGGCAGGGTCTAATCAACGCCCGGAGTCATGCTCCAGAGAACACCGCAGGAAGGAAAGGCGGAAAGAGGAAGAGAGCGCAAAGGGGAACGAGAGCGCGAGAAAAAGCGACGAGAATCCATGGTGTAGCGACGAAGAAACGACGGACGGTGCCGCCGCGAAGAAAGAGAATCTCGCCTTAGAGAGGATCCCTAGACGGAGTCGAAAGTCGCCTGGAAAATTCAAGAGCATTAAACTCCGATGGCGTTTTCGGCTCCATTATCCCGGGGCTGCAGTCTCGTCGCTTTAGCCCGCTATCGAGCTCGGTGTTAAATAAAATCCTGGTCATAGCCCCTCAAATTTGGAAAGTCGAGGAATTGGAGTATCCGCTTAGCTACGGGAAAGGAGGATTTAATTTTGCCGAGGATCGTCACAGTGCCTGAAGACGAGCGATCGGTATTACGCGCGGTATCCGGTGGAACCCGTTTACGTCGATCTGCCAAGTATCGAACCCTTCGACCTCCTCCCCCCTCCCACGGTCGTCGTGTTCTCCTACTGTGCCGGTGCGTGTCGCGCGATGCCGAGTTAAAAATAACACCTCGCCGGATATTTATAGCGACGAGAGGACGAGGGAGGCGCGGAACACGAGGGGGGACGTATGAAAAAGAAAAGGTAGAAAAGGGGCACAGAGAAGGGGGAGGGGGCATCGAGCAGATCGGAGGCGATATCTGTCGCGCGAAGAGCTCGAAGAAAAGAAGAAGACGCGGAGGACGGGTAGAGAATCGAACGTTGGAGCGAGAAGGACGACGAACAGCGAAGGGATGAGGGGAGGTAAAGGGAGGGGAATAAAAAGGGACGCCTGTAACTGTGCAACCTGCGCTGCGACGTCGTTGGAGGGGGTAGAAGGCAGTCTGCGAACCCGTAGCCTGGCGCAGGGTAGTTCAAGTAGAGCGATGCAGTATATTAGATGAACGAGAGGAAGACGAAGAGGGGGCGAACGAACGAGGTAACCTGATGGGAGATCGCACGGTACGGACGAGGACGGAGATAGAAACGAGTGCATTGCGCCTGGAGCGAGGTGGCCTTGACGTGGGCCGACCAGCGAGGGCAAGGACGACCGCCCGAGGGAAATCCTCTCTTTTTATTCCCTCCACCTTGACTGTTCGGCAGCATCATCCGCGACGACGATTCCCGTGCTGCAACCGCGCCCATCCGTAAGTTCGCGTATACAACGTCAAACGTCCCTATTACCGCCGCGGAACGACCACCGGGTTATCGGACCTCGGGGACGACTTCTCGAACGTTTCGCCAAACGACCGCCTTCCGTGTGATTTTCAACTACTACGGACGATCTACGAGATACTACGCTGCGTGTCATAACTATAAAACCACCCCTAAAATTATCAATTTTATGTATACAGTGGTGGACATATGTGTTGGCACAGTACGCGATTTACATTACAAACGTTCGTCACAACATTATGAGAACGATTAAATATACGTGTAATTTCACGCATTTTCACATTACCATCGTGAAAAACTAAAATTTTGCCTATTTCTTGCTCACTTAAATAGTTTCCATGTGGCATTACTAACTAAATTAATATTATCACACTTCCAATAGACTGGATAAAACAGAACTAACGAAATATCGACGGAAAATAACATTCGAATGCTTGGTTTTATAATTATGAAACAGTAATGAATCAGTCTTCTGTAGTTCATCTTTTTTAGAATAAATATAATTCAACTGTTTCTAAGAAAACATAGATTGCTAACGGGATTTCAAATATGGTACACTTTGCTTTTCATTATTTTAACAACATATAAAAATTGAAAATTTTAGAGTGATTTTAGTTATAAAAAATTTCAAATCGTTCTAAAAAAATTATTTTCGGTTGCGGGAGACAATTACAAGCATTTTTTGTGAATAGACATACCCCCGAAATCCTACGCAGTTTCGAGAAAAAAATTCATTACCGAAAATTTAATGTCTGACCATACCATTTACATGTTTCACTGAATTTTCGTGCGAATCTTTGAAACATCATAACTCTCGAACGGATTGGACGATTTTAATGTTTCAAAAAGCAAACAACGCGTATTTTGGTGAAGAATATGTGGAAATTCCAAAAATATTCGAAAAGTTGTTCCTTGACCCCGTAAAATAAAAAAAAAACCCCATAAAAATGGCCCAATTTTCAAACGGCCATAACTACTACAATAGTCAATGGATCGCATTGAAATTTATTCTGGAAGCAGAGCTCATGGATACCTACAAAAAAGTACTAAACAACTTTTCTGTACAGCGCCAATCAAATTTATTAAAAATGGAAAACGAATTTTTACGAAAAATCAACAGTGGGTAGGAAATTAAAAAATTTCAAATTGTTCTGAAAAAATTATTTTCGATTGGAAGGGTCAATTACAATAGTTTTTGGTCAATAGACATACCCTCGAAATCCTACCCATTTTTACCCAAAAATATTTTAAATTTATGAAATACCCCACTGTGCGTCGTTTCAAAAGCGACTTTCACGTTTCCCTGACGAGCGTGGTGTAATATCATTCCAATGGCGTAACTGCTTATGAAATCGCTAAAGATTTAAATAACCATCCCGCGTGGTATTGGTGATGGTAGAACATCGACGACCGAGGGGGGTTTAATATAATTCGATCCGATAGACCGCTGTCGGAAATATCTGCCCGTTACAGGGCGCTGTATCTAGAAAAAGTGGTAACTGGATCGAGGTTTTCGTGGGTGGGCAGCGAATATCCGAGCAATCGCGATCGCCCGGGACGAGCGCTAGACGGAAAAGTCAGTGTCGCGCAATCTTCGATCGAAGATCGACGGCGGCGTCCGATGAACCGGCTTCACCGAGGCGTAGTCGTCGTGGCAGCGTCCGCCGACGTACCGGAGCGGCATGTCGTCGCACAGATCACCGATCGCCGGCATTGAAATGCACGTTTCTTGCCACGCCGGGACGTCGCGAGTTATCTGGAAAACGCGGAGGAGACCGAAGACAATCGATATCCACGCGGATCAGTATCTTCTTTGTAGTCGTGGGGGCCTTTTGTCTAGCGGAATGGCGATCTCCCCCGTTCGCCCATCCCCCTTCGCGTCGCTCCGTCCTTCTTCCAGCGAGACAACGAGATCGTCCCTGAGAGTTGCCTGGCTCCAGAAGTCGTTGGAATAATTCATGACGTCGCGATCTTGCACACGGGAATAGTTTATCGTGGGGGGTGGTCGGAGGGAGAGGCGAAGGCAGAGGGGTGGACAGATGGAGGCCCGATTGGAAATCGATTCACGTGCCGATAACACGGGCCCGTCGAGTTTCCACGCGGGGGCGGGACAAGAGCCGGGAAAAGCCCCGCTGAAACGATGGAAAAAGGGGAATCGTTCGTGAACGGAAACTATACGCGCGTCTTTCTTTGATCGATTATCCGTGGAACAGTGATTCTTGATAGGTGTCTGCCAAACCGCTAACTTACACTCTTTATTTTCGAAACATAGTATCTAAAAATAAATCTCTCTTAGGTGTCTGTGAAAACTGTCAAATTCTAATAGTAATCCTAGTTTTCTAATGAAAAATAATCGGGTGACATTTGGTACCATTCGACCAGCGAATCCAAAATGGTCGATGCATGAAGAAGACGTTCAAATAAGCTTGAAACAGATCTCGATTAGAAATACCAAATCGTGGGCTCTTGCGTAGGTCGTTGCAAAGCGCATCTTTCGATTTTTCGCGTGGAAAAAGCGTCGTCCGTGACCGTGGCCGTGCGTCGAAAAGCAAATCCCCGGGTGTTTGCCGTGGAAGACGGCAACGGGGCGTGCGGCAACGCGAAGCGAAGCGCGAGGGAAAACTCCGGCGTCGGCAAATAAAGTTTATGCGAGGCGACCGGCCGGTCACCGATAAAAGTAGCGGTGCAACGCGCGCGGAAAGTGGCGCGCGAAAGAACCGAGGAAGCGAGCACGAAATACATATCCACGCTGACATATTGACACAGGGGAGTCGTAATTCGCGCCTTCGCGGACAAATAGAGGGCTGCGGCCGGCTGTGAAAAGATCCCTCTTCAAGGGCGATCCGTTTCGCCTCGAGGAGAGAGTGCAAAGAGCCGGCGCAAATATCGCGAGACCGGACGAGAGACGAGCAAAGAGAAATCGTGCATCCCTAAACGCCGCGACGAGTCCCCCTACGACCGACCTTCCAAGGTCTTTTCAAATTCGAACCTTATAACAACCAGTGGAAGCTTCGAATGCATTCTCTAAATTAACTTTCTACGGGCCCGTTCGCGCGATACGACTCTTTGGCTAGGACATTTTACGCTAATCGTGAATTAATAGTGACCAAAGGCAACGTTTACGCCTTGGTCTAATCGTATGTTTCGAATTAATCTCTGGGTTTATGCTCGTGTTTGTATTTCTGAACGCGAGAAATATGTCATTAACTCCCTATCGTTACTATTTATTTATTGTCAATGGTAATAGTCGTTGTCAATCTATTAAAAATTGAATTTATACCAGTTTGAAAAACAACTTTGACACGAGAGTCTACGTATCGAAGAACGAGTAATCAAGATAAATACCTGTCACCAAATTATCCATGGACTCGTCTACGCTATTCGTGACTTACCTGAAACAGAAAGGAAACATCGAATTAGGGACAAAGAACGATAACTTTCGGTTCTATCGGGACGACGTCGTTATCGTTGTTCTAACTACTTATTATTAACTTCGACTCGAAAGATAGGATCGAGTCGGAAACCGATAGAATTAACGCGCTATTAAGGAGTACGCACAACCGCCCCGGGTAATTATACCGTTCCTATTAAAAATTGCTATCTACCGAATGAGGGGGGAGGGGGAGAATCGTACACGCGCGGTACAAGCAAGTGTCTTGTTAGAACGTTGTATACGTTACTAATTAGAAGTAATTACTACACGTGACATATATCGGGAGGCTTACGATTGCCCGAAGCTCGAGAAAACGTTCGCGGCTGGGGGAACGTGTTCGCAGCTGAATACTAGCGGCACAGGGTTACATGCTGCGACTAAATATTCCACGATAATGAGACCGTAAGAGCGGCGTTACGATAAAGCTCGTAAAGAATCGACGGGGGTTGCTGCGTGAAAAGACGACGCCGGAGTACGGAAAAGTCCTACGCGGCTAATTAACATCTTCGCGGTTTAATAGAGACTTCGGGAAGTTCAGGGAATAATTAGAGAGGACGATACAATCGATACGATGGCTCGGTGGTAAATTGCGCGGACGATGATGGCCGCAATTAAGATTAACTAGCGCGTCGGCGCCCATTGATACGAACCGTCAACTTCTGCTTTTTCGCGTGGGAATGAGATAAACGCGCGAAAGAAGTTTCTCAGGATTCGCGGGAGAAACGCCGCACTGAACGAAACACTTTATCGGAAGCGATTTTCAGACGATAGACGGTTGATAAACTAAATGAAATGTTTTCCTTAATTATATCGTTAGTTGGCTTCCTTGAGAAAATCTATCGTAATCACCGTGGTATTTAACGCGGATAAGTGATTTTTTGTGTTAAATAGAACATCGGTTGTTGCGTTTCAACCCCGTATCGTGGGTCCTTCATCGACACATAAAATTGATGGTAATAGACTGTTTTAATGTTAGAAAAAAAAACATAAGCGGATACACGAATACAAAGGCGTGGGAATTATAAGAGAGGAAGTATCCTGTACGGCGGAAGCGTACCGACAGTGATTTGTAGATTATAACCAATTAGAACTATGTGCGAATCGAGGGTGAGGTCGTGGTTGTACGCGCTCCTACGTCTCGATTAGCTAAATCGTAAGTGATATTAAACGCAATTCGCGAAGCAGATGATAGATAGCTACTCCAGACACAACAATGTACACAAACACAATGCCGCGCTTGATTCGCATATACATTCATCTAATTGTTTTTTATCTACGCATTACTATCCGCAAGAATGTCCTCGTTACACCATAGTTTCCACGTAATTAAAGCGCAAAATTTTATCCCAGCATCGCGATACCATTCATTATATACTTTATTGTTAAGTTTCCAATTAATTCCTGATTGCATCCTAAATGTGGTATAGTCGAAGGCGAACCGACATTCTGAATTTATACCACCGACGTTTCCCTTTAACTACCAGCGCTGGGATCGATTCACTAACGCGCTAGCGTAATAAAAACGATTTACGGGAGTTGATTTATTTATCGAAAACGGTCGAAAAAGCTGAACGATACCGCCCCGTACGAAGAAGTCGACGCGGAAGCCTATGGCCGGGGCCCCCATCATTTTAATGCGCGGCGACCGGCGAAAAACGACGTAGGGCGTTAATTTGCGCGACAAAAAATCCTCGAGTAACATGTTACGAATGTTATTAGCCGGACGATGGTAATATCGAACGCGGTAAGTTCCTGCGGAGGCACAGGAAACGCCGCGATGTCGGCGGACGGCCACGAGAGAGAGAGGGTGTCGGTAGAATCTCGCTGAGAGGGTTATTATTAAAATTGATGTTGCAATGGTAATAACCGGAATTGCCGGGTATTAAATTAAATTATTTTAATGCTGCGACCGGGCGTTGCGGAGGCGGCGGGGGATGCTCGATCGGTCGGAGGCGCGGCTTGTAATATCCATCGCGGATCCCCGAGATTGAACGCGCCAGACGCCAGCGAAAGTGCAACAATTTTCTACGTTTTGATACGAAATGACCCTGGCGACCCGCGATCACGCGGATATTTCACGGTTAGACGCGATCGTGGCCCAGATTTTTATTCGCGATTCCTACGACGAGACTGGGAAAAAGTCAATATTTTAGATGGTACAAGAAGAATTTAATTTTGTATTTTTTTCGTACTGTTTCCATTGTGAAACATTAAAATCCTTCAATCCGTCCAGAATTTATGATTTTTTCAACGTACGCGTGAAATTTCGGGGAAACATTTTTGCCCACACAGTATATTTTCGGAAAAGAATTTTTTTCTCGAAAGTGCGTAGGATTTCGGGGGTAGACGTCCTTTTTCCTTTTTCAGGACGATTTGAAACTTTCTATTTTCGTCGAAAAATTTAGGCACCTACCACCTGTCAATTTTTCTTAAAAATATTTGCCGTTCCCGCTGAGACTAAGAAGCATTCGAATTAATATTTAATTAACGTTTAAATCTCGAGTACATCTTCAAGAAGGACAATACTGTGTTTACGATTAAGCTTGGCGGAGATAGTATGATATTTGGAGGCAGTTTTGCAGAGTGGTAGAGTTAGTAAAAGTCGTGCAATTCCGTTAGAAAAAGATTGCTCGCGCGAGAAATTTATTTCCCAAGAACACGCCTAAAAATTGAAGTTACTGGAATGAACAAGAACGAGCCGGTGCCCTTAAGAGGATGGTGTAGCCACTCCAATCTCCGGATCTCAATCCGATTGAGCTCTTATGGAATGAGCTAGATAGGCGAAAGCTATGTTGCCTGCGAGTAGAAAGATAAGACAGGAGTTGCGAAATATCTGGAACGAGATATCGTAGGAAACTTAGCGAGGCTCGGGCGAACAACGATCAAATTAATTATTGTAATTAATATTTAATTTAAAACTATGATAGGAACACCGGGCAAACGCGAGGAAGCCGTTCGAATGCTCTGTTGGCGTGCAGGCCTCTCCGCATCGACCGTTCGCTGAAACTTCGAGGAAGGAAAAATGTAACGAATAAAAAGGAAGGAGGAATTGGCTGAGGCTGCTCCTCGCGACGTTCATCGGCTCGATTGTCGAGGGTCCCGCGAGTATCGGCGCATTAAACGATACTAGCACGGAAAAGCGGAGTTATTTTCTGCCTCGAGGTTCTCCATGTCAGCCGGCGTAGATTTTTTCTTTCTAGAAACAGCGGAGCGCTTTAGCCGGAAATGGAGCAAAAGCCGTTCATTAAGGTTGCTCCGAGAGTTTCCTGGGATTGCGATATCGACGGGACGAGCAGGAACGTTAAATTACGCGATGCTCGGGACGGTGAGCAAGAGCGGAGAACCAGATACCGAACGCGCATTTATATCGGTGCATTAAGCCTGTGCATCGCGATGCACCGGCGTGTCCTCCCTATGGTACGCCAATTGCACGACGATTACGCGAGTACCAGCAGCCGTACATAAATCGAACGAATTCTGAAAAATCGCGGCTAGCCTTAGAAGGCTGGAAAGAATGGTGACCGTTCGGGCTTGCGCTATGGTGCGCCACCGTTTATTTATCGGTAGGAGTCGTGCTCGACCGAATAAATTGTTGCCTCGCCGAACGTCCCCCTCGCTCCTTTAATGCTAAATATTAAACGTAGTTCACGACAACGTCATTAGCGGGAACATTGCTAGCATCAATTTCTCTCGCTGCCCCGTGGCCGGCATTCTTTTATTTTTAAACGCTACGTTATCGCGACAACTAGAATTCCTAGAATATTGCGGCTAATATAAGCATACGAGTTTATTAACGCTGCTTATCCGGGGCTCGATATTTTTCTCTATACCTTGCACGTGCATTTAGAAAGTTAGTAATTTGAAGAACTGGACGGCGCCTCTTCTTTTACGTTCAACAGAGGCACTTAACGATTGCACTGTGCGTCCGCGAGAAGTTGGCTGGCGAACGCAAAGTCCCGCTTGCCAACTTCTCGCGCACGCACAGTAGGATTTCTAACTTTTCGAGTCGCTGGTTCGACTATTATCCAAATTGTATCACCAACGTTGTCTCGCGATAAGCTATCGTTTGGGAAAAAATCCCATTTTAGCGACGAACGTTTCGGTCGAAACATTGATTTCGCGGACACGCCTCTGCACCTCCGGGCTGAAAACATTCTTACGCGCCTTTCACCCGACCAGGCAAGAACACACTCGGTTATATCCATGGACATGTAAGGTACACGAGCTTACAGCCGGCCACTCTGCATGCCTACATAAATTTACTGGCACGTCAGGACGTGTTAGCATTATTACGTATGTCGAGGGAATACCGATCGGACCGACACTTTTTCCTCGTCGTTCAGCGTCCTTACGCGGGATGGATGGCCCGAAGGTGGTCGGCGTATCCACCACCGGGGCGAAAGACGCCTGCAACCGTGTCGCCCCGACGGCGACGCGGGTTCGAACGCCCCGCTGGTGAACCTCTCGCGGACAGATGGTAGCTGGATCGCGTTACAGAAATTGCCAATTACCTATAACATGCAATTTCTCCCTGCCTCGCTCGCTCTACTATCGTATTAATCCGCGACGCTTCCCTCCGCCCCCACGCACACCCCCCTTATCCTCGCATTACACGCGCTGACGGGATGAACTTCGCGGTCGAGTCGTAACACGGAATGTGTCCCGCGAAAGGATCCCTCGTTCTCGCCGGTAAGAAACGCGCAAACGAACGCGTATGAATATTCTGACGCGGGCAGAGCAGCGGCCATTTATCCCTGAATAATGCCAATGGATGATTTAGTGGATTATTGGGGGCGCCGCGACCCTCTACGAGTTTAAACTAATAATTGTTTAATATATGTAAATGTAATTATTTGAAAATTTATGCAATCAACCCGAAAAGTTGATTTCCATTTACCAATTTGGTAAAATCGACATTATTTATTTAATCGAAATTATTTATAACCGTTTTTTTTTTAAATAAGCCCTTACAAAAAGGCTCGATCCTGGCTGGTCCCCTCAAGGGTTAAATTGTCAATTTTTATCCGATATATTTTCTGTTTCGATCGAGTGACCGATCGCAAAGAGAAATCCCAGGCGCTGGGTAAGTCGCGTCCTCAAGCTTGGACTTATTGTCCGTCGCCTGATTACGATCGAGAAGCAGCGGAACGGAAAGGGTAGCAACACCGAGGCTCGTTTAATATTGATGAGACCGGCGGCAGAAGTCGTTAGAGTTATGCTGAATAATTAATAGCCGCGATAAGTGGTCAATAATCAGGGTACAAAGGAGGAAGTGTACGGGGCGAGGATCATAGACCGTGGAATCAATTTATGTGCGGGTAATGGTCCACGCGAGCTTGTCCCTTAACGTTCAGCAGCCCGGAAGGTGCTACGGCGCGGAGTACCTCTATATAAGCGTTCATTTGTGTGACAACGTTGAATTAGCGCGGCGCGATAAACTGGTGTATAAACTGCGCTTAATTCAAGACTGCCGCGAAAGCAAGCCGGAGCCCAAAGGCCCGCGGGATAACTATCTCCGGGTATTTAGTGGTACTTGGGGGATAAGATCGAGTATCGAATCGCGACTATTAACGCTTCCCTCGCGTGTAACCCGGCTACCCGGAGTAAGACCGGTACCGCGAGCGGTCTCGAATAGCGGAAGAAAACTAACACAGTTTGGTATTGACTTTTGCGCGAGGATGGTGCATCGATCATCGACTCGTTCCGTAGACTCGTTTCGTACGTCGGAGGGCCGCGGGCGCAGCGGGAGCCGACCGTTTATCATTTAATGACTCCGACCGGGTACCAGAAGCAGGATGGTCGATAGCCTTGGTTAACCTATCATTCGACCGTACGTGAAATTGCCACGGCAAAAACCCGGGAAAAACTTGTAATTGCTTTTAAAGATATTAGGGCTGAAAACGTACCATTGAACGAATACTCTTTCTGGATATACCCGTTATGTAAATATAGCTAATACAACAACCGAAAGGGAGGGGCGGAGGACAATTAAACGATTCCACCTCCTGTAATTTGTTGCAGTTTTATGCGTCGGGAACCCCGATTTTCTTTCATCGAACGTGTAAACGTTCATTTCATCGCTACGTTGCGCCGTCGATTTTGATCAACTCTGCCAAAACACGGTCTACGAACTTGTCCTTCCCGTTTTTAACAGGAATGTCTTTGTATATTCCCGAAAATAACGGACACTCTGGGTTGAAATCTTCCTTTCGGAACGATTTGTCCGACACGAGGGCCCTCGAAGGGCTCGACTCGGACGGAAAGTGCTCAATTTAAATACGCCGCTGCTCCCCGGGCGCGCATATACGCGCGTTTGTATCAACAAATCTCTCGGCTCTCGAGCGTGCTCGAAAGTCAATAATCTCGATGCAGCCCGGAACGCGGGGCTCCGGCTCTTCGAATTATTCTTCAAATACGCGCTCCGGCCCGAGGCTCTGTGTACTCAGGAGCAATATTTGCAGCCCCGAAACTTCGGGCTCGTTGATTTGTAACGAGAGGGGGATCGCTTTTTGTCGAAGGAACAATTAAATTCTCGACCCCTCGAGTCCGAATTCGAGGAACCTCGAACGGTGTATAATTATCAGTCGGTTCCTCCCCGTGTATCGCGACTGCACCGAGAATTCCGACAGGGTGAAGAAGAAACTGGATAAAAAAGAAAAAAAAAACACGAAAGAAGAAACGGGTATCGTTGGTGATCGCGCATTTAGCAGCTCGTACTAATAAGCGCTGATGATACCTTTTATTCGGGGCGTCGCTTTGGATTCTGCCCGGCATTCCGGACGAGCCACTGTCATTAGGGCATCTCTCCGTCGAGAAACGTTACGTCTCGTTTACGTAGGTATGCGTTAATTTGCGTCGAACGACGCGTAAGAAGGCACCGGCCTCCAGTCTGCCCTCCAGTCTGACTCGTCCAGGACGTTTGCCGTACTCGTAAAAGAGGAAAGAGAAAAAAAGGGGCCGGAGAATCTTTTCCGGGTGATCGCCTCGCTCAACGGGACTCGGAGGAGAAAAAAAAATCGGACCTGGAAGCAGTTGCCAATCGCGTCCAGTCGGAGTACGCGACGCGTGCAATTAAACGGAAATTACGCAACGCTCGGTTTAATTCTCGGTTGCGGAGACGAGCTTGTTCTTGGAAAGGACGAGAACAATTTTTAAAAAGGCCCTTGGGGGTTACCGCGCGTTATAATATTTTTTAGTAGTTTAAAAAATTAAACCTTGCACCACGCTAGTTACGCTGGAAGAAGTTATGGGAAATGGCCAGCCGTGGCCGACTTACGCGAGGAGTTACCACTTAAAAAATTGTCAGACGCGCGATAAGCCACGGTCAGCGGAATCCGGAGACAGTCGTATATTACCGCGTTAAGCTTAATTAGGGGTGATTTACGCTAGTGGACCGGTCACACGGTCACCCTTTAAACTGGCTAATGGGGTTTAATTTTCACGCAACCCCGCTGTGACTGAATGCTGACGCGGCCACGAATCCGTCTTATTAACTGTGTCCTGTTTCAAGTATGTTGTAATGGAGTTCCACCGATGATAAGGAAATTTATATACTCCATATGTTTCTTAAGAGGGTATTCTTGTCTAGAATTTAAAAAAAAATCGATTTTTCTTTTATTGCACTTTCTTAATGTACAGTAATAACCACAAGTTTTGTATATATCGTTATTTATTGCTAAAAATGTAAGAGAATATTAAGAAATAAACATTATAGTATTTTTATTGCAGTTAGAATCATGCACACCAGCAAGGCACTTTTTCTTTACAATACTTTTTTTAACCAGAGACAGTAAAAATAATTTATAAAGTTTTATAGTTTCTTTTTCAAAAAATCCCGAGGAAAGCTGAAAATATCACATTCTAGACAAGAATACTTAAAAATGATTATCCCGACGACTGTACAATTAAATCTATGTTTCGAGCGTCGACTTAAATTATTCTTTTCGGACGAAGAGATAAAATAGTCGTATTTTTTTAGTTTTACGATTAGACTGGTGTCTGGGATATAATTTTCGGCGCGTGCTACGGGACGCAGAGCCGTAGCGTAGAAATAAGCGACGTCCACTGGTGGCTAGAGGCATTTCCCTCTCGCGAAGGCAGCGTGTAACGTCGTTCGCGGTTTATTATTAATAGGACGATAAGATCGTGAGGCATTACGCGAAACACACAGCTCGTCAAGCCGTAACTGGTTCCGTGCCGAAGATAGAGTCCCTCATCTATCTCCGGCGACATGCGGTACGAGAACACGGGCGAGCAGAGGTGCGCAACCTTCGCCTTCGTGTGTCCTGTGTGCCCGCGTGTGGGTAGCGCGAACCGCTTGTGGGAAGAAGCCGGAGAGGAACGCCAGGTGGGAAAATGACGAATGTCACTACATTAGGCACGGCGCCGCGTACACCACACAGAGATTATGTGATCTCGAGCGGAGGCTGGCTACTATACCGTGACGGACCAAACGGTTTTCATCGCTCGCAGAAAACTTAAAATTAATAAACGCTAATTGTTTTGCTTGGAAAATGTACTGGCCGACCTTCGAGACCGAGACCGAGAATTTTTCATTCGATGCACTTGCTTTTCAAACTTATTAACATAATTCGAGTCTTCGGTATTCCTTTCAAATTTTGTTCGCCGAATCAGCCTGAACGCGTTACCAATAATAAGAAAGTTGATGCGATTGCGACGTATGAAGAACGTGAGAGAGCAAGTCGACAGAACGTTCAAACTGGAACGTTCGAAGGGAAAATGAAGGACTTCTGCCAGATAAGAAGCGTTTCCTCCGTACGGCCGGATCGAATGATTATGCTAACTGATACTGTCCTTGGATCAAACCGACTGCCCCGATAATCTTGGGAGGAGTGATTAATTTAACGACTACTCTGCCCTAGCTTAAATCGGAAATGTGTTTTGCATAAGCAAGCAGCCGACAGTCGCTTCCTTCGTGTTTCTTTCGACGCGCGGAGCATTAAACGGTCTCCTAATTGAAACCGAGCCGCAAAAACTAGGTACCCGGGATCGTCTTCCCGTCGTCCTTCGCGGCGGCGCGGAGTTTGTCGTGGCGTCATCTCCCGCGGTCCACGGAAAGAATTTACCAAAGAAACCGGGAGTCAGTTTTTAACGGCCTTGCCAAGGCTGACGTCTTCTCGGAATCGGTGGCACCCGGGAGCTAAACTTCCACGAACGACGATGCATTCGCGACTCTTTGTTCCCTATTTTCCTAACGACGAATCGAAAAGATCGACGATCCTATAAAATACGTTTGAGAGAACGTACGTTGCAAAATAAAGTATTATTTTGTGGTAATTAACGAGGATACAGACAGTAAACGTCGCGGACATATCGAAACGGGATCTCTTACGTAATCCAGCGAGCAATTTACTCGCTCGAAGCGTTATCCGCGGCCAATCTCGCCAGCCTATTCTTCTCCAGCCGCGAACCGTCCTGTTTTTTCGCAAGTCCGCGAGGCTCAAATTAAGATTCATTTAAGCCCTCACCGAGATGTTAACGACCCGTGCAAACTGTCGCGGATCCAACGAAATTCCCTCTCGTTACGCGCGGCGACCCCCTCGTGACCCGACGAGGCGCTTTGATCAAATCTTTGCATCCGCAGACACAGCTAGTTGGGCAAACTTTATTCGCGAACTATTACTATTTTATTATTTTAAGATCGATCTTAAAGCAAACTTAAATCTGGCGAGCCATTTTGAACAAAGTGTATCCAACTGAATTGTCTTATTTTTAAATTTGTTAAATTCTTTTTATTCATCGTGTCTGTATTATTTTGCTTGTAATTATCGAGTACGTACCTCCGTTAAGCGAGACGAACAATATCCTGTTTCGTTCCTGCTTGAAATAGCGCCGGAAAATTAATAAATTAACAACGTTCTCCGTGGACCGTATTTGCCGCACGCGAGCGTCAGATCCAAACGCGCACAATGGCTACCGGGACCGAGAGACAAGCCGGATTAATTTAATCTGCGATGATCCAGCAGGTTTCGCATCCGTCCTAATGACGCGATAATATTCGGATGTAGCCGTGTCTGGGCGGATGCAAAGTTCAAAGGTCACTGTACCGCAATCATGCGAACGGGTCGCGCGTATAGATGGACAACGAACGCTCCGGACGAAGATCAAGAGGAGAGAAACCGGAAAATACTGTCGACTTTTACAGAAATCATTTCGATCTTTCAAAGTTGTTCGATCGTTATTAAAAATACATTATACATAGATGTTCCTGAGAGAATTGAAAGACATAAAAATATAATAAAAAAACATAAATAAATTTGTAAAATTATTTTCCCCTTCCTCGAAGAATACAAACTACAAATTTCGGTATCTAGTCTGTCGCTGTTTTCCTCGCCGTAGTAAAGTAACAAAATAAAAAAAAAGACAAATTAACAGTATTCTCTTTTACCTATCTATTCCATTCCAACCTTCGCGTTTTTATTTCCCGTATGCAAAGCTCGAGCAACGAGTACACAAAAAAAAAAAGAAACGATAAAGTAATAGTAATATTTCTTTCGACACGGACTTTTACGTCAATTTTTTACCATCCCTTCCATCACCGGGCAATAACTCTGGCGGACTCTCGGCGTTGGCAACGTCGGGATTGAAAGCGCGTTCGTTTTCGTTTGTTTAGCGGAGTGTCGCGGAAACGAAATTACAGCCGCTGTCAGTAAGCCGGGGACTTACCAGGATCCCGTGCGAGAGCGCGAAAAAGAGTCGAGGAGCCAGAGAAAAGGATGAAAAACCGTGCGCCCGACAGGGACGAGGCGAGAGACCAGAGGCAATAATTCTCGTGTTTTAGAGAGGCAATTTCGAGTCGAGTACGCGCGCACGAACAGTGGGATTTTCGAGGGCTGTACTTTTCGATAATTTACGCCAACGTGAGGCCCGGCCGCGTGGAGTTTCTGGGAACCGATTCCCGGTTCCGTGGCTCGCCTCCGCGAATCCTGATCGGTAATATAACTTCGGTTTCGCGTACGCGAGCAGCATGTACGGGACACTTTTTTGTCAGAAATTTTACGCAGGTCCTCGCGTAATCTCCGCGACGCAGGCCGTTTATCCGTGCCACCGACCCGGCCAGGATGCGTTTTGCATCGCGACCGGCTCATCCGGCACAGGACGAAGCCATCCTTCGCGTTATCGTCCAAAATTTTGCGTGATGGCACCGCCGAGCATAACGTTTCCGACGTTTTCGAGACGATACGTGAGATGGATATATTCCCGGAAATTTGTCGATCGTCTTTCGACTTACGCACCGACGTTTTAAACGAAGAAAATTTAGTATAAATTATTATTTCGTTAATAATTTTTCGACGCACTAAACGGTTTGAAACGACGGACTTTTACATGTATCTTTTGTTTCAACGTGCAAACTTGAAATTTTACAGAACGGCGGTGTAATGAATAGCAGTCGACGAACAATCGCGTCTTGTTAAGAACAATCGCTAAGTAATCTACGGTACGGCTTAAAATAAACGTACGTTTCAAAAACTTGATTAATAACCGATGATAACCTGTATAGCGTACCGGTACGCTTATGGCTAGTTGTCCCGAGGTTAATTGAAACCTTGTGTATAACGAGATAGAGGCGGCTGGATTCTTTGCGTTGATGTATTTAGCGACAGATGATGAAATTATTAGCAACGTTAGAGCCCCGTGAGGATCACGATAGAAAATCACGGTAGAGAAGATCGGACATGATTGGCTATCGAATGTGCTATTAGCCATGTGCGTGATGTGCTCGATCGAGCACCGGACGAAAACAATTCCGCGAAAGTTTCTCGCGTCGATCTATTCTTGAAACTGAAATAAATCGTCATGTGCAATAATTTTTTAGCGTTTCATTTCGGAACGTACGATGTTTGAACACCGAAGGGGAGGACGAGAAAACCTCGAAAGTGGATTATTGCGTGGACCTTCGTTTCTTAGGGTGGGCTCGGGGGGAACTCGCGCAAGGGCGTCCCTGGGTCCATTAATAACCGCGACAGCAGCCCTCGTGACTTACTCGCGTACTGAAATTCACAAATTACGCGGTTCGAATCACTTACTCGCCGCGAAGGGTGCATATTAAGCGACGACGATCTTCCACGGCGGAAAGTGCAGCCGCGGAGTAAATGGGCGCGTGTGAGGTACGAATGCACCGCGGGGCAACGAAGAAATCGTACAACCGCCGAGGCTAATGTCCCTAATGTCTATAATCTCGGATCATCTGCATCCAACCTGTACCCTGCACGCTCTTTTCCACGTACTCAGACTTTGACGTCGGACCGAGCCGTTGTTCGACGCAACGTTCAACGCTAAGTACAGGTACTCGCTCCCTTTTGCTCCGCGAGTAAGTGCACCATATCGAGTCCCGGGGATGAACGCGCGCGGCTGAACCTTTGGCAGTTTCGTGGCTAACCGCACGCACCGCTGTTATTAAATTGCCCCATTGTTTTTACCTTCATTCTTTCACGGTCGCTCCCGTTTTTATCCGGAGATAAAACCCTGCTCCCCCTCGAGCTTCTTACGGACCCTGCTCCCCTTCGACGTTCCCTCCATTCTTGTACGCAAACGCAAAATATTATCATCACAATATTTCAAAAGATTCTACTGTCTTCTCGGATCTACTTCATCAACTGGTATTGATCGGTTGTCGTACAAATTACCCCGTAATAACAGAAAATGAACAATACAGCGAGCACCTGCGTTTTGATTTAACGTTTCTATGGGTATAAAAACAAAATGACGAGGAAAGAAGAAAAGCGAAGAGAGGTTGGACGAGTCAAGATGGGAAATCAAACGGTGAGAATAATCTAGAAAACGTACAAAATACAGGGTGTTCGGCCACCCCTGGGAAAAATTTTAATGGGAGATACTAGAGGTCAAAATAAGACGAAAATCAAGAATACTAATTTGTTGATGGAGGCTTCGTTAAAAAGTTATAGAAACATTTCCGGTCACACAGTATATTTTCGGTAAAGAATTTTTTTCTCGAAAGTACGTAGGATTTCGGGGGTATGTCTATTCACCAAAAATGATTGTATTTGACCCCCGCAACTGAAAATAATTTTTTCAGAATGATTTGAAATTTTCGAATTTAATTGGTATTCTTGATTTTCGTTTTATTTTGGCCTCTAGAATCGCCTATTAAAATTTTTCCCAGGGGTGGCCGAACACCCTGTATATACGGAATATATTTTGCGCGAGCGTGTATATTCTGCATACGTGCAGCGCATGTTTCTCGTCGACCACAGACGCAGAATGTCTGCAGTCTGGTCATCGTAAGGTTGAAATTGTCATGGAATTCGTGTGTAGGACATAAAAGGAAATACGACTTGAAAACCTGATGCTTAATTTAAAGAACTCCATCGAAGATATATGGCCCCTGAGGGCGTGCGATCAAGTTAGCCGTTTCGTTCAATTATCTTCTAAACACTCCTCGGCTTCCTCTTCGAAGCCACTGAAACGTACAGACCCAACGAAATGTTATCTCCGGCTGTTAACGTACGGTACCCCCGAAGGCAATAATTGAATAACTGAATTCACCTTCCTACGTCTGTCCATTCCCCCGTATCTCCGGCGTATCTTTCTTTATTTCTATCAGTCAATCGTAAGGGAACCTCGATCCTTCGGGTACACGGGAATGAAGTTACAGCGCGAAAAGATCGCGGAACAAGGATAGGACCATGATGAAGATAACGAGAGGGGGGGCGAGGGAATTACCTACAAAATGATGAGGGAATTAGCCGGTTGTGTCTATCGTATTATCGCAAATAATACTTGTCCGAGATCCGGTACAGTTAGGTGTAATTAGGTGAACCACGACGTACGATCTATACCTCCAACTAACTCTTACGACGCGACCACGTTCGTTTAAAGAAACAAAAATGTCCAACGAACGTTTCTTCGAGAGGCCAGCGAAACGATAATTAAAAAATAAAGCAAAATTTGGACTCTCGAAACGAGAACGAGCCCCGATTAAATTTCACTCGCGAGTTTTTGGTCCCAGTGGGAGTTCTTTTTTTCGACTCATCAGTTACGTTCTTTGGAGATCCGATTACCGGTGGTATAGGGGGGGAGAGGGGGGTGCAAGGTGCACGACCAGAAGGCAAAGGAGAAGAGGCGCAACGAATGGAACGACACGACACCGAGAGAAACGAGAAGAGGCATGCGTGCTATTTATAGGGTACCCGGTTGAATAACTTGTACAATGCAATGATACATGTTCGAATAGCTTTGATCTAGCACTGTTATCAGAGCGATCGCGCGTGGAAAACTGGATTCGAGGCGAGCCGTGAAAGTAACAACACGAATGGGACATTAGCAACGCGCTATTTATACGAACAAGTGGCACGGTATATTGCGAGGGTTTTATAGCGCCGCGGCAATCGCATTTCCATTTCGAATTAGCCGCCTGTGCGCGTCGATTTCTGCGCGTACGACGTCCACCACGGTCGTCCACATAACGAATATGCTAGTTTAATGTTCGTTTCGCGAATAACCGACACCATCCAGGCCCGTCTCTGCGGACAGTTAACAGTTAACAATTGTCTATTCTATATCACCCTCTCACATCCTTCTTGGACTGGTTTCTCGTTCGACGAATACTTCTAGTACGCCTATGATCGTTACTCGAACTAGCGATGCGAATGAAACACGTATTTTCACTTAAAATTATTAATAACATAGTAAAAGGTACGAAGATTGTCTGAATTTTGACTCGATACCAAATCTAATTAATTTGAATAAATACTTTCTGTAACTATCACTTATTAGTATAAATTCTAATTGTACCCGATTCCATGTAGTCGTTGTCGACGATGAGACTGTTTACAAATTATTAATGGAACTCGCGTAAGTACGGCTTTTATGTAATGTTGGTAGCGAATGGGAGACGTAAAAAGACGTTTTTAGCATACCGTCGGTTGATTGCGGGTCGCGTTCAAACACTGGTTCGTATAGGTACGAAACAGCACATAACAATCACGAATCATGCTATGTATTCAGGTAGATCCAATGTATAATCAGTACACTCGACTACATAGTGTTAATAAATCACCAGAAAGTACATCCGCGAATTACGAATGGAAGCAAACTGCTCGCGTCGAACCGCCGTATTAAACAAAGTAGAGGCCCCGGTAGCCGTGTACCAAATGGAATCAAAAGACGAACGAAACATCGAAAAGTACAGACCCGTGGATAACTATCCTGTAATCTACGGTTGGTTTCATAGATCCTAGGTTGATTGGTAACAACCGAACACCGACGGTTCGAGGAGCCGTGTATTCGTTGGCAAAGTGCTGGAGAAGGTCGTTTACCCTTTCCGCTGGAGGAATCTCTTCATCGTGAAGTAGCCGGCAGGACGTGGATTATCTTACTCCGTGTGCAATATCTTCGGCTACTACCCGCCAGCCGGACCTCGAGTGCTTTCAATTCGATCGTCGACAAAGTGGATCTGATGGATGTCTCGAGGATGACTCGACATTTCGAGAGAAGAAAAGAGACATTTCATTTTTACCGAGGCACGTTAACGTGAAATGAATTACACGCGAAGGAGAGCGTCGGGGATCGTCGTGAAGAGGCCCCCAGAGGGAGAAAGATTAAAGTTACCGCCGTGAATAACGTGCTTTTCCACTTACGTTCTTCTTATTTCCTACCGACGTACCGCGCATTGCGCTTCGTTACTTCGTTATTATATTTTACGTCTATTTATCCAGTTTAGGCTTGATTTTAGAGCTTTGAAACCGCCATTCTTATTCTGCTCATCATCCTGCGTAAGTAACGTTCGCCTACGAGCATTTATCTACGAACTCGCTTTCTGCGTTCCACGCTTAACGGAACATCGCATCGATGGATAAATTTTTCCAGAACTGGGCCCAAAAAGAAAAGAAAACTTCGGTGGGTCGATATTACGTATTATAAAAAGTAACGAAGACTCAAAATAGGTTCCTCGTACTCTCATTCGAACTGTAATGTACGGATTCTGAGAAGTGAAATTAACACTAAACCTACCGACACTTCATGTATATCCATTCCTACCATGACATGAAAATTGTGTTTTGAAGTTTATTCGTAAGATATCTTTCTCTTTTATGTCGCATATTTTTTCTTAAAGCATGTACAAAAACATTCAATACTTTTACCCTAAACGTACACATTTAGTACTTAAACTTCGTACAGAAAATGTACAAACTGCGTGGAAATTTGTTAATTTTAGATAGAAGATAAAACGCCCTTGAAAACGAATTTTGTTTTAAATCGATACCGTATTTAATTCTGAAAGAAAACAATTTTTTACGAAAAAAATAGCATAGTAATTATGCAAACATCCCGTATACAAATTTTAATTCATTTTCAACTAAATAAACAATTTATAATTCACTTTTATCGCGCATCAGTCGTATAATCAATAGGAACTGCTGAAACTCCATTGGGTATATAGCGTCAAAGTAAATGTCAAAATAAACATAGAAGATAGCATAAATTATAGTAGGTGGTATAGTCATCGGATAGAGGATGAAATGCCCTTTAAAATGAGCGTTCGTACGAGCCGATAGCGTAATTAGTTCCGAAGATATGACGATTTTAGTTTCAAGTCGATGCGGTGGCTAGTTCCGGAGATATAAGGAGTTTAAGTTTCGTTGTTGCGCTCGCGAGCTCATTGATTTCGCGCGCGAGTCAATAGTAAACAGTGCGTAGTAAATTCTTGGAAATACTACGCCCCGAAACTAGGTCACGAGAGTCACGTTCGTGAGGTAGGTCAGCACGACTCACGTGCGAGAAAGAGGTCCGACGCGACGCGTCAGACGGAGACAGCGATAGTCAAATTAAGAAAAATACACTTTTACATAAATTACGATATCTCGAAAACGGAAAGTCGGATCGACAAAAACCAAAAGCCATTTCAAAGAGGAAGCTTTGCCGCCGCTAACGATGGCTCAATAATGGAGAAAATATTAATAATTTCGAAACTGCACGTAATTAAAGTTTTAGTAATTTTAATGCGCGTTGGTAGCCTGGTTTAACACGGGAAGAGCCATAGCGGAATTTTTAAGAAATTACTCTTTCACATAAATTACGATATCTCCGAAACGGAAAGTCGGATCGACAAAAACCAAAAGCCATTTCAAAGAGGAAGCTTTGCCGCCGCTAATAATGTCTTAATTATAAATAAAGCAGCAGTAGTTTCGGAACTGCACGCGTCTAAAGTTTTAGTATTTTTAATACGCGTTAATTGGGCTTTTCTAAGGCGGAGAGCGAGACATAGAGGAATTTTAAAAATTATGCTTTTCTTTACACGATGATATCTCGAAAACGGAAAGTCCGATCGCCAAAAACCAAAAACCATTTTAAAGGGGAAGCTTTGCCGCTTTTAACAGTGACTTAGTTATCAATAAAACACTAATAGTTTCGGAGCTGCGCGTGTCTAAAGTTTTATTATTTTTAATACGTGTTGTTTGACCGTTCTAAGACAATGGAAACTGAAAATTCCCTCCTTTGATATTTGCTATACATATATTTCCCATTTAGATCGGAACCTAACCAGAATTTGATACCAAATTTTGTCCAGTTTTTTACAAAGAAGTATAAATCATTTAACCGGCCGTGGTAGGCAAGACAGACTACACATTTTTCTCAGAAAACAAACAATAAGAATAGAAGTGAATAATTTAAAATTCATTGTACGTATACGAAATTAAAATACCAACGATTTTCATACGATACTCTATGAGCTTCGATTTCAATAGAATTTTGCCTGCATACCCTATCAGTGTTAAATAAATCGAATACACGATTTTTTCTTTTAATAAATCTACTAGAAAATATTTTGACAGATATTCCGAATAACTCGATTCTCGTTCGTGTTCCAAACAAACCGTATTTTACCCGAGGCGTAAAACAAAAAAATAAGACACAAGTAATTATCTATCCCGAAGAAGCCAAGCACCGACGTTATTACCTGCGTCAGCATGCCAATAGAAGATGGCTCGATTGAAAATCGATAGAGCAAACCGCACGATGAAGGCTGACCGTTCACCGACATCAACCGCAGACGGTGTCGACATGAATGCATAAACTCAATGGGTCATTACCGGCACTGTTTACGATTTCAATTACTGGCCGGTTGATAGCCGGTCATCACTGTGTCATGGATAAGGTTATTCGCATGTGGCAAGTGTTGCGTTGCATCGCGTTGCATTATCGCGTGGTACCAACGACTCTCGATCGTTCCTATCGGCCGAACGATCAGGAAGTATTCCGAATGCTCGATCATCCGGCGCTGGATAATTAAAGCGTACCGCGTGCAGCCACCGAAGGCGGGGTAAACTGGTTCGTTAGCGGGAGTGAGATCGCTAACGTGATTAAAACTAACCGTACTGCACCGACACGCGGTGTGCATGTCCAGAAAAATATTAATGATGCGGCATAAATTACTTGCAATTTATCGATTCGCGCGGGGAAGGGATTCGACCCTTTGTGGGCACAGCTATAGTTTCGAGCACGATTATCTGGAGCAGTTTCACAGCTGTTATCAATAGACCTACAAATCTGTTGTTGCAGCTTGACGAACAAATACGAAGCTACATTAAATATTAAGATAGAGGATAATAAAAACTGTCCCGATTTCGCGACCAAGGTGTTGATATTCGGTTTACTAGAAAATTTTCTAATATATTTAAGAAACAAAATTCACAGAACTATTTTACGTATTTCGATGACAAAATGATGATGTTTTACCCCCCGAGGCGATGTAATAGACTGAGGTCCCAAGAACTTTTAACGATAATTTCGATACCCGTGATTATTTTCGAATAAGAGTGAGCGTTATAGAGACATCGCTGGAAACGGAGGTGAACGAACGATGAATTTTCATTAGAGAAAAATATTTCGTTCCGACAGCACGAAGTCGAGCAGTTAAATAGCCGACGGAAAAAGCCTCGGAGCAGATGCAAAAGATCCGTGCAGACAGTTTTACATCGGAAAATAGACCAGCGAGAGTCCACCTGGCTCGCCGGTGACTCAGAGTGGGTTTCATCCTAAGAGAACCGGAGTCCTTGACCAGGGTTTCGCTCTCGTGCAGGAATTAGCGATAATTATATGGGACTAGCACCTGCACGCAGCTGCAAAAACACGGGATTCTCTACCGGCCTGTTGCTTTTTCACGGCGAGAGTGCATCGGCGAGTCGCCGGTCTGAGTATGACTCAGAAAGCATTAGGCAAAGTTATCTGGATACGCATGCGATAATCTAGTGAAAATCACGATGAAATTGCAGAAAGTTTAAATAAATGGTCGTCCATGGGAAATCTTATGCCAGCAAATCGGCCTCGTTAACAATAATCTTGCTCTTAGTTTCTCTATCATAGTTCTCCATTATGTAACCTACATTTTGAACAATTTTTTTTTCTTTAACTACAGAACACGTTCGCGAAGAGCAGAAAATTGTTAAAATCTCTGTAGATCTACCTACGCGAATGACCACTCGTGAGAAGCGAATTTAAGCGGTGTCGGGATTTAAAAAAAATTATTTTAAATTTCTTTTTACCAAATACTACGATTATAGCGACGGTCGAGGAACGTTCTCGGACAATTTACAACAGCGTGGATCCTCTTTTTATAATAATTCAGCGCGTCGAAGGCGGTCCTCTCCGCGGTTCGTTCCCATTATACTTTATACCGGGCGTTATTTACGACTGGAAGCACGTCAAATTTCCAATCGCTTAAAAATTCGAGGAAGCGTCGTGGGCGTGAAAACGGCCCGCCGTTTCGGCTGTATATATTATTTACACACGCCGAAAACACGGCGTTCGTAAATTTCTATGGCAACGCCACGTTTACGACTCAATACCCAGAACAAATTCTGGACGACGTAAAACCGACTCAAGGGTGGCGAACGGCTCTTGGTCAGTCCAATATGTCTGCGCTTCATCATTCTTTTACGCGCCACCCACCCGCTTCTACCAAATTCCATTTCACGCTCGAACGTTCCAACTTATTGCCACGCTCGACGTGCGCGGTACAAAAATATTCCCGAACATAATCCGACGCGTTAAAATCTGTTGAATATTTGTCAATTTGTACATCTACTCGACGCTACTTTTTTGCTGTGATAAAATACACGAAGCAAAAATATTATTATAAAGGTGATGGTAAAAATATGCTGCTCTTACCCTGATGGCTTTAAGAGTCTCGAATTTCAATAATACCCCTGTTATTTGTAATCTAAAGCAAATGTACTACAGCTAAACTCCCTCATCATTAACATAGTACATTGTAATAATATTATCCCGATCGATGAATAATAAATAATAATTCCAGGAAGCTGTTCGAGCGATCGTTTACGCGGGAATCGAGAAATTTTGATGAAATACGATCCGCGGGAACGGCGGGCCGGATTCAATGAAGAAGCTCCCGACATTCGTAAGAGATAGACGACGGAGGGCAGTTTGTATCGACGGGTATTCGGCGTCTGAAAACGCGAAGATCCCCGGGGACGATACGTTGGATTGAATTCGAATGGCTTTTGGCAGCAGGCGTAGTCGTTATTCTGATTTATTGCAGCCGTTCGCGCTGCCAGCGCCGACAGAACGACGTGAAACAATAAAGCCGGACGGAGCGAAGTTCGCGTAGTAACATTAAATAACGAGACGGCCGTGGCCGTGAAAGAGATTCGATCTAAAGTGCCGGTTACAACGTTGTCGTAACAACTTTCTTCTTCTCCTTCTACCGCGGCGGCCTATCGCGTTCACTCGAAACGCACGCGAGAGAAACCTTTTATCGATCTATCGTCGCGCGCGTGATCCACGATTTTCCTACCCCCTGATTGCTTTTCTATTCTAACCATTCCCTAGGAAAATCATTTTCTTCCGTTACAACACGGAATACGAAGCGTTGGTCCATTTAGACCCGTGGAAACTTTTTATTTGTGAGTCGTAAAGTTGGCGCCAGAGTTGGAAAATTGTCTAGTATCCGTCCTTTGCTAAATTTTAGTCTTTTCATCGAGGACGATGCGATTTACGAATAGAAATAAGCAGAATATTTCCATCTGTGCGATTCGATGGAGTTTTTGTGAAAATCGTTGGCTGGTCCCTCGTTTCAGGGAACGTTACAGATAGGATCGAGCGAGTAAAAGATACGTGACTCACCTTTCAGCTGCGTCGACTCGATGGCGAACATATTCAGGGCCAAAAGCTGAAGCAATCGCGTCCCGGGAAGAGGCAGCGGCGAATGTTGAAGAAGAGCTCTGAATTCCTTCAACATCTGGACACCGGCTTCTTGGAACGTCTCCATTCTGAAAACAAACGACGAACTTGAAACAAGTGTTCCAGCTTGAAACGCTAAAAAGAGACGTTTGTCTCTACGATATTCAAAAGGATTATGTCATCGATAAATGTTAATTTATCGAAGAGATCTTAACCCGTAAAAACGACGTATTTCAGGTGAAACTTTCAAGACCGGAATCAAAGAAATTATTAAGGTATTTCTGTCGGAATTTATATTGACCCGAATCACTTAAAATTTACGATATTAAGATGACTTTAAAGAAAAGAACACTGCCCGCATAGCACATCGAATACTTTATATCAAACTGTATGGTATCTACTTGTTTGCAAGCAATGTCTCGAGCAATAAAAGCGTTAAGAAGACGTAGAAAAGGATTTCTCTTCGAGTTCTAAATCAGGAGAGTCCCATAATCGTACCAGTGCGCCGACGTTGAACCCTGTCAGGCGCAATGTTAAAGGATAATAGAATAAAAGGGGCCAGGACGAACGACTCGACGCGTGGTTCGTTCGATCTCTAAAATAGCATCGCAAACTCTGTCGCAACTGACAGACAATCGACTGCAATGGGAAGAGAGTATGAATAAGTGAAAAGCCAGCCGTGGCACGTATCAGTCACTCGACAGGATCGTGCATATTTCAGGTATTTTGGTCTGGATAAGAGCAACGACCTCCATCTCGCCAAGTTTAAAATAATCGAAAACGATTTTTCTACAAAACGGAGGAACCTTTTCCCCCCGTAACATCAAACTTGTCGAAATATCCTCGATAATAAAAAATTACAAACGTTTGATAACGTGGAATCCTGTATCTCAACCTTCTTTAAATTCTAAATTTAGATTTAAAAATTGAAAATTTCAAAGTTCAAAGAACGGGAGATAACGTTTTAGCGGGTCGAAATTTTATCGCGAACGCGCGTAAACCTGTCCCCCGAGCATAATCTTCGCGAAAGAGGGAAACGTTTGTCGGCGCGTTTGAACTTCGTCCAGTGTCCGTTGTAAAAATTTCCGGACGCTCGTCTTCCGCGATTCAACGCCGTTCGAGCTGCATTCTGCCAAGTCCGAATCGAGTTCAGATACATCAGAGGTGATAATTTGTCGGGAACAAACACGCCGGGGACTTACTCGCGAGTCGAGATGGGGGGGAAACGGTTGGATCCATTTAAAAGTCACCGTGGTTCCTTATCTCGACTCACACCCACGTCTCGCGGAGCTTGCATTGCTAATCACGGCCCACGTAACGCGTGCTCGCCACTTTGGAGAACGCGCGATGGTAAAAGATACGTGTAATTCAATAAAAGAAGAAAAACCCAATAGTAGTCTATCTACATAGGGAATGGTTGAAATGGTCACTTTTTAATTAATATTTCCCTTTTCGCTAAAAATTTCTTCAAAAATCTGTCAGAGGAACGATCGAAGTATAAGCTACGAACTCAGACACCGAGTACGGGCTTTTTACAAATCGAAGTGGCTTTCGCGTACAGTAGTCCCTCGTTTCATGACGAAAAAAATTCAGTCACCAGGCGGGGGAATATTATATTGGGAGAGACTGCTGGTAACCACGCAGTTCTGAAGGGAGGCGCGTATCTGTGGCAAACCGTGTTCCAGTAATTAGCCATAACTCGTTCTATCGTTGTCCCCGAGTTATCGGAGACCGCCCAATAACGCCATCATTTTCTTAGGATCGACGCGCCTATACATTCAAACGGCGCGTCCGTGACACCCGTGCCGAGGCGTACAAGAAATCAGCCCGCTTTAATTAGAGTATCCAATTATTTATTTGCGAATTCCTCGATAAGACGCGTTGCGAGCGAAAACATCCGACGATCCGACGAAGAATGTGCCCAAGCACGAGGGATTTAATTAACCGTACCGATGTTTTTCCGGCACGGGGAAAATTTATTTCGCCCCTAACGGTTCCTCGCGGCTGCGCTTCTGCACAAGAACTTAGTAATTACGATTATTTTAATTGGACGATAGACTTCATATTGCGATGCAACGAGTCGCTAGGAGACGCGTAGCAATCAGACTGATAAGGTCTTCGCCTAATTGGATGAATTGTGTTTGCGTAACCGATGAAACGATCCCGGATAATTCGCTCGTTCCGATCGATGCGGAAAATTCTGCGATAGCGTTGCGTTTCACGGCATCGATATTAACGCGACATGCAATAATGGATCGCGTACTCGCGTTTACCCGCGACGTTCTTTCCTTGGTATCGCTCGAGCAAGTTGTTTGCTCGTCGCGTAATTCGAATTCTAATTTATATTCGACCACGAAGATGTTCGCGGATAAGAATTCCGAATAAAAGAGCAAGGAAATGTTCAGAAGCGAAATAGGAATTGCTGAATATCCGAGGCAGTTCGAATGTAATTACTGCTCGATTCGAAACATTTCGCAGAAATTAATTTCACCGACCAGTATGATCATTACGCCGAAAAAAGAATTCGCCCGGGACAGTGACGGATCGTTTTCATGAAACCGAGAGGAGTAAAAACGCTTCATAGTTTGCAAGAATATCCCGATAAATTGGCAATTAATTAAACCGTTGCTAATGCAGCTTTGCATCATCATAAATTTGCAACTACCTGCGATAATGCAAGACTCGCGAGATAGGAACAGTCGATGTAGACCGAACGCAAGGGACGACGAGCGCTATACGAGAATACTGTTAAACTACCGTTTCAAACATTTATCATTCGCCTGATCATAGGTTCGAGCCGTTCAGTGAATAAACGCCCCGGAGAAGTGCTCGGTCGACTAATTCGCTCAATTACTGTTTCCGCGGTTTCGCTGCGCCGGAGTACGAGAAACGAGTCAAATAAAACGCGATGGGAGAGACGGAAGGTCGGTTACGTTCGTTTCCAACGTCGTAAAAAAATAACAAATCGTTAAATTAACATACCAAGGGGCGAGGAGGTTGAACGAAGCGAAACAACCGAGATTCGCGGACGATTTTGACGCGTCGACGAGGATAGAAGCGCAAAAGGAGAAGAAATTAACGACGATGCCACGGCGCGAGAGCGGTCATCTCCCGGAGCCGGCGTTAATCTCGCTTCGTTGAACTCGAATGATAAAGGAGCGAACGTCGGTGCTCCCGTGAGACCTACTAAACAGCCATCCACGGTAAACACAGACGGAGAAACAGCGCAGAGAGATCTCACGTACCGGAGGCGCTATCTTTCCCACAACCTCGTTTCTCCTCTTCGTGGCGCCGCGATCTATCTAACGTCTCAGTCTGCCTCCCTCGAGTTCGCGATTCAGAGAACTCTCCCGTCTTTCAACCCAAATCCAATCCACCTCGAATGACTATCGATAAATAAATCCAGCGGCGCACCCAGGGTTGGAAATTCCATCGATCTTCTCTCTACGAATGTCCACTTTTTACTTTTAAAGCGGCGTCATTTTTACCCGTGATAAGATTTTACTCCCTCATATCGTTTATAATCAGTTTATAATCAATAAAATTTCTATTTTACTCGGGTTTCAAGAAGGAATTTTGAGAATACAACACAGATCCTTCAGGATCCACCACTTGTCTTGTACCCAGAATATTTCTTCTGTTTAGAAACATCCAAAATGGATGCCACTGTTATATCTTTAAGTGATAACAAATCTTCGAGTTTCCGATAAAAATCGAATGCAAACGCAAATTCGCGTTCACACGTTGCTTACAATTCGAGGGATCCGTTGCGTAAACTGTTGAAGGCCTCGGGTTAGCTCGAAGCACGCTCGTAAAGCTCGTTTCTTTATTAAAGGCCCGCACCTACGCCTGCAATATTCCAATTTCACGATGGCCGAGAGACAAGACCGCCGCACGACCTCTCGTCTCGTCAGGCTTGTTTATTTCAACATCGGGTCGCTTGATCCTTTAACGGATTCAAGGATCTCCGGTGGATCCAGTTACGTGCTTACAGGTCTTTACGGTAATAACTTTATTCGACCGTTTCCCGAAACGGCGGATTCACGAGGCGCGAACAACCCTGCGAATTTACACGACGATTGGCCAAGAGGATTGCATGACGCGTTATCTAATAGAGTCACGTTTTCCAAAGTAACGCCTCGCTATCCGGTAGAGGCTTTATTTCTAGCGAGGACCAGCGGGTAAATTATGGTTTTGTTTCCAATAAATATGCTAAAGCGTCGAAGACGCGATTCTTTCGCGATTCTAAAAATAAACGAAACGGACAAAGCAGTCGGAAACAGATGCAATATTCAACGAGCAATGCATACATTTTCATAATCAGCGTAAAAAGAGCTAGCAAACGGTGTATTAATACATATTCATCATATTGATACACTGTTTTAGAAACAACCCAGGAAGCAAAGTGACTAAAACGCGCAATATTCTCGGACGACACCCTAATAGTTACCTCGTGCAGGCGGAAGGCTCGCGTTCTTCCTGACTTCTTAAGATAGATCCGCAATTAGGGCGGCGATATCTCGTCGACTTCGACCGCCTTTCTTGTTAACTTCGAACACTTTTCGCCCGCAGACCTCGCAATTACTCTTCGATCTTCGATTTAACCGACGAAGGGGGACTTGGTAACTCGTACGCGACCGTGCAGCTACGCAACTTGTAATTATATCGTGGTACATAACGTTAGCCGCTTGTTCTCGCTACTTAGGGACGCTACTAGCGCGTTCGCGTGCTACCTTCTGCTCTGACTTTCCAACGACTGAGTCGTAAACAAGCTGTAATTATTAACACCGCGGGGTATTCTTCGTCGCGCGCCGAGCGGCTGTTTTCTGCAAACACTTTATTATTCTATTTACGGATTCGTCCGTAGACCTTTATGCTAAATCCTGCGACGATAGGGCCACGAGTGTCGACGAGCGAAACTGGAAACGTCCCTATTAAATTTTTCCCCCGATATCGGAACCTCCAGCTAACACCACGTGCCACGTTTTGTTTAAACGTTGGGCTCGCGCTGTTGGACTTTAAATCGTAGGGCAAGGGGTTAAGGATTGAATCGCAAGCGAAATAAACTGTAAGGAAAATTCTAAACAAATCGTAACTTTCGCCTGCGGTGGAGACACCGGTCGCCGGGACAAGAAACAGAAATCACAGGTAACACTGTATTAAAGAACGTACATAAACTCGTACGTACGGGACGATAAAACTGTTCGAAGGGCAGTTAAACCTGAATCGTAATTCCCGATACGCGAACGGCGGTTTGCCCCGAAGAAGTTGGAACTCGGCGGTCCGTCTGTGGCGACGCCCGATTAAATTTACGGCTCTTTGATAGACGCTAAAAACATGATTACCATACGTCGCGTGGAAGTTACGCGGGCTTAATAAGGCCACGTTGCAAACGCGGGGCTATCGTCGAACCGTGCCAGCTGCGATAAATGCGTACTCCTTTCACGTTCAAGGCGCCGTCCGATCGTCAACAACTGTCAACGACCGCTTCGAGGCGCCTTCGCCGAGAATGGAAAGACCATTCTCACGACAGTGAAACTGTCGCTCACGGCCGACCAGGCACCGGGCATCCTGCCTTTACGAACTCGCCTCGTGATTCTATTAGTTCGCTCGAGAGATACGACGCGCCGCAAGATCTGTTCCAACTGTTACAGCGGACATTTTCAGGCTGCCGTTCGCGATAAGGCTCGACGCTACGTCTTGCCATCCCGAGAACAAAGCAAAGGGGACGGGGAAATTACTTTTCGCTAAAAGCGTTAACCGTAAAAATTAAAAGAAAGAAAAATATCGTTCCCAGGAGTTCGGAGTGCAAACGCTCTCTGCAAACGCTTAGCACCCAACAGCTGTTAGGGGTCCGTCGACGATCTCTCCTGCCGTGTTTTTGCAACAAACTGTTGTTGAAGCATATTTTATAGCCGCAATATAACTCGGTACTCGCATCACTGGCATTCCAACGAAGCTTATCGCCGTCAGCGCGGTGTTCGCGAGGAAACCGGCAGCCCGCGGCGTCGGTCGCACGGTAGCCGCGAAACTGAATGAACGCGACGGGGTAAAACCCCGACTCGATCGAGCAATTGAAAAGACTGTTAACGACCCGAGGCGCGTTTAATTCGGTGTGTTAGGTGCCAATGGCGCAAGGTGGCACGTTATACGACCGATACCAAGGTCTCTCTGTGTGAGGTATCAAGCGGTAGCGTCGGCATCCTGACCTTAGCCTCTTACTTACACGACGACCTTACCGCGCTAAGGTGATTTCCTGATGTACGCTTACCCTATGACGTTACCGGTTACTTATTGAGAGAACTGGGCAATGGCACGGAAAAAGAGAGGCGACGCCGTGAATTTATAGCATTCTTCGATCGACCTTTGCCGAGGATAAATTTGAGGGAACGCGCACGCGACACGCGCAGATAACCCCGAACGGCGAAAAGGAGCCTCGCGTTTCGTCAATGATGAATACGAACGGGGCTTCAGGAATCGAGAACCATGGGGAATATCGCCGATAACGTTGTACCGCTATGTTATCCGAGAATTACTGCTACACTGCGCGCGGGGGGGATGCAGGAAACGCAAAAGTAGTACTCGAGTTTTCGAAAAAGCGTGGGAAAACCTATCGTCGAAAAAGACTTAACGTTTCTACGGCAACCTACCGTGCATCGCTTATTTCGCTTTTCGATCGGTCTGATCTGTGATTAAACTGGTATTCGACTTCGTGTATTGCAAAAGGAACGAGCGTTGTCTTTAATCTAGCAACTCGATAAATCTCCCTTTCGATGACCCTGATGGAAGAATGTTTTCTATCGAAGTTAAACGATATTTAACCGACAAGGACTTGCAGTTGATTAAATTTAAAAACAAATTGATTTAGTTTTAGATGGAACTAGGCATTTTTACTTCATAGTATTGACGCCATTTTAGAAAATTAAAATTGTCTCTTCATCTCAGAAAAATGTGCTTGTTATTTAAAATTCTTTTTTAACCCTTCACCGACCGGTAGTTTATCGATCGGTTATCGTGAAAATAACCAATCTTACTAGATTTAATTTTACCCTATAATAGAACGATACAGTAAGCATTTTCACATGCGATTTAATACGATTCTATAGTTGTAAAAAGAAGTATACTGGGCGTCCCGTAGCATGTGAGACCCATTTCAGGACTAGATTCTACACATGAAAACAATAAGAAAAAGTTCATACAAACATACGTCGTACAACGAAAGGGTAATACAGTCAATGATAAAACGTCTCCAGGCCTGTGTTCAGATGCAAGGAGCTCGTTTCGAACATTTGTGCCTAAGGTGAACAAATACGGTGTGTTAAAGAAGAAAATCGCCATAATTCGAAAGCAAAGTCGAATAGGACGTATGTTTATATTAGTCGTGGTGCAAAGGATTGAAAAATTTGTTCGCTAAAATTTCGTTTGATTTCGATTCGAAGTTCCACGTTCTATTTTACCGACTGAATTACCCCGAGCGAACGGACGCATCCTTGGCGAAGCGGAGGATCCGCACGACTCGCGATCGGGTTTAAGCAAAAATGTCTAGGGAAGTTCGAGGACGAACCGTTAGCGCGATTATCTGGCGATCAAAAGTGGCGAAGTCGAGGGGCCAGGGCCGGCGCGCGGGGGTAGCCAAGCGCACGTGACGGAGAGGATAGAAGGAAGACGAAGAAGCTGGAAACTTAATGCTCGTGGTACCGGCGGCCACGCCGTCGCTGGATCGCCGAGGAATGGTTATGGTGCCCGGCCCACGCAATCCGTGGGTCATGGACCATGATCTATGGAACACGCCGGCATGCCCCGTTATGCGCTAAAGTGCAAACTTGTTAGTCATAGAGCCGTTCGATGTCGATGGGACAACGCGGGCTGCCGAGGGGCCTGTGTTGCATCGACGCAGTCCCGAAGACGAAGAAAGCTCACGAGGTTGAATCCGCCTCTGGTACACCTCTCTCCCCCGCCTCCTTTGGTTGGCTACTTCTTCGTTTCCCTCGCGATCCACGAACGTACGCTTTGCACACCGGCACAGAAACAGACCGCATCCTCCGTGACACGGCGACCGTGGGTCGTGGGGATGCCGTTATGCCCTAAAGTGCAATTCTCCCTCTTCCTCCGCCTCTCCCTCTACCTTTCGGCTTTTCTCTTTTACGTCCAGTACCCCTCCTACCCCTCGAGTTTCATCGAGGTTCCCTCGCGAGTACTCGCGCTGCGTGAGGACCGTGCCAATCGCGTCGCTGAGCGGAATCGCAAGCAGAGGGGCGCGTGGTTTCGATCACCCCGAATTTCAGAACAAGAACAAGCCCCATCGATCTCTTACTTATTTTATTTCGACAAGGTTTTTTTATTTTGTTTTATTATCGCATCGATCCGACGAGAATGGGTCTAACAGCAATGAAAATAGCACGAAAGCATAATCGGTGGCCTCGTAATGCGGTGTTATTTAAAGCCGCGGCAATTTTGTACAGAAGGTTCCATTACGATGCCTCGTAATAAATCAGAAACACAGCACGCAATTCAGAAATAATTTACATCCACGTACGGAAAATTGAAGCTTGTTCGAGTTCACGGGTTCTGATACAGTGTTATAAAATAAGGACACGAAAACAAATTGCATACGATTTTTTCAATTTTACCTGCAACCGATCGACTGGCGGCGTAATTACGGCCGAAGATTAATTGGCTATCATTATCAACTCTGTCGCGATAGAAATATAATATAACCTGATTTTATCTCGATCGATGTTATCATCGATATTGTTCCTATTATTAAATCGTCGTACAAGTTTTTCGTAAAATGTTTTCGACTATTAAAAACTTTAGATACGCTTCGAACGAATATGTATAAATTTTATACAATTTTAATACAAATATGTACTTTCGAGCGTCACGGTTTCCTGAAAATTATGTGGATCGATCAATTTTCAGCGCAAATAGTTAATGGGCGCTAATATCGCGATAATTTTATCGGCTGGATTAATTGCAAGTAATGACAGACCGTGCAAATTGACATCGGCAACGCGCAACTTGCTCTAATTAAGAACTTTACGCGGACCGGGAACGAGCTAATGGGAAAAAAAAAATAATCCTTTCTCGGGATACCGAGATAATGGCTCGACGAGGCAGACAAGACGAGCCTCGATATTGAAATCACGAATAAAGGATGCCCCGTGTCGCGCCGTAAATATCCTGTCATTCAATTTAGACCGTCCATGGTCCTTTTATCTTCGCGTGCATTCACGTTGCACGCGTTACTTTGCGCGTAGAAAAGGAACAGGACGAGGGTCCTTTAAAATCACTTTCTATACGGTCGCCATTATGTTCGCGAATCCCCGAGAAGCGGGAATATTTCTTTTGCATCGATCGGTGGTACTCGGAACGATATTGAAATTGATAATCCAGTGTCAGCGCCTCCGACGACACCGTAAATAATTAATCAATGCACGATGTATCGATCTTAAACGTGCGACCGGAATAACAGAGCTGCCCTAAGACCGAAGAGATGACGATACATTTGGTTTCCACGAGTAAAAAGTAAGAGTACGTTACTTTACCGCATTAAAAAGAGTGCATTTACTCTTTTAAGACTACGGTTGGTGACCTCGCGTTCAACCTTTGTTTCGAATTAGTAAAACCATCGCGATAGGAAGCAGGAAACGTTTTGAAATGGAAAATGTAATTCATTAGCGATGACGACTAGATAAAAAAAGATTTACACGTAATTGAACAGAAGTAACATTAAAAGCATCCTGCGTGAGAAATAATTCCTTGACATACGTTTTCGCTGTTTCGAGGGTTGCCATAAAAAAGTTAAGTCATTATTTCCTCCTTCTGTTCATTACTGAACGCGTTCAATAGATACTCTGTAGAACTCTCTCGGAAATAACAAACTTTTCCCATGATTCTCTATATATTCCGCGGCAGTTATTTTTATCCACGACTTGTCTCAAACGTGACTAATAGTATCTCTAATTGTACAACATTTAAGAAGCCTTAATACTTAATTCGAAGAAAGATTCGATCGAGGAAAAATTCGTTAACGAGTTCAAGATGAGTTCTTCGCCTTCTTTCCCGATCAAAGATAGAACTAGGAATTCCTATAGGAACGAACATTTCGTTTAATTAATTATGTACTTCCCTTCGTTAGACAAGTTTCTCCGTTTCTAATTCATACAAATTGTTTGATATTAAATCAATACCCGCGACACTAAAATGGTAGTTTGATGGTAAATATGGCCCACATACGACCGCTTAATTAATTTTCGCGTCGACTTGGATCAGAAACTTTTCGTTCAAATAGCTTTGATAATAGGTTGTAAACGCAGCATTCCCCAATCGAAGATTCCAAGAGTTATCCGTACGATAAAAAACTAACGTCTCGAAAGTACCGCTAGTTCCACCACTCCTACTACCACGTAATTTCAATGTAAATGGATCAAAGTAGTTGAAATAGCAGGAAGTCTCCTCGAAATGACACGCATTACGTGTAAATCGATCTTGTCATCAACGCGAGGAAATCTGAGAAGTCTGTAATAAAGTGTCACTCCGAAAGCTCGTTTCCTTCGCCCGTGAAATCAATGTCGGAGTAATTCGATTGATCCATCGTCCAGACAGTTATCCCCTACAGCGATCCTTAAACAGTCTTCTCCGATATCTAATTTGCGAGCAATGAATCTTTCCTGCGAATAGTTAACCGTCGCTGCATGGAAAACCAAAACATAACGAAAAATTTGAACTTTTTAGCACACCCCAATCCTGAAGTATCAATCAGAACGATTCGATGTTATATATTAACAACCCTCGAGTTGTGAAAAAAAATGGCCGACCATCTTCCCATCCGAATCGAAGGGGGGACCGACGATAGCGTTGCCCCGCGAACGACCGTGCAATTTTCGTTAGAAATTGTGATTATGGGGTCAAAACGGATGCTCTGGGATCTTAATCAATGGCTGGGAACCGCGACGACTCGTTCTAGCGAGCGTGCGTGTGCCCAGGAAACCGATACGCGAAACGGAGTTCGGGAATTCAGCAATTGGGAACGGAGAAGAGCAAACGGGAGCCTGAACGAGCAAACAGAGTTCGTAAATACATCAGCAGTCCATGGCAGCGGGCTTAATAAGCGGCCCCACGGTATTATAGATGATCTCTTTATTGACTGCCATAAATCAGAGTTAAGAGCAGGCATTATTACTACCAAGTGCATTATCCAGTACGTCAAGAACCGGTGATAGAGTGGGGCCCCGGGACGGCCACGCCAAAGACACCTCCGGAGGAACTGAAACGGCCCGGCACAACAGGTAACTCGAACCCCGGAGGCCCCCGTCCGTAGAAAACAAATAAACGTAACCGTAGAGAAACGAAATGGCGGACAGGGACACGGACGTTTCCAAAGGGGACAACGCTAAAAACATTTCTCGCCGAAAATAGCGCGCCAACGTCTAAGAGGATTTCCCCACCCCGACGGAAGAGGGATTTTTCAATTAAAGAAAGACAAATATTCCCCTCTGAAGCTGAGGAAGCGTCGACATCCATTATGGATTCGGCGAGCGGAGCTCCGGGGCTGCGAGAGAGGGATGATGCCCGGTCTATCAAAATGCGCATCCTATTTCGTAGAAAAGACCAGAGAGAATCTCCAGAACCTTTTGAATAAAAAGGACTGTCAACGAGAAAAACGTCCGGTGTCTCCTTAATCCTTGCCAGGGATCGAGATCTCTGCATTTGTCACGATTATTCGGTCAGAAATATTGTCGAAAGTCTTTCTCTTTATTTCGACTGTGTTCGGTTTGCTACGAATGTTGCAATTGTAAAGGACGTTGCTCCAGTTTCTATTTCTAAATAATTGTGACGCTGCGCGAGAAGATATTCGACCGAATACAGTAATTGCAAAAGAAACGACTCTTTGCCGGTTCGAAACAATTACGAAGCATTATACAACCGCGTTGCGCAACGATCCGACGAAAGATCGAAAGAGAAAGAAATGCGACGATCGACGCGTCCCGATAAAAATAAGGAAACGCGAGTGAAGATCGCGCGAAGGTTCGTCATAGGTTCATCAGCCGCGCGTGGAGCCTGAAACGGCTATCAGAGCCTATCGACAGGCAACAGGAATCCAGATAGTCATGGCACGATGCATACGTGCAGTCGGTCGTTGAAGATGGTTGGGTTCTGGTCCGAGGCTGCGGTGTCCAAGGGTGTCCTTGAAGCGGGCGGGGTCGTCACTCGAGGGCCCGCAGGTAAACGACCATCAGAATCCATGTGTGTTAGCGGTCGAGGCCTTATAGCGTATCTTACACTCGTACTACTTAACTTTCTGCATCTGTATATGTGACGTTGTTCTGCCTCCTTCCTTCTTTCTCTCTTTCACCACGTCCTCGTTCCGCCTCTCTTTCCGTCCCACGACGACGGATAAAAGAGGCTACTGGCTTCTCTTACTTTACAAGTGTTACGAAACGGCCGACCCGCCTCCCTTTCCTGTCCCCTCGATACCAATTTATAGCTTTAATTACCGCGTCGTGCAAGATTACCGGAAACGAACTCTGGACTCGCGAAAAATATCCAAGTATAAACTTCTCCATCTTCCAAAGAGCGTCTAGAAACTGTTCGATAAACGTCTCACGGCAGTCACGGATGAAAATTTATGGTTGTCGGTGAAACCTATCAATTGTTTCGGTCGTGCGAGGGTCCAATCGCGAAATCCGATCTAACAGAATTTCGTTCGACCAAGTTGCGGCTCGTTCGGGCCATAAATTCCCCAACGAGAGCGTCTTCGCGGTCGTCCGCGCGTTATAAAGCGCCAGATAAAGACGCATCGCGCTTAATGATAAATGCGGCTCGCGACACGGCCAGGGGGTATATCTCGACGCAGAGGAAACAGTTCGCGAAAGGGCATGTTGCATAGAAGTCGTCCTTAAGGGCGTATAACTCAAGAGAGCAGGACGATGCTCGGTCGGTAATGAGCCAAATCCATTACTGCGCTCGCAGCAACAACGCAACGCAGCAACACCGTAAGAGACCTCCCTTCTTGCCTCCGCGATGCTCCTCTCGACGTTCCTTTTCTCTACCTAGAAGACACCGGTCTACACGCGCGTCTATGCCACGCACGTATCGCGCGGTTAACAACCACCTAACCAATGGCACCCAGTTCACTACCAATTCCAATTATAGATCGTAAGTGTATTCCGCGGTGCCCGCCGAACTGACAATCCCTTCCCTGCCTCGCTCCACCCATCTCCTCCCCCTTTTGCGCTTCCTGATCGCGAAACCAATTATGCCGGGTAAGTCCGCCGGAGCAAATTGAAAAGTTTCTGAGCCGGCCCGTGACCGGCGAACTGTGATCGTGCCGCGAGAGATGCCCACTAACGAGACAGGGAAACGCGACGATGGAACGCAGACACGGTTCCCGAACGTCCGACGCAACGATTGAATCGTCCTGCTTTCCCTCCAGGCGGGGTGAAAGATCGAACGTTCTCTCGCTTGATCCGGTCGATAACCGTTGTTGTTCAAAGGTCGATTAATCAATTTAGCAGTCGATAATCATCTAACGGTCGGTAAACGTTGGACGCCCAAAAGTCGATAATCGGCTAACGGTCGATAACGCGTCGAGGAAAAAGTTATCGTAAATATTCGTCACTCCACCGACGAATTCTGATCCCGCGGACGGAGGTGACGACAGTAACGTGGAAAACAATTCACGTGGTTTTTTTCCAGAAACTGTACGCGTTCGATCGAGGCGAAACGACCGGCTGGCCGATAAATTCCGCGAAGAAACCGGACGGTCGGGGCGAATAAATCTTCGCGCGAGCAGCCGCGAACTATAAAGGAACACCTTTTTGCTCGAGCACATGGCATAAATCGTACCGACGCGGACGATCCGACGACCCAGGCGTATCGACGAGCGATTTTATGGTTATGGCGAGCGACGCGCCGGGTCGCGGAATCACCGTCGTTACAATTAAACGGTGTGCACGATGTATGACAAATCTGTACGGCGATATAGTTACGCGCCGCACCGTAAACCGAGGCCCATCAAGAACCGGGGTTCAAAGGTTAACTCGTCTTTACTTGTTCGTACTTTGTCTTCTTGTTTCTAGAAGCTTGTTGACCGACGCGCTAATAAGATCGGTGCTTAGCGAAAATTTACGACTTCTGAGGTAAGTTTAACAGTGGCGGGACGTATGAGCGGACAATTTTACGACTATAGAATATGACGCGCCGTCTCGCTACAATTAAACGGTGTGCAAGGTACCGGGCAAGGTCGTTACGGCCAAGACACCGGGTACACAAGGGAGAGGATCGAGCAACGCCGGAGCAGGCGCGCGGCCGACCGTGGACGGGGTGGGACGGTGGCCGGTGGCGCCACGCAATTGTCAATTAACATTTTTACCGCCGTGCAAGAAAACACGAAGTTACGTGCCGGCGTACGTGGCCACCGGTCGGCCCATGGCGAGCTCGACAGGGTTCCAGGGATCACGAGCGGTGCCCGCGGTGGAACGAAGAAAGCGAAGGGACGAACGTCGCTCCGTGGACCGAGCGCGATGAAAGAGGACGGATGGAAGTGGCGGCAGAAAGGCAGAACGAAAACAAAAAATTTAAAAGAGGAGGAGGGGAAGTATCGAGAGGATACATTTCATTATGATTATGTGCGCAATGAATTGCTAATCGCAAGCGCCTCCTGACCGCGCGCCGCGATCGAGTCGTTTCTTGCTTGGCCAGCGAAGCTCGTTTTTCACGCGTGGGAACGAGACAACTTTTCCGCGATCGCTGTACCGATGGAGTCGCGAGACTCTAACTGTCCCGGGGGGGTAAACGGTACCACCGACGAGGTATACGAGTAAACCTGTCACCTAATGTATTTTTTCGGCCCGATTCTCTGGGGCTCTAGAACCCCATTACCATTTCCGTGTCACTCGCAACGTTACTAACAGATTTAGAAATGAACACAAGAGGAAGTGAGACAGAAAATGAAATTTCTTCAGCATAATACATGCTGAAAGCGATATGCACTTTCGTTCGAGAGGATGCTACCTTCCGATAGGCTGAACTCGATCTTGCGGAGGTCCACGTACCTCGAGTAATTAGAAAGATTGCCTCTAAGTGACGTTCGCGATGCGAGAGAAATCTGTCTTTTTGCCCGTAAAACGCGATTTCACGATGGTAATGCTATTATTAATTATTGGTTCGTGCGATACGAAATCTTGACAAATATTAAAATCATTATTTGCGAGAATACCAATCGCTGCATGTGAACTCCATACATAGTACATACCTACTCGATGATGGTGTGAATTAAGCAATTATAAATAAAACTCAGCATTGTTTAACATTCCAACGCAATAGTTTAAACAATTCTTAACAATATGTGGTATATGAATAATGAAAGGGCCCATCAGTATGCGTAAATAATAATTTTTCGCGAAATAATTTGTCCATTGGACGCGTAAAGATGGCTGACGCACGCTGTGCTCTCCCCACTCCTCCGTCACCACATTAAAGGCTCATGTGGAGACTTACACGTCTCACTCTCGCGGGGGGGTCCAAGGGTGGCGGAACTCCTGGCTCGGTGGGTACCTCGGGATCATTCTAGGCTGACCAGTGGCGACCAGGGGGACCAGTACTGACCAGTACTGACCACTATTGACCAGTGCTGACCAGTGCTGACCAGTTGACCGGTACTGACCACTTGACCAATGGTGAGCTTGTGATGACCAATTGCGACTACTTGCTGGTCAGTGGTGAGCTCTGTACAAATTTTCCCCCTCTCTTATTTTATTCATGCCGAATTTACTTGTATGTTTCTGAGTACCGTTTGATGGAAATATTGATTTTGTTTGATTTACTGGTTTCTGTTTCGTTTCTATGGATGTTTCCCCTTATCGATATTCTCTTGAATTGTTGGTCATTTTTGTTCTTCCATTATTAATTTTGACAATCCTAGTGGTATCTTAAGTATATGTGGTCATTTACTGTTTCTATCTTTCGATTGTTTCTGGAATTCATGTCTGTCTCTAACAAGAACTGATGTTGAAAGACGATGTATGATAAAATACTTCTTTCACTTCTTGTTATTTCGTACAATCGTTTGACTCTTTCCTGCGTACATCAGTATCGTCAGTTGATTAATTATAATTTTTACTTTGATGTTATTTGTGATGTGGTTTCGACGTTCCGTTCATTTTCTTCCGATTATCAGTATCGTCAGTTGATTAATTATAATTTTTACTTCGATGTTATTTGTGATGTGATTTCGACGTTTCGTTCATTTTCTTTCGATTCTGACTCGATTAAAATATTCTCAATTCGTACAATTCATTCACTCCAGCTAGGTATATCAGCATCGTTTAATTCTTTAGGTATGAGTGTTTCTAAATTTCGTAGGTTGTCCAACTTATAGATTTTCATCTGCTCCATTACATTCTCCGATACATCAGCGCAACAAATTACTCCTCTAGATTGGTCTTTATTAAGTGTTCTTTAATGATACTAACACAAGTAGCAGTTTTTGTTTCAGGTCAGATCTATTGTAGATCAATTCCAAGGACATCGAGGGAGTACGCCACAACCGCCGAGGGATTCAATCATCGAGGGACTCAACTACCAAGGGATTCAACCACAGAGGGATTCATCCGCCGAGGGACCTTTAATTCCAAGTACATTAGTCTTAAGCTTCGTCGCGAATATTAAAATTAACGTCGAAGATTTCTCTATTGTCCGTGTTGCCGCGCCCTACCAAGTAATTATTGACCAAGTAGCTTCACTTTCTCTCGTCCTCTCGTTTCCCGCTTCGATCACCACTGCTTCAATGTAGAAAGCAAGTGATCGGCCGTGTAGTTGGTCCAAAAGATATAATCGCCTTCCCTTGGTAGCTCGAGATATCAAGGGCAGTAGATTCGATCTTAAGATCCGCTGCATGGTTTAGCATCGCGTCGCGTCGCGTATCCCACGTTTTAGCTTCATCCCTTCTTAAAAGAGATAATTGCTTGGTACCGCTAATTTAGAAAATAGGAGTCTCGTTTTCTCCTATCTTCTCAATTTTAGTTCCGAATCTGCTAGCTCAAATTTCGACGTTAATTTTAAGTTTCTAGTGTATCCGCGTATGTGCTACGCAATTGTTTAACAACTAGCTTCTCGTTCATTCGTTTCCTCGTTTCTCGCTTCGATCACCGCTGTTTCGTAGAACGAAACATGTGATCGGCCGTCCAGTTTGTCCGAAAGATCTAGTCGCCTGCCAATGATAGATCGATTTCTAGAAATAGAAATCAATCTACCAAGGGTAGTGTTGATTCGATCCGAAGATCTGCTGCACGGTTCAGCATCGCGTCGCGTCGCGTCTCCCAGAATTTAGCTTCAACCCTCTTTTTAAACAAAACAATTGCTTGGTACAATTAAATTAGACTTAAGCATCGACGACCATCGCGTCCCCATATGCCAAGTAATTATTTAACAAGTAGCTTCACTCGATTCGTTCTCTCGTTTCTCGCTTCGATCACCGCTCTTCCATTGAATGGAACATGTGATCGGCCGTCCAGTTGGTCCGGAAGGTCTAACCGCCTTCTCTTGGTAGCTCGATTGAAGGAAAATGTTTCTTCGCTGGAAGGTGTGGAGTTTCCGTATCCTGCGGAAACGCACACCTTCCAGCGGAAGTCGTTCCTGTCTCAGGTACTCTCTCTTTGTCAGACAACCTAAGTCGGGTCCTTAGGGCTCCCGGCGGGTTGCGTTGGAGAAATGGAGACCTCGATTCAGGGATGCAGCATCCATTTTTCTATAGAGATCGAGTTAGCAATTGCAGTAGGTTCGGTCTTCAGATCCGCTGTACGGTTCAGCATCGCGTCGCGTCGCGTCTCTCACGAATTAGCTTCACTCTTCTTTAAACCAAATAATTACTTGGTATAATTAAACTAGACTTAAGCGTCGACGACCATTGTACGCGTCCCCGTATGCCAAGTAATTGTTTAACAAGTAGCTTCACTCGATTCGTTCTCTCGTTTCTCGCTTCGATCACCGCTCTTCCATTGAATGGAACATGTGATCGGCCGTCCAGTTGGTCCGGAAGGTCTAACCGCCTTCTCTTGGTAGCTCGATTGAAGGAAAATGTTTCTTCGCTGGAAGGTGTGGAGTTTCCGTATCCTGCGGAAACGCACACCTTCCAGCGGAAGTCGTTCCTGTCTCAGGTACTCTCTCTTTGTCAGACAACCTAAGTCGGGTCCTTCGGGCTCCCGGCGGGTTGCGTTGGAGAAATGGAGACCTCGATTCAGGGATGCAGCATCCATTTTTCTATAGAGATCGAGTTAGCAAGTGCAGTAGGTTCGATCCGAAAGATCCGCTGTACGGTTCAGCATCGCGTCGCGTCGCGTCTCTCACGATTAGCTTCACTCCTCTTTAAACCACACAATTACTTGGCATAACTAAACTAGAAGATCGGAGGGACTTGGGTTCCTTCTATCTTCTTAGTTTAGTCATTCAGATTGTAAAATTGCGAAAGGGAGATCGATGGAACTTGGATTCCATCTATCTCCCTTTGGGTCTCCACTCGCAGCAACCTCCACGTGGTGAGACCTGGGTAATATTATTTAGCATTTAATTAATAATGTTTATTACTCTTAGCCGGGTAATGCAATTATTAATTAAAAACTAAATAATATTAGCGAATTGGCTGCGATCCGCCTTGCATAAGTCATCATAAATATAGAATTTCTTCACTAAATTAGTTTTGATTCTCATTGATTCATCATAGATTCTAGAGTATTGTCACAGACAAGGTATGGGAGTAGATCTTTCATTCAATGTATTTTTTCGGCCCATTTTTATGGGATCACGAAACCCCATTATCATTTTTGTGTCATTCGCAACGTTACCCTCAGATTTAAAAATAAATCTTAATCCCTTCCATAGTCAACTCGCATGTATTTACGCACACACTACAGCTGTCTACCCATCAATGCTAATTCAGTGAATAGTTTGTCAACTGACCGCCATCGATGAGAAGAGGCCGCTAAAATCAGCTCCGAATTTTCAGGTCGGTATGACAGTCAGATTCGGCCGCGAAAGTCCATAAGGTAAAAAGTCTACTCATATACCTCGTCTGTGACGGGTACAATGCTTCGAGGAAAGGTGTCGCTTAAATCGTGAAATATTAATTTCGATTTAATTAATTTCAAAATAAAAATTAGAGATGTGGAATAAAAGTAGTAGAATGATTGTTCAGTTTATACTACTCTTATCGAACAATGAAACATCTATTGATCCAAATATTGATAATATCTTTTTCTTCCTTATTCCTAACCTATTCGCTCGAGCCTGTTAGAAATGAAATGATAGTTTTAGATTACTCACTCTGTTTCCACAAAGCTCTTACGGGCGCGCGTAATATCACGTTGCACGAAGCTGCAGCACCTTCGAATATTACGTTTAATAAGCTAATATCTTGCTGTTCGTTACGCGAAATGCATAATGAGATCTTGCTGCCTCCCGATTCCTTCTAACGGTATCGTAGGAACGCCTGGATCGAAGGGAATCCGGGCGTTGGACGATAAACAATTATTTGGAAAAATGTTATGCGTAATAAGAAACACACCGTAAGACCCGTCGCCTCGATACTTCTAGAGTTAAAGTTCGAAAGTAGTAGCAATGAAATACGAGTATCCCTCGCGAGCGTAATTCCGTGTATCGGTGGCTGGACGATCGACAGAACATAATCCGCAAAAACGAGAACGACGACTACGACTCGAGTGTGAAAAGCAACAAATACCGCCACGGTTGTTCGTTATTCTGTTACACGATATCCCCGTAAGAGGCCGAAGGTGTGCAACATTTTACGAGATGCAAATGTCGGGCAGTCGGACAGCCAGTCGACCGCACCATCGACTCTCGGCCACCGGTGAACTACGCTCCGTGAAACCCTCTTCATCTTCGGCTCGCTCCAACGCACGCCATGGACGTGCAAGGACCTCGAAACCGCAGCTCGAAGTTACGATCCTCGCGAGACAGCCTGCCGATTCTCAGCGGGGCGTAAACATCGCAAACTAGTCGCGGCGACAGCCGTTTCGCTCCCTTTGCCCGTGACAATGTCAACCCGGGGTGTCGATCGTTGATCTCAACGCCGTAAACTTGCACGAGGGAGATCGATCTCGGGAGACGGACAGCGGGGAGCCCGTCGTCTCCGTGAAAAGGAAACGGAGACAGGACGACGGTTTCAAAGGGACTCCTTCGGGGACGAGATCGCGATAAAGACAGTCTCGATTCGCGAGTAAATAATTAATGCCGTTTACCAGGGAGAAAGAGGGCCCGACGCGAGCAAGCTCGAACACGAACTTAACACTTCACCGACCGGGAAATCTATTAATCGGGTTTTTGCCAACGCTTACCGACCCATAACCTATTAATCCTCGAGAGGACATCTTTTAGCTCGAACGCATCGAGGACGCAGCGAAAGTAATTTCGAAAGGCCCAAGGTTAGGAACAATCACCGGGCCCGAGGAACAAGTATAATCCATCATTATGCAACGACATAGTAATCGATCGTGTCGACGATACTCGTCAAGAACTGTACTCGAGGAGATTTTTCGAAAAAACCAAAAGGAACGTCTCGACGCTGGCGTACGCACTTTACGATCAAAGTAAACTCCGGTGATTGCGATTCTGCGACTGCTAATTGCTCAGCGCTAATTACGAAGGATCGTTTCCGGAGTAGTTCACCTCGTAAGAAAACCACGAGCATGTTGAAGGGTCGAACGAGAAAGAAAATTGATGAAGATGCAACAAGCGGGATGATTAATTGCAGGACTGATTCTAAAAAATCGGTGGACACTTCCACAGGCAATGTGGACCGAACTAATGATAAAGGAAATTACGATCCGAGATAAAAACTGTTCTTCTCGCTAACGCTGTCGAACGAGATATATCTGACGCCTTTGAAGATCTACAAACAGTATTAAAAGGGATTAAACTGTTCTACAAAATTTAGATATTTCCTGAATAAATTCTATATGATTTTTTACGAAGAGTAACACTGTGTATGCATCGAAAATAAGTTCAAAGGGAAAACGAGAATTTTTTCTATAAGAATACCGAACAAACTACTTCGGTAACGAGATCGATAATTCTGTCGCGACGCTTCTAAATTAATAGCAACGTATCGACAGAATCAAACCCTCTACGGTGCAATTAATAAAGGACCAAGACCACCTGGTATAACAACCAAAGTTGCACGCGCCAAGCCCTTTGAGATACGAACTTCCCCCATTATAGCTCCATCAGGAGCCATTAGAACTTTGCTTACATAATAAATGACAGTACACGGTAATATCATGGCCAAACCTGAACATACGGTGTACACGCTTGCTTGGACAAACTTAAATGCTTTATCTAAATTCAACGAAATAAGTAAACGCGATAATCAAACAAATTAAATTAAAAAATTTGCATCTAATCGCTTTGTTTGTTTTTCTTATATAAAAGACTAAACTATTTTCTATATTATTCTTTTTTTGTTAAAAAATTTTCAGCAATTTGAGAGAACAGTCCAAGCGTTCCCTTTGCTTGGTAACTCGCGATAGGAAAGGTGTAAAAATTACTGGTGTTTCACGGAAACACGCTAAATCAACAGTACGCGTTTAACTCTCTACAGATATTTACGCAGGAAAACATAACAGTTACCAGCGATTCATTGCTCATCGCGCGAATGTGCAGAAACGTTGTTCGGTGAAAACACGACTTGAACGTCACATTGAGAGTTACACATCGTTTCCGCGGGTTATATTGGCCTGTTCAGTGTACGCCTGAGCACCGACAAAGCAGAATATTTCGTTTCTGAATATCTTTGCGTCTCAAAAGCCTCTATTCAGGGTCTTTATCGCCCGGATGTCACGTGCGAGACGTAATTATCTCATGGATGACTTAAACGTTGCATTCAAGTGGAAACAAAGACGCTTCTTTCCACTTGAACGCTTAGACTATGTTTTGGAGGATTAGAAATTGACGGTTTATGCTCGTCAAAACATCTGAGAGAACGGCGTATCTATCACTGAATATATACAATTCATGCAATGTATAGAGTTCAAGCAAAACGTTTAGGTGTAGAAGAATAAATTGACTCACCCTATCTTGGTGATTAACTTCCCATGAACATGAAGGTAGGATGTGACGAATCGTTTATTCACCTTGAACAAAATCCATAAATTATAATGCTTTGCATTATAACCTTATTATGTTATTTCTGAGATAAAGTTCCCAGTTCTCTTACCTCGACGCTACTTAATTGCGCCAAATCTTCTAAATCACTATGAGATAATCTCGCTTCATTGGCAGTGGCTGCAGTAGTTGTACGACGAACTCGTCTCCCACCAGGATGAAACCAAATTTCCCTCCTTAATCCTCCCCCGATACTGTTCGCTCCTTCCTTTTCTTTCATCCTGGCTCTTTCCTTCCACTCTCTCTCTTCTTTCCGTTTCCGTTCCGTGGATTCATACTGTTAGAATTCATTCCACACTAAATCTCTGCATGATTATTTACATATTTCTATCGAGGGCGATCTAGTGCAGGGCGTAAATGAGAGGTCTTTTTATTTACTCTTTATCTTTTATCGAAAAACTTACTGTTTATAAATTTCAGGCGTACGAATTTTCTGTTTTTTTTTTTAGGGAGGTACCTTTGAAAAAATTTGGAAACCACTGTTGTACATTGCCATCTCTCAAATACTACAGACAGATACAAACACTATATGTTTAAAAATATGTAAAGCTTATAAAATGTATGTATCTTTCTGTCAATTGCGACTATAAAAAAAAAATGCATGCTAACGTTGTATGTGATATGGTGCTGGTAACTAATACATACGGTGCTCTGATTTATAGCAAATAATGTAGCAATATGCAACAAACTATACTTGAGCTATACATCTTTCTATTTTTCTATAAACGCTGAAGTACATATGAAGTATTACCACTTAAAATCGCTAATTATCGATTTTACTCAAGCATTGAATGATTTGGCTTTAATAGACTATAACTGTGCGAGAACTATAAATTTTATACATTTAACTAATAATTGTAAGCGTGCGAAAATGCCTACGATGCGCAAGAAAATTAATTAAAAAAACAGAATGTACGCAAAACGAAAAAGAATATATTAGACAGCACAAAGATAAAGGAACTAATTCAAGCTTTAGTAATGACTGATATCTAAAGAAATCACACCAAGTATCGAAATTTACTTACATAATGTAGATACTGGCGGCAAAATAAAATTAAAATATTATTAACGTTAGTATTAATACAAACGTATTAACAAACAATTTGAACATATGACATACCTTTTTCCTATTTTCATCGAACAGGGCTATTAAACTCTCTCTTGCAGAATGAAAAGGATTGGATGCCATAAGAGATCGCATGTAATAATATACTGCGTCCAATTTTCGTCTCTGAAAACGGAATTCACATGCCAATTTCTGTCATTTCTTTATCTTTCTTCGTTAAATAAGTAACTATGCTTCAATTATACGTACCGCATAATGTGCTAGTAACGCAAGCTGATTATAAGGCCTGCCATTCTTTGGATTAAGTTGTTGTGCTTTTAAATACCACCTAAAAAAAATGTTAAACTTTATATAAAAATCAATTATACTTAATGAACATAATAAAGTTGTACATTGATCGACACTTACTGCCTACACTTTCCATAATTATTCGTTTCATTTGCTTGTTCTCTGTATCTCGCCAAGTCACCCAAAAATAAATATATTTTTTGCGCGCTTACTAAAGCTAAACCTAAGATCCCAAGACCTTTAGGCAAAGTTGATGATGCAAGAAATGTATCCAATTTGAATTCATATTTGGCTTCAAGAATAGTTAATAAATTTTCTAAATATATGGTACCCTCGTCGATAATCTTCATCATTATTTTTTTGTAATGTTCTCGGCCTTCAGAACTTTCTTTTGGCATGCCTTTTCGCAGCATTTCAATCATATTATAAAAAAGTATTTTCCAAAAGTGTTGCTCAACGTTCTCAGTTTGACAAAATTTAATATCAGTCTCGAGCAACGTTTTTAAACTTTCTTGCAGAAAGTGCCTTATGTACAAAACTCTATCCCAGTTTGTTGTAAAACCACCAGAACTTAATATCCATTGTAACTCCTTATCAGCGCGTTCTATGTCCAAAAGCAAGTAAGGATTTTTGGCTGATCGGAAACTGGCGAACAAAAAACCATATTAATATAAATTATTTTTATTTTTAACTTGTAATATATCCACTACTTTTACATACCTATCGGAGTATGGATCATACCACGAAGGTCTTGTATTACCAAATTGGTCATTTGTCATATATGGTGGTGGTACACTATCTAAGTGAGCTCCTTGAAAGCTATGATGTGTTGAAGTAATACCTCCATGGGACTGAAACACTGGCACATTCGGACTTTGACATGTGATTTCATTTTCTCTGGAAAAAACAGATTGAATGATCAATAAATAAAATAAAGTTACAAAAAAGAAAGAAAAAAAACGGAAACTTATTTGTACCTTTGAATTACTGCTCTACTATTAGGTGAAGTTACGACAATAGGTTTATTAGGATTATTGGGGTCAAATAATGTCCTTTGCTGCTGCATTCCTTGCTGTCTTGAAACTGGATGACTAGGTGGAGATTGGCTAGTATCAGGTAACACTAAAACACCAGGTGGTTGCGAGTTGGTGTACCCACTAGGAGATGTTTGATGTGTTGTCACATTCAAAGCTGTATTTGATAACGTTGCAGAATGAGAGGGAACATTAGGTGTTTGTCGTCCATCGTCAGAATCATAAGCCGACATTTTTCTTCCTGTTCTCCAATTTTCATCTAAATACCGATCAGACAATCTGTAAAAATACGTGTATATAAATAAACCTAACCTCTAAATATATTTGTCCAATTCAAAATGGCGCCTTCAAAAAATAATATCTACCTATGTCTATGGAGGTCATCGAAGTTTCGACTGCTACCACGGTAATTCCTATCTTTACTAGATTCCCGACTACGTTGTATAATATTGTGATGCCTTCTGTGTTCATATCTTCTACTGCTATTACTGTTCTTTTGATTATTGTTATAATTATCATTTTCTCTATTTTGTTGGTTATTTTGTCGATCACGACTATTAACTCGAGCTTTATCTCTGCTACTGCTCCTTAAATAGTACAAAGAAGTACTTAAAATATATATAAGTGCAAATTGTTTATACATACAAAACACAAATATTAATATACACTTACCGATCTGCTGCATATTTCCTATCACGCTTTTTTTTTTTACATCGATTAGAACCTCCTGTCGTGGTTTCATTTCCTGACACATTAACATTCTCACGCAAACTTAATACAGAAGAACTGCGACTCGCACGTTCAGCTTCTAGTTTTTCATTTAATTCAACTTCTTCGTTCCAATCCTACATATTGAAATTTAAGCGTGATATATATGTAAATAATAAACATCTTTCAAACAGAAACACTTACAAATGGATGGTCGGCCGATGTATTTGATTCAGTGTTAACAGACTCAGTTTTTGGTGGACTATCGCCTAAATTTTGTTGACTGCTTTTCTTTTCCAATGTTGTATTATGCTCGGATGCATTATTGCTCATCCGTTGCCTGTAAACAGAATGAATAACAAGATAATAAATAAAAATATTAGAATTGTTAAAACACATTTAAAATCGATTATTACGTATGAGTTCGGTGAGAAGATGAAGATGGAGATGCTCCCCGACGATGACTATCGGGTGAAGTTTGACGTTTGTTTACATTGGATACCGAAGTAATAGGTGACACTGCCGGTGGTGGTGGCATCAAAGAAGTGTCAGCTCGGCTTAAACTTTCCATACTAGTATACATGGTGCTGTTACTACCACGACGATCATAAAACCTGTATTTAAAAACATTTATATAAAATAATTTATTAATATTTACATAGCGCAATAGAATAAGAAGAGAACATTATACAAATAGAAAAGAGATTTACCTTTGCATATATTCTTGGCTTGGTGTATGAGACCTAGAACTTGGAGCCGAATACTGATCGGGTGTAACACATCTGAAAATATTTGTTGGACTCTCTAATTCTTCTGGTCTAAGTCTACCTCTACCTCTGCTTCGTGCTGACACAGTATTAGACCAGCTAGGTTGAGGAGGCAATGGGCCAGATGGAGGTAAATTTTGCATCGTTTGCGAATGCTGCATCACAGGTGGATAATTGTAATTTGATGATCCCTTTGAAGAGTAAGTTTATATTTAAAGGATGCAATGAAAACTATACTACAATTCTAAAGATGATAAAATATGATTAAATTTACCTGAAATGTGATACTACTTCCATTCCATGCATCTTCTGGTGGCAATGAATTTGTTGATGGCAATGGTAAACCATTATCAATAAGATATTTTTTCTGGAACCTGGGTGGCAAGTGTTCTATTTTTATATTTTTCGGTAAACTATCTTTCGCATTACCCCATTTGCCTGAAGGTGGTTTGCCTTGGAATTTATCTGGATGTCCAGCAGGTTCGACGCTACGTGTATCTCTGGTGCGATTAAAGTCATTGACGTGGTTCATTGTTACGAAAAGAGGTTCTGAACCCTAAATAAATAAATATTGCCAATTAAAACACAATATAATTCTATAATTTCGACTACCATATTATGATTATTCCCAACCTGTCTAACTTCGCGAGAATTATCTTTCCGATTTCCGTAACCCCTGTTAGATAAAGGGGAGTCAGACCGCCAACGCTCATCGTTCTCATTACCGTGACGATTTCGACGATTCCCCGAATATCGTTTGCCATGATCATCTCTACTTTTACTTCCACTTTCATTATCTCGTTTACTGTGACCACTTGATCGATTACGATGACTATCGCTTTTATGGCTACGATTAGAATGAGAATCACGATCTTCGCTAAGTTCTCTATCTTGATCCCGATCCCGATCCCGATCCCGATCCCGATCCCAACACCTTTGATTCGGAGATCTAAGGAATAAGGATAATAATATTTGTGCTCGATGCACAGTTTGTCATTAATAATAAAACAAAAACATTTTCAAACATTCACCTATTTGAACTATCCTGTTCAGCCAATGCTTCTTTTACTTTTTTAGGTATATATAACTGTTGTTCTGGCTTCTTAGTTTTCTTTCTTAAATCTCCTGAATTACTATTTTGAGAAGAACTCGGTATCTGTTCAATGTTTGTAGTAGTTCTGTAGTTAATGTTTAGATCATTTAATTTTTCTGTTACATTTTCAACTTGAGATGATGGCAGACTGTTCAGCATTTGATTGGATCTATTGAGTTGCGATTGCTTCAAACGGTGTTGGACGGAGCTAGATTTAGGTTTTTCCTGTGAAATGTTCTCATTATCTAAATCGTCTACAGATCTCCCAGACTTGCGAAGTGGTCCACTTCCTGGCCTATATAAAGCTTGAGATGCTCTATTACCACCACCACGCATTCCCATTGATCTGTCCTTCTCCACTCTTGTATTATCTGAAATTTTTTAATGTCTGGCTTTTAAAATTATTTATCAACATTAAAAACATATAATATAAAATAAACATATTTTAAAAACATTAACATATAAGGAATTCAACAAGTCTACAAATCTATATTTACTTCAATTATATAACATGTTGCAATCATTTACAAGATATTGCAATTAGAAATATATATGAAATTAAAAATAAAATATTAAGAAAAATATATGTAATTCAAAATTATTATTGTAATATTATATATATTTTCCTTAGCATAAAATTATAATATTGAAGTTTAAACATTAGTACATACTAATGTTCAAAATGATGTAATTTTTAACAGAAAAATAGTAAAAATGTTGGATGTTATCCAATAATTTATATAAAATGACATGAATAAATAATTCCTAATAAAAACCAAAGCACATAGAAAACATACCTTTCTATCTAAACAAAAATATTAAAAACTTGTAAAATCCTGTAAATTATGTATTTATACACATTGCATAGCTTTTATTACAAATTTTACTGAAAACTAACTAAATTTCTTATGAAGAATATTTGTACGTTCAATATTTTTTACATATATTAATTGTTGGATTTTAGGTGCAAAATGACGAAACTCTAGTTATATATAATTATCAAATGTCAGTATTAAGTAAACATAATGCTTAATTGAGAATAATAATTCAGGAGTGGTTGTTGACACTCTTGACAGAAACTACAGTTACAATCAACTCACAAAAATTAGATGTAATAGTTATGTAATCTATATCTGTTTAAAATAAATTCACATCTTCTAGAGGAGTCTACGAAAAATTATAGGCTATGCTAATTTTACTTCTTACTCAGGTAAAATTTCACAACATATCATAGCATAATTCCTGCTGTATTTTTAGGTTAGCTTGTTTGGTGAGGTTAGTTCTACGAATGCACTCGACATTATTACAAGGAAGCATACATGTTTATTAATTATGCACACGCGAAATATAATCATAGAATTGTTAATTAAGATGTTTATATTATTTGATAATATCATTTTTTCCAAAGTACCTTGTAAAAATCCTCCCCACTTTCTGCGTCCTTTGTCGCGGTTCGCCATATTGAAGTACAATCATATCAAAATTTTTCTAACATCAACGAACACGAATGTATGTAACTTCTAATCATGTATACAGTCAATAAATGAAACTAAACGAAAGATATCAATAACCGATAGGGTAAACATAATTATCTTGATCCTTTATAAGTCATAAAATACTTCAAAGCAACATTTTATATACTACAAGTTGCCACAATTTGAGTATTTCAATATTTTATTGTTACGTACATTAGGAACCTAAAGAGAAATATTATTCAACTGTAGAATATTCTTTCAATCAGATAATCTATAATTATTAATAGTGAAATTTAGATGTATTTAAAAACAATTTTAACGTATACAAAATTCGTTTTTGCTTGAAAAAGGACACGGTAATATATTCAAAATTTTCTACAATTACACAATATTTTGTAATATTAAATAATCAAATATATTGAAACTGAATAATAAGCTATTGCAATATTTATGGCGCCAATATGAAAACCACGAGGAATCGTTTCAAATAACTATCTTTCAAAATAAAAAGTACTAGAGATAAACTTATTGTATAAATACATAAACGATTTATCATTTCTGATAACTTGCTACAGATTAATTACGAATAAGAGTAAATTAGTCTTGCTCCTAGCTAGAAAGAATCAACTGTTTAAATTAAGAATTAAATCCACACTAGGGATTATAAGCCTTAACGCTATACTGTTTGGCCGGACTTTTAATGCACCATGTGAACAAAGTGTTTCCATTAAAGATTTACAAAGCTAAATTGAAAATACATGTTTATTATTAATTCATAGATTAAAAATGAAACTAAAAGACATTTCTATCAAATATAAAATGCAGAATCTCTTTCCACAAAAGGTGATGATTAATAGTGCATAACCGTAGAATATAACACTTGTTAAAGCTTCCAACCTTACCGGTCAAATGTTTACTCCATTTGCTTGCATTAATCGTACACTAACAACCGCTGCAAGATGCAAACGGCGGGTGGTAGTAACAGGAATAGGAATATTATGTCCTCTCGGAATTACTACACAAAATGCTTGGAAAGATCTCATTGACAGTAAATCAGGTGTTGTCAAATTAACTGAACCAAATTACGAAAAACTACCTTGTAAAATTGGTAAGTTCCTCTTAGAAACCTATAGCTTTTCTCAAATAATTTAACTAACTCCGGTTTCTTGTATACAACAAATAAATTTAATTACTTTTCGATAGCTGCATTAATACCTAAGGGAGATGGTCCTAATGAATTGAACATTGATTCACACTTCACAAAAAGTGAATTACGCACAATGTGTCCTGCCACTGCTTATGCTTTGATTGCTACTGAAAACGCACTAAACGATGCTAATTGGAAACCAGAAAATGAAATGGATAAACGAGATACAGGAGTAGCTGTAGGAATTGGAATGATAGATTTGGTAGATGTGTGTACAACATATGAAGCCTTGAAAAAAGGGTACAATAAAGTCAGTCCATATTTTGTGCCAAGGATTTTGCCAAATATGGCTGCAGGGAAAATTAGTATTAAATATGGCTTTCGTGGTCCAAATCATTGTGTATCAACAGCATGTGCGACCGGAGCACATGCAATTGGTATATTAAATTAAAATAAAAGTAGAAAATGTATATTTGTTGTAAAATAAAATTAATATATTTAACCTTTAGGTGATGCATTTCGCTTTATCCGCGGCGGGGAAACAAGTGTAATGATATGTGGTGGTGCAGAGGCATGCATCAGTCCTCTTGCTATAGCTGCTTTCTGTAGACTTCGAGCTCTAAGCACTTCTAGGAATGATTTTCCACAGGAAGCGTCGCGTCCGTTTGATAAAGACAGAGATGGATTCGTAATGGGAGAAGGTACTGCAATACTAGTGCTGGAAGAATTAAATCATGCACTTGCAAGGAAAGCAAATATTTACGCGGAAGTATTAGGATATGGTTTATCTGGTGATGCAGCACATTTAACTGCACCCAGTGAAGACGGTTCTGGTGCTATATTAGCTATGGATAGAGCAGTAAAAGATGCTGGTATAGAAATTATGGAAATTACTTTTGTCAGTGCACATGCAACTTCAACTCCCCTGGGTGATGCCATAGAAGCAAAAGCTATAGAATCATTTATGGGGCAACATAGTAAAAACGTGACTGTTTCCAGTACAAAAGGAGCTCATGGTCACTTATTAGGAGCAGCAGGAAATTTAGAAGCTGCTTTTACTGTTTTAGCAATAAAAGAAGGTATAATCCCGCCAACATTGAACTTGCATAATTTAGATACAAAAACATCCTTAAATTTTGCACCAAATAAAAAGAAAATGTGGAATTCAGTGTCAAGACGTGTAGCTTTAAAAAATGCTTTTGGTTTTGGAGGAACAAATGCATGCTTGTGTTTCGCAGAATATAATGAATAACCCAATTATTAAACTGAAACTATTTTGAGAAAAAGCATAATAACACACAACATAATCTGAACTAGTCATTCCTTCGGATACATTAATTAATACATACATCGCATTTACAGAGATTGTATATGCATAATGTTGCTCAACTAAAATATAGTTTTGTGATAAATCATATTCGAGACCTGGAATATGATCATAATGGCATAAATATTTTTATCATATTTATGTAATATAAAACATGACTCTTGTAATATACTAGGTAAAAAATAAAAAATGGAAAACTTGTATATCAAAAACCGTTACATCAAACTGTACAAAATGTATGTAATTTGGAATAATATAATATATTGTAAAATGCAATGTTTATTTTGTATTCATTTTTTTTAATATTTTCCGATCATATTATTACAACATCTATATTCATTATGCAGAAAAACAAGTTGCAACTGCTACTTCCAAAAAAATAAAATTCTCTTAAAAGTATGTAGTAATTAATGAAGTTATTATTTTATACAATTGTTAAATACGTGCAGTTGATTTTAATTTGCGGTTTTCTGGCTAATACGTGCTCATAAAAATTATATTTAATTATACAAGCATACAGAAGTAAGTCTCACGTAACTCTGAATACCAATATAATACATTCTATAGAGTATAAATTTAATAGTTTATATTTTCTCGAGTTCAGTTTTCAGAGTTAACACTTGACTTTAGATTCTAGATTTCATTCATTTACAATTAAATTTTCATCTACAAAGTTGTCTTTTATTTTTATGAATTGAGCCGCATAGAAAACAACAAAATTCAAGGCATAGTTATTTCTTGGTACCTCTAGTTTATTAGACGCAGTTTACTGCTTGCAGATAAACCATACCATACGATGTTCTTACGATGTACATCTCCAACGATATTTTATTCACACAGGAAGGTTGACCTCCAATGATAACAGTTATCCAAAATACATCTATTGCGTTCATGTTTCTACTGGCAGTAAATCAATGTAAAAAAGAAAGATTGTATCCTATTAAGTAACTGTACCTAGTAGGAATTTTTAGTTAGGAATGGTAAAGGGTTTATGATGGCTGCATAAAATAGCAAAACGTTTTCTAAGTGTCTGACGAAGTTCTTGTCGTTTTTCAAGAACTTGACACATTCGAGATTTAAACTCCAACACTTCCTCGGCCGGAATATAACTCTCTTTTTCTTCGTCATCTGACAAGTAGGAATCCTGTAAATAAATGAAATACATTAAAAATTAAAAATTTTGAATAAAAATTCAATTATACACAAACTAAACGCTTACTTCTAACATCTGTGTAAGCGTTAAGCCACCACCTCTTTCCTTTAGTAAAGAGATGCTAGTATTGGAATGAACAAGTTTATCAGATGGTCGTATATCATGACAATCTCTTTCGTGGTTACAACAACCATCACTACAAGCTACTTCTGACCCTTCTGGTGTACTAGGAAGAGAAGAACTGCTAATATTATGTTCCGAGGAATAACCACAATCTTGTGACGATTGTTCACTCGAAGAACGACTCTTCCTGTCTGAGATTGATAATTCGAAACGTTTCTCCATTTCTATCCACATATTGTATCTTTTGCCTGGTTTTGCTATCCAAGCGTCTACTATTTCTTTAGTTATTGGATCTTTGCAGTTTTCTACACCATGCCAGTGATCATCTTCAATTTTCTCGGAAAGATCCTATACATAGAACGATTTGTATATCTTATAAAACGTGTTGAAAGATACGTAGAACATGTACTCATATACTGAATTATTACCTTACACGATTCACATGTTTCAAATATTTCTTCTTTGGAAAGATTCTTAACAGAAGTGTCATTCTTCTTTGATTGATTTGTAGTAACTTTTCCTTTTGATTCGGAAGACCCTTTTTTAACTGTATTTTTTTGCAAATTAGATGATTTTTTGGGGAATGCTAACTGAGTTTGACTTTGTGATATACTAGATTTTGATTTCTTTATACAATCTGGACAGTTACATGTAGGTGGTCCCTTATTTTTTGGATCTAATACTTGTAACTGAAAGAGAAAAAAAGGAATATTTTTACACTGTTAAATACATGTACATATATATATACATGCAATTAAATGCAAGACTAAGTTATTTACTTTATGTCTGTCTATATTTTGTGTTGTGGGCTTTGCATCTGCACAAACACACAGCGTTTCACTCTTACCATTTTGCCTTTTACTTGAACACTGAGGGATATAAAATTAAATGAGAAATTAATTACATTCATTAGTTTCAAAAGTTTGCATTCATAAACGGCAACATACATTGCAAGTATTTTCTTTTTCTTCTGTCTCATATCGGCGTTCTTTCTTCTTCTTGCGTTTCAGACGTAACTTTTCGCGTCGTTGTTGTTTTGCTATTTCTTCCCTTGTTAATTCCTCATATAGGAGTTCTAGTTGAGAAATACCTTGTTTAACTTCTATAGCCATCTGTAAAGAACCATTTAACCATATACAATAACTTGATTAATTCAATAGTAGTTTATATACTGGTTTTATTAATTATACTTGAAAATTTCTGGCTAATGCATCTACTGCAACAGCAGCTAATACTTTGCATACGGTTTCCTCCTCTCTTAATCGTCGATGAACCCTATGTAAACGCTCAGCAACACAAATTCCTAAACATGTAAGTACCTCTTCCTGAGCAATTTCTAATGTCTTTGCATGTCTTTCCCTGTAATTCAAACATCGTTTTTATGACAATATTCTAACCTAAAATTGTAAACAAAACTTAGTAAGTCCATACCTTCCCATAAGTTCTGGTTGAGCACGCTCGATTAGAGTACTAATATAAACTGTGTTAGTAGGTAAATGTACGTGTCTATCGCGTATGCAACGTTTGATCCCGGAATATAGAGCAGCAACGTAGCCCTTTTCTTTTGTTGGTTCAGGTTCTGTTGTTAATAGAGAAGATGCCAATAGTACTTTTGTACGACATTCACCGCAAAATCTGTAACATACGTAGTGAAAAGTCTTCGAATTTAATTATTTAAATTCATGAACTTACCGATGTTTACGTAAATATATATCCAAAGTAGCTTCAAGGGTGTCAGTTTCTATTAGAGCAAGTTCCTGGCGGCATGGAAGTTCCATACAATCCCATACTTCCCTCCATGCACTTGGAAGGGGTCTCATACGCTGAATTTCCAATGAGTGTAATACACATCTTCTTGACTTTTTATTTCTAGGTTGCCTTTCGACTAAACTATTTAACCTAATGCTGTGATGAACAATAAAAATTTTTTATATTGCACATATATATGGCAAATGTATTTCTATGTGCCCTTTATTACCTATGTCCTTGTATCATTGTACAAAGTAATTGAGGTGATTCCAAAACATCATCTTTTATTGATAATATACCTTCAGGTGTAATTACTAAAGGATCTAATGCTGGATGTCCTGACTTCATAAGATCATAGAACAATCTTTCAACACTAAATATATAAAATATTAATTAATGCAAACCATGAATATGTGTGTTATTATACACACATGTTATAAGAATTGTTTTTACCTTCTTCTACAACCAACACATGGTACAGATTGACCTAAAATTGCAAGCATGTCCTTGCATGTAATTTTAAATGAGGCTTTTATTTCATCTTTTGTAAGCATATCAAGTATTATAGTAAATTCATCAAGCCGTTTGCCACGTGCTAATGGATTATCACAGATTGCTCCCAAACCGTTTATATCCATAATCATCTATAGAAGAAGTCACAGTTTATAGTACTAAATTTATCTATGCTTATTTAAAGATTAAATCTAAAACATTTTCCAAATTTCTCATTTAAAACATAATACCAATATATTAATTAATAACTAATATCTAAATCTACAAATAATACACATATTAACATACATATACTATTATATATTGAAAAGAAAGTTCACTACCTCACAGTTACTAGCTTTTAGTTCTAAGTTTTCACTCCATGTGCTTAATTACAACTAATCAAAGTATACAAAAAAAAAACAATTTTTGACATTCTTTTTTTCAAAAGAAAACAGATGACACCAAAATTATAATAATAAAACAAATACACAAAGGAATCGCTAATAATACCTAGAAACATAAATTGTATCGAAAAATCAATAGTCAGCAATTGTTAAACAGGATACAGGTACTAAATACAATACGCCTAATCAGTTATGCCATAGGCATGCATTCGTTGCTACGTTTAGGTTAAGTCAGAAATATCATAGGATGCCATTACGTAAGTCTTATTAAGATGTTAGTTATTGATAGACAAAAACTGTGTTTTAAAAAAATGACTGTAAAGAATTCAGCTCACCGTGAGATTTTCATCGACAATCAACGGCATTTGCCTTCGCGTCAAATCGACCGGGTCATCGTCCCGCCAAACGTTCACCAGCTTCGCCATCGCAGTTGTATTTCTCTATTAACGACGATTATATATGCAACAACGTTAAATCTTATAAAGCGATACGATGTACAATGACGAATAATTATAATCCACTGCCACGGTTACACCAGAAAAATAAGTAGACGGTATCATACGTCTGCCATTTGCAACGAGTGGTTTCTCACTTCCGCCCTGCGTGCATTGTCCCGCTTCCCTTTCTACGCACCATCCTATCCTTATACTAATTACACATACCTGTTCCTAATCTCTTTTCTCATGAAATCTTCTCTGGTACAAAGTCTCAAAGTCTACCGAATCGCACAATAGCTTTGATATGACTACAGGTATCCTGATTAAATGTAGTATCTTCTCAAATGGACTTGATACTCATCCACAGGCAAGAAGACGCAGCAGCAGAGTCGCAGATTTCAACAAACTTTTTTTTTGGTAAATCTAGGACGAAATTGAGGGTATACGTGTTCGAACGTTTCTGCCAATGCGCATTATTTACAAAGATATTTATCGTTAATGATTTGATGAAGGTGTGCATTGACTACTTAAAACAAGAAAGAAGGTATAGTATGCCAAGTTGGCAAAAGAGGTAGCGTAATAAGTTCGAAAGGCGGCGATGTTCGTGCGTTCGAATTTTTTAACTTGATATTACTTTTCCCACAATGTCTTCCATTTAAACATCATTTCTTTAACAATTAATATCATTTATTGTTTTCACGGCGATGTTCTGAGTATTACTATTTACTTACAACGGTATCATTTTACTGAACAATGTTTACAATGAAATACCAGACATAAAATAGATCCGATAGGTACCTTATATTGTAATAAATTATTATAACATCGTAAAAATAAAGAAGATACAAATGTTCAATAGAATAAGAAATAAAATGTTAAAATCGACGATCCTACTACTGTTATATTTAAATGTGTATCTAATAAAGGACATATGTATGTGTGCATACATCTATGTCATGCACCTTCATATAAACTGTCACACTTTTACGTAATATTAAAACGTTATTAAAACAAATAATGTTCAATCTATGAAAAACCTTTTATACAGCCCGCCGTTTCATTTAACGGTGTTTACCAGCATCTGCAACTGACGTGACAGAACTATAATAAGAAATATTCTTACATTCGTTTAAACGACAGTTGTTCTCTTTGTGCTTTTTTCACGAAAAGACTTTACAAAAACTGAGTATATACTGTATATAGATATGATAAATAAGAACGTCCTGATACGTTCGACAGTTGTGTTAAATATATTTCAAAAATTCGTTATACAAAAGTTTGAACAATTATATTAACAATACTGCCCTTAACTTTCTTCGTTATTCATTTTAGTACTTATAATATACAAAATATTTTTATTGTAAACATAATAACTTTATTAACGAATGTTAAAAAATAGAGAAATTATGTTGACTAAGTACGTTTGGTTGCTGCCATTGTTGGCATCTATTTGTTTACTATACTCGTACGATTATCTAAACGAAATAAAATTTAATTGTTTACAAAAAGGATTAAACATTATTGATAGTATTTATTCTAGTTTGAATAGCGATTCAAATTCAGTTTCAAAATTTAACACAGAACAGAAAGTATTTACACCCAATCAACTCAAGAAATATACAAACTTGAAAGATGGTTTGTATATTTCAATCTTAGGACAAGTTTTTGATGTTACAAAAGGTGCAAAACATTATGGGCCTGGTGCAAGTTATCATGCCTTTACTGGTATAGCTTATGATAAGATTCTATCCATAATAATATTTGTACAATGTATAGAATACAGATGTTTGTAGGCCGTGATGCATCCTTGGCCTTTATTACAGGAGAGTTTAATGATAAAGGCTTGACAGATGATATCTCTTCGTTATCTGTGCAACAAGTTAAGGCATTGAACGATTGGGTCCAATTTTATAATGAGAATTACATTTATAAAGGTGTTTTTAATATAATTTCTAATTGCATATGATTATGAATCAGTGGATTATTTCATTTTCAACTGTTTTTCTTTTTGCACAGGGAAATTAAATGGTAGATATTATAATGAAGATGGTACTCCAACCAAAGAATTTCATAGCATACAAAGAATATTAGTACAAGCTAAAGAAAAGCAATTTGAAGAGGAGAATAAAAAGAGAATGTTTCCACCATGTAATGTAGAATGGAATCCAGACTCTGGGACTATAGTATGGTGTTCTAAAAAAAGGTATATATATACAAAAAAATTTCAATTCATTAAAATTATTAATATTTTCTTTTTTTAGTGGAGGAATAGAAAGAAATTGGATTGGTGTACCAAGAATGTTATTTGAATCTTCAAATTTCAAACAATATAGGTGTGCATGTGTTAATCTTGACAGTAAAGAGTATGAGGAGACCAAAGGTATGGTCAAAGAATATGATGGATGTTTAAAAACTGCAATAAAATGTGTTGTGAAAACAAATAATTTATAGTAATCAGAGACATACTATTAAGTTGCAAATAGAATGACCGTTTTTTAAATTTTTATTTCAAACTGTTATTTTACAAATTTATTATGTATTTTTTTAATCCAAATAATCTCCATTAACTTTAACATACCTTCATCACAGTACAAACATACCAATGTCTTTCAGAAAGACATTGGAAATACAAAAAGTAATAAATTCGTACAATGTAGATTTTATATTTAATCCTTCTTGAAACACACTTCCCGAGAAAACGTTACTTAAATATTTGAAAAAATGATGAGTGTAAGAGAAAACTACGTATTTTAATTCTGTTAACTTACTGTTTTGCAACATCTGGCCACACATTATTATGCACTAATAACACACTGTGCCTGTTGACTAATATTGATTGTATAATACGCAAATTTTCCATACATTATATCAATTTCTTGATAAATGAAAATTATTTCTAATCACATACAGTGTACAGTGTACACAAAATTACATTTATTTATGTGCGAGTTATGTACTTTTCAAACAGAACGAATATGGCACCATCTACAAAGTAAAAGGCGGGAAATTTGAAGTGTGAAAAATAATTATTTCATTTAGAAAAATGCAATATAATGAATTTATGAAACTGTAATATATTGTTGCGTGTTGAAAACTAATAATTTCTTATATATTTTGATACAGCAATACAATTGTACATACTTTGTGATACAAAATATATTATATTTGTAAAAAAAGAATACATTATAGTAATTTGTTATTTTAATTATTAGAAACCGTAAGATTTTAAATAAATATTTATAGCATTTTATTATTTCATTAGTCTCTTTTTAATTTGTGTAATTTTATAAGTTTATTGATACTCAAGATATACTTTACAACGTAACATTAAAATTTGCAAGCAAGTCTACAATAGGCAAATGGTATATAATACATTATTTAAATACAATGATATAAATGCACTAAAAAAATAATTAAGTAGAGACTTATTATATATTCCAATATAAAAATTGTTATTAAGACATATTTCTTTTGGTAATACTTGTCTTATTATATAAATACACATCAGTGCATTTATAACACAACTTGTATTGTGTTAATGCTTTTCCTCGATGTTTCAGTGATATGATGTAACGAGAAAACAAATTCCCTTGTTGTAGAATTGCTACCACCATAACTACTTTGTACAATTTTCAAAAATCTTGCAACAGATTGAAAAATAATACCATATTAATGGTTTGTCTTTTCACTTTGTTTCACTATCAATTACTGCTGAAGATTCTGTTCCAGCACTATTTAATTTATTAACCAACATCTCTATAGATGCGTATTTTCGTCCATGAGGTGTCTCTTGAAATTGTATGGCGCGTTTATATCTTTTTACACTCATATGTGTAGAACTCTCACTAATGTTATCTTTTTCTTCATGAATGGTTTCCAAATTATTTGCTTTTTTCTTTAAACTCCTCTCAGGATAATAATATTCGTCACAACATTTCTCCAAATAACTATAATCTACCGTATGTAATGGTTTCCATTTGATAATCTCTGTAGATGTTCTTTTTCTTGGTTTTAAACTGCATCTAATGATATGTGTAAAGAAATTTATTCTTTTCATTTAATTCTTTGTTTACATAATTTTTAACATATTATTATACCTTCTATTAAGACTTTCAGTCAAGTCAGCTATAGATACATCCCTTTTGATCAGTCTTTTATTTTTTGTTGTTGCTAAATTAGAATTTACTGTGAGCATTTCTAAACTAGCCACTACTGCTGGCAAACTATTATCGGCTACATCTTGTGTCACTTTTCTGAAGAAAATAATTTACATTAATAATAAACTAAACTTTTTAAGAACTACATAACTGAAAAATATTTATATGCTTTCTATAAAATAAATTCAGGGAAAATAACAGATATGACTAAAAAAAAAAGGTCTTGATATTATATTTTTTTGCTAATTTATTTATTTAAAAAAAATAGCTTAAAAATATTGGCAACAGAGACACGAATATACATAAATATTTATAAAATATATGACTAAAAACGTCTAAACATGCAATTTTTGGAAAACTTACTTTGTATCAGATTGTGGTTCGTCCATTTGGAAAAACTAAAATATTTATGTTTAATTTAAAATTACTTAAAAATATCATTGACCTGTTATATATTGTACAACATATGTACATTAAAAATATCCAATAAACAATTTCAAAAATATGATACATTCAGCATACCCATCTATATTACAAATTTTCAATAGGTTCAAGCAAATGATTTTCTTGAAATCTAACATCCACAATGCTCTCGAAGATTTTAGGATTTGTCACTTATTTACATTATTATAAGGTATAGTAGAAAGTATGCATCAATATAAAATTGTTATTTATCTGTTGAGAATGTAACACACTTGAATATAACACATGTTCGTCAAGACAATTGGAAACAAATTCGTAATGCTTTGCGATCGTCGGTTTTTTTTGTTAATCTTCCATCAATCTCACCTTTCACTATTAAACTTCAAATTGAAGAGTTACAATCACTAATAACTAGCAACGACTCTCTCTTCCCAAGAATTGTACACACATACACTACACACTGTGATTTGTTCTGCTCTAAACTGTTCTGAAGTTCAGAGAGAAGGAAACAAAACGCAAGAGAAAGGCAAATGTACATACTCACCAGACTGATATCTGTATACTGGCTCGTGCGTTCTTTTCTGAAAGAGACCTAAAACAGTAAAACTCTGAACCAGTGTGCGGAGTCTCAGCTCAGCTGCTACGCGTAACCAATGATTGAATAGCAAAGTCAATGATGCCGCGTCTCAATGTTTGTTTGTGTACTACTTGTATGGAAAGTCTGGTTTTAATGTATTAAAATGTCAAAAATATTTACGTGTACAATTAACTTCTATGGAATACAGAAATAATTAGAAGTTGATCAAATAGATCAGTGGAAGCAGATAAATGGAAACATGAAGAAAGAAAGAACGGCCGACAATAGCCGACCATATAAATTATAAGTATTTTCGAGTCTTATATAGCAAATAAAAGCCACTAATTACGATTGACATATAAACAAATAAAACTTGCACTTGTATTAAATACTAAAATTTATTAAATATTCTAAAAGGAGATTTATAAACGCATAATTTCAATTCATTTTAAGTTTCTTTATTAAGGTTATATTTACAAAATTCTGTATTTACAATGTTATTTTGTAACATTAAATGTAATTTTCTTGTAATAATAAAAACATTTATTTGATATTTTATCGTATTTATAACAGTATTGATTTAATATTTTTTTAATATTTTAAGGCTCACCAAATAGTGAGTCTCACAGGTATAAGTTTCCAAAGGAAAAGTATTATTGTAAGTGGAATAATTGTTCTTAAAAAAAGCTATTGTATATTTTATATTATAAATATGTTTTTTGTGTGCAGGGCTTTGTGGAATTAACAATTGTTCCACTTAGGGATACATTAAGACTTATAAAACTTAATGCAAAACAATGTAGAATTTATAGAGTATGCTTAAATGATACTTATGAAGCACCATTTCAATATTTTGATCCATTTTTGGATATATGCCAAGGAGATGGAAAACAGTAAGTACTTCTTTGGAAAATATATGCAGCATTTTTATATGATAATATAAAATAATACATATGCCCTATATAATATAATACATTCACATTATGTTCTTGCAGAAGATCATTGGAATTTTTTTCAAATATGCATTTGGCAGCAGCACAGAGGGTTGATCCAGATAATAATGCAGGAGAGTTAGTAGTGCAAATTCCACCAGATGCAGCACATTTAGTTGCTGAAGGTAGAAGTTTAAGAATTAGTATAGAATTTTCTTTGGAACAACCACAAGGTGGAGTACATTTTGTTGTACCAAATTGTGAAGGAACTTTAGCTGAGGTAGAATAAATTTATTACATTTATATAAATACTGTTTTCAAGTACTTAAACATATTCTTTTGTTTAGAGAGGTGCACATATGTATACATATAGTTATGAAAATTCTTCAAGACTATGGTTCCCATGTGTTGATAGTTTTGCTGAACCATGTACTTGGAAATTGGAATTCACTGTTGATGATTCCATGACAGCCATTTCTTGTGGTGATCTTGTAGAAGTTGTATATACTCCAGACATGAGGAGAAAAACATTTCATTATGTTCTTAACACACCAGCATGTGCACCAAATATTGCTCTTGCAGTTGGGTAAGCAAATTAACACAGTATTTACAATAAAGAAAAAGTCATAATTTTGTTTATTTATATGAAATTTAATGACTTCTGTTATTTTATTTTTGTAGGCCGTTTGAAATATTTGTAGATCCATATATGCATGAAGTAACACATTTCTGTTTGCCTCAATTATTACCATCATTAAAAGTGTCTGCAAAATACATGCACGAAGCATTTGAATTTTACGAAGAAACATTGTCAAATAGATATCCGTATTCTTGTTATAAACAAGTCTTTGTAGATGAATTAGATGAAGATATCAATGCATATGCTACTATGAGTATTTTAAAGTAAGTAACGTTAATAAATAGTTTTAACATTAAGTATTTAAATATTAAGTAAAAATTATATATTTGTTCATTTATAGTACAAATTTGTTACATTCTACCGCGATAATCGATCAAGTGTATATCACCAAAAAAGCCATGGCACAAGCTGTTGCAGAACAATTTTTTGGTTGTTTTATATCTATGCAAAATTGGTCTGACACATGGTTACCAAAAGGTATATCAACATATCTAACTGGTTTGTATGCAAAAAAATGTTTTGGGAATAATGAATACCGAGAATGGGTCCAATCGGTAAATAATATTCTTTTTATTCTCGTATGTTGATGCAAGCTTATTGGAGCCTAACATTATTAATGTTCTCAGGAATTGCAAGAAGTTGTAAAATATGAAGAGCAGTTTGGAGGCATAATATTAGATTCTTCTCAACCACCAGCTCCATTACCTATTGCAGCTAACACACCAGCGCCCACGCCAAGAGCTCCAGATCCTGGTTTTTATTTTCCAATAAGAAATCTTCACACAATGTCCCCAAAGTACATTGAAGTACTTCGTAAGAAAGCGCATTTAGTGATTCGAATGTTAGAACATCGAATTGGGCAAGAATTGCTTTTACAGGTGCATATTATTATTATAATTAGTATTTTAAGTAAATTCTTCTAATATTTTTGAAGCGAATTAAAATTTATTTTATTACCTTTTAGGTTTTTAATAAACAATTATCCCTTGCTGCTAATGCTGCACAACAGAAAATTGATTCTGGACTTTGGTCTCACATGTTGATTAGTACAAATGTATTTACAAAAGCAATCTTTACTGTGACAGGAAAAGATATGGCAGTTTTTATAGACCAGTGGGTCAGGACTGGTGGGCATGCAAAATTTAGTTTAAGTTTCGTATTTAATAGGAAAAGGTATGGTATAATAATTCAAAAATATATATACTTGGTTACAAGTTTGATCGTTTGCTTGTAGTAAATAACATTAATATCAAATATATTATCCAGAAATACCGTGGAATTGGAAATTCGGCAAGATACTACAAACCAAAGAGGAATTAGAAAATACGTAGGTCCACTTTTAGTAAATATCCAAGAATTAGATGGTACCTTCAAACACACTTTACAAATTGAAGGTACTGTAGCAAAAGCGGATATAACGTGTCATAGTAAAAGTCGTAGAAATAAAAAGAAAAAAATCCCACTGTGTACTGGAGAAGAAGTGGATATGGATCTCTCTGCTATGGAGTAAGTATTATATTATGATAAAGAACATTGTAATTTTATTAAAACTATTACTTTAAGGCAAATATATAAGAGTAATTCAATGAATGAATCTTTCAATACGCTTCTTTTATTCACAGTGACTCTCCTGTATTATGGATAAGATTAGACCCTGACATGACACTTATGCGTGCTGTTCAAATCGAACAACCCGATTACCAATGGCAATATCAACTAAGACATGAACGCGACGTTACTGCACAGCTAGAAGCTATAGAAGCTCTACAGAATCACGCAACACCTGCCACACGACTAGCGTTGACTGATACTATTGAAAATGAGCATTGTTATTACAAAGTTAGACTCCGTGCAGCGCACTGTTTAACTAAGGTCATTTATATCTAGAGCATTTATATTTCGTGAACCATTATTTACATTGCAATTATATTACGTATATTTTCTTACAGGTAGCTAATGCAATGGTTGCAACATGGGCGGGTCCACCGGCAATGTTAGCCATATTTCGAAAATTATTTGGGTCGGCTTCGTGTAGACGTATAATTAAACAAAACAACTTTTCAAATTTTCAGCATTATTTTCTACAAAAGGTAAAAATAAAATTTTCTAAAGTAAATACATTATTACTTTGTAATACAGTTAGTATATTTTGTTATATATTTATTCAGACTATCCCTGTAGCAATGGCTGGTTTACGTAATGCTCACGGTATATGTCCGCCTGAAGTTTTAGCGTTTTTAATGGATTTATTTAAATACAATGATAACAGTAAAAATAGATATTCGGATAATTATTATAGGGCTGCATTAATTGAAGCTCTCGGAGCTACTGTCACACCAGTAATTAGTATACAACAGGGGTATGATAAAAACATCGCAAACAAAATTCTATTACATTTTTATTATCGTATATGTTTAACGAGTTTTCTTTTAGGACAGCTATTACTGCCGAATCTTTATCAGCCGATACGAAAGCTATATTAGAAGAGGTCACTAGAAATTTGAATTTGGAAAAATTATTGCCCTGTTATAAGTACACAGTCAGTGTCACCTGCCTGAAAGTCATACGAATTTTACAAAAGTTTGGCCATCTTCCAAGTAATCCCCACCTTTTCAGGGCATATGCTGCATATGGACAATTCATAGGTATAAAATACTGCATATTATAAATATTATTAAACGCTAACAAAATTCGTATTTCATTATATTGGTTTAGACGTTAGAATCGCAGCGTTGGAAGCATTAGTTGACTTTACAAAGGTAGACGGTAAATGGGAAGATTTAGAGTTTTTATTAGATATGATAGAAATGGATCCACATCCTGGTGTGCGACACAGATTGGTGAGACTTATGGTTGAAAATCCACCATTCGAAAGAGCACATAAGCATCGTTTGGATCGTTTTGAATTAGTCGATCGTATATGGAACTTAATTAAGTACGTTTCATTTTAAAGAATATGCAATTTAATTTCTTTTGTAAGAGTGTTCAATATATTTGTTGTTCCAGTGGTATGCTATCTCATGATCCTAAAATACGATGTGATTTAGTAGATTTGTATTACACTTTATATGGTTCAAAACGCCCACTCTGTCTTCCCATTCCTGAACTTGCTGCTATTACTAAACCAAAGAAAGTAGGTCCGCAAAGCCCCGAACAAGAAGTACGTACTTCGTGAAAAATTAAAAAAAAAAATGTTATTTCAAACAATTATAGAATAAATCATGTATATTTCAGATAAAACCAAATATACCACACATAAAACATGAACCACCAATAGTGGAAATAGACAATACAAGTGGGATAGGTAAACGAAAATCCTCTCCAAATAGAGATATACCAGGCCCTTCAAATTCAGTGGAACATGGTCCTGAACCAAAACGACAAAAGCAGGCATCTAATGTGAGACATAAATTAATGTGTAGCAAATATTTTGCTTGATGATATTAAATTATTAATTATTTGTTCTCTTGCATTAAAAAGGATGACCGAGTACCTTCCGTAACTAGTGAAGGTAAAGTTAAGTCGGAATACTATAGCGATAATTCTGCATCATTGCCTGGCATCTTAGGAACTCCAGGACCAGTAGGTTTTGAACCAGGAATGTTTAAAAAGGAAGTAGAAGAACACAAACAAAAGAGTGATTCTGTAAATAAGGTAATTCGCGTTATAAAAATTTTTTAGTTATGTATATGTCTTTGTATCTGTAATTATACTTTCCAGAATAAGAAAAAGAAAAAGGACAAAAAGAAACATAAACATAAGCATAAACATAAACACGATCATAAACATGGCAAGGATAAAGAGAAAAAAGACAAGGACAAAGATAAAGGCAAGGAAAAAGAGAAAGATAAAAATAAAGAGTCTTCTAATATGAAAGTAAAAGAAGAAACTCTAAGCTCTGCAAGTTCTAGTCTCAGCCCAGATGCAACGACTATTACTAACGAATTTATTTTTCCATAGCAGTGTATTCAATTATTTTATTACAGTCTGTTATGGTTAAGATTGTATGTATCTTATATAATTTTTATATAATTTAAGACCTTCATTCTAATGTATCATGAATCGGAATGTTGATCATCAGCAGGTGTAAATATTACATATTTTTAAATATATTGATATAAAATGTTTTTCTCTAATTTTGTTAAATAAAGTGAATAAAATGAAAATGTTGCATTAACCCTACACACCACGCGATTTTTATAGAGTGATCTACCTGAATATATCTGACATTTCTGAAATTATTTTTTAGTAAAAATGCAAAGGGCATTTCAAGGTCGTATAAAATCGTTTAACGACAAGACAAGTTTAATTTACGAAATAATTGTTCCCAGTATAAAATATCTTCTAACCTGTACTTAAACTTTAAAAAAGTTATTTTACCCGCTGTATCAATAACTATTTATATGAAAACCTATACTGATAAATCGAATAATATAAAAATTTCAGAGATAAAAGACAAACTAGTGATTTGATTTTGGATGGTCTACAAACGTAAAAAATATGTTTCCTGTCATAACTTTTAACTTAGTTTTATTCCATTTATCACTATCAAACTTTTGAAAAGAAAACACCATTTGATAATTGAAGTAACAATAATCATTTATAAATACATACGTTAAATCTCAACACTCTATCGACACTAGAGACGCGCTCATATTTAAATACTTCCTGCGCATTAGCTAGGATGGCGTCTGTGGTGTTGCGGCAATTTCGAAGGGAATAGTGAGTTTTGAAAATTTTGACAACGACCTCGAGAATGGCAGATAATCAACAAAGTAGATTTGAAAAGTCTCTTGGTCTATTAACGACTCGTTTTGTCACTTTATTACAGAAAGCGAAAGATGGTGTCCTCGATCTAAAAGTAGTAAGTGTTTTCGTAAAAGCCCAGATATAAAAAGTTAACCTGCCTGCTAGGTTAAGTTGTCGCGGGTGTACACGCCATTTCTAGCTTGCGGGAATTTTGAAACAAGTACCGCTAAAATCAGCATTTCAGTTTCATTACCAATATCTTTACTTTAAAGAATACTTCTATACTATAAATTATACGAGTTTAAAATTACACGACTAATACGTTAGAAGTTTTGATATCTCAATGTGCTATCCTACATAACCTAAAAAATAATAAAATGTTCAGCCACTGGTTATATCTGATAACGTATGATAATAAATTTATAAAATTCTAGGCTGCTGATATTTTAGAAGTACGACAGAAAAGACGAATTTATGATATCACAAACGTCCTTGAAGGTATTGGACTCATAGAAAAGAAAAGTAAAAATAGTATCCAGTGGAAGTATGTTCTTTTTGTGTTCATCATTTTTTGAATACTTTGTACACTCTGTATGTAAATTTTATGATTCAGTTTTACATATCTTATATAATATAATATTTTAAATATATCAACAGAGGAGCAGGTCCAGGTTGTAACACTCAAGAAGTTGGTGAGAAATTGACTGATTTAAAAGATGAAATTAAAAAGCTGGAAGATCATGAACAATTATTGGATATGCACACACAATGGATTCAACAAAGTATAAAAAATATAGAAAACGACTTGATTAATAGGAAATATGCATATATCACGTATGAAGATGTAAAAGAAAACTTTCCAGCTGAATTTGTATTAGGAATTCAAGCTCCTCCTGATACAGAATTAAGCGTACCAAATATAACACAGGTACTATACTTTATATTTATACAGCTTTATATATATTATATAATAATGTTTTATTATGTATACATGGTTTTTATTGCTAGCCCTTAGAAGAAGAAGAAAAAGAAATAAATTATGAAATGTTTCTTAAAAGTAGCTCAGGAGAAATTAAGGTATATATGATTCAACCAGAATTAGCTAAAACATACGATAATAAAATATTAGAAATGAGATTGCAAGAAGAGGCAAAAGGTACAAAAAGATGCAAAGAAGAAGATGAAAAGAAGGAGGAAACTAATGTTAAACCAAAGAGAAAAGTTGGAAGGTAAGGAAGAACTTATAGAAATAAAGAAACTTGCTCTATTCGCATCAAAATTAGTAAGATAATATTTTTGACCTGCAAAGAGCATACAATAATTGATCTTGTAAGGGGATGAATAGATATCTAGGAAAAATCTATTCTTTTGGTATAGATCATACAATACAGTAGCATCATAAATACTTGTTCTGTACAATTATACTAATTTTAAAAGTGTATTGTTTTAGGCCACCAAAAGGAGCAAGTAAACCTGATCCTGTCATATCTGACGAGGATGAAGAGGATGATGCAGAATTAATAGAAGCAAAAATAGTACTTCGCGATGTCAGCACATCAGGTAGATAACATAAATTCGTATGGTATAAATATAGTAAGCAGTATTCACTTGCATGTTATGATTTCAGATATAGCTCAGAAAGATTTGGAACTATTTGATCAACTTTATTCTGACAGTAAGTAAAAACATTTGTAACAATATTTAAATGGACAGGTAATACTGAAAGTGTTTATAATTTTATAAATTTTATTTACAGTTTATGGACCATTAGTGAGATTAAGTCCACCACCTAGTGAAAAAGATTATCACTTTAATCTTAGTGAGAATGAAGGGATTTGTGATTTGTTTGACATTACTGCAAAATGAGTAGTACTAAGTTATATAGTTTAAATAATTGGATGGTTTATAAATCAGACTGTGCCAATAATGTGCAAAATCACAGAAAAATTTGTTGACAATTTCTGAAGGCTGTTCTGTGTATATAATTTTAAAGAATGGATGTGGATAACGATCATTGGATACATGCAGTATTTTTTTATTATTAGAAATAGTAAAAATAATACAGAATTATAGAAAAAAATGTTTACACAGTCGATTTTTGTTGAATCTTTATTTGATACTATAATAGGAACTTTTGTTTATGGTAATTGCATATAAGGAAGATAATAAAGAAAGAAATATTTTTATGAATAATGTGTCATAATTAGTAATGTTTTTATAAACATTTCATTAAAGTGAATTATGTATTCTTTTTACATACATAGGTTTGAATACAAATCACTCAAGACAATATAAATATATATTATGTATAATTGTATGAATTCTATCTTTTAGTATATATAACATCGATAGAATTTATTATGGACAATATAAGTACATGTGTACTTTTATTCATTTTATAGTATACTTTCAATATTATGTTATATGTTCGTTACTGCATTCAATGACATTTGATTAAGTTTGTGAATATTGTAATTATTTAAGAAAAATATCATTAAATGGAAATATGGTACAAGTGAAAAGACCAAGAAACTACAATTTACTTTAGAATAAAGTCGCGTCGCAACGTTGTTGTATATGCTATATAATTACAAAAGAAAATTTTAATCGATAAATGTTTTATTTCAAACCTTATTGTGTTCTATTTAACTGTGTTAACCAAACACTTGCTTATACCTTGTTCAATTTCACTGATATCATGCATATTCTAATATTGTTTTACTCTCATTACATGTTATCGATATTATCGATTTTTACGTAATTAAATAACGATGCATAGTCACTTGTGTGCTATATTATACTAACGAAAAACTGCACTCGAAAGACGTAAAATTACCAAGGACAGATAAGAATGGATCGACCAGTTTCGTCATCATCAGTAGTTTTGCGCGTGTCGCATATAAGTCTCACCTCAGCCATTGCCAGTATGCGTGTGTTTCCGTAGTAGCGAATCATTTCCAGATGTGTCAACCTTACGAGATCGGTACCTCATACAAAACCGCGGTGCAGCGAGTTCCCTCGCGTCACGCTCGAACAAACCGCGGTAACGCAGCCGACATTTCGTCCACTAGTCAAAAAAAGGTACGATGCATGAACAAAGTATAGGGAATGAAATGAAACAAGATTATTCACGCTACATGACACTATTACATCATGAATTTGAATAATTTTATGTTTTTGAGAATTTAACAGTGTTTTTTATCAATAGATCAACATCTGAATCGATGACATTTCTATTGACAAAGCTTTGATTAAATGTTTTTTAACTATGTATACATTGAATGTACAACTTCTCTATTTCTGAAACATCGATAGCATATGCACCACAGCGCCCTCCTGTTTGGCGCGCTATATCATTCATTCTGAAATTACTTGTCACGTGCTACAAAAATAGCGTGTACTTTATAAATTGTCACAGATTAAAATATATAATGATGTAATATATGTACATTAATACGATTAAAATTTAAATCTATAACTTTTTTAGTAAAACTTTAAGTTTAATTAATCCGTTTTGTATTTCGTTTCGTAGACTCTGTATATTCTATGAACATCTTTATTAATAATACTTTATTAAATATTTTACTTGTAATTGAAATTATTTGTATTTTAGTGACGACATTAAAAATGCGTGTAATTTTTGGAAAATTTCGCGAGATATCGCAAAAATATCCAATCGTAAGAGGGATGGCATCATACACTATCATATGGCCTACAGGAAGTTTACTCCAACAAAAGATCGCCGGAAATGAAGAATTAAATTATATACAAGCATTAAGATTCAGTTTGTATGGTGGCTTTTTTGTAGCTCCAACATTGTATTGTTGGTTGAAATGCTCCTCATATTTTTGGCCAAAGTCAGATCTTAAATATGCAATTACCAAAGTATGATAATATGAAATAAAATACAGTTTCTATATGTTAAGTATTATAGTAACAATTAACAAAATTTCTTTTTACAGGCTTTGGTAGAACAAGTCACTTATAGTCCTGCTGCAATGTGTTGCTTTTTCTTTGGTATAAACCTTCTTGAAATGAAACCAGTATCAGAATGTATTGAAGAAGTTAAACGAAAATTTTGGCCAACTTATAAAGTAAAATTTTTATATAATTAATACAAAATATATTCGTAAATAAGTATAACAAAAGAATGAAATTAATAATTTATTTACAGGTTGGTGTTTGTGTATGGCCTGTTCTGCAGACCATTAACTTTTTCTTAATACCAGAACACAACCGAGTGGTTTATGTAAGTGTTTGCAGTTTAATTTGGACATCTTTTCTTGCATATATGAAAGCAATGGAAAATAAACAAAACGAAGCAACAAGTGACAATAATAAAAAACACACAAATAGAATTGAAAGTAATCATAATAGTAAATCTGTAATAAAAACAGAGGATAAAAGTAAACGATTATCTTCTACATGATAAAAATTTATAGGGAATATTTTTTAGCTTAATTAAACTGTTTACATAATTGTACAAAATTTATTATATTGCACGATGAGATCAATTAAAATATGTATGTATCATGTATAGTACAAAGTAAGTTAAAAAATTTAACTATATGTATATGTGTTCAATATGTGTATGTGTATTATAATAGATAGGCTTTAAATAAGGAATATTATAAAATTATGAAAGTATACAAAAAGTAACCTTTATCGTCAAATTTAGTAAAGATATATATTGTGATTTTACTGTTGACAATAATTTATATTTATTGTTAATAAAGATAAAATAAATTGTTATTAAACCTTACCTCGTATTTCATCCTATTTATTTCATTGAACCTTAAACTTACATAAATTAATCACGCGTACGCGTCTACGCGAGCTCGTAGAGTTTCGGAAAGATTAACAAAGGCAAACTAACACATGCTCTCTTTCTCAAAGCTCTTCCTGGGAGTCGAGAGAGCCGCCCAAGTTGCGTGGATAGTTTATTATTTTCAACGATAGATGGCGCTTATTTTCCGACCTCAAACCCCCTGGTGCTAAAATGCCCAAGTTTGTCGTGAAATAGTTCGCTTCCTTCAACGCTAGATGGCGCTTATTTACCGACCTCAAGCCCCCTGGTGCTAAAACGCCCAAGTTTGTCGAGAAATCCATCTAGCGTGAACGATACGAACTATTCGACGACAAACTTGGGCGTTTTAGCACCAGGGGGTTTGAGGTCGGAAAATAAGCGCCATCTATCGTTGAAATAATGAACTATTTGACGACAAAGTTCGGCGTTTTGCCGTAGATGGCAGTGCAAATCATGTAAAATTTTCGCGCTCTTTCAGAAAAATTTCTAAGTTCCACAGCTAGCAAAGGCACTGGCGATTAACGGCTAGCAGGAGAGATGGAGGGGGGCTGGCACGTTCTTTCAGAAAAGTTTCTAAGTTCCCCGGAAATTCGCAGAAATGCATGTATCTTATAACTAAGGGAATAATGTGGAGAGGAAAAGGAAGGTAAAACATAATGAGAACACAGAATTCTTTGAAATTATATCATTTATTGCCATAGATTTACATTATACACAGTTTTAATACATATAAATATATTATATTATATTATATCATGTCAGAAGTTGTCAGCAACGGTCAGCTGTGGTCAACAGTGCCATGCAAAGACTAGCAGAGACCAGCAGGGGCAAAAAACTGACAGGGACAAAGGCAAACTGACACATGCTCTTTTTTTTGATTCTCCGAAGCTACCTGAAGTAATTTCGAACCACCTCGTGGAAGTCGAGAGAGCCGTCCTCTGTTGCACCTTCTTTTTCGATTTCCCGAAGTTACTGGAATTGCCGAGCTCACGTAATGTGGTTCGTGCGGTAGGATATGTCGGCTTTCCCCATGACTCCGTCAGATGCTGAGGAAGTTTGTCGTTAGTAGTGTTGCCGTCGATGCACTCAATTATGCCAAATCTGTCCACACAAAAATAAACGACGTTAAAAGTAAACATAAACTTCGATGTTTTATCGATTCATTTGAGTATCGATTGTATAGTCGGAATTCAATATGGCTGTGTTGAAAGTCAGAAGTTTAAATCATTGTAAGCTATTAAAAACAAGTCGTTATATTTAATATAAGTTATTTAGTTATAAGATATGCCATTGTTCGTGTATATACTTGGAAACATGCAGTGTTATGTGTAAAAAGTTGTCTAGCAATATGAAAACTAGCAACATATACAATAGCATGAGGTTATGATATAGGTTCTTATATGGTGATTTAAAATTTTAATAAATTATTTTTCTAAGATTTTAATTCTTTAGTTGTGAAATATGGCACGTTCCTCAGTATCAGCCCAATGTGATTTAGTTGCATCTTACATGGATGGAGTTCACGTTAAAATTGCAGAGGCTTATAAACCTCCAAGAAAAGTGTGTCTACCAGCTGCGTATAATAATAAACTGCCGGACGTATCAAAATTTACTTATGACTTTACTTTAGAACGATCGGTGCTTGAAAAGGTTGAGTATTATTTTATATCAATTCAAATATAAATATAAATTCAGTTTAATATGAATTGTATTTTGTAACACATACATATATGTAATACAATTACTTTGGTGATATTTTTTAATGTAATTAAATATTGAGAAACATTTGGCTTAAGTATAAATTTGTAAATTATGTTTGAATAAATCAGTTATAACTTATAAAAAACTTGATTTATAGATGACAGAATGGCGTAAAGTTAGACAAGCAAATAACAAGGCACGGCATGCACGACTAGATGAAAAAAGGATGAAAGAAAAGAAAGAATTTTCACCTCCTCCACCACCTCCATTGCCTGATACAACAAAACAATTGCCTGTAAATGCACCTGCACCAGAGACTACAATTCTTACACCACAGCCTTTATCTCCACCAGCTAATGATCTCCAAGATCATATAAAAACAAATGGTCTTAATTTTGCCGATTTTGATAATGATACAAGTAGTCCATTCGATAATATGGAATTAAAAACAATTAATGATATGGAAGAACTTGCTCAGGTTAACAAAATGATTTATGATCATGATAAAGAAGTAACAAATTATATTTTAAATACATTTATTGTATATCTTATAGGTGTTACAACCTACATCTCAATGGGTACCACTAGCAAAATTAGAAAGTATACTGAATGATTTGACTGTTGATGATCAATCTGATATTCATGTAGAAGAAAAAAGTGATAATACTAAAAATGAAATGAATGGTCAGGAAGAAGAAAACAATGAAGAAAATGTTAAACATCGTAGTGTGTCCGCAATTGTACAAGAGCTTCAAAGAGATTTAGAAAGACCTTTTATGGAGGTAATAACATCTTTTCATAAAAGTAAAGTTTCTGGAAATAAATTTGAGTTTCAAATTATTTATCTCTTGTTTGTATAACAGAATTGGAAACCTTGGCCAAATTTAGAAACACCTGATACCAGTTCTCGTGAAACAAAAAAACAAGAAGAACCAATGGTATCAAATCAAGTCACTGTTATGAATTTACTAATAGACTTAACAGAAGAAGACAAAAAATTGGCTCATCATTTAAGTGATATGGGATTTCCTGTATCGAAAGCTGCTCGCGCTATACGTGATTTAGGCGGTCAAGATAATAAAAAAATTGTAGAATACTTATTAGCAGTGCAATCCTTAGAAGAAATAGGAATCTCTGGAGAAGATGCAGAAAAAGCCCTTGCCCTTACAGAGTATAATCAAGACAAAGCCAAAGTTTATCATGAAAATCTACGTACTTTACGAGATTTAGGTTTTCCTGAAGAAGAAGCATCCGCCGCACTTCTAAAATGTAACATCGACCGCGATAGAGCTTTAGATTTTCTTATAGCTTAAATGCAAAATTATATACAAACCAATTGAATGAAAAATGGTCTAAACAAGTTTTTTACTATACTAAAACATAGACATTTATTTAAATTGTAAATAACATAAAAGTCATGCTATTTTGAAAGCAGACATTTAGGGACTAAAATATTTATAATTTCTTTGTATAATAGAAATTTAACATACTAATCATTGTAAGATAAAATATGTAAATGTTTTCATACGATGTACACTGAGTGCCGCTACTAAATGTTTAAAGCATTATAAATGAAAGATTTAAAATCTAATTTAAAAATATTAATACCTTTTTATTTTTTGTATGTTATATTTACAGAATTACCTATTAAACAATGCAAATACCATTAATTTATATAATACCAGTCGTGATTGACTGTCATTTTGGAATATTTAGTAAATTCGGATGCGCATCTGCAAAATTAAGAAAAATCTTTGGTATTATATATAAACATATAGACAATACTAAATATTACCTTTTACAGCAACATAATGCAACTGTTGTTATAGGCTGTGCATAATGGCTAATACCAACAATAACCCAAGCTTCTGTGAAGATTGGCTGTTGACATTCAGAATGTACACAAATACTAACAGGTCCATTAGTTAGCAAGTTACACGAAGTATGGTTTATGGGATGCATTGAAAAATCAAGATTTTGGTCATTATTTATGGCAATCGGTTCATACTGAACATCTATATTTACAGGTGATGTAAAAATATTAAGTGTATGCTTATACCTAAAATTAAGTATTAAAGGTCCTTTGCATCAAAGTATCAGAGAAAATGAGGTATTTGTTAAAGGAAATGTGGTAGTTACCTCTTAGTATAAGCTTTTCTCAAAGCTAACTCCCACAGAGAAACAACTGTATTTTCACGTATATTGTGAACTTTAAAAAGCTGCCGTGGTAATTCAATCATAAAATCAGTATTTTTTCCATGCACTGCATTTACTTTTATGTTTAATTTTATATTTCTATGTAATGCTGTATTCTCAAAATGCATTTTAAAACATCTAGGATTGTATACATGTATATATTTATAAATGTAGTAATAAATTCGAGTTTATTATTATTTTGAAAAACTATATTATGTACTAATTTATCATAAAATGTTCAAATATATTTTAAATTTATTTCAAGTTAAATTGTTTGTATTTATCACAACATTTGTTAAAAATACACTTACCCATAACCCAAAACACTTCTTTGATTATGTGTAAATAAATCTTGAGCTTGAGTAGTTAATTGATAAAGAAGTGGATAAGACAAATAATTCAAATACACATTTGCATCAAATCTAATGCAAGGAGATGATACAAATCCATTTAGTGGTAAATACCTTAGCCTATATAAAAGTTATTCTATTTAAAATGGAAGTCTTTAATAGTGTTAACAGGAGTGTCATTCCTAATAAACTAATGTATCTTAAGTTAGCAATCATTTCTATTTATTTAATATCTATAACAACCTGTTAGAACACACAGAAATTACTGATATTTCTGGTGATAAGGTAAGCCTATTGGGTAATTCTTTTAAACAATTATTATCTGCATTTAATTCTTTTAGCTTAGGCAAAGAACCAATCCATTCTGGTAATGCCACAAATTTATTTCCACAAATGGACAAAATTTCTAAGTTTTGCATCTGATTCATTTCTATAAAAATTACATAGAAAATCAGATTAAAAATAACTTTGTGTTTATAACATTTAAAGACTTACCAGCTGGTAATTTGTCTATAAAATTTTGGTTTAGTGATAAAGATTTTAAGTTGACTAACTTTCCTATTTCAGAAGGTATTTGTTCTAGTTTATTAGCACTCAAATCAAGAACTGTTAATTGACTCATTTGACAAAGTTCAAGAGGTAATTCTTTGATTAAGTTCCCATATATGTACAAATTAGTTACATTGAATAGTTCTATGATCCATGGAGGCAATGTATTAAGTTTATTCCATTTTAAGTATATCTCTTGAATATGACTTCCATAGATTCTTATTGCTTCAGGAAATTCCACAAGACCCCGACAATTCCAGTGCAATATTACCTTGTTTTTGATTTCGTTCACCATTTCTGTGGAATCTGAGTCCATTTTTAAATGAATTTAATCAAAATAGTTTTCAGATATTATATAGAAGAAGTAGATTCTGAATTTTTGAGGTTGGCAATCAACCTTCAGGGTATACTCAAAATAACTTGCCTGCTTGAAAGATTTATATTAATAACCTATTATAAAGCAATGTCATATGATATTGTACTTTACAATAACAATATCATTTGTTATTATATTTTACAACAACACTCTATTATATGTATGTTATACAAATTTTTATAATAAATTATTAACAAAAATTTATGCACAATCTCACATAATACACTTAGACAACAGACACTTTGCAATAGTCACAATAATAATAAACATTTATTTGTACAACACAATTTATACTTTTAAATATAACACACAGTATAAGTTGAACAATTTTATTTGTTTATTAATGTAATCTGTCAACAAAGAATGTACTCTGCTTTATATTTAACAGTTATACTTACTATTTTCTTAATAACGATGAAAGAAAGTAGAAGTAGATATATTATTGTATGTCTTATCACGTATTTTATTCAGTTATATTCTATGAAATTTATTATTATACGAGGTTATTTTTAACATATTGTACGAATAATATGCGCGATTGTGTTGGAACAACTATCAAATGTAAAATCTATTTCTTTAAATATTTCGTCTATTAAAATATATTTGTATTTGTACATTTTTTATTTACGAACCTTATCAATTTTTTGTACTTCTTCATTGCCATAACAATCGATACATGTTGCAAGTTACGTGCACACTATAGGTATACAGAATCAGCTGATGTCAAGGACATCTTTACTATACTGTATACCAAACAAATTAAACATTACGTATTACAGTCACATGGTTTCATGTAGAGTGAGGAGAAAGTCACTAAGTTTGTTTCTTCTTCTCTAACATGGTACATGTGCAATTATTGTGTGATTGAAACGTTAGATGGTATTATTTAAATTTTGAGAAAACTTTCGAGAATAAAATTCGAATAGGTAGACAAATTTTTCAACGAAATTAAAATATTTCAAATCATTCTGGAAAAATTATTTTCAGTTGCGGGGGTCTATTACAATCATTTTTTATCAATAGACATACCTCCGAAATCCTACACACTTCCGAGAAAAAAATTCTTTTCCGGAAATATATGTGAGATTAGAGATGTTGCCCTGAAATTCCATGTATATATTTTGGAGAAATTTCTTTTTCAATTTTCCGAAGTTGCGGGAATTGCTGAGTTCACGTAATATGGTTCGTGCGGTAGAATATGTCGGCTTTCCCCATGACTCCGTTGGGTTAGATGCTAAGGAAGTTCGTCGTTAGTAGCGTCACCGTCGATGCACTCAATTATACCAAATCTGTCCACACTGTACTTTATTCTACCAGGTGACGCTTATGGAAACCAATGTCATTTCTCATTCTGCTTACAATCTAACCTAGATTGCGTGTAGTGAAATGTACAAATTATTATTTCGTTTTAAATACGTATCTTTAGAATGCTTACTTGTTACATACTGTGAAAATAATTGAAACTTATCAACGTGTAACGTTGAATCATATTTTCCTTAATATAAACGGGGCATTGTTCGATAAGAATTTCTATTATTAGTTTAGTCGAATGAAATACTTCACAGTTTTGATTACATTTGAGAATACGGCACAAAAGTATTAACAATAAAGTGATTACGGTAAAGTAAGAATATCGGTTATTGTTCGAGTAGTAATCATAAAGTAAGACAATGTTGAAACGAAAATTTGACGAGATGGAAGCTGGTACTACTAATAATAAGCAACCAATAAAGAATTCATTAGATTCGGATGAAGAAGACGATGAAACTAATGAGGATAATTATAATGTAATGAACGAGGATGATTTTGAAGGTATGTATAAGCGTACACAAAGTAATGTTCAATACAAATGCTACAAATTTGCATGGTCTGTTTAGGTGTTGAGGATGGACCAACTGCTGTGGAAACAAATGTGGGTTTCACAGCATTCAATATGAAAGAAGAATTAGAAGAAGGACATTTTGATAAGGACGGCCATTATCTTTGGAACAAAGAGAAAGAAATTAGAGATAATTGGTTAGACAACATTGATTGGATGCAGGTTTGTAAACCAAACACAATTAAAATTCAATAATGGTATTAAAAGTGTATAATTTAAATTAATATGTGTCATGGTAGAAAGTGAGTCTTTAATACAGATCAATGCAAAAATTAGGAGTGTCTTCATTTTTATAACTGTTTCTTGTTTGTGGATTCTTGCATACTGAAATATCAGAATATGTTTTCATACAGCAGAGAAATATAATTATCTGTAAACCTGCCTTGTTTACTCAGTGATGCAAAACATTACTAAGGCATAATCTTGATAGATCAAACCGAGTTCTACAGCAAGTGTAAAGAAGGAAACTGAAAGCAGTGAGAAACATGGATTGGCTGATAGCGATAGTGACGATGATGGTCCAGATATTATGTTTGATCCAACTCAACTCTATAAACAAATATTGGAATACTTACGACCTGGAGAAACAGTTTCCAAGGCTTTGTGCAGGCTTGGTAGGTATTCACATAGATTAAATTTGATTTAAGAAGATTATGTTCATTGTATCATTTATCTATAGGCAAAGGAAAGAAAAGATTAACTACATTAGAAAGATGGAAGAGGAAGAAAGAGAAGAAAGAAGTAGACGACGAAGAAAGTTCTGTTACTATCATGAAATTAACAGAATTGGCAAATGAATTGTTAACCCGTACAGGAAATATGGATATATATCAAGAAAGTTACGATCAAATTAAAAAAAAAGTAATTTGTTTTGTTATTAATACAATAATAAGTATGAAAATGTTTTAACAAGTTTATTGTAATATACATTTTTACAGGTTGAGAAAGGTGAAAAGCATGCCCATCCCTCGAAACAGGAAGCAGAGTTAGATATGTATGCAGATGACTTTGATGAAAAAGAGAAAGCAAAGTTAGACGAAAGCGAAAGTAATTATTTTTTTTATATAACTATATGTTATTTGTAATTAATTATATTATACGTATATAATATACTGAATATTCATATTGTTTTTTTAGGCGGCGTTAAAAAAACAACAAATTCTGCGAAAGATGATGACGACGACGATGATGACGATGATGATAAAGAGGATGAAGTGACTTGGGAATTAAAATGGTCACAAGACGAAAACGCGGATATTCATGGTCCACACACAAGTCAGCAAATGCAAGCGTGGGCAAAGGAAGGTTATTTTAAGAATGGAGCGTGGGTGCGAAGAACAGGACAAAATAATCAGTTTTATAATGCCGCGAGAGTGGACTTCGAACTTTATCTGTGATATTTTGCTGTAATATAGCTATCTGATAAAGAAACTTAGTATTGTAATATTTTAAACATACTGTTGTAAACCTTGGTACCACATTGTTAAACTAATACTCTGTTCAATTCCGACATAGGTGAAAGCAATGTCCAATTCAACAGTATCTAAAGTAATAACGTGTCAAATATGTACAATACTGTTATAAAGATCAATTACGAAGCATTCAGAGTTACTACAGTGTAACGACCTAAAAAATTTTCCTTCTCTGTATTTAAGTAAGAGTATCGTCAGTAATGATACCGAGTAACAATTCATTCCATGTAAAATGTCCATTCTTGATACATATCGCACGAATAAAAGTATTTGTGAAGTAAATATAGTAATTATTTTTTTTCTGTTTATGTTACCTACTTTCATCGTTACGAATTTGGAAGCCTAGAAATATTTTAGGGTTTGGTTGTACCTCGGATGTTTTCGTTGACGTCTTACTAAAGACCATCCGGTATGCCACTTAAATCGAGAAAAAACTAAACTTACACTTTAGGAACTTCCTGTGCATGCCCAATGGAATAGGGGGTGGCTGAATTTATAGTCTGCGGGCGGCGTGGTATTTTTAAACAGAATTTTATCCCTAAAGTAAATCTATTTGTACCCGAGCATAAAAACCTTGCGACCACCCCTGTTTATTCAACGGAGTGCAACTCGGTGTCCTTTGGTACCACGGTTTTATATTTTTAAGAAAATAAATTCCTAAAATCTTCGTACACCCGCCAGATATTCATTTGGTCTGCTGTAAAGTCATAAAGGAATATTTCCTTGTCGATACGTACGAAATAAAACATGAAAATTAACGTTCCAAAACAAGCACACAAAAAGGTCAGACACATAAAACGGAGGGATTAGAACAGTCAGCTAAACATAGAGTATCACGTATACAACAAAACGACACAACACAAAAGGGATTTAACACAGTCTACCGAATATACTGAATATACAATATAACTTTATTAGATATCTTAAACATTTTTATTAGCAATGTATGAAATTTCTATATGGTTACGTAAAATATTTCGCGTATGTCAGTAAATCGTACATACATATGTACCCGTGAGTATGTGTTTATATATATATATATTTTTTATATATATATACATGTATATATATATAATATTTTTATATATATTTTATATATATATATATATATATATAAATTGTGAAGTATAAATTCGTAGCTCATTTCCAAAGTTCACAAGAAATTTCGAGTGGAGCTTTAAACAACGTACAAGACGAGAGTTGTTTTACGGAGTTTTAACAGTTAGCAAAAGTTTATTGAACTCCTATGGTCGTCGTTTGAAGTCGAATGAATCTAAACACGAGATCGATATATTTTATGGAAAATACGAATTTACATCTACGTTAATATCAAACGCCGCAAACATTACGCGTTCGATCGAGCTCGACCGGCGTTTGCGTGTTCTTCGACTCGAAGTACGTTGGAAACTTAAAGTACTTCCGCTACGGTCAGTCTAAGAACAACGAAAGAGAATGCTATCGAGTCTAAAGATAAATAAAAATAAAAAGAAACGAAAAGTCGCGACGAGAAAGAAACATTTTATCGCGAGCCTTTAAAACACTGCCAATTCCATCGTTTCAGCGATTCTATGGAATTCTGCGAATCAGCGAAATAGAAAAGTCACCGACACCGAGGTCGGCGTCCCTAACGTTCATCCACTTCCGGTGAGAGACAGATGCAAGAGAAAGGGGCAAAGCGACTGTACAGAACGGCTATAAACACGAAACTATTTACAGGAAAAATTGACATAGATACAGTGCAATACATTTACGCAGAGATCAACGAAACATGTACAATTGGTTCTTCTTTGATTCACGTGGACGCCGTACAGTTAGGACACGCAGGAAACTATCAGACGAAGGACGAAGAAAAGGGTAAGAACGGCACAAACAGTGGACGCATTCGTAAAAGCCGGTTTCATAAACGCACGTAAATACGCAAGCTGCGACAAAGCACTCGTATTGTTTCGAGGATTCAAAAATAATAATAATAACGAAAAAGAAAACGCTTTCAATATTGTCTTAACTTTAGCCTTAACTACTCTACACAGTACTAGCTTCATTTACGTCGGGTACACGAGTATATATACATGGCCGGGTCGGCGAACACCCTGGTGTTTGACAAAAAAATTATTCGAACACTGAAGGAATTTCTCAACGATGTAAATTTTTTATGATCGTTATCATATTTTCTTGTTATTATCTGGGGAATTAATATCGTAAACTAGCATCAACACATTTTGGACGGGTCAAAAGATCTCTGATCGCGGGTTACAACGTATCTAAAAGTCATACCGCTTCTTTCATTCCACTAATAACTAAAACGTTTCGCTTTGTAACATTCGTTGGCACAATTTTATTTTATTATCTCCATGAATGCCTCTCAACCCTCAGGCGAGGAACCAAACCAAGATGTTGAAACGTAAATTACTATTACTAAATTTTCGAACAACATTTTCTTTATATTCATGAAGTACTTTCTCGCGCTTTGTTTTACGATACATTATTTATTGTCTGTGGAATTTTAAAACGGCCGACCATTTTATTAGACTATTCATCGCCAACGCCGTCAAACAGTCGATAACAATGCAATAGAAAAGTAGACGTAGAATAAAAAAACGCTTGTTTCCTTGTAAACACGCGTAGTATTTTATTTTTGGCGTAACTCGATAACGGACGGAAATAGACTCGCGGTATGTACATACACACGACATTTTTTATTCAGGAGAGGGATCGAAACAGTTATGGAACTTTTTTAATAGGTTCTATTTAAGCAGTTCGAATGGGACATTTTAAAGAAAAGTTCTCGCATTATAAGTTTCGACGAGGGTAGACAAATAAGAGTTTCAGTTTGAATAGAATTTACGAAGAATAAAAATTCTTTCGTAATAAGAACGGATATTTTGTTCGTCGTAAGTTTTCGATTCATATGCTTTACGTGCTATTAATACGCCAACTAAACACGATAAATAAACTTTTAAATTGAAAGTTAACCGTTTGGATCTGTTATACAGGCTACAAAAGTTTGTCGGTTCCCTTATGGTACATCCTGTATAAGTGCGCCGTCCAAAATGCGTTAATCGTACTATAGAAATCATACGAGAAGTCCACGCGTCGATACATTGACCGCCAAATCAATTTCGTAATACTTTCTCTTAGGTTCTATTCACAATTCGTAGCTTTGTTTCGATCGATCACGCTTTTAAATCTCTTTATTTAGAGATAAAACGATCTCTGCTCATCCCCGAGTGTCGGTTACAAATGCATGGCAGTCGACGCGCGAAAAGAAGTGGATTCGAGTATCTGAATTAAACGAAGGCTACCGAGAAAGGATTATCGACGAAGGCAGGTCGTCCACGGGAGTCTTTTTACGGATGCAGGGGATCGCCGTGCCATCGATACTCTTCATTAGGGATATTAGCATCGTCGAAAAGGCTGGCTCACGAGTGGCACTCGAACGATCGAGCAACGTCGTCGTTCGCTAGCGTCAACGACGGAATACAGCGATGCGTCGCTGCAAGTGTCGTTTATGATTTACAAGCGAAATTACACCCACCACTCCCACCCGTCCCCGAAAAGGTACCCGAAATCGTTACTGGTATTCTTGCATCGTTGTTATGAAACCGGCGGAGATTACTATCGTAGACAGAGAGACGGGAAAACGAACACTTAAACAACAGGACACTCAGACGGACGTTTACGCGCGCGCGAGAAACGTGATGCGCATTCGACGTTGCGTAGCTTTTGTTTTTTATGTACATACAAAAATAACCGTCGACGGGGCACGCCTCAAACGCATCGAAATCCCCCCCTGAAACGTAGCCGGAAAAGGGATGCCGCCGCGTGGAAAGGAAGAGGAAACGGGCGTCGGAGAAGCTGCTTCGAACTGGGGCTGATGCTCCTCGAATATCTGAACGCTTCGATGGCCGAATTTTATTGTTTGGAACGACTACGCTTCGAAGGAAGCGGCCATATTTGATCAACAAAAGATACGAGTACTTTAATTATTCTTGGAGAAATTTTTTCATACCCATTCTTGCTAATGACACATCACTTTTGTATTTATAGATTATTTCACGTCTCATTTCTGTGATTAGCCTTACACGGTTCTGCCTCGATCCTATTATTAGACACGAACGAATACGCTGTCCACGTTAAGCCGTGGCAATCAGAATCAGTTTTAATCTTTCTAGATGAGTGTTTCCATAGAGGGGATAATTTATAATATTCGAATTTCATTCGTGGTGTACGAATATTTGTCAAATATCCAAATAGTAAATTATTTAAACAGTCCCTGCCCTACTTCGAACCGGGGCTGGTACCATTCGAGTAATTTAACCTCCTCGGACCTGCTATACATTGTAATTTGCGTCGACTCTAACCCCTTAACTATGGAAGAGAATCATTGAAGCCGGTGATTCAATGTGGAGAAACGTCTCGTTTCTTATGACTGACTCATTTCTTAGCCTAAATTATGCATCTGTAATTTCGTTTTTTTATTACGATTGTATAGCTTCTGATAAAACACTACGACGAAGAGAAATCATCAAATATTAATTTGATTCACTGTATACCATTGACAAAGTAAGACCTATAAAAAAAAAATTGGCATTATTTATTATTTTTATAAAGGATGGACTTATTGCGCAACTCGATAGGTAAGAATTGTTGCCCCTGTCTGTCTCGAGCTCTGCTTCGAACCCCTTCGCGTCTTTCTCGCGCGATCGAGCCCTTCGCCACTTTGCGCGACCGCCCTCTTTTTTTTTTTTTAAACCGTCTTCGTTCTTCAGCCAGGATCCATCTAGCATGACTAACTACCATGACTAACGAGTCGGGCGAAGTGCCACCGAAGAATCTTGGCTAACCGAGCGGGAAGGTAGGTCGAACGAAACGCTCCCGACTCTAATATTTTCGGCTGTCAGAGGGTGGTCCAGGAGCCTTCTCGCTTTTTCCACCCCGTCCGCTTCGCTTTTATTTTAATTGGTCCTTAATCTATTTCTTCCGCTGCTCCGAGCGTCTCTACCGTTCTGGCTTTAACCTCATTCCCTTTGCTCTTTGTCCTGCGCTCCGTTCGCCTTCAAACGCGCTCATCTAATCTGGACCGATCGATCCCCGAGTATCAACATCATCGCGCGAGTGAAATCGTGCCGCTCATTCCCGATACAGCTAATGAAAATTTCCGTGTGCTCGACGTCTAACGAGAGGAAGATCCCAGATGTCACTTTCCTTTTATAATTAGACTCTTTCTCTAATTTCTAGCAGCTGATCGATCCTCAACCCTTCCATTCCCACTGCACCAATACGAATACATATGTAAAATTAATAAGCAGAATATTACTAGCGTTTCAAATCTGAAATAGAATAATGTTTCCAAACGTGACGTAAAGTTCATATTTATAAACATATGACCTGATACGACCTCGTTACTCAGACAGTCGTTCTTGTATTCCAGTAATTCTTATAATAAACCGAGTTTTTTCAATTATTTATCAGTCGAATATTTCTTGTCTCATACACGGCAACGATTTAAAATAATTATTAAACAAATACAGAAAAAGTGAGCAGGATGTTAAGCTGTGGAAAATTCTGTTTAAATTGTTTAATGGTGCCCTTGAAGTATGATATTTATGATTGGTATATTCTGAAATATTTTATATTTACACACGTCTCGCCTCCCGTGGCTAGGTTCCTTTCCCTGTACTTTTTATTCGTCGACCCTTATTTGGATTGCTGACACGACGACGGTTCCCCGTCATTTTATTGCGACAGTACACCTCGAGCTGTTACTTTTGCCACAATATTTTCGAAGGAGAGAGCAGTTGCAAATGACATAATGTGTTTTCATAAGTCTCTTAAATTTTATTACAGGAGATAAACCAGAGCACAAAACTAAAAAAAGAAAGAAAATGTATATTCTATTATTCCCTCCTCGACTCATTCTTATTTTTCACCATCGTTAAAGTTCTCTTTTCCGTGCCATCGTACACAATAAGACGTTGCAGAGCCCGCAAAGTTTAGCTCGAAGAGGGTGAAATATGCAAAAGTATATATTCGAAACTTTTACACGATTTGAACGTTCTTATTTATTTTAGCTTAAGATTTCGTAACTTTTCGAACATCGAACAGATCGAAAGATACTTCGTAACTTAATCAAGGGTCGCCCCTCGAGCGTCGGATCGAAATTCCTTTGCAAAATGGCGGAGACACCTGTGACGTTATCCCCGTAAGTACAGCGCGGAATAAAGTTCTCCGAAACCGAGACGTCGCGATAGCTAGTGGTTTTATCGGCGTCAATCGCAGGAAGGACGAAAGCTTACCCGACGGAACATGAAATGGGAAATGGAAAATCCTCGACGTAACCAGATTGCCAGGAGGATCCCCCGTCGCTGCGAATAAGTTTCCAGCTGATTCGTCGCGATTGGTCGCGAACTCCGTATCGGGAACTTCGCAACTTCCGAGTGATGGACGGCCAAGGAGGTCCAGAGAAGTCGTGATGTATCCACTAGGTCAGTGGTACCGTCGCGTTACGGAGACGTTTTCACCCTCGATTCGTCCCCGAATCGGCCGTAATGTAAAATGAATTTTTCAGAGGTGTCTGGACCCGGCGTGACTCGACGGGGGCCAACGTTACGGAAGAGATACGCGAACGCCGAACGTCCCACCCGATTTCGTCGGAATCACGTTCTTACAGGTGGCACGAATATTTCATCCCCCTAACCTCCCCTCGTCCTCGTTTAGCCGCGTAAATTTTTTATGCCGCCACCCGCGCAGCCGAACGGTAACGTAAATTAAGCGACGGGGTATCAGGGGAACCGTTAAAATTCAACGCCACCGGTTAGGGTGCGCGGGGGCTCGCCAGGAAATTGCACGAGGGGCGCGGAATTGGGCACACTGATTACTACGACATAGAAATCCCACCTCTAACAAAAACAGGTGTGTTCATTACAGATTTTCGCACGTCGAATCCATATTTGAAACTAGAATTTCGCGAAATTTTTATCACCAGATTCGGACTCGACGCTCAAAAATTCACAAGACGCGACTGAAAAGGTTTCAAAAGAGGGCGAACAAAATTCTTGTTCGAGCAACGTCGATAGTTCCACCCTATTTGCTCACCCACTGGTCTCTCACTAATATTTACTGTAAACTTTAGTTTTCGTAGAAATTTTTCTGTTTCTTTTCAAAATATACAGTGTAATATATTTTTTATATTTAGAAACAATTTAAATTGTATACGATCTCTTCGGTTTCGACGGCTGAAATAAAGACGGGAAACGTTAATAAAAATCTGCTCGAAGCACGTTTGTAAAAAGTTGACCGGGGTCGATGCATTAGCCGAACGGTTGAATGGGTTAATGGGTTGATCGTTTCGATGAGTGCCAGATGGAATGGTCGTTCCCTAACCTAATTATGCGGGGACCCAAACGTTTCTGGACCGCCCGGGCTAAAGGTGTACAGCGGAGAAATGAATATTTCACGTTGAAACTTCCCCTCGAGGAACTGTGTCACAGTGGGCGATTTTAATCAGCGTGGGTTCTGTGCCGCGTAAAATTTCCAGGGGGATGCGTATGCGTTTTGAGGGCGCGCTCGACGGCGAAATACGCACAGACGGATTTCGGAGCATCCTGCTCCACGTACAACGGTCCTCGATCGTTTCCCCGCGACGCGTTACACCCGCACACGGTGTTTCCGCGCGCGTATTCGAGATCGCGACATTTTTCACGAGGGACGCGTACGTACGCATTATCGTCATGTATATTTTTTTTTCGTTTTCATTCGTATTCAAAACGTAACATCTTTCCAAACTTAACATCATAAATTAATAAATAAATATATATATATTATTTATATATATATATACGCTTAGGTCTGTATAAACGTGTAATTTCGTCTCTAAATATACTCGGTGTTGTAATGTGTCTACTGGTAAAGGTCGCGTCTATTATTGCTTCAATTTACAAGACGACTGTAAAACGGTCCTCCTACGGCCGATCGCCGTTGAAAAAGGAGTAAAGGGACCGTCGTCCAGTTCACGAACTCTATAACGCGTGTCTTTTTTGCTCCCTTAAACGTACGCCTAGGCGCAGAGGAACGCGTTAACGCGATTGCTTCTTCTTCTTCTATTCCTTTTAAACTCGCTTCTCGTTAATCCTTTTGCTTGAGGTAGCCGCTCCGTTTCTCGCGAAGGCCTCGTCGCGGACTTCCAACGGCCTGACGGCGGGGCTTCGCTGAACCAGAGAATGGAAAAGGTGAACGACAGAGACAGATGCGAGGAAAAGACGGAGCAAGGGAAGGTCGGAGAAGACAGAGAAGAGAAAAAGACAGAGAGTAATCTCGGGGACGCCTAGCTTAGAAGGGTTTAAACGGACTAACGAGACGCCGCTTTGATTTGATTTGTCACTACGTTTAAATGCGAAATGAACGCCCGCCTCGAGAAACACGGCGCGCAGCATTTGCACTGAACCAACGGAATCCGACGCAATCCGTGAAAATAAATACGTTTCCCGACCGTGCCCGACTACAACGAGGCACGCCTCTGCGCCCCCGTAGCAATTTACATTCCAAGTCAGATTGCGTTCGCCCAGTGAAAATGCATTCTGCTTCTACGGGCGGCGCAACTATCTCGGAAGACATTTCATTTTCGACTCGTACACCCGGTAGCTCGTCGCGTACCGCGATTCGACCACGATCAACGACTTTGTCCCTTCGATGAACGACGACGCTCAACGAGGGGCCATTTTTCCGGTTGCGATAAACGCATCTAACGCTGGTGAGGGGGTCGAGAAGTCAGCGCACACGCCATTTTGAATTTCTCAGCGAAGACGGCGGGGCGATTGTAAGTGTTGCGCAAAAAGAAATACAAACGCAGAGGTAGACTCATTTATTGAGCTTGCGAGGTGTCGTTAACAAAGAAACACCCTGAATACGTATAAAATTTATCGAGTACCAAAAATGGCCACTGTTCGAACGTCGTCCGAAGGAACGCGTCACGGTTCGCAGGCCTCCCCACGGACGACAGAATCGATACTCTAGGGGCGAAGAATGGATTTACCGTATCGCGGTTGATCTCTGGCAATCAGTCAGAAGGGATCAGGTCTTATTAAAGTCTCCTGTCTCCGTGATCGCGTCGACGATTGTCCGCCACTCGCGGAGCTCAATTTCCTTCGGCAATCCCCTAAACGAAACACCGGCACTAACCGCGCTTGCTTCTTCCTGGGGGCTCGAGGAAGCGTTCCCGAACGAAGCGTGGCGACTCGAAAAGTTCCACCGGTATACAGAATGGCCGTAGCGGCCTCCGGAGATTCGAGTTTCCTCGGTTCGCGCGGCGACGGAGCGTAACAGGTCTCCGGGCGTTCAAACGAACACGACGTGAGGCTTCTCGGGAAGCGGCGGTTCGTACTCGTAGTCGTAGTCGTAGTCGTAGTCGTAACCGTAGTCCAGCCGGTGGCCGTTCGATCTGGGCGCAGCGGGAGTCTGCATGCGATAAAGCGACAGCACTTCCGGTGGTTCGTCGCGGAGATCGGTCACGTCGGCCACCGCGTACACACCCTCTTCCGTTTGACCGTTGTACGGCTCCGTTTCCGGTCTGGTCGGACGGTTGTACCTGGGCGTCTCGTAGATGTTCGTGTCCTGTGACCGAGGAGGGCTCGGTTGGCCGATCTTGCCGCGCGGCGTGTCATATGGGGTGTCCTCGTTCCTGGCCAGCAGCCGTCTGCTGTACGACTCGGCGTTCTTGTCTAGCTCGTCGTTGTTCCGACCCACGTAGACGAGGAACTCCGGTCGATTGGGGGCGGCGTACGCCAGTCGTTTCTTCCTTTTCGTACGCGTGAGATGCGCTATCAGCGCGAGAATGGTCGCCGTAGCGGCCAAACAGCCGGCGGCCGACAACGAGAGATAGAGAGGACTCAGACGACACCGCAGCGAGCCCTCCGACAGAGCGATTAAGGCTTTACCAGCGAACTCCTCGTCGTTGCAGATAATATCGCGGGTATCCAGTTCGAGCCTGGACTCGTTCCGTCGTTCTTCCGCCCTGATAACGTTCCACAGCCAATGCACGGAGCAATTGCAAACGAGGGGATTCCCGCCGACGCGAAGGGACGACAGTCCGTCGACGGGAAACTGCGTGGGTTGCAGGGTGGTGAGGCTGCATCGACGCAGGGACACCCATTTCAGATATCTCGCGCTGTAGAGAACCCTGGCGGGCAGTTCCTTCAAACCCCGATTCCCGTCCAACGAGATACGTTCGAGGTTCACGTTGTCGGCGAATGCCCTCGCGTGGACGTTGACGAGCGTGCAGTCGTTCAGCTCGAGGCTCCTAAGCTCGAAGAGATTCCGGAATCCCACCGCTTCCAGGCTGCCCAACGGGTTCCGACTGAGCACCAGGTGCGACAGAACGTTCAATCTAGCCAACGCGGACGTGGGCACGGACGTTAGGTTGTTCCTGGAGATATCCAGTCGTAGAAGCCCCGGCAGACGGTCGAACGCGTCGTCAGCGATGTTTCTAATAACGTTGTTCGCCAGATCCAGCGAGACTAACGACGGCAACGAGGGCAACGAGTCCCTGTCTAGTTCCTGGATAAGATTGTCGGACAGATCCACGTTCTCTAGACTGGGCGCCAACGCCAAATTGTCCGTCGGAATTTCGAGCAGCGAGTTTCTGTTTAGAACAAGAGTGCGAATTTTGTGCAGGTTCCTCAGCAGCCCGTCGGGCAGACTGGTGATAGAGTTGTCGCTGAAATTCAACACCTCCAGCTCGCTGGTGCTCTTGAACGCTTGCTCGTCCATGTCGGAGATGTTGTTGCTGGCCAGGTTCAGCTCCTTTAGAGCGTCCATGCCTTGCAACGCGTTCTTCGCCAACGCTCTGATCGCGTTGCTGCTCACGTTAAGAGCGACCAGGTTCCTTTGGAAGATAAAATTGTCCGAGCCCAGCGTGTGGATGGCGTTCGAGGTGAGATCGAGGGTCTCCAGGTTACCGTAGAAACCGAACGAGAGATGAATGTTCCCGACACGGTTGTTGGACAGGTCCAGATGCTTGATCTCCGGGTTCAATTGAATTGGAACGACTTCGAGGCCCGCGTAAGCGCAGGACGCGCGCAAGCTCTCGTCGTCGCAGCGACATTGCGTCGGACAGAGACCATTTGCAACGACTGACATCGCGACGGCCATCGCTATCGCGATTGGCAGCGTCGTCGCCGAGGGTCCACGTGATGCCATTCCATATGAACTCCTCCTCCACTGGAACTGCCCTGCAACAAATTATCAATACTTCAGTATAGGCCCTGTTTCCTATTCTTAGACAATTCGAGTTTAAAACAAGGTGCCCTCTATTCTTGCACAGTTCGTTGCAACTTCACGGACGTTCTTTATAAGTTAGTTATAAGATTATTCGTAAAATTGGTTGCGTATAGCCGGAGCAGGACAGAAATCAATGGCGGTCGTGATTATTGGAAACAGTCCACGTACGCACGACACCACTTTGTGCAAAATGCATCGAACAACATGTCATTGGTCCAATGCCAGCAGGCCACCCCAGGGCACTATACGACCCTAACTTCGTGAAGTTTCAAGTTACGACGACCACTCAACCTCCTATAGCCGCTGCTGTCTATACCCTTTTTTTCCACGGAGATAAAGACGTTTTCCTCCGACGGTGCTTATGTTTCAACCGCGGTCTGTTAACTCCAACCCCCGTGCTCCGCAACCCTTAATGCCACTGTCTACCAAGCGGTCGAGCCACTTTAATATTGAATAGAAACCTATAACCTTTAATGGCCGCGTGTAAGTCGGCGACTTAAAATAACCTTTTCTCCTTCCATTATTGCGTATGCTATACGTGGCCCTGGAACGAGCGTTTCTCCACGGCTTAGTGGCCGCAGCTAGTATAATTATGTAAACGATATAACCCCCGAAGGCGCGGAAACCCAACTCAAACCCCCTCCCCCTTCCCAAACCACCCGCCGGGAAAGCAGAGTTCGGCAAAATAAAAATCCCTGGGTCGCAAAAGAACCTTTGTAAGCGGGTAACCCAGCGAGAGCGTAACTACCCTTTACGTTCGCCGGTTTGCTGCACAAACTCGATGCAAGTTTATTTACGGACACCTGCACGTTCAATTCGCCCGTTCGGATTTTGCACGGCCACCCTTTTCCCTACCCCCTCCCGCCAGGGTTGGAAAGAGATACAAGTGACTCGCGAGCGTATTCTAACGCTCTGGAATCAAACGTTTAAACCTTAACAAAATCGAACCAACATTCCGACTTTCGGTGAATAAGTAATACGATAAAACCTCCCTTAACCCCTTGACGTACGATTTAATTTCGAATAATTTTTCAAACCTATACTACTTACTTTTGTTTAGATTTGTTCGTACAAGGAACGGTTACGAGAAAGAATACTCGATGACCAGTATCCACGTGATTGTGAAACTTGACGTCAAGAATTATAACGAGTCAGACACGTTATTGTACGGCAAGGGGTTAATGTCGTTTAGGACGAGCAACGAATACGGTTCTTCTTATCAAACATTTTTGTGTTCTCAAACGTCACGGAACAGTATAATTAAAACGAGTTTCGTTCAAAAAAGGATTGAATTTTTTACTCGCAGCGAAACATCAAAATGACAAACAATTTCGTCCCGCGTTGCGCCACTTTTTCACGGAACACGAAAGGAATGTTTCAGCGCGTAAAAATTCGGAAACCATAATTCAACTTGATCGTTTCGCGTATTAAACGTTTCCAAAGCATCGGAATACTTTTCGCTAGTCGCGGTCTATCCAGCCAGCGGCGTTGCTACGGTTTGTGTGTCAACTTTTTCCCCGCGCATAAATAACATCAACCCCCGCGGGCGCGAAAGGAACAATGATAACGCGGAATAGTTTCAAAAGCGAATCGCGTGCGGCTCGCCGCCGCACTCGGTAGCCGCCTCGAAAATTAACAAGCCGATAAAAACTTTATTCGCCCATCGTTTTTATTATCTACGCTACGAAACCGGCGCGCCGATTCCAGACCTGGAAAACTTGCTCGAGCACGTTCAGCGCCGAGGAAAATAAGGGCGAGTTAAAATTGACGGAGCCGGTTAATTGATTCGACGAGCGTTTCTTTTAACGAGTCTATTAATTGGCTGATTCTACCCGCGCGACGAGATATTTTTCAACGACGGGGTAACTACGAGCCGCGCGGAACAGTTTGCGAAAAATTTTAGGGGTTGCACGTGTATCGAAGCAAGCATAGAAAATTCAACCCCTCCGAACGAGTGCGTTTTAATACCCTATCTATAATAAAGTCTTTAACCCACTGTTTATCAAAGCGGGGACTGCAACCCCAAGGGGGCTTTCACGATCCAAGGGGGTGAGAAAGAAAATTTTTAACGTAGAAGGACGTGGACTTGAAAATTTATTAAAACGTTAAATTTTTGTATTTTTTATATTTTAAATCTTCGTAAATTATAAACGATACAAAGAGAAATATCATATATGAATATTTGTTAAAAATCAAAACGTATAAAACATATTTGTATTCGAATCGATTGCTTGTTTCGGATTAAATGTTTCCCCTTTTTATTCTAAATATTATTCTTGTATGGGCGCGCGTAACGTTTCACTGAACGGGATTCAGTTTTTTTTATTAACGACGAACAAAATATCTGGGTCCTGTTACGCGAGCATTTTTATTTCCATTTTCTACAAATTCTACACAAACTGGAATTTCCGTTTGTTTGTTTTTACGCGAGAATTTGAAAAACAGTGCAATTGAAGCAATTTAAACGGGACGTATTAAAAAGAGTTCCATGACTGTTTCGATCACCGATTTTTTGACAGACACGATAAACCATTTGCGAACTGTTTTTTTCATTTACAAGGGTAAAAAAGTCGGATTACGGTGTGCTGCGTTTTATATCGTCGAATGAAAGCGGAAAGTAAAGGAATAAAATTTGCACGAGAATATAATTAATGCAGACAGAATATATTAATGTATATGGCCAGATACAATTACTACGATAATATTAAATTATAGTATTATTCGTGTTATTATGCGATAATGATAGTATTATCATTCTATCTCTTGAATTACTTAATGCATATGGGGCTTGATACACTCGCGGAATTATTAAAATATGATTATGCAAGGTCCTTTTAATTTTAATACATTAAAGAACATATATTAGGGTATTCGGCCACTCCTGGGAAAAATTTTAATGGGAGATTCTAGAGGCCAAAATAAGACGAAAATCAAGGATACTAATTTGTTAATTCAGACTTCGTTAAAAAATTATAGAAATATTTCCGGCCATACAGTACATTTTCGGTAAAGAATTTTTTCCTCGAAAGTGGGTAGGATTTCGGGGGTATGTCTATTGGGCAAAAATTACTATAATTGACCCCTGCAACCGAAAATAATTTTTTTAGAACGATTTGAAATTTTTTAATTTTCTCGAAAAATTTCACACCTACTCGAATTTTTTTCTCGAAAATGGGTAGGATTTCGGGGGTATGTGTAATGACCAAAAATGAGTATAATTGACCCCTGGAACCGAAAATAATTTTTTTAGAACGATTTGAAATTTTTTAATTTTGTCGAAAAATTTCCACCACCTACCCAATTTTTCTCATTTTACGGGGTCAGGGAACAAATTCTCGAATATTTTTGGAATTTCCACATATTCTCCATCAAAATACGCGTAGTTTGTCTTTTGAAACATTGAAATCGTCCAATCCGTTTAGGAGTTATGATGTTTCAAAGATTCGGATGAAATTTCAGTGAAACATCTCAACGGTATGGTCAGACATGAAATTTTAAGTAATGAATTTTTTTCTCGAAAATGGGTGGGATTTCGGGGGTATGTCTATTCACCAAAAATGCTTGTAATTTACCCCCGCAACCGAAAATAATTTTTTCGTGAATGATTTAAAATCTTTTAATTTAATTTTTAGAGTCTCCCATTAAAATGTTTTCCAGGGATAGCCGAACACCCTATATATCGCGATAAGAAACTAAATCATTTACGAATATATATTTCGTAAACAATGCTTGCTTAAGATTACCCTTAACACTTGATTAATATTTCAGTAAGGTTCCACCCCAAGAAATGCTTTTTCATGATCATCCCATGAGGGACGATGGTGAACCCTACGAATAATAACAAAGTAATATTTCTTTTGCACACTCTCTTCTGCAAAATTTAAACTTCTAGCGTTTGCTAGCGGTGGTTTTGCGATTCGTTGAATATTTTTTAAATGTATATTTTACTCATTTTCCTCGAAAAGTAGCTCTTGGTCGTCCACCAGGATTCATTTCCATATATTTTAACAAAAATAGAAGAAAACCTTGATAAAATTTATCGTCCGTATTCTTGCACGTCTCATATTACCACGTGTTTTGAAATCTAGTTATACACGGTTTCATTATTAAAAATGTATCCGAAAGACATGCTTTCTCACATTTCTGATCGTACTGTACTAACTTCGAATATAAAAAAGGGTACGTGTTCCTCTCGCCGCGATTCGAGATTCTATCGAACAACGAATTGAACGTCTCAGGCCACATCCGGGATCCGCCATGTTCGCGGCGGCCGGAAGAATTACGTTTTGCATAGGAGGCTGAAACGGTTCGCCAGCGATAGGATTAACGTGAAACGTAACGTCATCGAGGTCGACCGCCGATAATTTCAATTCCGTAACTAGTCTCCTGGCAAGTGTTCCGCGGCCGAATGTTCCCCGAAAGCCTCGTTTCGGTAAGTGCTGGCCGTGCCAGTAATTTTTCACGTCCCTTTTTTTCTCTCTGCGCTCTGCCCCGGGAATAACGAATGGCGCTGATCTCGCTGTCATGTATAATGCACAGATTTACAGCATTCCGCTATCTGACAGAGCTATATGTCCCTCGCCCTCTCCCATGGCCCTCGCGACCCCGCAAAAAAAAAAAAAAAAAGAAAAAAGAAAAATACAGAGGCGGACGTCGACATCCGTAGCATGTAATATCCCGTATACAACCGAGCGTTATTTTCTTCGGGATATCGGCTGTTTTCTTTCTTTTTCTTTGTTCGTCTCTCTTCCACCCACGCTCGACAGTTAGGCCTGAACCAGACAGCGGATTTTCGACAGCCGGGGAACGGAGGATACAGCCGCGAAGACGAAAGTCGTGAAGAAGAGGGTGAAACCGTGCCTCCTCGAGCTCGGGATCAAGGGGAGCGTGATTACCTCGAAATTCGGGCTTTCTGGCCATCTCTATAAGTGACATCAGCCTGATAAACAACACTTGTCTACGAGCGTAGAACGATAAGGGTCGGATGGCTGTGTATTAGCCTGGGACGGGGGAAAATATTTGTGTTGGACGCTTCCGTGAAATTAGGTCCGAATTATATGGTTTTTTCACGGGATCATGGATGTTGTTTATTACGTTCGTTTCGTTTGATTCGATTAGCCTAGCGACTTTCGCTCCGGGACGTACAATCTCCTAATGTGTTTACAGAAATAGGATTAACAACGAAACGGTAGCGCTGTTCTTGGGTAATTTCATTTTCCAGTTGTTTATATTATCTGTGCGTTTATTGGAGACCGGTACATGGTTTCCGGCGTCGCGTATAGCGTTTAATATTCCACGAACTCATACATACGTCAAACGTCTACTATTTTTAATGAAATTTACGGAGTGTGACGGGCTACAGTTACGTTTTTTATTTGCTCTGTACCGTCAGATATGAAAGTCTAGTGCCGAGTGTAATTGACCCCGGTTGTCAAATATGCAATTCCACGAAAAAAGCCACTGCAATAAACGTATTGAAAGCGCGGGGATGTGCGTGAACGTGGAACAGCGGGGACACAGACGCGACGGTAACGTTTTTGATGGAAAATCATTAAAGTGATGAAATTGTCTTAACCATCCGGCAACGAATCTGGGTCAATTTTAATCCACGTTATTTCACGCGAGAATTATAAAACAGAAATTATATCGTGTCATAATTCAACTGAAATTGAATAGGAATCGAAGTGGAAAATTAAACGAACGAAAGTGGTATATTTATGGATCGGATAAATTATTTCGGGAGTAATATCGCATTGAAAATATAAATCTAAACTTTCTGTTAACACACGTTGTGTGGCTTGATCGATAATTAGAATCATTTTATTCAACGTAAGCTCTTTTCTTATTAATTTTTTAGAATTTTCCGACCTCGTCGGCAGAATAATAATTTATTATATCAGGTATCTAGAACGCAAGAATATCTAATCTTTGGTAAATTTTTTAGGGTTTCCTGGGCCGCTCGTTCAAAATAATTTCCCCTCCCGTCGAAAGTTGGTCGATCCGGGATTTCCCGTTTACCGATAAACGAGCAAATAAATAATAAATAGTGGCGTTTTCTTATCTGGCACGGATGATGAAATTTGTCCGGGCATGCATAATACATGCGGAAATGGCACCGAACGAGCTACCTAGGCCGTGCTGACTTCTTGTCTATAATGGAATCTGTGCAGTTCGCCCAATTTCGGGGGGGTATAAAGCAAAGAAGCCGTGGGTAACATATAACAGGCCAAGTCATTCAATTTACAGGATCCCCTTTCCGTTTCCAACTCATCTCGTTCCAGCCTCGGTGGCTCCAAAACTGAACTGAAGATGAGCCAAACTCATACCAGACTTGGCTAACCACGTAGCGGTCGAGCTACACCCTTCAGCGATGGCTACGAACCACCCACGCTCGCGTTCTCGCTCCACAATGGATATCGAACTTTGTTCTTCGTCCGAATTTTCGATTCCGACCAAAGATACGGTCAAAAGTTTCGTTTTATTGGCACGAACTTTCTTCGACGTACAAAATTACGGTCTGTCGCAAAAATAACCGAACTTCGGAAGAAACTAGTAGCGATATCCGAACAAAACTATCGCGATCTAAAAATACATCCCCCGATTGATATCGTGTCCGAGCTTTATAACGTTTGAATCGTTATAAGCAGAGTTATAACGCTAACGGTGAGAGTAGGTTTTATTTACGGGCTGAAAAACTAGCATCGAACAAAAAGTCAACATTAAGTTCTGTTTTAAACTTGATGAAATATTCAGCGAAACGATTCGATGCGAGCCAGGAAGACATTAACGACGATAATGGCCCTGGGTTGTCCGAGAACGTGAATCGCTAAAACGGCACTAAAAAAATGCGCGGAGCAGTTAAAATTCAGCCAATGCCTTCCGGTATGATTATTAAAAGGGAATAATTTGAATTTTTTTTAATTAATCGAATCGCAAATCCGTGAAAATTTTAGATCAATTCCGGCGACATTGACTACAACCGGAAAAAACAAAATTTGTTCGTTTCAATGAAATATAAGCAAGAGATGTGAACGAAAATAGAAACATGTAACTTATTACCTATTTTACTTTTCGCTAATGGTAAGAATTAATTCGATAATATAGTCTAGACAGCTTCCTTTCGCGTCCGTTTTTACGTATGTACGAAATAAGTAATTGCGTTAAAATCCTCTTTTAGATTTGTTCCTCCGCCGTTTGCACGTCCTTCAAATTTCTTTTTCTCGCGTTCCCCTCGCAGTTTCTTTCGACTTTGCGTATAAAAACCACCGTCGAAATATTTACTAAATTACGGAGATGTCAAACGAGGTTTTGGTACACGATCGCGTTTTATGCTTTCGTGTTTTTGATGAAATAAGCAAACGACGAAATAACCACGAGTTTCTCTAATTTTTCCAATTACCGATCTTAATTAGTACCACGCCACCAATTTGGGATCAAACGATATTCAATCCGTCCTAAACGATCCGATGAACACTCGACGTTCGCGTTTTCACGTTTGTACGTGCATGCTTTATTGTAAAGGTAAAAGTCATTAAGCGCAATTTTTGACGGAACGAGGGTGATAATCCTCATCTCGCTCCACTTTCTTGCTCCATCAAAAGAAAAGTCATTAAGTGGAAGCTAACTTCAAACTAGGTTGCTGGATGAGGGAAGAACTCTTGCGCGCCATGTATAATTTAACACTCTGAATGTAAAATTCATTTACTCGCTAAAATGACTGGAAAATTTATTCGATTGACGTTCGAAAATTAATTATCACCACGAGCATACGGTAAGAAGAAAATTGATTGCAAAATACTGGGAATTAAGTGTGACAGAAATTAAATGCAACTATAAATAATCACGAACACAAATATCAGTAGAAATATCGAATTATAGGGAAACGAGTTACCTTGTACACGGTCAAATGGACAGGTTGGTAATTTCCGATCTAAAATCAATTTTTTTCTAAAATTACCTCGAAGTACAGTGTTGCGAATAAGCTTTGGAAATTTCATTAAAAAATTTTTAAAACGAACGATTCCATGGAATGTTTAAGTAAGCTGGTTCGACGGTCTCGTTTAATGCATGCAGATGTACGCAAATATCATGGAACGAAAGCTGTTGGAACTTTGAAATTTTGAAGATAATCCTCCTCTGGAACCAAACATGCAAAAAGCAATTAAATCTATTTACGAAAATCGCGCAACAGATGATTTAACTCGAAAGATGCTTTTGGGAATTCTCTTAAAATAACATCAAGAGATCTGGCAATTCATACAAAAAGATCATAACTTTAGAATAACTAAAATTGCAAGCTTTTTACTCTCCCAAATCTTCAATTAAGATTTTAGTTAATTTGAAGTGTATAATTATGCTCAATATCAGAAATGTCGTGGCTAAAAGGTGGAAAGAGCCCCGAGATTGGAGGAACAGACCGAAAATGAATTTTTTTTAAATGACAGAGGGTGCATTGTGTAGACCTGGCTTCGTTGATTAATTGCAATCTAAAATAAAATCTAACAATAGGCCCTTTCTTCCCTTTAAAACATTGGAAGCGTTTCGCTCAATAGATTTTTCGACGTGGTGTGCTCGATATTTCAAAAGTTACCTGGTCGATCAATTAAAGATTTCAATAGGTTGTAGAAATAAAATCTATCTGAAGAGCCGTCACTCTTTGAACCACTATTGATTCAAAACGTTGAATATTTCCACTTGTTAAGCAACTTAAAACAAAGAAGAGAGAACTGAATTATACGCCTAGACACAATATTCATTTGCAATCTAATAAATCAATGGAAACTGAAAATTAAATAAAACATTATCAATGGGAAAGGAAATATGCAATATTTATAACACAGAAATTTCAGTAGAAATAACGAATTATAGGGAGACGCTTTGACGAGCTAGAATGATTTCGAATTTAAATTCGACGAATCCAATTTTTAGTAAAGGTTAATTCACTAATGGTAAAAATTTCGTATCGCATTAATTAATGATTAATAACATTACGATCGTGAAAACGCGTTTTACGGACAAAACGACGGATTTCTCTTTCATCTGTGAACATCGCCGATGGCCAGAGGCGCACTCAGAGATTTAGTACCGGATGTGCAACTGAAAATTAACAGAGACGAGTAAATCATAATATTTTCCGACATTTAAATACACTATATTAACGAAGTTTATTTAATGCCACTTCCATATTTCTTACTAACTTGCGAGATGTTCTAATAAAATATTACCAGCATATAAATTTACTCATTCTCGTTTGGGATTTATTCTCGTATTGTTATGCATAAAAAAATGAATATTTGTACCAGGGGGATTGCAGTCGGTCCCCCGTGTCCCCTCAGGACCAAACCTTGTATCTCTGCGCAGTGGTTGGGTATACTAACTCGCAAAATCTGAAACTTTGTTCCCTCGAAAACGCAACGCGTTATGTCCGACTTATCACCGCGCTTTCGGTTTGTTTTTCGAGGAATCGTCAGCTTTGCGGTTCCACCGCGTATCACGCGAACCAATGCGAAACAAGAAAGCAAAGTTCGCGCGGCACGAATTGAAAATAGAGATTAGCGGACGCTCGTCATTGCTTATTGCTAAAAGCGGGCGAGCATGCACGGGAACCGAAAGAACGCTAAATTATAAATGTCTCAGCACGGCAATTACCCCAGATCTAGCGCATACACTAACGAATTAAACGTTAATATCGGTGGACATTCCGAATGCAACCGGGGAAACTGGTTGTTCGCAACGAAAACCGCGAACCGTGCTAAACAAATCGTCGCATTGCGATGCTAATTCGATTAGTTCTTCGCCGTTCCTCTTCCGTGACCCGCCCCTCTCGACGATTCGACGGTGAAAAAGTTTCGGTATCGTCGGTCTGGAAAACGACTAACTCGATCAGCATATTAAAACGCGGCGAGATCGGTAAACTCGTCGAGCGAGCGGTGCGCTTTAATTTAACACGGTCTCGTCTTAATGAATAGTCCTTAAGCCCCGACGAACGACGGAGGCTCGTAGCCGAGAATAAATTATAGGTTCGTACCAGGGAACTGTACCCTTTAACGCACGCCCCCTAGCCTTAATTTATGCATTTCTTGACCCGTACCGTCGGACCCGGATTCCTACCTGTTGGTTACCCGCCTGGCCTACCACCTGTTCGAAAGGGATCGTTCTTCCCGAGACGAGACGCAACGGAAAACGGAGAAAAAGATAAATATCAACCATTTACATTTACGAACGCAGCTGGTCGATTCGGGTTCGATGGTCCCAGATGCCTCGTTACCGTGTTCCAAGATACGGGGAACGGAACCGCCTTCGGATTTAACGCCCTTTAGGCCAGACCAGGTGTTCGTAAACTTTTTCTTATTAACGGTGTTATTACCACTTGTGACTTTACGACACTTTGATTCGGTACAATTAGGTACTCCAGACAGTGCAGTTTTCTAGAGTGGTCGCTATGCTAAATGTCACCGAAAAGTGTCCACTTGCGATTTAACACGGGTTCCAAAATTACCACCAACTAACTACTAACTTGTCTCTGGAAAAACCTGACGTGGTAACTTTATCGCCAGATTCCGAACTCCACGCCTCGAAGTCTGCAAAGTACATCGAGGGGGGGAATTCTATGGTGGAACAGTGTAACTAAATAAAATATCACGAAACAATGAACAAAGCAAGGACAACGTTGCAACGCGCGGTTAAGCAGCGCGCAGCACGGAACTCCGGGGGTTCACGCTGCGTTCTGTCGCCCTGCCTCACCCTGAGCAATGCGTCGAGCCTTAACGAACCGAGAGGGTATTAATTTTCGTTCAGCCACGGGAGGAGGCCAATATTTCCCGACCCGGGGTACCCTGGAATTTCTTTCGCCGGAGGACAGATGTTCCTCGGCGCCGTTTATCCCGGTTTCCTACGGCTGGTATCGATATAATCAAAAAGCGCGAGGCACGCAGCCGACGACCGCCACCGGCGGCCGATAATGGACGCTCGGATCGAATATTATACGCAAGAAGGGGGCATTACACTCGAGGGGCATACGCGCGGGCGACAATGGCCGCCCGAGACGCGTCATGAAATTTTCATAAAACGATCAACAGGCTACGGTCGGGGAACAGCGACCGCGGAAACGTTGTTTAGACTCGACGCGAGGCCGCCATCTCGTTCGAGGAGCTCGTTCGCTGCCAGAAAATTATGCAAATAGCAGGAAAGACACGCCGATGGCCTGGAATCCGACGCGTCATATCGGAAGGGAACGGGCTGCGAGATAGGAAAAGGGTGTTGGAACCCTTAAACCATTCGTTTCCACGCGTAACCAATTAACTGTTTCATTAAATCTTTCAAATTCGAATGAACTTAATCTTCTCGCTCTTCATGTGTTTTTAAACAGAGTGGAAAGCAATTTTCCCTGGTCATTGCACGTTTTCCTATATTATATACTAACCACGTTACACGTGTATTTTATCTTCTCGTAGAAAAACTGACATCGAATTGCAATTTTGCATTTGCGAAATCAATCAGCTAATGCACCGGTTCCGAGAAAAAAGTGCAATTCAAAATGTCGTTTCCGTATGCACATTTAACAATTTTTATCGCGTGAAATATCTGATTTGGTAATATCAATTGATCGACACGCAATTTCTACCGCGAGATATGTTTTAAAATAATTAAGCTCGAGTATCAAAAATCAAATTTTTATCGCGTTGATTGAAAGCTCCTGAGCGAAAGGTGTGCGTCCACTTTTTTCCAAGGCAAACTACTTTATTGGCCATAAAAGGGTCACAAGCATTCTCCAACTCTTCAAATTCGGACCAACTACTCGAGCTGTAGCGCCCCATATTTCTTCCGAACTACGGACTCTTGGAAACAACTACGTAACCCCTGGTAAATTCATGCGAATCCGCCAGAAGTCGCGAAACATTCTGTTCTTGGACGATTCGATACTACTTAACTTAAAATCGATGGGGTCCCATTTCTCGCATCGTAAGAGCTCAATATTTAAACTTAAAAATGATTAAACATGTTCTTGAAACACCAACGATATTACAAAGTAAGGGAAAAATATTCTAAATAAAATAACAAAATATACATTAATTTCTCGACCTTCCCTGATCAATTGCTCGGAATCGAGCAGTAAACAAATGACTAAACTTCGGAATCATCGAACATGTAAACCACCTAATGGTACAAACGATTTCATGAATTTGGGGAATGCGATGCGCTCGATGGGGTGGCTGGTGTCGCGACAGCAATGCGTTACCGCTTTTATCCGCGGGATATACGCGGAGCCAAAGCCGGGGTAGCTGTTCCTGTCCGGTTCGCATTTCCGGAAGGGGATGCCACTCGATCGGTCATCGAGCGTCTCGAAACGATCTTGCCGCGGTGCTCTGACGGGGGGGGGGGGGGGGGGGGGATGGACCCGACTAGCGTTCGCCCCGAGTAAAATATTGCTTTACGAGGAGATCGGAGGCGACGGCTGGGGTGGAAGGAAAACGGCGTTACAGAGAACGGGACGAGGAAGCAGAAGCACTGGCAGAAGGACGAACGAAGAAAGCCGGAGCGGAGTCGGAGTAGCGTGGTCTCTCGCTAGAGACACGAGAACCGAGAGGGAAACGAGTGGGAAAAAGCCCTCTGCAATTGCAATCCGGACAAATATCCGGAGCCGAGACGAACGGCAAACGAACAAAGAGAGAAGAGAGAGACTGCGAGCAGAGAAATTGTTCGGGTTACTGCGAAACGAAACGAAACGAAACGAAACGAAACGCTTTTCTCGCTGCCTCTATATATATGCGGCAGTCGATAAACCGCGCCTGCGTAGCTCAAACACACAGGGAGAGAAAGAGAACTACCCCTGGTCTAACGGCGGAGCCTCTCAGGGGGTGCTCCGGTGCACGCATACCTTCGTTCCGCGTTCCCGCGCAGGGGTGTGGATTAAAGATATTAAAGATACCTAGTCCGTTGCGTTCCCGTTCGTCCATCCTCGTTCGCGATGGTCGCGCGACGACCAACCGCCCCGGTCACACCCTTTGCTTTTCATTCCGCGATATCATTTCTACCCGTTCGCGCGAGTGCCTCTTTCACGAACGCCGGCTCTCCACCATTTATTTCCCATACTTTTTTTTACCCCCTTTTTGCTTCATTCCTTCTAATGAATATTAATCGCGCCGTGGGCTACGAAGGAACTGTTTTATCGGCGAGAACGAATATTTACGACCGCCGCGTGGCATCCTGTTGCTCTCAGAGCCGAAAACCGGGTAAGCACCGTAAATTCGTTTGCATGGTAACGCAATCTCGCGCGTCCTCCAGCTTTCTTTCTCCGCATTTCCACTCGTTGCTCAAAGGACGCGACAAATTCAAAACGCACGCGTGTCGAGCAATTGTGGAAACCATTCGTTTCAATGTTCCATGAATCGTCGAACTACTTCGAACCCGTTGCATACATTAGAATACAGTTCTGTGAATTTGAAATAGTGGACTCGTCAATAAAGCTTCCTAGCAGGCCCTGCCTCAGACGAGATATTGGGTACTCGGTTGAGAAGTGTATAGTGTTCGGTCACATATTTTCGGTAATGAACTTTTTTCTCGAAAACGGGTAAGATTCGGGGGTATGTCTATTGACCAAAAATTACTATAATTGACCCTTGCAACCAAAAATAATTTTTTTAGAACGATTCGAAATTGTTTAATTTTGTCGAAAAATTTCACGGCTACTCGAATTTTTTTCTCGAAAGTGGGTAGGATTTCGGGGGTATGTCTATTGACCAAAAATGACTATAACTGACCCCTGCAACCAAAAATAATTTTTTTTAAACGATTTGAAATGCTTTAATTTTGTGTAACTTTTAATGTTTTAATGCGAATAAAATTTGACACAAAAAAAGAACAATCAAACGGAGTACGATACTGTCTAATACCGAAGTACGTAACGGATGTTGTGAAACACCCTGTACGCTGTCGAGCGTCGTGTCCCTTGAGCTTTGGTGGGAATCACGCGTTTCTCGGTTCCGCGCGACGACGCCCGCCGATAATCCGGTGCTTCGTTTCGTCGCACGCGGTTCAAGACGCACGCAATCGATATTTCAACGCTCTACGACCGTGGAAAAAAGTCGGAATAATCAACGACGTCTCGCGCGACATCGTTCCCGTGATTCTTCACCATTTGTCGCGGAATCATTTCGATAGCGGTCACCGATCACGGTCGACAAGTTCACGGAGCCCAGGATAAAAATGAGAAACGCGTGACACGATATAATTAGCGTCGCGCGCCTCGAATCCCCGCGCTAGGTGGTTAATTACCATTGCATTAACGACTGGTGACCGCAACCGTTGCTACCCCTTTTTCCCCGGCGGATAACAGACGCGTGGTAGCTTCGAAACGCGAGATTTATCGGAGTTCGTTGTCCACCCAGTTTTGTCTGTATCGTCGCACGTCTGGCTTTGGACTAGGGTCGAGGTACCATTTTGCACCGGAAGGCCGTATGTCGCTTCTGGGATCCCCCATAAAGCCCCACGCTTCGTGTACTCTCGATTCTACGAAAATTATGATGAACTACTTCCCTTAATACAAACCTATGTCTTCTTTTTTCACGTTTATCAACAGATTCTGTCAGATACCAACTTCGTTATTTCTTCATTGAATTAATACTCGCCCTTTTAACGTTTCAATGTTTGGTTAGAAGACTAAAATTCAATTATATGTAAAAAATAAGAATTTCATTCTGCCACCAGTCTTCGAGGAGATAAAGTTTGAGAAGCACTGGTTTCGTACGTACAGAGACTTTAGTGACCGCCACCCGGTGGCTACACCCCTTTTTTCCCCAGGATATCGCGCACGTAGTCCCGTCGTTTCGAAACACGGGATTTATCGGGATCCGTCGTCCGCTCGGTTTTGTCTGTATCGTCGCGCGAACGGCAGGGTTTTAACGGCCCCTAATTTTACACCGGATGATTTATTTTACGACTCGAACGTTAATTACCATGATTTTTCCGTGCGTGGAATAAGAACCGCCGTTTCTATGTTTTATCGACGATAAAATATAGGAACGTTCGCGCGAAGGGCTTGATTTATACGTTCATTAAACACGTTCAACTGGACGGTTTTAATCATCGGGCGCGGTTAGAGAAGTTCGAGCCTCGAAGCGTTAGGAATCTTCGGGGGTTCCATCCTCCCGCGGCTCAACGACAAACTTTCCGGCCCCCCTCGGCCCCCTCGATTTCCCCTTGCACTTTGTTTCCTGTCTTTCGAGAACTTCCTGTATTCCTTTCAGGCTCTTTTTACCTGTTTCGACGCGAAACACTAAACACCTATCCTGTCTGTCAGTCAGGATGTAGTGGATCCAATTACAGCCGTATTTTGCGGCCCCGTTCGATCAGCTTGCGGTTACAGGAAACCGGAGATTAAACGCGTCGTTTCTTCCTTTTTAATGCTAACGCGTGTCCGTGAATCCGTAAACGTTAGCGTATCTCGGAATTAGATATCGTCGATCGTTATCGAATTAATCACAGTCTTTCGCGAGTTATTAACAATACGCCATCGGCTGTTCCGCAACCTCCATTTCGCTCCTATCTTACGACGCAACGATGCGTCTTAATTTTTTTTACACTCCAAAGCCGGTATATACACACCATGTTTTTACCGGCACCGGGGTCTTTACTATCGCGTTAAATGTGAATTTATGGCTTCGAAGAGAACGAACGCAACGTATATTCTTTACAGAGTATTATCGATCGTTTACGAAAAATTTTTTAGTAATGTCTCCAAATTAACAAGACGACGAGAAATCGCATTACTTTCAACGAAATTATGTGCTTTAAATTTATTGATACCGGCAACGCTGTAATCAATATTTTATATACGGCAATGAAATACACTCGCAAATAAATAACGACTCCCGACATGAAGTTTTGACGTGAAATCAATATAGTGGTTCTAGGATTTGAGTTTTCGAAAAGTGATAAACAATATCTGTTACATTTCCCACCGTCGAACATCCGAATATTGATATTATGATTTGTGGGGACGCCTATGGTCGAATACCAGGTCGTCGATTACCGATTCCTTAAAAATTTCAATACAAAATTAATAAATGATCGTCCGAGCACATATTCTTGACTTTCGTTCGGCCATTGTGCCGGTCTCGAGGAATTTCAATGTAAAACAATTCCCAGTCAGCAATTAATAAAAACACAACGGGCACGTCAAGCGTTCGAAGCAGTTTCATTAGCTATTACGGACGTACGTTCCCGTGGGATTCTTTTCCAATCCTTTTGTCCGATTCCACGATTGTTGTTCGTCGTGTGGTTAGTAATCGCATTGTTCTATGGGAATACGTCGAGGCTCGTTCGCCGAGGTCTGAGTCAATTAATGGTGCAGTTGTTCGAGACAAAAGAAATCTTCCTCGAGCGGGCTACCTGAACCGCGAACCTACCACCTAGGGGGCTGTAAACAAAGCCAGTCGGCAAACAAAGTTGGTAACAAAGGCAAACACGATATCTGCCCTTCAAAGTGTCGTGCATAAAGTTGAAGTGCAAGGTACAAGTTCACCGAATCCCCTCTCTCCCTCGCCCCCTTCCACCCCGTTTCCACCCCCCCACTCTCTTCCGGTAAACTTAAATCGTAGGACATCGCCGCGAAAAGTGGCTGCGAACTGCCGTAACAGTTAACGTATGTGTACGTTTTACACTCCAAGTTCGCCGATAAATCTTCCCTTATCGAGGCTCTCGCTCGTGCGCGCGCGAGTTTTACGTGTGTGCGCGCGAACGGGCGAAACAGTGAAATCCGTTGCGAGACTTCACCCACGACGTCGATGTGGAAATAATTTCAGTTATGAAGTCGTTCGTCGTCGAGTCCCTCTCGATAATGAATCTCTTTTCGCCGATAGGTAGCGTGAGTTTCATAGGCTGATGGGAAACGTAGCGACGAAGACTCGTCAGACTGTTAAGGGTTCTCCCCGCTGTGCGCGTAGATAATTTTTAATTATCACGTTGCCGTGAAAAACGTTCGCACGGTTACAGGGTGATCCCGAACACCGTGGCGGAGATTTGTCCCCGCGGGACTACGTTTTCGAAAAAATAGAGTTTGAATATTCAGACAATTTGTTCGGTTGGACCAATCTGGCTAGCCACCATTACTTCTATATGCGTTTATTTTCAAGCCCGTTGGGTACCGTCGCATTTTTCCATGCCCGAGCAAAATTTATTCCGGAACGGTTCGCGATTCGAGATCGCCGGACTGAAATTCAAATTTCGTGGAATTAAATCTGTATGTTACTCGATATTTAGTCGCGATAAAATTTTCTTAATGCGGAATCAGATTCAAGCTGCAATTTTGTAACGAAAATAACCATAACACGGATTTTTCCGACCATTCTAGGGGACAGAAACACCTGCGCCAATAACACAAAACAAGCGGACGTGCCACCGTGAAAGTTCCTCTATCGACACACCTGTGCAAGCAAAATTGACCATAAAGTTCGTAAATATACTTAGAAGCATAGTAAATACCGTGGTCAATAAGAACTTAATATTTATTTAACAGTTGCTTCGGAATATAGAGAGGTCTTTCTTTTTGGTCGTAAGATCGAAAACTGGGAAAATTTACTTTTCTCTTTTCCGAATACCAAGAATGGAGACACTAACACGGTTCGAGTAGATGACAATCGAACTTCAAACGCGTTTTTCTCGAAGCTAGATTTTTCGGAATAATGGGAGGTCATAACTCAGACGTTAATAGTCCGATTGACTTCATCTTTGGTAAGAATCTTTCTTTATAGTGTGTCTACAGGAACTAGGATAATACCCTTATCTCTGTCAGTTCATTTTTTATGTTCGAGCAAAGAGCGAATTTTTTATTACCCTAGATCATCCCATAAAGAGCCATCTGATGGTTGTAAAAAACTTTGATCTAGCTGAATTTGAAGATATAATCACCGAGGTACTGTCTTCTTTCAATTAATAATGTCACTGATACTACGTCATGAATAAACTAAAAGAAATAAAAAATATATTGTCCACGTTTTATTTCGTACTAGGTTTCGCTCGTGGATTCGCGTGAATGTCAGTTTAAAAGAAAATACGCGTATTCAACATTAGGAGAACAAGAAGTAAAGTTTTATATGGGTATACACAGTGGTAATTGAAGCGAGAGAATATTAAAAAAAATTTTTTTTTTTTATTCATTATAAGAAGCTGATTGTCCTTTAATTTGAGGTTTATTTTTAGGTCTAACCATAATGCCTCCTGGCAGACGCCATTATGCGTCTTTTCTCCGGGAGTACAAACACAGAACAATCCTTGCAGCCGCTCGTTCAAATAAAAAAGCAGCCCATTCTCCGAGTCGGAAGGATGTTTACGCGTGCACGTGATATTTCATAATATTTTATTACTTTATACCCGTTAAATAAAAAATAATTTCACGAAAATTTTCCGTTGTCAAACTGGTCTGGGAATTAATTAAACTTTTCGGTTAGGCTGATCCAGCGACATTTGCCTTAGACGCGACTCGACGTTGGTGATTGATTCCTATATAAAGGCATGTTGTGTTAGCTTATCTCAACCGTGAGAAACGGTTTTAAGCGCATTACTATCGAGTGATGTTAGTTCGAGACTCACCCAAAGTTTAAAGCCAATGGATCCTCAAATATAGAGTGGCTTTCTGAGCGATCCGACGTGCCCCACTAATTAAACAGTTGACAAAGTGTTTCTTCGATATTATGAAAACGTGGTTTCAATCAAATCTGGTTTACAATTGCTTCCGTTCGCATCAGATATCTATATAATTTATCTCGTTATGAATTGTGAATCAGATGTTCTTTACGATCTGATCGGGACGATGATCTTCTTATTATTCGTTGCAACCATCAAACTGTGTATGCACTATCGATAAATTAAAGATGAAGCATCTTTTTGACCGGTGGAGGTGTAGTTTCCTCGACTGTTACGGGCGTCCCTCCGATTTCGGTATCCTCGAGCATCCTTGCTCAGCATCTCTAATGTTTCCCCGGATCCGATCGTGAAGTCAGAAAGGATGGACTTTAAAGAAGCGAGGAGACAGCTGCAGCCACCTCGGAGAAACGATTCGACGCGGGGATAAAGCGGTTAGGCCCCTATCCATCCTCCATTTTCTCGGTTCCTTCTCTGTTTCTCGCTATTTCTCGTTTCTGTCCCCGGCTTTTTCTCCTGTTCGAACGGAGGGAGATGTGTATCTCTGAAAATAGGATTGGTGCGGCACGCATTGTGCCGAGGACACTGTCTCCTCCGCCTCCCGTTTCACCTACCCTCCCCTGGTCTTGTATTTATAGCCCTCGGCTTTTCCGCCGTGCTTCGCGCCCTACGACCGCTTAATTCGACCGCTCGCAAGAATACAATCTCCCCAGGTCGAGAGGCGAGCGTGGGGCATCAATAGCCACAAGCAAATGCTTTCCACCGAGGATGCAACAAGAGACGCGCCAGGTGGACCCCGGTTGCTACTTACGTCGACCTTTGTGGCCTCTTTCACCACTTGAGTGGGAATAATTTACCTTCTTTTCTCCGCTCGCGTTTTCTCAATGGGAAACATTGTCCGCCATTGTTACTTGCTAAAAGTTAATACGCTGATAATTCTATTTGTCGACCCCCATTCGTCCATTTCTGATGTTCACCATTTTCAACGTCGCGATATCGGGTCGGGCTTCGTTTCGAGGAAATGATAAAAATTTCGACGATCGGATAACGTCAGCATCGTAAAAGAATTTCGAGTTTCGCATTTTGCGAATTCTTCCGGAGGTAAAAGATTTTAGTACGGACGCTGTGAGGACATTTACTTTACACGTGTCTCCGAGGGGTATTTACTTTACGCGTTGAATTTCAAATCAATCGTACGCTCCCGAGAGACTCAACAACCATGAACGCAATATTGTTTCGAGAGAAACAGCTTCGAGTTTGCTGTATACTTTTAGAGTACACGAGAAGTCCAGCGCAAAGTCCACGAAACATAATAACGTAAATTATTAAGACCGTAAGCTTTTATTAAATTCAAAGAATTCAATTCGTAAACTCTTTAAATACCAAATCGGCTGAATTCCATGCTTCCCGTTATTTATCTTTCCGATGCTCGCGAAATCCCCCGGGAAGCATCATTGTTCGTTCCCCGATGTAAATATGCCATGGATTTATGCGTTTGCTAAGAAAATAATGGAATCGAAACCCGTGGCTTTTCATCTATTGATTTCTCGAACGGCGAAGGAGATATTTCTATTTGAACCGATCGCTTAACAGTCTGCTTCTCCAATTAAGTCCCAATCGAGGCTCTTAATTACGGTCTGCCGTGCGTCGGTAATGTTCGACGTTTGTTTCGTCCACTTTTTCACCACGGTCCATTTGACTTCCTTTTCCGCTGCAAGCTGCAAAAAGTTCCCCGCGGCCGGTATAAACTGTCCTGCGGCGCTTTTATCATTCTCCCTTCAGGCCTTTTTGCCTCGCATTTGTGGCCCATTTTCACAGGCCACGGTTTTTAATGCGCCCGGCCCGCAGGAATACCTTTTCTCCAGCCAGGAGGAAACTAATCAGAGGACCAGCCTGCACGAGCGAATGCGTCCATCCGTGGGTGCAGGCCGCTGCCAGGTGCGTTGTGATTTACCGCGAGAGTTGGAAGTCGATCGACGGTTCGGAAAGTGGCCGGGGGGATACCCGGGACCGGTCCCCTCGGTTATTAAAATTTCTCACGAGTCTCTACGTCTCTCTTCCTCTCTAACCCCTTTTCCTCTCTATCAAGCAACGATAAAACGAAACGAGGAGAAAACGCGACTGCCGCCCGATAATCGTACTTTGCCACGGTCTCGTTGGGGATTCGACGAGCGTTCGCGACGACATCGATCCCGGAAGCTGTGTGTGTTAAAAATTACGTCCCGTTAGAGTTCGTTAACGTTGTTAACGTTTCGATCCATGCGTTACTTCTTACGAAAAACAACGATAAAGAGCCCTCGATTTTCCAGACCGGGAACGACCGTGCAGCGAACGAACGATAAACAGCTTTTGATATATTATTTGTTCAATAAAAGTTTCAGTCCGAATTATACGATCGATTTATGTTCTGCGTTGAACGAGCAAAAGCTTATCCGAATAGCCGTACAGTGGAATATACGATGCGAATAAAACTGCTATTCAAGGTTTAGCAATTTAGTCATTTATTATTGAAACAAATATTATAATTGAATCGAATTGATCGTAAAGAACAAAAAGAAAAGGGAAACGAGTAATGAGATTATTCGAATTATTTTCTATAGAGATTTCTCTTTTGCAGAGGATTATTTGAATAAACTAGTTCTCTATTCGCGTTTCCTACCTCCTCGTTGACCAACTCGATTTTATTAATCGTTAAAATAACCAATTCCTTTATTATTTAAATAGAACGGATATTATACATTAGCTTCTTAAAGAGTATTGGCACATACGCGTCGATAGCTATTTGAATTTCGATTCGTTTCGAACGACTACCAATAGTTTCGAAGCCATTCAGGTTAGTAATTTGTATGCCAAAATGTAGTTCTTTGTACGGAGGCACATGCTGTGCAGTAACTGATATCTCAACGGTTCGGCGTGCCAATTTCGAACGTGTACGAAATTCATTGAGAAAACATGTACGTGCCAGCATTAAAATGAATGGCCACCATTTTGTGCGCTCGTAGTCGTCCAAAGGACCATCGACGTCCAAATTACGGAATATCTTCGAAATTTCATTGTTTCGTTTTATTATGTATCTTTAACGAACCACTGAAATTTCTGCCGAATGCATCGCGAGTAACAGGCGTGGCAGCTAACGCGTTAACAAACTTTGACGTTCTCTTGTGTTTTTTACAATAATTATCAACTGTAGCTAGGAACATTATACACGCCTCAAGAAACGCGGGAACACGCTCGCGGTAAATGCGTTGGATATGAGTAATAGCCACAAACTAAAAAAACACAATCTACTCGACCTCCCTAAAAGATTCGCCAACAGAAACTGAGACTCTTAACCCCTTTAAAACCGTGGGCATTAAAATGTAAATAATATTCATCGAGTTAACGAACGTATGCCTTTTACTTTCCGTGGTAGCTGAAACGCTTTGCGCATTAACGTGTTCAAGAGAAAAAAAAACGAAAAAACTGTACAGGGTGTTCGGCCATCCGTAGGAAAAATTTTAATGGGAGATTCTAGAGGTCAAAATAAGATGAAAATCAAGAATACTAATTTGTTGATGGAGACTTCGTTAAAAAGTTATTAATGTTTAAAGTTCCGCCCGAACTGAATTTTTTTCTCGAAAGTGGTTAGGATTTCGGGGGTATGTCTATTGACCAAAAACGATTGTAATTGCCCCCTGTAACTAAATATAATTTTTCCAGAACGATTTGAAATTTTTTAATTTCGTCTAAAAATTTTAGTACCTACTCGAATTTTTTTCTCGAAAGTGGTTAGGATTTCGAGGGTATGTCTATTGACCAAAAACGATTGTAATTACCCCCTGTAACTAAATATAATTTTTTTAGTATGATTTGAAATTTTCGAATTTATTGTTAACAACTTTTTAACGAAGCCTCCATCAACAAATTGGTATTCTTGATTTTCGTCTTATTTTGGCCTCTAGAATCTCCTATTAAAACTTTTCTGGTGGTCGAACACCCTGTATATTATATCATAAATATTATATTATTAAAATGTTAGTCAAAAATTGAGTATCGCTCGCGACTGGTGATTCGAAAATGTCCTGTCGATAGAAATTCCGTTTATCTTCTTCGAGTTCCCGATTCTGCTCCAGCAAAATGGCGAGAAGAATACCATTTACCCGCACGAGAAAGAAAACCGTTCTGAGACGGGGGAACCGTACGATTCCCGGCGATATTAAATGTTGTTCGCGAGACTGAAGCAATCTGCGACGTAGAATGCACACATCGGGCATTATTAATCAGACGTTTGAACTGGAGCAGGGAAGTGTTTGTCGACGTGCAAGTGGACGCCCGGATGATTTATGAACTTGGCCGATACCGTGGCTCGCGTTGGTGTTACGCTAGCGAAAGCAGTAAGAGAGTAAGTCTTGAGTGCAATTTTATACTTAACAGAGACTAAACAATATCTTATTTAGTTTATCTTTCATTCGTCGTTCGAAACTTTTATTTTAAGAATTTTTATTAGGAGTCTTTGCCCTCCGCTTCTGCGAACAATAGGTATTTAATAAACAGAATTTCTATGACACTTATCCTCAATTATACCATAATCTAATGCAACGTCCATTTCTGTTGGCTATACCGGTCTCTTTTGTCTCGTCGAACGCTCGCCGCTTCTGCCATTAAACGAATTACTCGACTCTTACTAGATCAGCAAAATTGTTCCCGATTGTAGCCCGATTATCACTCCCACCACTGCCAAGATTTATATAATCGTATTAAATCCTTCGTAAAATATCCGTTATTTTGAACATCTGCAACGATCTTCTAAATGTTTAACCATTACCAACCTCCAATAGTTGCTCTACGCCATACGAAATTTGAACATTTTCAAATGAGCTATCTCAATCTATCCAGCTCACCAGCGTACCTGACACCAACGCGATAAAACGTTCGTACTCCAGCATTTTCACGAATTTTAATAAAATCATTCGTGGAGTATATTTTTAAGATATGAAGCTGTAAAACAATGGAAAAAAAATTCGATTTTTCAGCAGTACCAGACTAGAATAACCCATTAAATCTCGTTGATTCCAACGCGAGGTTTGCAGCCTCCATGGACTGTATAAAGCGAAATTTAAAATTTAATTCTACGTTGGGGGGAGGGGGGCTTGCATACCCGCGCGCACTTAATACCCGCCTGGCAATATAAGCCGCTGTTAATAACCGACAGGAGTATTTCGGGGCAGTTTCCATCGGCTGGAAAAATAGTAATATCCCACGAAAGGGGTAAGTAAGGGTGCATTTCATTACAGAGAGTCCCTCTGCGAGCGAGAGTTATCAGGATTAGAAGAATTCCTACCTCCCTTTCGATATTAGGAAATTAATTATGAAGTTCGAGTCACCGGATAAGGGGTGGAGTGGAACCGTGATACACGCTCTATGGCGGCGAACGTGATTCGATATATTTAACTGTTCGTGGCCTCGCGACGCTCGATTCGTTCTCTGGTATCCACGTTTGACAATAAACCAACGAACCGCGATAGCTTTTATGCCCGTTGATTTTTGTGAAATCGTATTTGCACATTTAATCTGAGGTTACATTTTGAAAGGGTATTTTTCACCGTGCTACGCCTCTGATGCACCTACGTATTTTTAGTTTATTTTATATACAGAGTGTTCGGCCACCCGTGGGAAAAATTTTAATGGAGGATTCTAGAGGTTAAAATAAGACGAAAAACAAGAATACCAATTTGTTGATGGAGGCTTCGTTAAAAAGTTATTAAGAATTAAATTAAAAAATTTCAAATCGTTCTGGAAAAATTATTTTCGGTTGCGGGGGTCAATTACAATCATTTTTGGTCATTATATATACCCCCGAAATCCTACCCACTTTCGAGAACAAAAATCGAGTAGGTGCTGAAATTTTTCGGTGAAAAAAAAAATTTTCAAATCATTCTAAAAAAATTATTTTTAGTTGCAGGGGTCAATTGCAAGCATTTTTGGTCAATAGACATACCCCCAAAATCCTACTCAGTTTCGAGAAAAAAATTCGAGAAGGTGTGAAATTTTTCGACGGAAAAAAAAAATTTCTGAAAAATTATTTTCGGTTGCGGGGGTCAATTACAAGCATTTTTGGTCAATAGACATACCCCCGAAATCCTACGCACTTTCTAGAAAAAAAATTCAGTACGGTCGGAACTTTAAACGTTAATAACTGTTTAACGAAGCTTCCATCAACAAATTGGTATTCTTGATTTTCATCTTATTTTGGCCTCTAGAATCCCCCATTAAAATTTTTCCCAGGGGTGGCCGAACACCCTGTATATACATATAAGATGACCCGTAACTTTTACGCCAAATTACGAAAACTTAATTTAGAGGTTATATGGCGAGAGACGTGTTATACAAAGTTTGCGAATAAACGCTTTATATAAAGTTATTACTAAGTTTTGAAACAATAATTTTAGATATATTTTGTAATGTAGTTCATAAAAAAACATCTTAAATCAAACGCGACACGTTGACCCTTCGGTAACCTCAAAGAACAAAAAATACGTTTATTAAGTTTTACTTCTCTTAAATCTTATCTCACGACAGTATTCAGAATGATATACGTTTATTTCGAATCAACTTTCTCCTGCAATGGCACTTAAAGATAATAAATCTGCGAACCGTGTTATATCCTAACATATTATAATTGAGGTTAGGATTTAAAACAGCGTTTCTAGCTGTACCTAGCCTCTTACGTACTCACGTATTTTATTCGTATACGTATACGTATATTTACTTCAAATATACCTAACGAAAACGTTTAGTAATGACAATAATACGAAATGATAAACAGCTTTATTAAATTTCGGGTTTGCCTCTTGGTTTAACGGTTTATGGCGATCGAAGAGATTGCGTATCCGGGATTACCGCGGCGTCAGTAATTACTGTATTGGCAATTCGACTAGTGTTACTAATCAGAACTATACTCGCGTCGAAGCTCTACTCGCGTTGTCGTTTAATTTCTGCATCGAAAATGCATTTTACGAAGCGCTTCATAGAGACGCCCCGTGCACGTTATCGGTATCAGCGGTACAATGTATCGTGTACAGAAGTTCACTTGGCACTGTTGCTCGAAACTAGAATGCTCATTCTTTCGCGTTCCCTGGAGTTCCCGTGTACAGCTGACTCGCCGCTAGACGAACGTCCGTGACTCATTGTTGTGTGTGCTAGAGGGTTGGTGGGTACTTACACTGACAGACGTGGAGTTTCAGCACGTTCCCCCGGAGTTGTGCACATCGACCTGGCCCCGCCGTCGATTTCTCGGCACACACGGCAGACGTCCTGCGGGTCCAATCCCGCCGGCACGGTTCGTCCAACCTCGAGCAGAACCGGTGGATCAACTGGTACACGCACGTTTCATCCCGGGCACATACGAATCGGTCCGAGAGACGAACGAACGGCGTTCTTCTCGAGTCACTGCCGCTGCCCAGCCACGTGACTGTCCATGGGTAACACTTCGAATTCACGCGAGACACGGGTGTTTCTGTTCCGGCAACGCGTCACGCTCGTGCACATGAATCGACGGGGCCGGCTACACCGGCTGGATGCAAGAGGACTCGATGGGGCCCCGACTCGCGCTCGAACTTCGTCGGGACAGACGGTCGAATGAAAAAGTTAAGGACGTTACTTTGCCGCGGCGAGCGAAACTAAAACAAAAGGCTCCCGGAGATGCAACGGCCGAGGGACAGAGTAAGAGACAGGGAGAAACAGAGAGAGAAGCGGATGAACGGACAGCGAGAAAGAGACAGATAGACGTAGAGAGAGGGACAGAAGAAGGAGAGGACGAAAGACCGCGGTTTCTCCCTGAGATTTCGAGCTGCACTGCAAACGGGAACAGTCAGTCCTCACTAAATCGGAGTTTGGCTACGTACTCGCGGCTGAGAGACTTTCGGATCTGCGCAGTTGCTCACTCACCACCACCACTACTTCTACCACCACCACCGCCGTCGCCACCACCACCACCATCGCCACCACCGCCACTACCCACCACCATCGTGCTAACCCCAAACCTTTACGGCTCCTCTCGACTCCAACCCTAACCTCCCAGCCGGCAGCGCCCTAACTCCACCTGGCGAAAGCTCCAAGCCACGCGTGAACACGAGATTATTCTTACTCACCGAAAATTAGTTCCAACAAAGTTGGCCTAGAGATTAAATCTACGCGGATGTACGAGCCGTGTGTATGCCTAGGTGCACGGCGGTGCACGTACGCGGAATAAATGCGGTAATTGCGATTCAAAATTGACGACTAGCATCGCGGTCGATGCGGCACTGATCACGGGGAATCGATGCAGTCGGTTGAGTTTAAGGAATGACGCGCGATAAGATTGAACAATTGGCTGGTGATTCGTCGACGGAAAGCATGCAATCTGTTTTTTGCATTTAGAACTTCAATGTACTAATATTTGCAGTAAGAATGTAGTATTTACCGTGTGCATCATCAAGTTACGTGTGAAATTACGAATTCTCTCACGATCGATCCGTACGATGTTAGGAATATTTCGAGACCCATTCTGAGAACACTTTGTCGTTCACACCTTTGAGCTACGTGTCAAGAGTTTTATGATGAATGTCGGTTCTTGGCCTGGTTAATGGAAACCTCCACCTTCTCTGTTGAAAATAAAGAAAACTTATATAAAAACAATAAATAGTATTAATAAACACATCCTTTCAAATGTGATTTCAAAGATGCAGAAAGTTAAAGAGGTTAGGACGTAACTAAAATTTGAATGTATCTTGCCAAGGCAATTGCATTTAATACTTTACTGTCTTCGTATAGCAAACAACAATACGATAATTGTCTGGCTTGCAAAGAACAGCCACGGAGAATCTACGCGAATTGAAACGAAAGGAAGTAATTGCAAGAAACGCGTACGAATTTTACAACGGGAAAGCTTCGATCGTAAAAGAAAAAGATTCTTGTACGGAGTCACGCTTCCTAAAGTTCGTTGCTCCGTACATGTTGTCTCCGCACATTCTGCGGAACGTTGGCCGTTTGCCAAAATCATTCTCACATAATTTCAGGAGAATATAAGCGCCAAAAAATACACGAGATTTATGACTATAATTCTACTGTATAATCGGAAAAATGATATCTGAAAATTTTATGAGGAAAATGTTAACGTGACTCGGTTTAATTAAATTTGATACGTTCGTGCGATAATGCTATCGCTTTAATTCATAGAGAACGCTAAAATACACGGCAAAAGGGTATACATATTCATACACATACCTCTGTTTCATCGTAGATGATAGGATAATGTGAATTCATACGTTTTACTAATTAGCCAAAAGGCATCAGATACACATGTCATGAAATAAAACGGTGATTTATTCGCACAATGTAATACGCGTATCTAATGTTCGTAAGTATATTCTTCGCATTGTGTATAATGGTATTAATTGAAAATATAGTTTGTTTTATCGTCAACCAAAGAAATAACGTGTGCAATCTGATTTAACCGATATTCCACCGCCATCTACTGTCGTATATATCAAACGTATGATTTGATCATACGTCGATAAAGTAATCATTTATCTTCTTTCAACGATTAATAAATGTTTATGTTATATTGATTGCATTTAAATAAATTTTTAAATAAACTTATATGAAACTATATATTTAGAATTTACGTCAACGAATACTGTCGAAAATTAATTAATTATCCAATTACACAAATAATAGAAATAAAGAAACGTAGGATTTTTAAATTATTTATCTCAATAAAATATTTAAAAAACAGTGAGTTTGAAAATAGAGTACCTGAAAGTTGAATACTCGTAAACCTAATCCAAATATCAATCACCGATAGCGTTAAAATACTCTAATTTTTTTATGGTTGGATGCATATAAATGAATACGAAGATAAATCAACTGACCTTAAACTATGATAACTACGTTAGTACATCATGAATAAACAACATGACGGAGCTGGAAAATACGAAATATACACGTGTATAAGTACAAATATAAAATAAATGCGCATGCTTTACAGATGAATATAAAAAAGTATGTAACAAACACGATGTACATACAAGATGTGCTCAGATAAATCCCGATGTTATATCACTGGTTAAACATTTTTAATTCGTTAGCATGCGCGTGATACACGTCAGACGATTTAGTTCGATGTTATATTTAAATCTGTTTTAAACGACGCATCCTCTTTCACGTGTATATGTTCAGCGAAATAAATTAAATTTATTCAGCCATATGCGTTTTATTAGATGTCGCAATAAAAAAACATTCAAAACGAAATATAAAAATAAAAATGTGCGTCTTGTAAGTTCAATCTGTCGCAATTCCTTACATTTACATTTCATTGCTCGCGTTTCGCATTGTTCGTGAAACTTGTTATATTTAATCCCACGAAAAGCTCTACACGCCCGATTTATAAATGTGTTCCTGTGATTCTTTCGTTAAACGATGCTCGAGGAAAGGTTAAACCACAGTGCATTTGTTCTAAGAGGGAAATTAATCTCGGACGATAATTCAAAGCCACGTTATCGGGAAACCTAATGTCAATTGCAAAGTTAATCGATACCCTCTCTCTCGTACGCCGTAGAGATACGAGTGGGATTGGCAGGTCGTTGTTCCTAGTCAAGATCATGAGATCCCTATTCCGGACATTTCGCAATGCTGGCGTAATGCCTGACCTCCACTTCCAATTCTGCCGAATGCAATTCTTCAGAATTCGACGTGCCGCACTCATCACTCAATCACGCATTGACTACGTGAACAAACGCTATCAGACGTACGAGTGACACGTACCATATCCAAGCCATATCGATTTCCCATTGTCCTCTATAGGCATCTAATATGCATACACATTTGCCGTATTGTGACTAAAGCAAAAATATCATATAGCTGTAATAATGATTTTACATACATTGGCTCTCGAGCAGAACGATTGTAACCGTAGAATTTTAACGACGGAATAAACTGTTCGTCGATATCTTTCGTCTATTTGTTGCTAAAGAAAAACGTATGCATATGTTACGAGTTACGACGCTTCGAACAATGCAAATATCAGAAGAGATCAACTTTTTTAGTTACACTGTTTTGCCGGTATTCGAGCCACCCAATTGGTCGCCCCATCTCTCGGTTAGTCCTAACCTAAGTTGCGTACCTTGATCATACACATATGTACTTACGTATGTGTCTACAATTTGTATAACCGTGCGGAAGAGATGCGATGCTCATTGTCGGTTCAGAATCGCTTAAGTGTCTTATCTCTCGACTGATAATATTCACAGCGACCATTCATACGTGGGCATAAAGAGGTCGTCGAATAAAAATATTATCACGGTTATTTAATTAACACATTAAACGTCCAACGTCAATCTTCGACGTTATTATCGAAGCAACTCTTCGACGAAATTAGATAGAACGCAGGCGCATGTTGTGTCACCGGTGTCCAGTCCAGTGTTAATCGTTATTCTTGGGTTATTCGGTGTCAAAAGTGTTATTTGTGAAAGTAACCATCATAGGATAACGATACGTAACGAAAACGGAAGTGGAGCGTATAAAGAAAGGTATATATTTCATTTATCACGTAACAAGGATTATAAAATACGAAATAAATCGATTCATTGATTTTTTTAACGTTCTTATCATGTTTGCGATACGTTTACCCATCGTATACGATATATTTTGTATCGTATGCAACAGCGTCGTTAGACATTGATAATAATATCATAATATCGTCTCGTATTTAAAAACGACAATTGCACTCGGATTTATTCAAATAATGGATAATTAATAAGCACGTGTCGAACGTAATCCGTTGAACACGATCGTGATATTGCTCGACTCCACGTATTACAAGTATTACGTGGATAAAGAAAACTGAAATAATTTGAATACTCGCGTTTTGTGGACGTGACACTATATGTGCGTGCATTAATGAATTAATGTCAAGTAGTTATAACCTGTTTTTGAAAAGGGTTAGTTTAAGAGCGCATGCGTTCGATGTGTGTACATTTCTGAGATTCATCGTGCTCTGTGTCCTTTTCGTACAAGGGATATCAATTATCGAACGACATAATTACGACGAAGTGTGAACGTACGTAGAATCAGTCGCGAGATCGAATATTCGTCAACGCGTAGAAGAACGGATTTTATGTCCAATAGGTAAGCTACGCTTTCGAAACTTTTGAGAGGTTAGGATATTCAAATCGAATTCAACTTCCATTCACTGGATTTTTTTTGCCGATGATAAGACTCGTATGAACGATAAGGGGTACGAAACATGGTACGTACGTGTTTAAACGTTTATGGAATACAAATGGAGGGAGGGAAACATAACACCCTGAGAAGACGCGCGTCGCGAAACTAATGCGACGTAGAAAGAACGAGAGTGCGCATCGGTAGATTTTACCCTGACCTCGGTCAGAGAGAGACGGTTTAATTTAACCGGGTCTCGACAAACTCACACTTCAATCTATCTTTGTCCAGTGCCACGTTCAAATCCACGGAACGCTCTTGATTTAACCTCACTCTTCCGTGAAAAGAAGGATACACCTTTCCGGTACGTAACGTGCATTTTCGGTTTCTGGGATGAATTCTAAACGTAGCGGTATTTTCGATTGAAAACGAAACGCTGTCCGGTGAATCATAAAAATTCACGACGTCACCGGAATCGTAAGTTCCTTACGAATATTCATACGACAAAATTCATTGGAAAGCGATGTAAATGTCTCTCGTGCGTTGCAGTTATAAGAAACGATAAAAAATCGCGAATCAAAAATGTGAATATTTAATCGCACATCGTGGTTCTCTTCGAATGATTTTTCAAGAATAAATTACAAATTTTTGTTTATTGCACCGGTTATAAGAAATTTTTTTTTTTCTAAATACAGTTTTATAATTGAAAGTTTACTTCTTCTCGTAAACTAGAATCCGTATTAATAACGTGTAATGAAAATACAGATGACAGTTTGCATTTGATAAATGGATAGTTCAGGAACCATGAGCAATCGATATTCTCGATTGTGTTAATGAATCTAACATCGTTTTTTAGATTCTTCTTTTACGAATATTCGTTATTTTTAACCTTCAAATAAATTAATACAATTATACATCTGAATGTATTTCGTTTAAAACACGTAATGTTTTCCTGAGCATAAAGTAACAAGGACTTTGTACCATACCAGTTGATTCACGGAAAGACAATAAAAATTTCAAATTACCGTACGAACGTGTGTTGTCGTTTACATAATCGCATCTCACGCGAGGGTTAGAGTGTAACTATAAGCGGAGAATTGTTTACGAATTTCAGTTTCATTTCTAATATCGTACCGTCAGGAACATTTGACGCATTCGCCGACCCAGACGGATAAAGAACTCGATAAAAAACAGATCTTGAAACGCAGCCATAGATAAACTGTAGAGAGGGGGGGGGGGGGGGCAGTATGAGAAAAGAACCGAATCGCTTCATCTAACGAGAGCAGTCGGATTTCGCGTAAATTCCACTTCAAAGCGTCCTCACACCGATGTTTGATACTCCGAGCGTGAAAGGTGGGCGTATATAAAGACGATATTTGCAAAAAGTATGAATGTCTCGCCGGGAGTCTGAATGCAAATGACTCGATCCCCAACACGCGCCGTTGCCATCGTGTTTGGAAGGGGGAGGAGGGGGGCGTGTTGGTCCGGTGTGTTCCTGGCTAGGTTGGAATTCAAAATCGGAAAGATTTGTGGCGCCAAAGGCGAGGCGATGGCGAGAAATACAAGGACGGATCGAAAGGGGAAAATACGGTTTCTCACACCACGGCGTTTGGGGAGGGATAGTAATGGTCCGGGCCGAAGGCGAACTATACGTAGAAAGCTGATGGGGCAACGGAGCGTGCAACGCGTAGCATTCTGGCGGAAAGCCTTCCGTTGGGCTACGTCTGTGAAGTTGACTACTGGCCAGGGGCGTCGCCACACGTTTCTTTGTGCGCAGCCCGCGATGGTCAGCATGAAAACTTCTCGAATGTTATTCATCGCCTTAATGAACATGATTGTACTCGGAATTTAATAGGTACAAATTACTACTATTAGGCGTGCGTGTATTATCAGCGGATCGGTGGTAACAGATGGAAGCACGCGTTCGTTCTATAGCGATCAGACGCAAACACGAACACGTACGAATGACGTTGCAATGGAAATGCATCTAAAATACTCGATATATGCATTCGATTCTTAGAACAGCCTGACGTATTATATTCCGTGTAGCGATCGGACGTTGTCATTTACTTTAAGATTTCTGTTGTTGTTATTGAAAACTTTTTTGGGGATTTTATTTGTTACCGATTAATCACTTATCGATAGAACAATGACGCGATAATTAAATTTGCATCCCAAGCATTGGGGGCTTGGATTCCTAACAAAGTTAACGATAATAATAATTCAGCGAATTCTTTCTGAATAGTACCTGAAACATCAACAAATAGCCCTGAACAGTGCTTTACAGAAACGATTAACGTTTCTGGCTCAACAGTCTGTGGCGCCGCGCATTGTTGCTTGGAATTACCGACCGCCAATTGCAAAGTCCGCTTCTAACTGACAATTGCTCCACTTGCTTTAAACCATTAGTACTCGCCGGTTATCTTGCTGGCAATACACCGCAATGTGCACCGTCGTCGTAACGGGCCAAAGTAAATCTCTACGGCGGCATTTTTCTTTCCTTTTCCTCTGTGGCGTTCACCCGCAATTTGTATACTGGAAGTTGCGAGACAAGGAAAGAAATTGTTCCACGACTCGTTTATATTTCCGAGGTCACACTGATGGCGTCGCTAATGTATTTATTTGAACGTTTAACGAAATGAGAAAAATAACGGTCAAGCTAAAAGTATTCCTGCATTGTCCTTTCCCTCGTTCATTTTGTGCTAGGGTTTATAGTCGGAGTTCTTAATGATTATTGAATTGAGAATCGGAACAGTAGACCGATCCAAAAGCTTAACCCGAAGTTCGTGTCTCGAAATTATGTCTTAGACTAAAATAAAATTATAAATCCAAATATAACAGTATTTTATTTTAATCTTTATAGATCAAACTAAAACACAAAACTACCTATTTGCTATGTACAATATAGAAAATAAACAGGGTGTTCGGCCACCCTTGGGAAAAATTTTAGTGGAAGATTCAATACGGGCGGGATTTTAAACATTAATAACTTTTTAACGAAGCCTCCGTCAACAAATTGATATTCTTGATTTTCGTCTTATTTTGGCCCCTAGAATCTCCCATTAAAAAAGAACACCCTTAAAAAGACTTAATAATTTTCTGAGTTGTACGAAATTCTTACGATTCATTCTTATTCCAGATATTTCACGCTCCCCAAAATGGTGGGGCCATTTCTGCTGATAGTCATACTCGCTACATCAACGTTCGCTTATAACGGCGAATTAGTGGAACAAGAATGTCCCGTGGACTGTCACTGTCATTATTTCCGCATCAATTGGGTGACCGACTGCTCCGAGAGCAATTTGACGAGCATCCCTTACGAGGATCTTAGCTCTAATGTCTACATCCTAGATATGAATGGTAACAACATCGCACGGATCGATCCGTTTCCACACGCGATCAAGATAAGGCGTCTCCAGATGGCGCATAATCAATTGATCGAACTCAAATATGAATCGTTCGCTGGATTAACTTACCTACTGGAAGCGGATTTCTCGTCAAACGCGATCACTCACGTCGATCCCGAAGCGTTCAGGTAAAGGACATTCGATTTGTATTCCACGAAAAAAGTGAAAATAATTTTATCTAACAATATAAAAAAATTCAAACGGTCCCCGAGTCTTACTATTTTTGTTCGTTACGTATATTATAAAGCTATTATATAACACACCTCTTTGCATCAGCTCCAACAAAAACTAGCGAACTTGATAAATTTTTTACCTATAGAATACTGCGCATGAAATGCAATACTACATGACGGATTTAATTCTTCAACAGGGACAATCCCGGTTTGATTACGTTGGAACTTCAAAACAACCCCTTGGAAGAGGTCCATGGTCCCTTCCTAAAATGTCGCACGCTGCTCTACCTCGACCTAAACACATGTGGCATCAAACGTCTCAACACACAGTTTTTCCACAATACGACAAACCTGAACAAACTCGACTTGTCTCACAATCCGCTTGGAACCATAGAACCAGGCCCGTTCGACCATCTGACCAATTTGGAGTATCTGAAATTAAACGATTGCAACCTGACCTACGTTTCGCCAGACGCGTTCAATCAACTGGAGAATCTTCGCGAGCTCGAGATGGCGGAGAACGATTTGCGTATGTTGTCCTGGACAAGCGTGCTGGCTCCGTTGGTCCGACTGGAGCACCTGGACATCAGGAAGACTGGCATCACGAACCTGCCGGGCGACGCTTTCGCGAAAAATTTGTATCTACGGCAACTGGTGCTGGCAGACAACGAATTGTGGCATTTGGACGTTGGCAACACCCTCGGTCACAATTTGCATAATCTCCAATCTCTGGACTTGTCGAATTGTAACTTGCAAGATCGTTTGTCGGAGGAGGCTTTCAGAAACGCCAGCAAATTGCGCGTGTTAAACCTGAACGGCAATCCGATGTTCGCTGCTGACCTTACCGCGGTGCTGCGCCATCTACCAAAGCTCCATAAGCTTTCCTTGAACAACTGCAGCTTGCGACGATTGCCGGACGCGTTCCACGTTTTCGAGCATTTGGAGGAACTCGACATCTCGCACAACCCACTGTCGAACGCGTTCGTCAGCCTTCTGAACCCCTTAGAATCCTTGGAGTACCTCGACATGTCCTATTGCAATCTCAGCCACGTCAGGAACAACACGTTCGCTCACATGACCTCCTTGAAAAGATTAATATTGTCTGGAAACGCGTTGCATACCCTGGAGGAAGGCTTGTTCGCTAATCTGACACGCTTGGAAAGTCTGGAGCTGAACAATTGCGACCTCAAGACTCCCATCGACCCGAAGGTGTTCGGCGATCGTGCAAGCACCGACATAGTCGAGCTGAAACTGAGCGGCAACCCGCTGGAAGTCCCCGAGGACGGGTCTCTTCTTCCAGAGCAATTGTCCAACCTCGAGATGCTCGATCTCAGCAACTGCAACTTGTTGCATCTCAATGAGAATCTGTTCGCGAAAACGAGGAACCTTACACAGTTGAATCTGTCGCGTAATAACATCTCTGGCACGGAGAATCTGGTCTGTTTGAAGATGCTGCGCGGCTTGGAGCATGTAGATCTCAGCAACAACAACCTGAGCACGATCAACCCGAAGGTGTTCAGTAAGAACACGCGTCTGTTGTCGGTGAATCTGCTAGGCAATCCTTTCGTCTGCAACTGCTCGATCGCAGACATGTGGGACTGGGCGGTGCACTTCAAGAACGATCTCCACGTGTTGGTCGGCAGCCAGCCGGCCAACTTCGAGACCGGGGCTGCGAAACTGAGAAGGGCGCTGAGCTGCACCTACGACGAGGAGACCTATCGCAAGTTCCTGGAACAGATTCAAGCTAGCAGCGACCAGCGCAGACTTAGAAAAGGAGACCTGGCTCCGACCCGTACCTGGGCGAAATACGTACGCGAGTCGCATTGCGGTCATAGTTCATGATATTTGATGTACAATTCTCAACATCCCTTGATGTCCGTCTACCGCCACGGGATACGCAAACACCGGACCGAGCTCTAATCGTGTCTTGTCAATAGTGCGCAGGGACGACGTGCTCGCTGCATTATTCGTAATTTATTAACCCTCTACTGGCATACCCCGATCGGAAACACAAGCGATCCAATCCCAATAAAATTTGCCGCAGCAATTTTATGGGATTGATGATGTTTTTGTTGCAGAGGCATTTAATAACTCCTGTAGGTTCAGTCGTTCGTTGTTCAGCTTGAGTATTAATTAATTTACGAGCGTGTAAATAAATAAGAAATAGTTTCGTTTTGGAAATATGAAGTACAGTTCGTGCAATAGAGGGTTAAGATCGCCGGGAATCCAAGATAGTCCTTTACTTCCATCGCATACGACTTTATTTTTGTAGGCGTAGGATTAAGGTGTATTAGTAACACTTGCGCGCGTGACGTCAGGATGTTGAAATATTTTGTACAATGGTGGAACAAACATGGAAATTTGGTAAATATTGCAAAGGTGCCAACAATTCTGGTGCTAGAATTTTAACACATTTTAAGGCCAACAGATTTATGCTTCTTTGTTTTAACCAACATTCAAACCTAAGAGCCACTTTCTTAACGTTTTTTACGTGAGAAGACGCGGTACTACGACAACGGCTTCTAGCTGTGATATCGAAATGAAGTAGTAGAACGTCGTATGACTTTAAGATTTTAATAGACCATTCAAAATTGACTGAAGTAAGTCGTTATATTTGTTCCTCCAACTATAAGCTATACGAGCATATTGTATGTAATTTAAGATGTAATATCTGCGGTGTATGTTGCTATGAAATCTGTTTTAATCACGAGATCGTCATTGTGAAATCAGGTCGTCCAGCAAAGACAGTTTTGAGCGATCATTTTTATTTGGGAACGTTGACTCCCTTTCTCTGGCACGAAAGGAATACCTTCCAAGTATCGTTACATGAAACTCGAGCGTTCGAATTTCAAACAAGGACACGATCTGCCTATCGCTTGATAAATTGAACATTATAAACGATGCGAAATTTTTATTCATTACTGAGGCGAATAGATCATAAATATAAACTATCAACTACTATCGTTTTTGTCACATCAGCATGAAAATTAATAATTCGAAGTAGGATTAAGATTCTTTGTTCCAATGCGACACTTTAAGTCATATTTCGAATTAGCATTGTTGAGTAAAAAAAATTACCACTCTCACGTGTTTCGAAATGTGCTCGTTAGAACTTGTTGGACGCTGAAACGTAACCGAATTTGCAAACGGAGAAATTCGCGATCGTAATTATTGAAAGGTAGAACAAGGCTGCACCGTAGATAGAGTTTGGGTGACGGTATCTCGAAATATCGGAGTGTTGAGAAACTCTGAAATCCATGACGAAGTTATGAAGTTCTCGAAAGTTAAAACTTACATCGTACTGAATACAGATTCCGTGCTAAATAACATGGAGTTTCTAGCTCATGTAAGCATGTCGTGATTAACAATTACAAGACCCTTGCATGCTCGTGTATGACTGTATCTCTTATTGTCGTGTTATTATATGCGAGCGTGTGTTACGTAAAATTATGGACGTCGCCAGGGATATCCTTCACTATGGAAACACGATTGTTCAAATTATTAACCCTCGTCTGGTAGACTAAAGCCAAAATGATTGCATCATTTTTTTTTTTTTTTTTTTAATATTGTATTTAAGTTATTGTAGAAATCTAATTTATCGTTTATTGGAAGGGTTTTGCATTAATTGTTAAAGTAACAAGGTTCATGAACCTTAGCTAGATATAGAAAAATATTACTAATTACACAGGGTATACGTGTCTTTTGCAAATCGTTGTTTCATGAAAAATAGAATGTTCTGTATTAATCAAGATTATACAGTTCATGCATTCTGATATGCAGACTCTGATTATACTGGAAGCATAGGTGTAACACGTGATGTACTTGCTATCACCGTTCCGGGTCTAGATATCCCTGATGTACGTCACACTGCCGTTCTACAGTTCAGTTCAGAACGTTTCTCTTCTTTTTTTATACTTGTGCAAGTCGATTAAAATAAGATACCCTGTGTAACAAGTACTCCACCCTACCAGGTGAAGACTTAACCCTATATATTACAGATTCGTTGTTTACTCGTTCTTTATTGTATATTTATTAAGTCCTATCGTTTAAAATATTTTTCTTAAACTACGTTTTCTATCGGTAAAGTTATGTCACGCACTAATTGTTAATTGCTAATTAACGATACGCGCCAAGAAATGCTTGTTTCTCCTAAAGCTTGTTTTCTCTGTGCGGATATATACTTATGGTTTGTTCTTTTTTTATACGAAATGCTGTCTTCTTTTAACCAGAACGTGTTCTCTAGCTGTGTCCATGTATAAATAGAATACCTACATGATACTTGGGTTCCCATTCGAGCCATCACTCGAACAATGCAGCGAATATTTGATTCTAATTTACATACCAAAACTTCCACCAAAGGGAACACGTACCTTTGATCTAGCCTAAGGATTTTAGTTACTCGAGGTCACTTATGTAGCCTCTCTTGAAGACTCGTTATGTTTTGCAATACGTTGGTTATTAGGTACACGTTTAACGTGAATATAGATCATAATTTTTTTGTAAACGAATAACGGAAAAAAGTTATTTATATATTAATTTTAATCTGGATAAGAAATTTGCCCATCTTTGGCAAAAAGATGTAATAATGTGTTCGGCGAAGATAACTCGGTGACCTTGAGTAACTAAAAACTTGGACACCGTCTGCAGTACGGAAACGATGATTCAAATACACGTCTGTTATGCTGATCCCGGTGAAACAGATACGGGAATCAGATTTTCAGTCGCTGTCGCTTGAAACAACGCGAATAAAATCAAGGTGCCGGTACGGTTTCACTATATTCATGAAATGTATAAGACTGTATTTAATAAAGGAGTCATTTTTCTTGGTATGTTGTTGGTTCTTTATCTACAATTCGATTTCATTTTAATTGTATTAAGTGTACGGCATTTGTTAAATGTTCCCTTGTATTTTTTAAATATCAATTCACGCAAACAGAACGGAATTAACATTTAAAACAATAGGGTATAACTAATGTATTGATAGAGCATTCTATTGTTTCCAGCCATATCTATAGCATAATACAATTAATCAAATCACGATAACAATAGTTATGTCACTCACTATATAGATGAATGTCTCTAAATTGAATTATATGAAATTAGTACGATGTCCTAACCAATTACACTTAATGTGTAATAATAATTTTCTGGAATATACTTCGCACTATTTGCTCGTGAAAGAATTGATATCTCAACAATAACGTGCATGTAGCTAGAGAACTAAATTAACGGAACATTATCAAGTTCCGCCAATTGTACAATAGCGATGCACGCATTGTAGAATTATACTGGATATAGACGATAATTATATAGACGTATCAATGATGGTAACACGCAGTTGGAAAACAAAATTTTTTTGTAAACACGTCCAATGTCCCACGAGAATATGGTTTTTCATATAACGATAGAAACAGGTAATTATATTTTAATTTCGAATTATTAATGTTTAGCATATTGCAATCTTGTTTCCTTGGGCAGACGGTGATCTTTGCCACAGTTCTAACCGCAAACGTATCTGCGTGTTTACATGGCTGGAGCGAAGAAATACGAGACATACAGGATTATAGTATTTTGTGATTTACGAAACTATGGCGTGTCACGTTTAAAAAGACGTCTGTGGTGAGAAAACGGCAGACCACTTTTCCCAGCACGCTATTATTATGTTGTTACCGTATTAAATAGTTACTTTATTAATTTATAATATATTTACTATCAAATATCAAAATCATTTTATCCAGTTATTCGAAACACTACCATTGCTTCGTTTATTCACAAATTTATGACGGAACTGAGATAACATTCATCCAGACGTATTTTTGAAACAATAGTTTACTTAGAAATAGATATCATGTGTCATGTTTCATGAAATGGGCGCGATTTATCAAGGGTAAACGCAACACGCATTAAGTCCAGCGTTTCTCAAACTATAGTCCACGAGTTCTCAGAAGCGAAAAAGTATACGTATATTATATACAATGTCTTACGTATGTAACCATGATCACGATTTTATAGGATCTGCCGATAATCCAGGGAAAGAAATTTCAAACAGAAGAGTTTTTTATCAAACAAACAACAGTTCGTTGTAGAAACATATTAGAATGAATTTAATGAAAGAATATGAAATTAACCAAAAATTCTCTGGTCGAATTTTAATTAAAGCGGTATAAAACTTTGAAAATCGAAGTATTACCTTTGTCGCCAATTTTTTCAATAATTTTTTATCACGAGTTTGAAGTTTTACGAATAATGTTAAAGTGATCGCGTAACAAAGTAAGCATTATTAAGCAAATTATAGTGATTAGCAAGTACGATGTGCAAGGCTAAATATTACATTGTGAAACGATATACAGGGTGTTCGGCCACTCCTGGGAAGGCTTCGTTAAAAAGTTATTAACAATTAAATTCAAAAATTTCAAATCGTTCTGGAAAAATTATTTTCGGTTGCGGGGGTCAATCACAATAATTTTTGGTCATTAGACATACCCCCGAAATCCTATCCACTTTCGAGAAAAAAATTCAGTACGTGCGGAACTTTAAACGTTAATAACTTTTTAACGGAGCCTCCATTAACAAATTGGTATTCTTGATTTTCGTCTTATTTTGGCCAGGGCTGGCTGAACACCCTATATACGTTTCCCTCCATTTTTGTTAAAACGCAATAATTGTAAAATGGCTTAACCGACTATCTCTAAAGATACAAAAATATCGAATTTTGAACTAATAACCTTGTGCAACAAGTTAAATGTAAAATCTAACAAATAAATACAACAGTGGATTGAACGTGGAATTGTACCTGAGTTTACCAACTTCCAAAATTGAATCTAACATCTGCCACTTAATTTCTAAGAAGCAGTATCGTCCATCTCATGAAATTTAAGTTAGCTCAATTTTTTGTACAGTTTTATCAATATTGTTTTTCTACTGATAATATATTTATCATTTTCCATCCTATTTCTGTGCAAAGTAATAAAAGATAGCAAATTTTATTGGTCATTTTCGTTTGTCACGATATGCCTTTATCTAACAGATTAGGATATTAAAGAAGATTTAGGGACGTCCGCTAATTTTGTCACATTTACTTCTGTGCAGTGTTCTACTAAAGCAACGTATACGAAATTTTAATGAAAAAATATAAAGCCATTCGAAGCTATTCATCGAGAATATCTGAATGAAGTTGAAGTTTGAGAAACACTGCATTAAGCGACATATACACTGCACGAACGATCGCGATTAAACGCGAGCAGTCGTCGGCTCTCCGTCGCGTTCGTTACGTGTAGACGCAGCTTTATTGGTCAGACTAAAACTGCATCGTCTTAAAGCAAGACATTATTTCGGTTATTAAACTCGGTAGGGCGTTAACGGTCCTCTCGCAGAGAAAGATTACCGTGTATTTACGGAACACGCCGATATCGGAAAGTTGAAAGTCACGCTAATATCATTACGAGGAATAAAATGGCGCGCAAACGTCTTAACCAAACAATTCCGAACGCCTTTGCGCGTTGACGTTGTCCGGAAACGCGAATATAATTAGTTTCCACTTTCGATTACGTATATGTAACGATTGTCACCCCACGATGACCGCGTTTATACTCTTCGACGCTAGTGGATTGGTCGAAACAAGTGCAGCTGCATTACGAGTGCCGATACAAAAGTTCACGTTGTCGTTACGTAACTCGTTACACACCGTGGACACGACTCATGTATTCGCAGACACCGTGGCGTGCATGTGGGTTGGCATCGATGGTGTACGTTTATAAGTGTGGGAGCGGATCTACTAGTGCGCGCGTGAATGAACCTCGGCTGTATCTATAGTCTATACATCTGTACAACATCGCGGCTATCGGTACCGGTCGGTCGGCTAGTAAGCTAGTTGGCCATCCAATTATTTGAACGTCATACGCGCGGACGCGCGAGTCTGTATGAAAGCTTCGCGATCGGTTGTTGGCTACCGGCATTCGACGGGCAAGGATTGTTAACGGTCCTGATGATCAACTGCGTTTACGTCGTAACAGTGTCGGGACAGTCTGTTGAACGTATCGATTGAGTATAATGATGCTGAACGTGCTCGAGCCACTCCTCGACATCCCAACGGCCTACTACGGGGCGCTGCTGGGCGTCGGATTCTGCGTCTATTATCTTTTCGAAGTCGTCAAAGTGAGTAAGCCACGGCACATCTCTCTTTCCCTCCTATCTGTCTCGTCAATTTATCTTAACCGAAAAATTTGTCGTCGGGCGTGAATTTGCACACGAACGAACGAATAAGTTAACGACAGTCCATGGACCATCTACGAATTGGTTACCGAACGTATCGACCGTGAAAACTGTTCCATTATTTATAAGGTCGTGGAAAAACGAGCGAACTGTCATTCGTAACGTTTTTGTTAACATTATAATGCTTCTGTGTCAAGAATGAATTAATTTCCTTTACTGATTGTAATTTTTTGACAAAACAGGATTATAGATTGTAGATCGACCGTGGTTCTAGAACTTAGTCTTACTCTGCCTAGAACTAGGGCGTATATAAATAATGCGAAATTGACAATCGGTACCTTAATAAGTACCAGCGAATAAATTTCCACGGTGATAGTTGCACGCGGTGATTTTTTCTGTTAAGCTTCGTACAAATTTCAAATTAAACCGTAGTACAGCCGTTATCGTTTATCCGCAGACTTTTAACCTTCATTAAGCTCAATCAACGCCGCGTTTGGTTCGAAGTCACGCGTATATCGTGTCTGCCTTGATTCTATTGAAGATATCGTTTTAACAGTTAAGATATTTCGCTCGCAGAATTCGAAACCTTCAATTTATTTTTGGACCAGTGAAATTGTAGGGTTATTGACACCGACACGAGACTGTGCATACAACCGTCCATACGTTCTTTGATATGTAATCGGCGAAAATAAAAAATCTAATTGATGGCACAGAATTGATTCAATAGTCACCGTATTTGATACTTGTTAAACGTATATCAGCATTAATTGTCTCACAATTGTCGTGCTTTCTTTTGCTTGCGATTATCAATCCGTCCTCGATGCACCAAACTCGTAAATGAAAGATGTTTTCTGATAATTTCACCCGTATTCGATAGGAATATGAACAGAATAATAAAAAAAAAATCGTCGTGCGTATAATTCATCGTTAAGTTTATTGACCGATAAACTTTAATTTGAAAATTATTTATTGAGACAAAATCGGGGTTCATCGTCTGTGACTTGTTTGCGTCGGTACTTGGTATATTGTCACGACTGTCTCGAATTATCGAGCGACTCCAAAGTACGAAAAATTTTTCTATCGTCTTATCGTGCACACTTTAAGTGTCTGAAATGCTTAATTCTGATATATTATCAGGATTTCCGCGATACGAATAGTTCGAACTCTCGCACGACCCTTCGTAGTCTGTACGAGCCACGAGGAGATGCATGATTTATTAATTTGACCTTAAAACTCCGAGGCACTCGCCCCGGACAAATTGCGCGCGGGTCAGTGCGTGAACGCGCGCGCGCGTTAGCTGTTCGCGCAAACACACACGCAAACGCCGGAACAGGTAACATCGCACGCACCAAATAGCCAGTCGTCAAGAATAATGCAATGTTTGAATAGGCGGATTTATTGGTACATCTAATTCGTCGTACGAGAGACGAGGGTGGTCGAATCATTTTTGTAATTCAAAAGAAACTTTTATCATTTAAAAACAATCGAGTACGAACGTAGCAAAGATGAAAATCGACTGTAAGTGCGAAATTAACCTCCCACTAACACACTGGGTCTTTTAAGGCAGCGACTCTCAACGCGAACAATTTCTACTATTGTCCTTTGTTCACGAGTGGTTCTATTTTCGAGAAAGTCGGGTTTGAATATTTTTCATTCGATCTGGCTGGTCAACTTTCATTTTTGTTCATAAACAACGTCAAGACAATTAATACCGTCATAGCTTGTCTACTTCTGCTAAGATCGAGATAACTAGCGTTTCTGAAGCTGTTCCGACGATAAGATGCATCAATAGTTGAAGAGGCCCTTCACGAATTACGTCATGTTGCATTTGAATAGCTTATGTAAAATTTCAGTTTCTTTGGTTCGGTAAGAAAAAAAGGTTGAGAACCACTGGCCTGGCCATACTAAATCATCATCCTAGATTTCTGCTTCACCGGTCGTCTCATCAATTTCGTGATATGTTTCCTCCTCGACGACGAATGCTACCGTGTTCTCGGCGCTTCTTGCAATTAGATCGAACAAGATACGTCTTTCAAATTTTCTTCTGAGCCTCTAATAGATGTTAACCACTAATCCTAGGTACTAGAGGCAGTAAAAAGTAAAATTTACGACCTCTGGAGGAAGATTACTGGACGATTTCTTATCACAAAGTGACAGTAATCCAAAGATTAACTCTGTAACTATGCACAAAACAAGAAAATAATATCACTTTCCTTTTTTATAATTTAGGGATCGTCCCTTTTTTTTTTCTAAAAAGAAAACAAAAATAGATGAAGTCTAAGTCATTAGTGTCCGAGAAAACTGCTTGTAACGCTTTATTTTATTTATTAACACGTGTCATTTCTTAACGACAAAAGAGGAAATTATCCATGTTGCGCTCGTTATTCTCCTGATAGGCTATCAACATGATACGTCGCGTCAACAAGTAACGAAGAACTCTGTTTTCTTTATTAAATCGAGCATTGTTTTCGAAAAGAACTTGCAACAATCTTCTTGTTCTTTATTAATGTATTAAAAAATTCAAGTAAATGCATTAATTTGGTCACCCATCTCGCCTGTTTATTGTGCTATCGTCGTATCTGCGAGGTGTCTCGATAACAATATTACACGAACAGTTAAGTATTTACCCCCCCCCCCCCCCCCCTCAAAAACAATTAAATTATGTGGTACACGTACTATAAGTTGAGAGTCACTGATCTAAGCGATAGTTTTGTTCGTTTCTTGTATTGATCGATAGAAATAACGAGCTATTCCGTACTTATTTCAGACGCCGATGCTGGTATGCGCGAATGGACCATTCCGATCGTTCCTAGAAGATCGTGTACCACTTGTAAGGAACAAATTTTGGCCGACTTTATGGTGCTTCGAATCAAGAGCACAAACTATTCTAGCGAGTCTTCTCAGATCGCGAATCATGCCACCAATTCACTATCGCAGGTTGGTAAGTTTATCTTCAACTTCACAGTTACGAAAAAAAAAAGATATAAAGAATGAGAAGTATGAACAAAGTTATTTATGCACAAGGTGTTAACGAAAAGATATCGTGATTTTTTTCAAAGTCAATTCCTCGTGTCATTATAAGTCAAAAGGTTCTCTTCTATTTTGCAATCTGAGGTTTCGTTATCGAGATGTGAGCAATCCAACTATTTCCGTGTGTGAATATCACGTACGTTCATGGCTTTCTCGCGTGTAATCGTGATTGGAATCAGCTGATTGGAATATAAATGGAACATAAAGATTCAAGTCGTATCGGTAAATCTTAATTGCTGATGTTTCGGTAACGAAGCTTCAGATTACAAAATGGTGAACGGCTTTTCGGTTTGTCTTCTAATAGCATTTTCATTAACGCCAAACAAGGGAAAAAGTTCAAGTGCAGATCAAGTCATTACCGATTCAGATGCAAATTATCGAAAATACGTACTAAAAATTTTTCAAACGTACGTTTTCACTAAGAAGATGCATTAGATCGATTCAAGCACATTAGAGAATAGCGTTTACATAACGGATAGCAAGGTCGTACACGAGACAAGAAATATTAATTTCAAACAATTCATGATAGTGTTCAGTTTATCATAAAAGTCACTAGGATACAAAAGCGAATGTAACTAGGAAAAAAAGTTACATCTTATATATGTTTATGTTAACCTTTTATCCTATTTTCATATGTTAAATTCGTTTCTGAAGCCCACAAGCCATGTAATCCAAGTCATTTGGAATTTCCGAAAAAGTTTATGACTCACTACCTGGACCGACAAATTACTTATGATTCAACCCAATACGATATTATTGCCTCTTACGTTGCACAATTTTCGTCGGTATCCATCGTACGAACTAAAATTAATGACCACTTGCGTCAAAGTAAATGATTGCAAGCTATTTATCGCGACCCCGTGAGCTTCTCGTTCTAATTAATTAATTGTTGCACAGAGAAATCCTAACCTTGTCGGACGGAGGTGAAGTAGCTCTGGATTGGGCAGAAGAGGGTAGCTCCGCAACTTCGCCCATCGTGATTATTTTGCCAGGACTTACCGGTGCAAGCCAGGCCGAATATATCAAGTGTCTTGTCTCGGCTGCAAAAAAAGTCGGCATACGATGCGTAATCTTCAACAACAGGGGATTAGGAGGCGTAGAACTGAAGGTACGGCGAAACCTTTTTCTTTTACCTTGCGCAGTTTGCGAACTGTAACAATAAAATAAGAAATCCTATGATATCCTGTAATCAAGTATCCTATCCATAAAAAACCTATTTGCATACGTGATCCCCGATTTATTTTGAGCAGTGTATCACTGAAATAGAGAAAGAAACCGTAACTAGTGATCACGTGATTGCAGACTCCACGAACGTATTGCGCGGCAAACAGCGACGATTTGTCCGAGGTTATCGAACACGTAAAAAAACTTAATCCTCAAGTGCCGCTTGGGGCGACGGGAATCTCGATGGGAGGGTACGAATGTCATCTTACACGTATAAATTATTTATTATGCCGAATCAAAATCAATTGACCGCCCAAGGACTTCGTGGAATTTTCCCACCTTAACGTTTGGCCGCATCCCCACTACTTCGCGTTTCGTGTCGACGCAAACATAACCTGTAGCTTCTTGGCGCGCATTCTTTATCTCGCGAACAAAGAGGCAATCTGAGAAATCGTAAAAATAGAAATCACCATGCCTGAGGTGATTCGTCACCAGAAAAGTGGTGTCCTGAGTGTTCAATTAATTTCGATCTGGTCAGAGCCAATCACGGAGCAGGATACAACGTAACAATGTTTCTTATCGGGCATCTATTTACAGATTAATTCTCGGTAATTATTTAGCTCAACAAGGAGTAATGGCTAGCGGTAAATTGAGGGGATGCTTTCTAATCTCTGTACCGTGGAATGTTTTCGCCGCGACGAAAAATACGGAAGAGAATTATTTTAATTTAATGATAAATAAATATTTGGCTGGCACGCTTCGTAAGAACATAGAGCGTTTACATTCCGCGACGGATGCAGGCTTCTTTGATGTCGATATCGAGACACTTCTTAAAGTAAGCTTAACAAAGTCAGTAAAATTAGGAAAAGCATATAAAAGAAGGCATTATCCTATTAACTAGAATAACACCTTCCCTTATTTGTTAGAGTCAAACCGTGCGAGAGTTTGATTCGCATTTTACGGTGAAACAGTTTGGCTACAGAGACGTGGAGGAATACTATTCTAATGCCACCATACATGATAAATTACATTTGATTGATGTACCGTTATTATGCCTTAGCGCTGCTGATGACCCATTTCAACCAGTTCAAGGTAATTCACTTTGCCATATTTCAGGATTTCACTGTCCAAGGCAATAGTTCTATGAAATTAATATCCTCTTTTTTTTAATAATCAGCTATTCCTTTGAAAGAAATATCGGAAACCAAAAAGGTAGCTGTCGTAGTAACATCACGCGGCGGCCATATTGGTTTCTTGGAGGGCATGTGGCCAGTCAGAGAGGAACAATATATAGGTAAACTGTTTTCACAATTTTTCAATGCGCTGTTTACTACCGATGTAGATCAGTAAATGTTGTGACGAACTTACAACTTAAATTTCAAGTCCATCTGTTGATATCAATTGTTTTGCCTGCGTTTGACCATTATGCGAGAACGATCACGTGCCATGATTAATCATATTCAGAGTACTGCAAATGTGATGTTAGTAGTGATAAGAATTACAGAACTTTCATCGCTTTTATAAAAAGATTTTTGTCGACAGCTTGTAAAGTATTAGTTAATAATCATATAGGTATAATTTTTTACAAAAGTATAAGCCGTTTAGGAACAAAATATGCGTATTCACTTACGCGTATACGACAGTGATGTTATATTTATTTTTAACACAAAGTGTTTATTACAAAACTTTTATAACTAGTGTTTATTCCAATTGAAATAAACAAAATCGTAGTTTAAAACAATTATGAAAATATATGTTTACGCACTGTGTTTGTGCGAGCTTTGCTTCATTGAGATACTATAGAAATTTATTGAAAGTGTAACATCATGATACGACTAAACGAATGTTTTATATTTATTTATATGTAAAATCACGATAAGCAGGTTTCTTATTTAAAGGAATAATAGAATCACCACAGTACATATGTCTAAATGCAACAAATTTACCAGTTCATTGTGTTTTAACAATTTTAATGTTGAATTATTTTTTTAAACTGTATATTAATAACAAATACCAAATTATTTACACGGCATTATATAATATAAAACAGAAAATAGAAGAAAAAGCCATTTGTAAGATCCAAATGTCATTGAATGTGATAGAGAAAGTAAAAATACAGATTCTACTACATTTTATACATAATTTTTTCTTATAACATTATTAAGAAAAAAAGTTGACAAGGCGAATTTATTGATACCCGCATCGCATTATATCATGTTTTTTATGTCTTTAATATTAGGAATATGTAAGACACCAAATACCAATGTCATACTTTAATAATGAAATGTATATTTAGTATTTAATAAAAATGTTTAGTATTTAATAAAAAAATTCATACATTGATTTTATTTGTTATTGAGTTCAATATTATTATTTATTCTAGCAAAGCTAAAAAACAGTAATATAAATTAGGTAACGTATTTTTTTTCATATCCTAAAAATGTACGAACACTGGTAAATTGCACAATAGTTTTTTATTTGTTGCCATAAAATTTTTGTTTTATAAAATAATTTACAAATAAACATATTTTAGAATATCTCGAAACAGTGTTTTGCAGAATGTTTTTAAATGCATTGAATGTATCGAATTATGTAAAAAATGTAAATAATATTAATATTCTCTGTATGTGTTACCATACGAATTCTAAGTTCAAAGATTTCACGATAAATGCTAAAATGTCAGTACTTTCTGCAATCTGAAATAATAAGAATTTTATTGTAAAAGATATTAATAATAAAAAGAAAGATAACGATTGTATATGTATCATACATTCAACGAATAAATGATTAAAAACTAACCACTTTCATAGTAGGTTTCCCACCTCCGTGCCCAGACTTAGTATCTATTTTGATAAGTAATGGATTTGTTTGTTGTGGTAATTTTCCAAGCGTATGCTGTAGAGTTGCAATAAGTTTAAGACTATGTAATGGAACTACACGATCATCGTGATCTGCAGTCAATAATAACGTCGCTGGGTATTGTCCCTTTTCCGGGACCCGTACATTATGCAATGGGGAATATTTCAAAAGATTTGCAAAATGTTTCGGGTCATCGGAACTACCGTAATCAGACACCCATGCAGCGCCAATCGTGAACTTATGAAAACGCAACATATCCATCACTCTGCACGACATATATAATATATGTAAAATTAAAGTTTTACAAAATATTACGAGTCCGTTGTACTAACTTACCCGACTTGAGCAACTGCAGCACCAAAAAGATCAGGTCTTTGATTTATACATGCAGCGACTAACAGACCACCGTTACTGCCACCTAAGATGCTTAATTTTGAAGATGTAGTATAACGATTATCAATAAGATACTCAGCAGCGCCTTGGAAATCATCAAATACATTCTGTTTGTTAAAAAATCGTCCACCGTTATGCCACTTTTCGCCGTATTCGCTAAAATAAATGATCACATTCTGTGTAGTAAATAGTATTATACAATGAGTTAAAAGAGTCTCCGTTTTGTCGTTGTAGTGACCAACTATTTCTCTTTAAAACGTCTGCCTGTTTCATAGTATGTGGAGTTGTTTGGCCACAAACATTTTACCTTTAACTTTAAGAAAACATATTTTTATATTTACATTATGATCGCTAAATTCCAAATTCCGTACTCCGGTCACATTTATCCAACCCAACACTACTCACGTCAAACAAAGTTTTACATTACACGTCCAATTAAAAAATCTTAAATTTATTTTTCTACGTTAAATAGTACCGTGCCCCCAAAATTTGAACATTTACGCACGTTTTCGTTGTGTCAGTCAATTTCGATGCACTTGTTTTTTATTCATTTTTAATCGTTCTTAAAATAACGCGTTTGCGATACGACTCGAATTTTTATAAACGGTTCGTACGCTTTCAATTTTTAAAAGAAGCGATCTCATTCTATTTATCTACAGTACACAACTTTGCAGAAATGAATTTGTTTACTGACTGTAGAATTTTCCCGAGAAACTGTTCTTTATTTCTTCATTTTGTATTGATTTTAGCTACGTCTAAGGCACGGGTTGAAAAATCAACTTTACTGACGCGTCTATCAGCATCACCTGAACGAAATTTAAAAATTATGTATTTTTCTAACTTCACGAACTAATTGCAAATACATTTCTGATCTTTGTTTATTAACGTCCATCAGTCATAAATTTTTCCCTGACGTGTTATTTAACCTTTGTATGTTTACATTATTCTCAGAAATTATATATCGTATGGAAACTTTCTTTAACCATAGTTCTGCTAACTTTATCTTTAGCTTATACTTAATACCTAACTAATTGAAAAATTGTAACCAATTTTTATTTGAGTTACTGTTACACATAAACAAACTGTGTTATTTTTCAAGACATAAGAAATGAAGTATTCGGAGATTCTTTTGACCCACTGTATATTTAGTAACATTGTTTTCTTAGCTTACCCGCCACCACGAATATTTGCGACCGCTAGTACTCCATTTAAGTGCTGGACAAAAACTAGCTTTGTAACGCTAAACGTAGGTTGAATGCTTACATTGAAACCTCCATAACCACACAGTAAAGCTGGCATAGGGCTATGAACAACTGCATCCTAAATTAAATGTTTATTATTACCGTACTTTGCTTTATGCAAGCATAATAATAGTACTGTAAGTACCTACATGCTTCATTATTATAAACATTGGAATTTTTGTACCATCTTTACTTGTATAAAACTTTTGATCAATCTTGTACATACTTGGATCAAAGTGCTTCACTTTGATCTCTCGTAATACCTGCACATATACATAATCGTCTAATGTTCATATTGTTGTTATTTCAAATATTTTCGTGAATTATATGTCGCTAACCTGCGGTTCTTCATCATTTTTAAGGTCAACCCGGTATATAATACCAGGAATTAAAAAGGATGTGAACTGATAAAATATTTCCGAGTATTTTTTCTTTCCTGCTAAGCTAACTATCGTGCCTATATCCAATGGGAATGTTCTGATTATTTCGCCAGTTTTTAAACTATGTAATTGTAAAATGTTCTAGAATAAGAGAATTTCTAATGTTATTTATATCAATAGTATCTCCGCTTTTTTATTAAATCATTATATCATCTATGTTCACCTTAACATCTTCGATGTAGCAAGCTACAAACTGATCATTATTAACTGCACAAGCCCAATCTAATACATTATTAGTGTGTTCTGGTAATAAATCGACCCACTTTTCTTCATTATAATCCAATAAATCTATAACTATTAACTTATAATTTGGAGCATTTTTGTTTGTCCGAAATATAGCCTTGGTGCCTTCATTTGTTACATACTGTACAAAATGAGTAGTTCAGGATAGCAAAAAAGGTTAAAACTAAAGAAATAAATATGTATACTGCATATCACTAACTTCATAATCTGCTTCAAGTTTATGAACAACTTGCGTTAATTGTAATTTATCATTTAATTTTGCTCCTGGTTTCAATTCCGTAAAGTATACTAAATTATCTCTGCAATCTTTCACAGGCGTGATAATTAGCCACTTTCCACAATCAGAAACCTGTGCACCTCTAGTAATATGAAAATTTATACGAAATACTCAGTATTGCATTACCGGTAAATTTTATTAAAACATATCCGTAATGGCGCTACTCACATTCTCCACAATGGTTCTTCAGGAAATTCAACTACTACAACATCCTCAGATTGCTGTGTACCCACAATATGATAGCATAACTTTTGGTCTCTATTACCTTTTGTTTCAGAACCATCGACTTTGCCTTCCTGCTCGGGATAGCATCCATAAAATATTCCGCGATTATCATGAGTCCATGTTATAGGGGAAAACTTGACTTTTTCCAGTATTTCTGGGTATTTTTCACCTATGTACAAATATTGTTTAAAGAATGGCATAATAAAAATTTCAGTGTAAACATTTCACTATAACCAAACTATGTTGATCTTACCAGTTTTTGTATTAATAAAATGAATTGTACACCAATCAGATCCGCTGCTGGATAATCCATAAGCAAATATACTGCCATCTTCGTTAAATTTGCTACTACTAATTGCCACAGTGCCATCTTCCGATAAAGTATTTGGGTCTAGAAACACCTTTGGTTCACTGTACAATGTATCTTGTACATACAGAACACTAGAAAAATTAATATCCATGTATTATAGTGATGAGATTGAATTAGCATTTACACGTGTTACCTTTGGTTTTGTAGACCAGTATTTTTATAGAAATAATAATTATCCCCGTGTCTAGCTGGACATGAATATTTTGGAAAATCCCACATTACTTTTAATCTATCACGAATGTCTTCACGTGCCTTGCACGATGCTAAATATGGTTCAGTAATAGCATTTTGAGCATCAACAAATGCCTTGGTTTCTTCAGAATCAGGATCTTCCAGCCACCTATATGGATCTGGTACCTAATGACAAGAATCATAAAATAGGGTACTTCACGCAGTCTGTACATTATTTTCATACCTCAAACTAAATACAGCTGTGTATATTTAAATAACAATTAATAATGTATCTCGCATCAATGAATAGTTTTAGAGAAATTCATAATTAACATTTATATACGCAAACTTAAATATGGAGCTTATTAAAAAATGGCTATATATTGTTTTTCATATTCTAACCTCGGTTCCATGATAATTATCGACAACGGCGTGATCACGATATGCTTCGGGATACTGCAAGGTTTCCATTATTTTGTGGTTCGTTCTATGTATATTCTTTTGGTGAACGATTTGATTCCTAAACGTTTCACAGAAGAGTGTAATTGGACTTATCGTAGTAATATCAATAAACAATTATGTTGAAAAAAAATCTTACTTTGACGGCCGAAAAAGACAATGGGTGAATAAATAGCGGGTGGTTACAAGCAGTGAATTCCAGTGTACTATTTTCGGTTTCATGCAAACGAATTTTCTTTATCGTATTTGTAATTATCGGCACAGTTTATACAGTTGATCTACTTTCCCAATTTTTGTGTTGCCGAGGTTTTATGTGAATGCACCAACAATACAACCAAGAACATGGCGGAATCCTATACTCGTAGAATGATTTAATGTATTCATATAAGGATAATAGAATTACCATGAGGATTACGGAATCTAACAACGACTCTAATGTGGAATTCAATTTCATATACAATTAACTTATTTGGTGTATTAAACTCAATTCTTTTGGTCATGTTTCTAATATTTCAACTGTAAATAACGATGCCACTAATTACTATTTTCTTATTCGAATCTTTTTCCATAAAATTAATGTTTCGTATCGATCGTTTTATAGTCAGTGATATTTAGATATAATACGTTTACTTATTTATTCGTACGAGAAAAGTTATTTAAATTCAACTGTAATTATAATTACAGTACGCATGAAATATTTTTAGAATTCAATTTCTATAGATATTTAACATGTTTTTCGGTTTTAATCTTTTATCTCGGCCGTTATAAAATCGTTGCAGAATTTTTATGTGTATCTCTGTGTATACATATGTTTAAATATCTCGACGAAAATTAAATACGTGAATGAGAATTATCATCTTATAATCGAGGTTCATTTAAATGACTGCAATTAAAGACAATTTGTGCAGCATAAGATAAAAGTCGTACGATTAACTAATATGGAAAAGAATTCTACGAAACGCAAAATAAACTGATTAGTTGTACAAACGATACAAGTCGGTATAGTTTGGAAATCATTTATCGTGATTGTAAGTATAAATTCAATAATAATGTTAGTACACTATACGGAAGGGTACAAGATATATTCTTATCAATTGGCCTTAATTACCCCTTCCTATAATAGAAGATAATAACTGACACGTAAACGTGACTTTTCACGAGATTGACTGAAAAGCTAGAAATACAGTGTCGTATATAATATTAATATGTTTCAAAAAAACAACGACAACGGGTGTGTATTAATTTTATTAAATTTCATAAAATTTAACAAATTACGCTATTATTACGCTTAAATTTGTCCTATTTACGATTATAGAACAAACCTACGTATACTAGAAAATCTTAATATATACTTCAAATCTTTTATATCTTGTTTATAAAAAAAAATAAATAAAAATTCGATTATCATTTTATTGAAAATTGGTCAATAATACGTAAAATTTATGTATTGAGCTATTTCATAAAAAATATCTATATTATCATCCACGTATGTACGAGTGTGTGAAAAACTCATTCGGATTGTTAAATAGCGTCAAAGAACTGCAAGTTTGGGCGGATGTTGATACGTTTTAGGCCGAATGGTTCCGAACAATTCCGAAGTGGTTCGATAGCCCGAGGTCTATCGGGCTCCGTCCGAACTCAACAATTTTAACGCAGTTTGATAGGTTGATTCGGATAACTGCATATCTGTAGTATCGATATTTTTCCTATGCATAAATGTTCGTTAACAGGACGAGTGTAAATATTTTCGGAAGGGGCACCGTCGTTACTATTTACGACCCTGAAGTCAACGCTGCTGGAGGGTGGACTGATCATGCAGAGTATGCAGAGTTGCGTGGTGTTGATATCAACCGACGGGTCAACTGTACTTTGTGCTGCGAACTTAGATAACCTCTTGCGTGTGTTCAAAGCTTCCCCCCTATTTTCTCTGACCACACGGAGTTCATATAACATCAAAATCTAAGGCTTAAGTATTCATTACGAATCCGCGAGTGCGTCGATCAATTTTTGTGCACGCTCATAACCATATACTATACACCTTCAAGTGCTCCAACCGTACAAGAGAGACCTACGTGTTCGGGAAGCATAATCTGCGATTCGATAAGAAGAGGTCGTTGTAACTTACTTATATAAGTTGTCGCGGGTAATTTGAATGTTTCTTTCCAAACTGTCAGCACACGGAGGAATGCAAAAGGACTGCCGAGACTGTTTAGGTATTCGATACCGTATCAACTCCCTGGACCAAACGTGGAAGTGGTTGCATCAAACAATTGCCCTTCACGATTACCTGATTTCTATTACCGCTAGTCAATCCGACGTTTTGAGAAAGTCTCGTCAGTAGGGGCCGCTATCTACAGAGAAAAATACTAACCGAAATCAAGGCTGATTTCGCCACGTTAGAGCTAGCGAGAAAACCGCACCTAATTCATTAGTTGAAGACTGATTTCACAAGCCAGCGCCACATCGTTTCCAGGGAGTACGGTTTTCATATCGGTACCAAAAAAATATTTATTGTTTGATTCATTTGTCGTAAGAAAAAGAGAAGCTCACGTTATACACTACACGACAAAAATGTCTCTCACCAACAGATTTATGATCGTCGTTAAACGGGGAGCTCAATACAGAAATTTGCATCAAGTGTCTAGATACTCGACGAGTTTTAACGAGAAGCAAGACGATCCTAATGATTCGATAAAGAAATCAGTATTCATATCACAATCCACAGATGTGTTCACAAATTTAGCACTAGAGGATTGGTTCTATAGGAACCATAATTTCACGAATCATCATTTGTTACTTCTGTGGCGTAACGATCCTTGCGTAGTGATCGGACGTCATCAAAACCCATGGATCGAGCACAACGTTCAGGTAGCTGAAAAACGTGGTATAGTGTTAGCTCGCCGGAACAGTGGTGGCGGTACTGTCTATCATGACGCTGGTAATTTGAATCTATCTTTCTTCACGCCGCGGGAACGATACGATCGAAAATACAATCTGGGCATTATAACGAGAGCTCTGTATCGAGAATGGGGCGTAAAAGCCGACGTTAATAAACGCGAGGACATCGTCGTGCACGGCGAATATAAAGTATCCTGTAATGTAATGTATAAAAAGCACATATGTTTACACAGGTTGTTCCAAGATTGTTAAACGAATGAGCAATTACATTATAAATGTAACGAAATGATGAACGAAAATTCAATGACATTTGTTATTCTTTTCTTTGCGATATAAATATAACTGACTTCATAAGGCGATACGTATACTGTATGTGCTTTGACAAGAGAATTATTTATATATATATACACGTATATTGGTATGAAATGTTGAGTATTAATACATTTTATAAATACTAAACATTTGTATAGCGATATACGTTGTCAAAAAATTCTTATCAGTTTAAATAAAAGAAAGAGAGGAAAAGATACTATTATCAAAGAAAAATTTTTATTCCTTATGTGCAATTTACAAATTAATATGTAATTGTATAAATATTAAGAAACAGTTGGAACAATTTTAATAGCGACGCTACGCGCGTCGCGAAATCGCGATCTGTATTTCCTTAACTCTATTAAAACGTAGGTATCTGGTACTGCAGCAAAACTAGGACGGCCGAATGCATATCATCACTGTACGCTATTGGTCGATGTAAATAAATCGGCTCTGAGCTTGGCCCTCGAAAGAAAAGAGGTAAATATTTTTCGTGCAATTATCACATAATTTACTGTACAAAGTCTACGAAATAGTTGAGCAGAGATATATACGTGGTCTCACGATATAAATGTTAAATAATAAGAGATACAGAGAAACACAAAACCACTATGATATTTTTTTTTTTTATTTCAAGACTATTTTAAGGTTCACTTCTTTTTTCATTTTTTATTAATATTTTTTATAACATTGGATTATCTTATATCCCTTGTCATTTAACTACTTTGTGTGATACTTGTGAGTATGTAAAAATGAACTTATCGTATTACAGGATGGTATAGAAACAAATGCCACAGTATCAACACGGTCTCCAATAAAAAATTTAGTAGATATAAATGCACACATACGCATGGACAAGCTTATTAATGCGGTAGGTTGGGAATATCTTCGCACGAAAGCGCTAGTTTTAGAAGATGGTGGACAAGATCTTATTCAACGTCAAAAGGGATTTCAATACGTTAATCCTACAGAGGAATGGTTCCCAGGTATGTAATTATTCGATATGATAGGCTGGTTTAATTACTTTTTACTTATGGAAAAATATTTTCAATCCTGCATTAGATATTTTTTTCTGTAAATGATTAAATCTATGTGCAGTTGAATAACAGAAGTATGTTTGCAGGACTCGATAACTTAATAAACGAGTTTCGTTCCTGGGAATGGAATTACGGTAAGACGCCGAAATTTACGGTAACTCGTGTACTAGACGTCCTCGTCCAAGATAGCAAAGTACATCGATTCAATCTAACGTTAGAAATACAAAATGGTATCATTGAAGAAATCAAAATGAGACTTCCAGCTGGTTTGGTATCAAATGATTTTAGCGAAGACGCGAGCGTGATAAGTAATCTACGCGGCACGAGATACAACCACGAAGTAACGGAAAATATAATAGCCACCATCGGTTGCAAGACTGTTATGTTAAGTACAACCCAAAATATAGATAAAACTAATATGATTGCTACGCAATGATCAGACCCGACGGACAATCGCAACGATTGTACATAAATTGCTTGTGTTCAAACCGAAACGAAGTTACTACGTATCAAGTCGTGAGAATAACATTGACTTGTATTATATATAGTTTTGTTAACTGACCCACTGTTACTTATTGTTATGTATGTATGTAATATATTGTAATATAAATTGCAAGTAATATATCCTAGACTGTGTATCATATTTTTATACTACTAACGTTTACGTGTTGACTCGTAAATTGTTTTTTGTTTTAATAAATCCTGTTTGTCGATATATTAATTAACGACTGTTTGTAAATAACTGGTTTATCGAATTTATTTTTTATTCTGTCTTCGAAATTTTCGTTGGCTTAATTGGCGTTCAGTGGTCGATTACCCGACGGTTAATATACGACGTGTAACAATCGTGTGCATGTGTCATTATTTAATAAGGTCGCATGAAGAGTGTACATTGCATAGAGCTTTGAAATTTGAATACTCAATAAATTATATGGTGCGTTACGTATGCGCACTTTGTCCCAGTTACGTCACAACAATAAATTACCTTTTGAAGTTACGTATACCTTTCTCTGTATCCGGTATTATTGTTATTTAAATTGGAATGTCTCGACAGGTAACGATAAAGACTCGGTCGTAACACAACTTCCCGATAGGATGGCGGAGGAGTCCCTGGACAAGATGTTGCCAGGCTTGTACTGCTCTCTACGCTATCTTGTAAATATGAATTCAACAATAAAGAGAGTCTTTGGGACGCGTCATTGTGGTTTCGACGCCAATGTCTACTACATATATATTTTCCAGACAAACAAATGTAAGAAACCACCATACCACACGCAGTACCAAATATGAAACCGAGAAGAAGAAACCAAAACAAATCGATATTGTTCATTTGACATGCCGTTTGCTTGTACGTTGTATTTTTATTGTTTAATGGGTTCGAATAGTTAGCGTTGGTTACCAATTCAGTTTCCTGGCCAGTCGTAATTGTCCAGTGATGATAAATATCTTGTTTTTTTGTAGGTAGAAGAATCATCTTCTCAAATTTCTTTGGGTTTGTATTCTTGGTGCATACGTCGCCGAATTTTACATCTTTGTATTTGAGATATATTTGCAGGTCGTGCATAACATTGTTACAAGACCAAGGATTTCTGGAAAGAATAAGAATGTTTGGTTATGTATTCACGATCTCTTGTATATCTGCGTATGGTAAAATGCTTGAATGGCAGACAAAGTTTACACAATCTTTGCATAAATTTCGCCATTGATCTTAAATCGAACGATATTAACGATGAATGAGTTATGAAAATAAAAATTTTATTTTCAGTTTAATAAATTAACTGGTTCGTTTGTCGTACCCTTCTATAGATAATTTCTTCAAAAAATGCAATCTCTGCACGACAGCGCTATCCATCTGAATCATCAAATTGTTTGAAAGATCAAGGCGTTGGATATGCGTGAGTCCGTCGAACGTGTCCGGAGGTAAATGACTAATCAGACACGAATCCAAACTTAGCTCCTATGGAGAAATTTATTTTACACCGTCAAAAGCGAATTAAACTTTTATATAAAGAAAATAATTCAAACACGATCCGTTACTATTCGATGGTAACCATCTTTTTTTATTCTAAACGTAGTAATTTCAACAAACAGTAAATACGAATTGTTATTCCTGTCATTACCGTCAACGAAGGTGATCGCAATTTTGGAAGATTCGAATTAAAGTTATTTCTCGATAACTTTAAAACTCGTAAATTTTTGTTTTGCATAAAGACGTCACTCAGAATGTAATGGAGGTAATTTTTGGACAAATCCACGACTGCTAAATCGGCAAGGTTATGAAAAGCATTCAAACCGATTTCATTGATTGTATTCCTGGAGAGATTAAGATACTTCAGATTTGTCAATCCTGCGTTCTGTAATAACGTATACTTTGCAGATGTATTCTCAATAACTAATTATTATTAATACGTTTGATAGTATTTAGTTGGAACTTTAATGTAAAAATTATAATTGCGTTTGCTCTTTAACGAAATATACTTACTGCTAGCTCAAAATTATTTAAAAATGATATCACATTATCCGATAAGTCCAAAGCTTGCACGTTGCTCGGTGCACCTGTATCTATGTTGTAAAGATGGCGACCTGAGCAAGATACACGATGCAACATATACCAAGTGTCACATGTACAAAACGAAGGACATGTTTCCAAAGATTGAACCGAAACTATGTTCCCGATAAAGTTCAAAAGAATCGAGAGAACCAAACCAACGGCAATGCCGTCGGTCATGATAAGAAATCGTTAAACGAACTTCGCGAAATTACGTTATACCGACACTTCAACCAAACAATTAACCGTAGCAACTTGCGATAGGGCTTGTTGCGCTTTCATGTGGCTTACGATTGCCTTGCTAACGTAATCTTATCTTACAACACGCCTATGTGTATATCGCGTAGATGTGTTAACGATCGAAATACGTCATCGTGGAGAGTCTGAATCAGGGATGAACGCATTCGCATGATTTTTCAATAAATCGAGATAAATGCAAAATACTGGGAATATGAAATAAAATATATTTGTTTACGCATTTACTTAACGAAGACTTCGGGAGTTTCAAACACGACGATTCCCTTAAAGAAGACACAAATGAAAATACAGTTAGGAATTAGACATTATTTGTCAAACGTTTCGTACCAATTCTTTGAAACTAGTCGCCACGCTTTGCGAGCAGGAACAATGGAGTATCATAAATGGGGGGTAATTCTTTGAAAAGTAACCACACCGCAAACCTAACCTGATGACCGTGATGAATTTAGTCGTAAGAACCGGTGACGATAGAAAATAGGTATTGGGATCGAATACTCTCGCGATATAAATAATATTTAATTCAAATGTTGTTTACTCAATTTAATAACATTTTAAAACAGTATACACATAACGATATTTGGTGACATACTAAAACCAGATTATCATACTGTTATCGACAGTTTATTGCTCACGAAAATTTTCACTGCTTTTATACTTCCTTTATTCTATAGTAACATTGCAGTCTTTGTCATTTCAGTGAAAATATAAAGAAAACAAAAAAAAAAAAGAAATAGTAGATTAGAAACGTGTTCACTAAAAAGGGATTTTTTTTACGAAAGTTAATGATACATGATTTTGGATGCTGATGGCTAACAGTTTATGAAATATTTAATGTCTCGGGTATTTATTTCGCGAAGTATACATATACAACTGAACTTGAGAACAGTGGGATCGAAGAAGTTTATCTACTACAGCTGTGCAATTTTGGCACAAGTTCAAGGCCCCCTGAGAGTTACCAAGATATAATTTTTTTCGTTAATCACGTTTATTTTTATTCTACGAGTATTTACAAAAAAAAAGTATTTACAAATTTCTATTGTATTTTAAGATATAAACACTTATACTTTAATTAGATTAAAACTCTCGAACGAGCTTCCGTTTTCTTCAACAATCGTTATATTTTTATATAAAGAAATACAAGATTTGAATCAATGTTTATTTCTCAATTTGCAATTATCCGTGAAATAGATTGATTACTTAACAAGACCGAATATTTTTACGACCGACTGTACGTATTATCAGGTAGGTATCCGATGCCCTATTACCGTGTAAATTCCCATTAAAAGTTTGGCGTCGCTCCTTTTCCCTGTAAGTCATCGTTTGATCGACAGCAGGAGTAACGTTACATTGCGTACACAGAACATAATCACGGTTCTTTGATCGACGAAAAGGAATGGTGACCGGTGACAATTAAATGTTACTCACTAGCCCTTGGCATCTCTTCGAAGTTAAGCGAGGGGTAGCATTCGGTGAGCTAACAGCACAGAGTGTTTATTGCGCAACAATCCACGGAAATAAATCTAGGATAGGCTGCTGAGAACGCGTGGACCGTTGCCTTCTATTCGGCCTTACCATCCCTCCCCACTGCCCCTTCGCATCTTCCGGCCATTTTCATTGCTCGTCCTCCACGCCGCCATGACAAGCGTACGGTATGGCACTGCAACTGCCTCACCTTCGCTCGACGACGCCGCATCGGATCGATTTATCGTTGGCAATAGTGGTTTCGAGACGAGCCGGCTTTTCGTTGACGTACTCATGACTCCGTGCTCTTCGAGAATCATCGCTCAGAATGATCGCGGCCGTGCACCAGTTTCCGAAAGTACGATACTACGCATCGGCTAAGAAAGTGAATCTTCGCTGTCGAAGACTATCCACTCCCGTGTTTCGTCACTGGCGCCCTCAGCTGACGCGTAGCGTCGATTCGACGTTGTTACAATTAAATATTAAATTGCTCGCGACACTGCGTTCCAAAGATAACGAATGCACGGCACCGGCTCGCGAAACGAATATTATTTATCGTGCCTCCGAATGCATGTTTGTAATTTCCGTTCCGTTTATTTAACAAACGGTACGCGTTTGTTTTCTAAATAAATGAAACGTATACATTCCACGCGGTATAGTGACAAGCCTTGGAAATAGCTTCGAAGGTGAGGTTCTTCGCAACGCATTCTTCGAAGCTCGACCGTCTCGCTAAGATATTTCACTCGTTATGTGTCGTCACCGACCTTCTCAGCTGATGTAAAATGGCCGCCTTCTACTGACAGCTGAACAGCCAACGCGGATTTTCTCTGCTAAAACGCGTTTTAATATCGCGAAACATGCATTTCCTCTTTTTATACAGACGTTACACCCTTCTGACGTTAAGGTATCCAGATAATTCAAGGTATTTCATTAAAAAGATGACACAGTATGGTATTGTAGCGGCAGTAGGAGTATCTCGCCGAGCGAGGTTTCTTTGACGAGAGTTTTGTACATGCGGTAGACCGATCACTCGCACGGATTTCGTCACAGGCGTTCTCAGCTGATGACAAAATGACCGCTTTGTGTATTTAATGCTACCAGCTGATTGCGAAAGTTTCGTTCGCGAGAACCGTATACAGTCGGCATTTTTAGTTGTTTTTCGACGCCGAATCGATGAAATGTAGCAAATGCGCGTATAAACTCATATAGTATGTGTACAAGTCGGCGTACTTTGTGCACGGAGGAAAAGAGAGGGACGCCAGAAGGGACGCCGAGTACAGCCGTACGAAAAGTGGAGAGGGCTGAGAAAGTGGAGGCTCTCGTCGAGCCGAGCACTTTGGCTAGGGTTCTGGCCTGCGATTTTTTCCCGTTCTTCTCGTTGTCCGGGCGGACGGCCAATGAGAGTAAGTAGGTCAGCGCGGCCGTCCAATCGGCGCTCGAGGCCGGGTCACGTGGGTTTGTTGTTATCTATCAGCTGTTTTTCCCGGGCGGGCGAGCGGCCGGCCGGCGCAGTGAAAGCCGCTTGGTAGTCTCTCCTCAGTCCCTCCCGGTCGCTCAGCTGTGCGTCACATGTCTGGTATCGCGAGTCCTACTCCTGCCCGTGAACCATCGTATCGTGTACCGCTTGTTCGTTCAGGCTACCGTATAGCGCCGGATTTCTATTTACCGGCAAGCGTTAGACATATATTATGCTATCTACCGCGTGCACGTCAACATATTATCACGAATCGATCACGAAGTGCCTCGAACATGCGGACGGCGTGACAAACGCAGGCAACGGTGCACGCCGTTTTGTTGATACATTGAGTTCTGTGTTCAGGCCGCGAAGGCCACCGCGTCCTTCCACGGTCTAGAAATCAATTCTATCGATTTCATGCAAAACTGCCGATCTAGCCGGTGCATATGTGTTATTGTGGAACGATGACCTAAACCGACGTGTGCCCTTCACGGAAAATTCCGGTAAAGCAGTAAAAATTCGAACGACGCAACGTGCATCGGCATATTTATTGCTTTCGCGAGTGTATTTCCGAATGTTCGGTCGATTCGTAGGTACAGTATCGATTGTGTCATTTGCATCGTTCGTCGCGAGTTTCAGACTGTTGGATCGCGCGTGCATTGTCGTTTGTCGTACGGTGTGATCGAATCGATCGACTTATCGTTTACGATTCACGCGGACGCGGAGTGTCGTTTGTGGAAATAAGCTAGAAGCAGGGCGAGAAGAAACTAGTGCAAATGAGCTTTACGAGAGACCATTCGGCGCGAGACACTTTCGAGAACGAAACACGCCACGGTGTCCCGTGAAAACAGTGCGGTCGAACGATATATCGATTTACCGGCGTGATCACCGAGAAGTCGTTTATTAGCAGATTCAACGAATAATGTCGACGGGCAAGAGGCTGGCGAAACGCAGCATAATCGGCACCAGAGTGTGTGCTCCCGGCGAGGACGGGAAGTATTATAGCGGCGTCATTCACGCTGTGAAAACGCCGGCGTCAACCGCCTCCGAGTCGGGCCTTAGCATTACACCGAAGACTCGCTATTCCGTGCGGTTCGATTCCGTGCCTGGTGGCCGTCCACCGAGTCCGAGCACCGAATACTCCGATCGCGACCTGATCGGGCCAGGTTTCGGTTCCGTTACTACCGCGCGACTCGTGCCTGGCCAAAAAGTTTATCTGACGTACAACGGACGGGAAATTCACGCGGAGGTCACGCAGCATCGCGAGCATCTCGACGAGGTGGACGTGATTATCGCGCCAAACGGACAAGAGGTGAGTGACAGTTATTTTTTAGAAACAACAGAGAGCATGGAATCGTTGCAATATATTTCGATTCTCGTACTTACGGAGCTTGTGCCGCGGTTTACGTCGTAAATGCCTAGAGCTCTTTAGATTCGAATCGTAAGCTTTATGTGCAGCTTTAAAAATTCAGATTTCAAGGTTAAGTTATCGAGCTTCGTACGTTACTAGATGGCAGTGTTGATCGATACGCGAGTAATTTCGAGTAAAGTTTTGTTCGTCGTATTTTCGTGTAATTTGTGTGACAATTGTTGAATTTCTACGTATAAAGTGTTTTTTATGTGGTTTTGTATGGTATTTGTCGTATTTTTTCATAGACTGGCAAATACCATACAAATCACACAAAAATCATGTTACACAAAAAAATACATGTAAAAATGTGACTAATACGGCGTAAATCACATCGCAAAATACGTCCCCGTTCTCGTTATTCGAATAACGAATAAAATCTTATTCGTAACCGACGAATAAAAGTTTATCTGGATAAAGATACTTGTCGTCTAGATAAAAATGTGATAAGTTTGAAAAGCCCGTACTTTAACATTACTAGTAGAGCTAGTGGAAAGAAATTGCCGGTCTTTTCAAGATTTTTAGGTTAAGGTCAAAGACGTTCGATATCGAAAAATTAAAAAAGGATGTTTGGTGGTTGTTTATTTGTTTCTATCCAAATTTCTTCTTGTATTGAATAAAGAAAAGAGAAAACAAGGCAAGGAAGAAGGATTTGATTCTAATTAGTACGTTTACGTATTTACTCGGTGCAGCAAAGTTTCACTTTTATTTACACCAGCGCATTGGGATTCTCGAAATAGACACGGGAAAGTTATTTTTCCCCGCGAATCGCGACGAGCATTTTGAAAGAAAAGGAACAAAGGTTTCGCGAGTGGAGCACGTTAAGCATAACGAGGTTTGATACGTCATTCGTACGCCCGCCGGGTTTCGTTGCATCCAAGAACGATAGCGTGCATCAAACACGGCTCGCGCGCATGCGCAGAAACTGTGTTCCTCTCTTGGTCGGCGTGAACGCCGGGTGACTGCTTTTCAGAGCGGGGAAACGCGTTTCTCGCGCGATAACAGCACCCGGTTGCATCGATGACATGCTCGACGAATTGCAGCATGTTTACGTACGCCTTAGGCGACTTTTCGTTGGCAAAGTATCGAAGTAAGAACCGGGGCGTTTGATAGGCCGGCTAGATCGCGCCGGGCGTGTGCGCGCACGCCGTTAATCAGAAAATTTAATTTTCGTGACCTCGTTCTTAAAGCAACCTATAGAGTGGATGTTCCATTTACGCGACGCGCATGAGCGAGACACGTTCCCTCTGCACGGACGGGATAGAGAAGGATAGGAAGGGGAAAAATGTTACCTTGCAACGTTGCATCTGGACGCGAGCGGAGGCACGCTATACGCCACGCGCAATCGGGAGGCAATCGAATCCGTTTCGCCGGCTATGATCTCGCGACCATCGAGAATACTCGGGAGTAAAAAGAGCATGGCAAGGCGGCGGGGATCACGGGGAGGGGCATATTATCCGTAGCGGACGAACACAACAGGTTAACGAATGGTTCAACAGAAGGAAATACCCGCGCATCGCTCGCGTGCATCCGCCGCGGTGTTAGGTCTGTTTCAGGCGGGATCGCCCGAGCAACTGGAACGCAGTACGTTCCGCGGGGTAAAGTTTACGTTAAAATTAAGGAGTTTTGCTCTTAAGAGTGACATTTAGCAAATCTGTATTGAAACGCCTCGCTGCGAGACGGTAGAAATTCTTAGCTACGCCACTGTTCGGGCATAACGATGCACACGCTGTCTCACGTGAGTAGGCTCGTGCGATCCCGTCCGAAACGAGCCACGGAGTCGCACAATGCACGAGCGAGCAGGCAGTCGATTTTCGACACGCCTTTCTCGAGTTACGAGACACGATCGAGCTCGGTGCTCGCGAGCGCGGTTAGCTCTCTCGGGAGCTCGCGAGCGTTCGCGAGATTCGTAGAAAAGCGTAGCGAGCGCAACGCAATAAATACTCCATAAAACGGGGAATAGCGCTATTACGATCGGTCAGGCGTGGCGGAGAAATATACGCAGCCTCGATACCGCTATGTGGGCGCGGTTAGATTCGTAATGAGAAGCACTGGCGGCGCGGTGTCCGTAAGTGAGGTTTTACGCGTGTATGCGGGAGAACTCGGTTTATGTACGAAGCGAGTACGGGTAGTACTTACTCGCCAGTGCACCGGCTACCGGTGACCCCACGTGGAACGCATTAGCGCAATATCTTTCTACCTCCGTTAGGTAGCTCAGGCGTGACCACGGTTCCATTTCGTGGAAACTTTGCCGCGCGCTGCTCGCCCCGGTTCGCTCGCTCGGGGAAAAATGAACCGGATCTGGTCAAACCGAAGTGTCCGGTTCCGATATTTTTATGTTCAGCCAACGGATCCGTCCGTTCTGCTAGCGTTCGCCAGGAAATTAGAGTGTCGCTTAGGGTTCACCTTAACTACTCTTCGGTTAAAATTTTGTTAACGACATTTTTACTTCAAATGGACAGTGTTGATCGCGATGTTTGCACAATTAATAATTTATCGCTGTCAACGATGAGTATTTACCAGGAAAAGTAATATAAAAGAAAAAGCAATGAATTTCAGGGCGTAATAATAAAACATTTTTTTAATTGCGAGCCACGGTTAACATACTCTCATTTATGTTTAGATAACGGTGCTCGTAGTTGGTAATAATTTGTAAAACGAATTGCTCTTCTCCTCACACTTGGTTAAACAAGTATATAAATTGCAATACCTTTTACAACTTTTATGTTATTTACAATTCTTAAAGTAGTTTTTTAACTGTTATCCGTTAACCATGCGCAGGATCTTCAGATAGGAAAGCCATTTTACTATTAATCGTCTGCTAAAGTTTGTATTTTCTCTCTTAAATTTTAATTTAAATAGTTGCCGATTACTCTACCATAGCTTCGATCCACACTTTGATCACGAATTAATAAAAAGATTCCGTCCTGAAAGAGAATCGTTAGTCTCCCTCGATTAAGAACGCCTACCGACTCGACCAGATCGTTATATCGAGGGAACCCCGTACACGAGTTAAAAACGCGTATCTGTTTGAAACTGTGCGTCAGATTTATTTCTAGCTGTAGCCCACGGTCGAGCAACTTTTCTCACCCCTCTTTGACGACTATGTTCGTCCGTAACCTTTAATCGCGGGGTGTCACAATTAATGCACCGATAGACCTACGATGATGCAAGTAGTTTCGCGCGTCAGTACCTGTTTACACATGCAACGCGTACATGGCTGACTTTTAGTGACGTCGAAGGTCACCGAAGCGTGAATCGGTAAATACTGGACACCATTTATCCACTGGCGCAAGTATGCACGCGTGAGTGGTAATTTTCAAGCTCCCTCGCGTTCCCGTAGGTAATCGTGCATTCGTCAATGGTTCGTGTCTCGAGCATCTCATTTGTTCGTAACGTTCGTCTCGCGATTCGACTACGCTTCCTAACAGACTTACACGCGATTTACTGCCTTTTACGAGACCGTTAACACGTTGCAGACCGAATTACAGTGGCAAACAATCGACAGCATTAATTAGACTTAAACGTATATTCGTTACCTAATTTACATTTTTTAAAACAGATTCAAATAATTTGATCTCCCGTTATTTCCAATACGTATGCAAATAAATAGAAGGGTAGCTTCAACGCGAAAAATACAACCTATTACTTAAAATTTGTTCACCAGTGAAACTATTATAACTATATAAAATTACATTGTAACGTGTGACACGTGCGGTTTCTAACTCTATTCCTGATTGGTAGTTTTTTCCCCCGCTCTCTTTCTTTCTCCAGCGCGTATAACGTAGTATTTAGAGACTTTGTAAAACACGCTTTTCCCTCTCGGTTCGCTAGTCCGTCTGTGGCGTCGCCTCCCACGCTCGCCACCAGAGGGGTCGCGCTCTCACAAGCACTCGACCAACCCCTCTGTTGCTATACATACAATCCTCAATCAATTTCCCAATATCCTAGGAAGCCTTAGTGATATAAGTCCACTAGCAGGCCCCAACGAAACGCCACCCCCTCCTTTCCTTTTCAGTCCTCCTATGAAATTCTTCGAGATCTCACCCGCAACAGAGCAGCCAAGCGCCCACACACGTCTTACCCAAACTTCCCCTGCGTTAACCCTGTCTTGTCTGTTCTTAATTACCCGCGGGTGGGGGTGAAAGTTGAGCGTCACTGACGCGTGCATTTCACCGCCGACGAAAAGGTAACGCACAACACATTGTACGCGTAATGCGTTCCGCGGCGGTAGTGCATTTCGCCGTTAAGCGCGATCCATCGACTCTATCTACGGTCACCACGGAAATATCCGACCCGCGGGGCGCATTCGAAATAATGGCCGCGTTTAACGGTGTCACTGGTCACCGGCACGGGCGTGAGACGATTGAGTAAGAGATCCCGTACGCCGGTTCGTGCGTGGATCCAAAGATAGATATCCCGGCACCGGCTGACCGAACCTAACTGGCCCGACTATACACATACACGTACGGCCGTCCGATCTGCTCGATGTAAACAATAGGGGTTGGTCCCTTGTTCGCCGGAATTTTAGATAATTACTTACCGTAAAACACAATACAGTATATCTCCTTAAAAACGCTTGAACAATATCTAAATAGCTGCGTGTAAATGGATATCGAAAATTGACAATTTGTGGTAGATGACTTTAATCGGTGACCACCCAAACCTCTAACATTCGACGGAATGGATCGATTCGAGACAACTCGAAATAGGGCACAAAACTCTCAATCTACTTAAAAATACCGCACGAAAACACCTTCGTCTGCAATATCGAATACCCGACAGTTTAAAAGAAGCGTTCAATTGAAAAAAGTAACACGATACGACTACCGAAAGATACACACAACTGGATAAATATTTAAGAACATATAATTAGTAACCGGTCGCTAGTGACTATAAATGTTCGGTGGAGACACAAGATCGATCGAGTTTCAGTTTCTCTCGTCCATAGGTGTCGCTGTTCGGTCCAACCGCGCGACGCTTACGATTTCGCCGTGTTATGAATCGGACGTACGTATAGAACCCACCAACGTTGATTTCTCCGGAGTTACCTCATGGATCTTATTAAACTTGTTGAGCCGCACGTTCAGGCGTCTATCCTCGAGCAACCACGCGATGTAAACAAGTCCCTGGGTACGCGTGTCGGGCTCGTCTAGCCGGTGACGTAGTCGTTATCTATTCGCCACTGACACTTCCGGTAAATACGCCTTATCTTCAATTTGTTTCGCCTCTTTTTCGCCTCTATGGGCTGGTTGAGCTTCGCCCGGGGAATCCGGCATGTTTAATTTCTCCCGTTCGCAGAACCAACGAGAGTCCATCCAACAGCTGCTGACAGCTCGATGATATCCGACGGATAATTCATTGCTCTAGTTGCTTGTGCCGCGCAGCAGCAGGTGGCCAATCTCTGACTCTATCGCTCCCTCTCTCGTTCGTCCGATCGGTTCGAGGTTACGAACTCTTGGCGAAAGAAATTAATTATCGGGAGCTCGACACATTTCGCCGGAGCATTTGTTCGGCCGTGTTTCGGGCGTATCAGTTTATTGGTCACCGATGTAAGTTCGCGCAGACCTATCGACCTACTCCCAATATCCAATGGTGAATCTGTTTGATAAGCTTTAAATATCGTTAAAAATTAATGCTTCCAATAACCATTATGCAATGTAATGGAATTAGATTCGTTTGGGCTTGCTAGTGGACTCATATCACTAAGGCTTCCTAGCAAGCCCTGCCTTAGACAATTGGGATATTGGGAAGTTGATTGAGGATTGTATACAGGATGTTCGGCCACCCCTGGGAAAAATTTTAGTAGAGGGTTCTAGAGGCCAAAATAAGACGAAAATCAAGTATACCAATTTGTAGATGGAGACTTCCTTAAAAAGTTATTAACAATTAAATTCAAATATTTCAAATCGTTCTGGAAAAATTATTTTCGGTTGCAGGGGTCAATTACAATCATTTTTGGTGAATACACATACTTCCGAAATCCTACCCATTTTCGAGAAAAAAATTCGAGAAGGTGTGAAATTTTCGACGAAAAAAAAAATTTTCAAATCGTTCTGAAAAAATTAGTTTCGGTTGCGGGGGTCAATTGCAAGCATTTTTGGTCAATAGACTAACCCCCGAAATCCTACGCATTTTCGAGAAAAAAATTCAGTACGGTCGGAACTTTAAACGTTAATAACTATTTAACGAAGCCTTTATCAACAGATTGGTATTCTTGGTTTTCGTCTTATTTTGGCCTCTAGAATCTCCTATTAAAATTTTTCCCAGGGATGGCCGAACGCCCTGTATATAGCAACCCCTTTGGTGGCGAGCATGGAAGGCGACGCCACATAACCTTGATATAAAAATTTAGTATTGTTTAAATTTCTTCCTAAAGCTTACATATTTTGTTTCGTTGATAGATGCATGGAGAAATTACTAAGAAAGTAGTCGGCCTTGCATACTTTGTGGGATGAACTCTTTAGTTCTAAGAGTTAAAGGTTAAGCGATAGCAGAAGTAACTGGAAATCTTGATTCAAAACATCAACACACAAGTACATTAGAAAAACAAGCCGTTAGATAGACTTCGAATTTCGATATTATGCATTATACTTTTCTTTGGAGGGGGATTACCAAATCTAGTTAAAATTAAAACCTGAAAACAGGAGGGTTATTTTTTAAAGCATCTCTAAAGCATCGTTCGATGTACGTTCGAAACGGTAAATGTTGCCAGTATATGCGAACATCGTCCGCGAAGGGTTAAAATTCGTTGATCGTGCCAGAAATTTCCCGTTGCTGGACAGACACGATGGTCACTCGTTGCTCGATGTTAGTTTTCCACGCGTACTTTTCATTTGCGTAATTCCACGCATCAGCGTGCCATGCGGCGTGAACCAACGGGCATGCGCACCGCTGGCACGGGCTATTTAAAATAGTACTTGAACAGGCCGGAATCTACAGTGCCTGTTCTGTTGCACGGGATTATGTCATACGTGCTTGTACCACTTTGCCGGTAAATAGGTTACGCAAGAAGGATCACGGATGGCCATTCTGTATAAGTATTAACTTATAGTCACGGATCGGCTGGCGTCTGTGTATTCGTCTACGCCTCTAGCTACGAACAGAAACTGGAAATGATACAAGTACCGCGAATTCCGAGTTACTTGGTTGCACGGGACACTGTACGTGTCAGAAATTAAAAGATTTGAGAAGGCAACTATTTAACCTAACGCTTTCCAATTTTAATATGTTGTTACCGAATGTTTCTGGAATGAATCCCTGTTTCCGATTTTTAATCTCAATATACGTGTCATTATTCCGGGAACGGCTATAATCGCGTTACAGAATTTCCTGCGATAAATTACAATCGGTGGAATAATAGATAAAATGTCCCCAGCTATCCTAGAAAGGTCGGTCCGGAAAATGGGCGTCTGCTTAACATCGACCCATACACCAAAGATCGAATATGCATGAGGGAGAATGTAGATCGATACTGGGATCCGGATTATGACTGACATTGATGCTTGAAATCCCAATGCTTTTACATAATGCAAAAATTACCGTTAAATGACTCGAATTCACGTTATGGTTTTGAATTGGCTAATTTGAAAAACAGATGCAGTGGTACGTTGATCGCAGGATATTTTCCCTCTTCTTAATTGTGGAATAGTCATTGTATTACTCCACTCAAATATATTTATACAAGGATCAACTAATTCTCATTCATTTCTTCTATGTTTATGTACGACGCTGATCGTTAACTTTCTGACGCGACTGTACCTCCGGTTGCATATGTAGGCGTGATGACGAATAGTCTATCCTAGGCTTTTAGATTTCGAATAAACAAACACGGCAGATAGACGGATGAAAATTCAAAAAATCTCTAAAAATCTCTAAAAATTTCATCGTTACAAAGTTACAAATTTATTTCTATAGATAGGCGTTTGTCTCCCCGTTGTTTCCGATAATTGGTTCCACCGTGCAAATGAAAGTTATGACGTTATCGCGGAACGAAGCGAACGATCAGTTCTCCTTTCTCTTCGCGAAGTGCTGCAAGCTTGATTTCGGGTTTGGAAACAACATGGCGGCTAGTTGCGTCGACCGGCCGGTTGGAGGCACTGCATCCTAGCCGATCGCTCGTAAAGTCGGTCATAGAGTTTACAATGCAACGCCTTCTCACTGCTCGGCTCGTACTCTACGGCCTCTCTCTCTCTCTCTCGCTCCCCGGTTTGGTTTACCGCGATTGCGCCCGTGTAGCAATCATTAGCACGCTTGAGTACAATTACCTTGGATATTGGAACAGCTCTAGCCGGTGCAATACATATGCATCGCGGCGCGATCGCCCGCAAGGCTTCGGTCGAAACGGGCGCGTAGTACGCACGAGACGCGCGGACTTCTAATAAGTTGCACGCCCGACGTGACGGCACGGAATTGCAAAATGGAACGTGCGTGTCGGTATGATTACCCGGAATCGTCGTTCTCGAATTCCATCGGGCCAAACAGTCGCTGTTTGGGAATCACGACGCACACTGGGACGAAACGTGGATCCATAAAGGCCATAGGAAAAGGTTATGGTACATTACAATTCTTTTTCACGTTTAACACTTTGACTGCCACGTCACTCGTACATTTATTATGGATTCACCATTATGATACTAGAAAAACGAATTCTCAAGGGGAATAAATTTGAATAGAGTTTGTGAATTTTAACAAGGTTACGAGAATAAGTACTGAAACAAGTTTTAGGTTATGTAGCTTACAATGGTCAAAATTTTACTTGTGCAGAATATTATACGGGTTTGATCTGGCAGTGAACGTGTTAAAATATGGTACTGTATAGAACTGAAAGAAATTTTTGAACATAATTTGTATTGACAAATTGTACATATACAGCAAGTCGTTTTACAATAAATATACATAAAGTAAATATTTATTCACTAACATCTTAATGTTCGTGATATCAACTAAAAATTTATTCTTGAAGGAGTAAGGTTGATAACCCTAACCATGGACGAAAATTTTATTGTTCAAGCGAAAGTAAATCAACGCGTTCGAAATTCGTGCCAAAACGCGGTCCTTGATTTCGAGCTTGGAACGCGAAACGTCTCACGCGCTCTAAACAAATAAATAAAATCGTGAGAGTTTTGCATTCGAAACGTCGAGTTAGGAAATGCAAAATATTTACGATAATATATTCGCGCCGAACGCGTCAGGCTTTCGTTTTTTTTTTTTTTTTTTATTTGCGCACGAAGTAAACGCACGCTTTGCAAAATCAGCTGTTCGCGAGCACGACGCGCGTAAGTTTATTCGTCTCGTTTCCCACCCAACAATATCAGTCGTAAACCAGTCGCACTGACGTAACGATGCAGCACGCGTCGTAAATTATGATCGATAATGTAACCTTGCACGAACGAAGGTAACATACGGTAGAATGTGTATCGCGTAAGTCCTCAGGGACTTTCTAGCAATTAATATCGATAATACTGAACGAGGAAACAGAGATGTGCGACGTTTTATTTGAATACTATAATAGATGACAAACAAAACGAACATATAGCTATTTATTCGTGACGTTCGTTCGATCCAACGATTAAATTTTTATTTGTTTATTGTGAAATATTTTTTTATGAAAGAAATTCCAAATTCTATTTAACCAGAGCGTATAAAAAGTATATTTTATTTATTCATATTCCAAACCATTATTATAGCATATGTAGTCCAAATATGGACCATATTTTGTATAATAATTATTATTAAATTAAGCAAAACAGAGTTATTTTGTAAGATATACATAGAGTCAGTATGGTAGGTTTTTATTGCTCTATAGTTCGCGATGGTGTTAGTCCGGGTGAACGGTTGGTGGTACGAAAACATAGTGCACGCGTTGTGTGTATCGCATAGGACTCTCGAGGACGCGAGGAAAAGTGGCGCGTATCTGCTGTACCGAGAGAAAAGCGAGGTCGGGCCTTTCTCAGAAAAGTGGGTCGAGAAGGTACCGATCGTATAGGGTAACGTATACAGTTGCTGACCCCCATATAGTGATTTTCTTATAGAAATAATGGATATTAAGAAACACGTTCTTTTTTACATAATAAATTGTATATCTCGATGACTCAAATAAATTTACATTCAATTAGTAAGATTTGTTACCAGCCAAACTTAATAAAGAAAGTTTGGTAATGAAGGCACATTTTCATTTTTTCATACGATGCAAACAAGTTAATATCGTAGTTACAGTACTTAGTTTTTGAATTTGAAAATAAACACTTTCTTGCTATAAATTTTGTATCACTCGTGCTTTTAAACTGTCGATCGCTTACTGTATACGAGTACCTGTATACGAGTGCCGGTATGCGTTTCACGCGCCAGATTCACAAGGAAAGACGTTGTGGCGTCTGTCCCTGTACAACGCGCTTGCACGCATCCGTTGACTCTCACGGACGCGGAGAGGTATTGGGAAAACAGGAGAAAGAGTTCAGCCCGCGTCGTGGCACCACCGATCGTGACTCTTTTTCTCGAGTTGTTGCGTCGCTCTTGTTTCTTGCTTGTTCTATGACTTTCCAACATGGCGAACCGGCTTCCGACAATATATGTGGGACGAGATAGGTGGCCTTACGTACCATCGATTAAACGATTTTATATCTCGCACACCGGTGAAAAGAACTCGCGTCGAAGAGTAGGTGGCGACAAGGGGGCTACGTATGAAGTACCTTATTGGATGTCGAGACTCTGATGGTTTAACGAGACGAATGAATAAATTACTCCTACGAGATAGGCTCGTGACACAGGGTATGTTCTTCAAGCTGTTTACACGTCACGATAAAGTAATCGTTGGCTGGACGATGATCCAAACGACAGTTGCCTTAACTATTGCAAAACACTCGTGTAGGTCTTCGTAAACGTTTCGAAATACGTAGGACGATCTACGCTCGGACACTGTTGCCAGGCGGGTAAGGTTTTTGGCGCATGCGCGTTGAAAATAGCATCAATACAGTACCCTGATCGTGTAAAAACGGGTATCGTACGGGCCCCTGTAATAATTTTCTATATGTTTTGGGAAATCGAACAAGGTGAGAAAGACTGCACTTTGTCATCCATAACGTAGAATATGTACGTCGTTGTAGACCCGGCTAAATCTAGTAACACATTTCGTATATCACTTTTCATCTTGCATCTCTTTCAGACGATATCGCACGTGCTAGTACATTTATCTTTTTCTAGCACTTCATTTCCTTTAGTCACTCGCTCGCACACTTTTCTTGTGAGGGCGGGGAGGGGAGGACGACGATACGCTACCGGCGAGTTTACTCTAAGATTATCATAGATTCACGCACAGTTACACGCTTCTATCAGCGGCTACCGGGGTCCGGCGAGGAGTATGCAAGCGTATCGTCAAACGAAATACTACGATTCAAGAAAGAATTATACTCGCTCGCGCGATTCCGTCTGAAAGGGGCCTTGACCAACGTTTACGACGAATCTCGATTTCCCCGAACCATCGTCATTCGTAATCGTACGTTCAAGTATACTCTCGGTATCCGTGGATTTGTTGGTCGAGACACGCGCAGGAACGAAAAGTCGGATGCCGGACAGCGACGACCGTGATGGCGAAAGGGGCAGGGGGGGGGGAGAAATGAAAACAAACTTTCGCCGCGTAGAACGAGAAGCCCCAGTGTTCGAGTTCACGCGATGCTGGTTAAGGCGCGTGTAAAGAGACGGAACGAGGAGGCAGCGTCGTAGGTGGCTACTAGGGAGGGAAGGGGAGGGGAGGTTGATGGGCTTAAAAAGGGGCCAGGAGAGGGGCGAAAGGCGGCCACGTACTCCGTAACAGTAGAGAGGAGCGTGTGCCAGCGTACATTTTACGCAACGTTGGCTGTGATGTAACGAGAGCAGCGCGCATAGGCCCGGCAGCGCAGCACTGCGCTCGCGTAGGGCACGCACATGCGTCGGAAAGGTGCGCAGTGGCCGTTGCTGTCGGAAGGATTCGTCGCGCGCGGATACGATCGTACGGCGTTCACCCGGTTTCGCTGGACCCGGCTGAACACAATGACCCAAATGATATCGCGAACCGGGTCGCAGCCTAGATACCGCCGCGGGCCGGCCTTTTCCCGCCCGCCGACAATCGGCAAACGTAGTAGCACCTCCTGCCCGCTGGCGGCCCCAGATTTTCACTTTCGCGCGGGTGAACGTTGACACTCTCGCCTTTCGATAACGCGCGAACTGGATCGAGTGTTCTCTTATGTATGCATGTGTGGCGTGTGGCCGAGAGTAACGCTCGCGCGCTCGGACGAACGTTCGAATCTAGACCTTGCAACGGATCCGTGTCTTTCCAAACTGTCAAGGTTCGAAGTCTTCGGTGATCTCGAAAGGCTTGGTCCATCTTGTAGACTTATTAAAGTCTCGAAACCCAAGAGTTTCACGACCAATCAAGACCGTCTGGATTCGAACAATGTCCGAAGCGATTCGATCCAGTATCGAGCTCACCACTACCGGGGATCTATACACATTTACGATGAATGAGTAAGCTCTGCTTGCTTAGACGATAACGTTTCTTTGTTTGATGTCATTGGACGCGCGCCGCAAATTACAACGTTTGATACGTGGCGTATTAGTTTCTAGCAGCCTGATGATTATATCTAATCGAGTCTGATAGTAGTTGATTGTTTCGTGGTAATTTTTGTAATTATAATAATTTTAACGTAGCATGTCAACACGAATTAAGTTTCGTGTATCGCTTACAAACAAAGATTTTTCGTGCTCCTACTATTATTTCAATTTGTTCATAAATTGTATATAATTTAATAATATTCATTATGTACTATGAATGAAGGAATAATGTTGTTTTTTTTCGATATTACGCATATCTTAGTGGTGTATTATACAGATTATCTTGTGTCTACATTTTATGGTGCTGTATATGGCTGAGCACATGCGAGGACGTAATGTGCGTTATCGTGTAAGTGATTATGGGCGGTGATTTCGTGAGAAATAAAACTATGATACATACATAGAATGTTTCAAGGAACGGTGATATAGTTATATAGTCGCCATAGAAGATAACGAGAATAGAAGAACCAAAGTACCGGTCATGGCTTTCTATTTTTATCGGCAACCTATTATAGGTACAGATAATATGATACTTAACGTTTAATATCTGTATAATACACTGTCGATAAAAGTAGGAAGCTATCGTTGGAATTTTGATTGTAATTTATAGATTGCAACTCTGTACTGCAAAAATCAACCTAAAGGTCGACTGGAAGCTTCGATCTAGTAGCCAAGGTTAAAAAAAACGAAGTTTCATCCTGTTCTTTGGAAGAATCTTGCGTTAAAATCGCTTATTATTGTCTTAAATTTGAAACAGATACGTACAATTTCTCATTACAAGAGTATTCTTGAAACAATAGCCTAGAAACTTGGACTAATCTACTAGAAAAAATATCGAGAGATAAGAATGGCGTAGATAAAAAAAAACCGCGTTATTGTGAAATATCGTGAATGTACGATTCGTTGTATGATCCAGAGACTACGGAATTAAACGAGTATGACTCGCCCGAACGAGACGATTTAGCACGGACTTTCCAAATTGCCACCGCCATAATAGCCGCGCAGTGATTCCGTGGAAAAACCCTTGCGATCATTACCGGCCCGGAGACATTACAAATCGCACGATCCCGGAGATACACGGGCGAAACACTTTTCTTCGTTTGCTTTTCCACGTGGACGCCATTGCACCACGGCTGCACGGATTACCGTTATCGCCGTTGCGTGACCTGCTTTTTGGTACATACCTTCTCTTAACGGGTGGAACACTAACAGACAAGACAAACGGAAATACCAGAGTCATCGCGGATCACGATTAATCAAAGCACACTCGTAGCTTCGTGGCTCGGGCATTTTTTCGTTCGCCATTTCGTCTTCGTTCATCGAGAATTAAACGACTCCAATAAAGCAAACATTAACGCTTCCGAACGCGTTAGAAGTGCTTAAATTTGGCCCAGGTTATTCGAACGAAGATATATATTGCTTGTTTTAGTTTAACGAACCGTGATATACAATATTTGCAAAGGGTTAAAACGTTGAAACTGTGATCATTAAACATTGCGTAATGTCCGCGAATCGAGCCATTGAAACTTGTTCTATGAAATCATTGGAGTATGTTTCCTCCAACGTTTTTTCGTATCCTCGATGGCGAAAGAAGTAATTAGGTATGTAGGCTCTGATGGAACGTAATGTACGGGCGCTTCTCCTTCGTGCAGCGTTTCTCGAAATTACACGGTGATCGTGACACACTTGATAAATTTAAGACGGCCCGCAGTCCTTCGTTTCCAACCTTGTTAAATTTTTAACAATGGTCGCGATGGACGATTTTTACGACAGATCGTGACGTGCGCTCTCGCGATGACGCACAAAGAGTAGGAAGAACCGATGACAACAGCGTTAAGGCCGCAGACAGAGTGAGGAATTGCTGGTCGGCCGTCACTCGCCGGTGCCAGGCGTTTCAACGTCACGATTTGTTTGAAATAGACCGCTTCGGAATGGAACGCGAAACGACAGATCTCTCGCGAGGCCGATCCGAAACACTTGCAACAAGTCTAATGGCTCCACTGACACTTTTAATTGACGAACTTGTTGCAAACGTCTATTCAATTTATGTACTGGCCAGTCTTCCTAGTGTGTCTGAATTAAGGCTACGTTGAAATGCTCGTATTTCGCCATTGTGCGCGATAAAGACGTTTGATGATAAACCATGGCGACGTTTAATGCATTCTGGGTCAACGAAATCGAATCTGATACATTTATTACGGGGATGCTTTTGTAGGGTCTCTGGAAATAATATCTTGAATCCAACAAGGGAGTGCAATCGTTAATTTCGTCCTATTTCATTCGATTTTTTCATTCCACGATTGGACACTTTGATTAGTAAAAATTAAATCGTATTTAATTTGACGTTAGAGCCGTTCGTTTTACTATAGTGAAATATATGTCACTAACTTCGAGGTGCAACAGAAGCAATTGCTTTCACGATTGAGCTATCCACTCCGGTAACTGATTCTTTCTCTCCCGAGTCTGGCTTCTGAAAGTGACAACTGCCAACAGATCCATTATTTATAATTAAGTGGAAGCTCATCGGGTACTGGAACTGTCCGTGTCGCATCAACAGAACACTTCAACTCTGGAACGCAAGGAGCAACTACATCATCAATTGACCTATCTATGCTATCGACTTGCTCCGTTCCCTCTGTCTAGCGTTCGAAAATTACTTTAAAAGGGCAATAATGATGATTAAGTCGAAATTCATCGTGTATCTGTCCGTGTCAGTTTAATAAAATAGTTCATCTCCTGGAGCGCAAGAATTGCACTAAAAATTTGTTTAGCTATTCGAATTTTTTTCTTGAAACTGCGTAAGATTTCGAGGGTATATCTATTGACCAAAAATGATTGCAATTGACCCCCGTATCTGAAAATAATTTTTCCAGAACATTTTGAAATTAGATACGAATCGAGTTTATATACTCGAGTCAACGAGACCGGTCAGTGAATAAAAACAAAGTGCTCGATATGATCGATGCCGCGGTTACGGTTATTGGCTGCCAAGGGACACTTTCGAGTCACATTTAGGGGCGTTTGTTTTCGTTTGCTCGCTCGTCTCGTTGGCCCGAGTGTAGACTATACGCGTTCGGCGTCTTTTCTCGATGTAGTTGTAGAGTGGGGACATCGAAACGCGCGCTTCGTCGTGCTTGGAAGCCGGTTTTTGCGTGTACGCTGCTGCAACATTATCTGACAGCTGGTAATCGCTTGTGTTCGTTGCTTATTCAGTGTCGTAAGTAAGTGTCGCGGATGGCGTGGCGTAGTTGGTGGGGGACTGTTGACGATGTTGCACAGTGACGTCATCGGTAGCAAGCACGACACAGTGACACCGATTGCGCGGTTCTACCGGGAGGAACAATCCAGGCCGAACGGCAGCTGAACGATGCCTACTGTTTCTGTCTCTTTTGTCGCGATCGTCGTCGCTTCGTGTCGAGCGACGCACCGATACCCAACAAGTCGATAAGAAGGGAAAAATATTTTCTTCGCGATAAGACGAGCACAAAGACCGTGCTCGGTGTCGGTCTTTGTTCCAACCGGGACAATATAAATCAGAAACCGTTCGCGGTACTTTTTCGCAATAAAAGTTTGACGGATAAGGTACTTCCCCGCTATTGCTATCAGGAACGAATCGGGGAGACAAATACTTTTTATCGTGTAATTTCCAGTAGCCGCTACGACGACGAGTCGACTGATATCGATGCTCCGATGACCGCGTAAACAAACAAAATTTGAATATTTCATCGTGTATTATTCCCAACGCGGTAGATGCGAACCACAATTATTAACCCCCCGAAGCTGGGGTATTTTATTCCCCGCGGATGCTGCGGGTAAATAGCAACCGAACTTCATAATTCAGGCTCAGAAAATGGAATAAACAAGCTCGCGGTGCTTCGTAAGTGATAATCGGTTGTACCAGACTTTCAGTGGCTTTTTCCTCATTTTTTTTTAGAGTCAGACAGCTCCAGTTATTCCGTCGAAGTACATTCAAGTTCCCGGAAAAGCGATTAAGATAGTAATTCGAAACTTTTGTGACGAACTTAATAATTCAAAGCAGCGTGACTCGTATGTCGGACTTTTCTTCTTAAACCTGTTAACGAGAATCGAGTCTCTAATCGATCGAATTGTTGCACGGTTCACGCATGCTTTATCGCTGCGAGATAATTCGAACGAGGAAATTCCTCGGAACATGGTCATATTCGTTTTGAAAGTGCATAATACAAAACTTAGCTATCGTTGCAACGCATGGTTTCCAGGATCGATTATTTCAAAAGTCAATTCGTCGAGTACCTTCGTCCTTTCTGGGTTTAAAGAGTTTTCCAGGGGTTTTCCTTTTGTCCATTCATTGGCTGGGATAATCGACGTTTCACCGTCTTTAATTCGGTTCACGTAGAAAACTTCTCCAATCGTGTTTCGCGTCTCCTTTATCTTCCCCGGATCGAACGATAATCTCGGTACGATTTTATAGACGATTGTTTTCGTTCTTCTCGATTAAATCCATCCGTCGAGGTCGTCTTTTGTGTAGATCTTATCTCGACAGGTAATCAGTTCGAATGCGTCGCGGCTATTTCTTCGCGTTCCCGTTATCGATCGGTCAACTAATATTCACTGACTTTTTGTTTATAATGGAACTTATCGCTCGCCTTGCTCTCGGTCAAGGGTCGTCGTGGCCATTTGGGAAAACTGCAACGTTGGATATAGATTATAGTACGAGATAGAATCGTCACAGTTGAACTACTGACTGCATCGAAGACTCTAACTCTTCTCGATTTCCCGCCATATTTCGTTTCAAACGTTTTTACGCGGGGAAAAACGGTTGCTTCGTTATTCTGTCTATCGCGAGAGGACGTGGACCAGCTTCGATCTTGTTTGTGCGCATTGCGATGCATCGAGGGAGAACCGGCGCGTTATTAATTAGTCAGATACGAATCTCGGTGCACGCTGGGTGCCGTAAACAGGATGACGTTAACAAGTCGTTTCCATCTATCGTCTGTACGTATCGATAAAAAAGTATAGTTATCGGTGAATCGACGTTTACGTATGGGAATTAAAATGACGTAGGATGGCCATCGAATATATTTTGTTTAGCTGTGAATTTTGGTTTTCTCTACTAACAATCAGTTCTAACCCTTCGGAGGCGATTATGAGTAATCCTGGATTATCAGAAGGATTAACCCTTTAAGCGAGGGAAACTGACTTCTTGGTTGTAAGACGCAATATTATTTCGAATTTGTGGTTAATCCATTGGATTTTGATATCATAATTTTATGAAATGCACAACAGAAACGTAAACATTTTGCACCGTGCAGAGTATATTAATGAAAGGACGTCTCGTTAAAAGTTTGGGTTTGTATCTTCGTGACAATTTTCGGAATCGTTTCGATCATTGTTTACGTTTGTTTGGCGTGGACGGCCCGTCGACGGCGAGACACGTCGAGGACGATAAGATACGCAATTGAAATTGGATTTCATCCATCGAGGAAAATAACAATTTCGATATTTATCATCGGGGCTCCGCGAGCGTATCGTAATTGTTTTTGTAAAAATTTCTTGATTAGAATAAGTCCCAACAAGACCATTTTCGAATTATCTTTAATTATATTAATTCGAGGTGCTTTTGGAAAAGTTCCAAGCACGGTACAAATAAACCTAGCACGACTTGGATCATGTTTGGACTCATTTTCAACGGGAAAACGTTGCTGATCCACTGGGGAATATCCTTACAAAGGCACAATGGAATATACGAAAATGTTTGGCTTCGCATTACTGGTTGGCACATCGAGTGCAGGTTGCAAGAGACTCTTGGTCGATTTCTGAAATCACATCGCCTACTTACTCGTTAAAAGTTTCCGAGCGTGTTCGATTTAATGACTTCTACCAAAGTATCTCTGTATGTTACACATTTCTTTATATATTAGTACACGATCGATGATTTAAATCACAGTTAGCTACTAGTTTTCTTAATTACGACGCTTCTTTTGTTAGACAATGTTTCCAACTATTTTCAAGCTTCTAGATAAGTATTTAGCGTGTGCTGGCGATAGAACAAAATAACATCACGTAGAATTGTACATTTTAATATATACTTAGATAAATATTCATATATTCAATTGTGTTAAATATTAACAAATAACTTGCCAAGTTAAACGTTATTAGCTCGATCGATTCCAACTATCGTATTTCGTCATTTAGAAAGCTGTGAGTTTAACTTTTATAATGTAATGTTTCAGTTATGTGTTTAAACGGTGCACGATAAGAGTCTATACTAATTTGTGCAACGCGAGCAACAGAAACAGCTTTATCCTTTCAAAAAATAAGCATCGTGTATAAATAATTATTCCCCAAAATCGTTAGTCTGAATTTTAATCCATAAATGCTTCGTTTTAAACGCGTAACGTATTTATATTTGTCAATTGTAATAAACGTCTTTAAATGTTTAATCAATTAATTACGAGTACATGATAATCCGGCAATCGAGATCCGTTTTTCGATATACGTTTTATTACTCGTGAAACAACTCTTTATTACATTCATTTCGTCGATTTCGTGAATTTCGTTTTAAATTCTATCATGTCGATATATTTAATTCAAACGCGTTGGCATACGTAAATTCATAATTTAGTGAGTTTTATTATTTTCGGGGCACACGGCGGACGGGTAGATCCCTAAAGAATAAATAATTCGCTTTTGTAACGTTCGTGCTTCGTCGACGAAACGCTTCGAAGCTCGAAGATGAGAGGGACTCTGTCGTAAAATAACTCGGGACGTCGCGCAAGTTCGCTGACTAAGATTTCGACAAGACTAAATTTGACCGGGGGCATAGTCCTGAATTCTTGCGGTGTCAGAACGTAAATGCTTACATTGCAGTCGTCAATGAGTGGACGTAAGTCGACCACGAAGTTTGACTAATACCAAAGATAAAGTCTGTCTCGAATGACCAGTACGTTTACACAGTCAGGGACCTTTTTCGGTGAGGTCTGGAGTAGTCTGTTTGCTCGTTTCGTTGTAAAACACCGATTATAAATATCTAGCGTTTCCATGATCTTGGAACGAACAACGATTATCTACGTAAGCTTTGCATTATCATTTTCTCTTTGTTCGATTTAGAATCGTGTATCGTTCTACTCGAGATAAAAACAATCCTAGTGGCACTGAGCAGTTCTCGGTTTGTTACATCAATTTATTCGCGTTTTATGGCGGATGCATTTATGTCGATTCATTTCAATATTCACGAAATACACGAAATCTAGTTATAAATCCATTTCCAATCGGTACGATAGGGAACGATAACTTTGATGTTCAAGGAATGAAATATGTCTGATGGAAAGGATTCCGTGTACCTCGTTAGCGTCTTCTCTATGTTATCGATGCAATGACTTTTGCAAATTTGTTATCAAATTCATGATGTATTGAATTTTACTATTTAAATACACCGTGGAGATAGATAAAACCGTCGAACCTCGATTAGGCCTTACCTTGTTGACCAAAACTTTTAAAGATAGTCCGTGCGCAAACAAGCGAAAGAGAGGTCGCGTAACTGTCTCTTGTATTTGGAAACGGGCCTGGAAACAGTGCGCAGAAACGGTATTCCGGCTAACGGGCGAAAATATTTTTCTTATTTTGCGCCAGGCGGTCCGAATTAATTCGGGATTGCGACTTCGGTAAATAAGCCGACCGGCTGTTTTGCGATGGAAAATTTGGACCGATACAGTCAAGGAAACAGTGGTTCCTCCACCATTTTTCGCAATGTTCCTAATCTCAGAATTCTCGAAAATTAACGAAAATTTTTTTCGTAGTAATTATAGAAGGTCCCCCGGTCCGTATAGTAGAGTTAGTTTTACACAGACACAGAGAAGAACCCCTTTGACTCGCGAGAGCAAAGCTCACCGGTAGATTCTACAATAGGGACTAGAGGCTAAAGTAAATCTCTAATTCGTAATGCATCAGGAAGAAAACCGAACAGATCGAACGGACTTTCACGGTTGTTGCAACCGTTTCGGCAGTTTTGCGGTAGTCTCGAACACGGGTTGCACCGCAAGCTGAGCGACCACCGTGAAAGATCGTGTCCTGGCAGGAATCCCAGATGCAACGTAGACGCTAGCCGGGCTCAGCTGCGCTCCTTCGCCATGCTTTGTCCTTTCCCGCGATTGGAGGGACGAATGGCGGCCAGGTCGTTCGTAGATTCCTGCATGCACGGTTTTCTAGCAGACGCTCGTTACTCACGTTCAGGTGCAGTCTGCACGTGGAAACGCGATTACGCAGTTGCGCCATTAGCATCGGCAGCTAGCCAATAAGGCCGATGACGGGGATTGGGAATAGATCCCGCGGAACAAAGAAATCCTCGACTTCGAGCGCGCCAACCGAGATACAAGGCAGATGTAGCGCGATTCGGTGCCCTCTTTAGATAAGACGCGACGAGCAGCACGAACCCGAGGCGGCGGATCAATTATTTACCGTGACCGATTGCATTTATTTTTAAGATTGCCCGTTGCATCGTCGCTTGGCTGTGAACGATACTGCGTCTCCGTGGTCTGTGGATATGTTGGCGTACGACGCCAGCGATGGCGTCTCCTTTCGCTGCAACCGTTTTGCGTTTGTCACTTCAGTTCACGGAAGTCGACAGCCGTTGACGTGGATCGTTTTATTCCTACCGATTGCGTCGTTTTTGATAGTTTCTACCAGTCGACGCTGGTTTTAGTTTATAGCATACAGGGTGTTCGACATACCCTGGGAAAAACTTTAATGGGAGATTCTAGAGGCCAAAGTAAGACGATAATCAAGGATACTAATTTGTTGATGAAGGCTTCGTTAAACAGTTATTAACGTCTAAAGTTTCGGCTGTAGAACAGCAATTTGCCCACGTTCTCGAATTTTTTTCTCGAAAGTGGGTAGGATTTCGGGGGTATGTCTATTCACCAAAAATAATTGTAATTGACTCCTGCAACCGAAAATAATTTTTGCAAAACGATTTGAAATTTTTTAATTTTGTCGAAAAATTTCACACCTTCCCGAATTTTTTTCTAGAAAGAGGGTAGGATTTCGGGGGTATGCATAATGACCAAAAATGATTGTAATTGATCCCTGTAACTAAATATAATTTTTTTTAGTATGATTTGAAATTTTTTAATAACTTTGTAATGAAGCTTCAGTCAAGAAATTGATATTCTTGATTTTCGTCTTATTTTGGCCTCTAGAATCTGTGTGCAGTGCTGTGCATAAGTATTGGAAGGAAAAACTTTTTGATATATTCATGTACAATCTATTTTAGTTTATTCTGATCGCTTTCAAGTTAAAACGCCGCCATTGTATTCGATGCGGCATGCTTCTATAGGTACGCTTTCGACCGAAATACTTTTTCGGTCGAATATGTTGTCGAGCACCACGTCGATATAAAATGGCAAATGGAATGCGATACAAAGCGTATATATAATACCAAAAAGGAGCGTGCGTTATCTCGTGGAAAAGGAGCTGTCATTGGAAGCAAGGTACGAACGTGTCGAAGGATGAACTGAATCACCGTTCTCTCTCGAAGGCAATGACAAAGGTCGCTTACGAATCACATTTTTGGTACGAACGAAACTGTGCAATTATTTAAGCACAACACAGCCAGTCTGTAAACGTTTATCGAGTGAACGCTAAAAATATAAATCTAATAAAAATTCGTGACCCGTTTCGCGTGTATTTAATTTATTTCGTTGTAATGTGTCATCTGCCGATGTTGGGAGAAACAATTTCCGTTCGAGTTCGATCAGGGGTTTGTTGACTCACTGAATGCTATGTCGGTGAAACATCGGGGCATTTATACAAAAGGGCAAAGCTTGCACCTGGAAGTTTCAGCGAGCGTTAACTGCAAGAACTTGGGACAATGTTCTCGAGAAAGAACGAAATGAATCATCCGATGGAGCAAATTAAATAGATAGTAATTGCTAACCCTCCTAAGTAAATATTTCTGTTCCAGCACGACCTTTTCGTGCATCGTCAGAACCTGATACAACCTAACCCTACAAACCCAGTCAGTTACGTCATCGAATCCTGATTCACGCTACAAAACAACGTCGTAAATCTTGCCCTATTCTATGGCCCTCGTATTGTGAAATCGTGTGCCTTACCATGCACACGTACGCGAACAAAGGAACAAACTCTGAATTTAGATTGGTCAAACTACATAATGAACAGAGTCGCGGTTGAAACCAGGAATGCGATCGACGCGTAGAAATCAACCGAGGACCTTCCTCGTGTGACGTAACGCTTGTTTTTCTAATGGCTGACTGCATAACTCATCGTAATAATCGCCTCTGTGATGCAAATGTCTGTCCATAGTTTCACGCGTTTTAAGGTTAAGCCTGCCTGGCTGGATTCGCGACTTAAATCACTGCACTTGTAATTTGAGGAATCGAAGTTGTTAGGACTGACGTCAGACCGAACGAACCTTTCCCAACCTTTCGTCGAAACTTCCTCGAGCTGGCTCGGTCAGGGATAAATAATCAGCAACGCTCCCGGATCTTGCGAAAGGCGTACCAACCATCAGGGATAAATCGGCCGTTCGGATATATTCGAGCGGTTGGTCAACCCTTGACGAGTGTTTTGCAAGGGGCCTCAAGGCCGAGTATTTATCTCTGGTCAAGTATGCAGAGTCATTTTATAAAGCAGTGTTTCCCAACATACGCCCAACGTACACCCTAGAGAGGTTCGAATACAGGCCTTCCCTATTAAAACCGTTGGAACTTTCAATTTCCATAGCCGCCATGTTTCTTAGTTGCTCCTGCTATTCGCGATGTGTACGAAGCAGGCAACACCGATAGATTCCCACACTAACGATTCTTAAGATCTTTCGTATATATAAAACGGAGACGAAATTCGACACCAGCAGATATTTATACGCAACGATATCGTTGAGCCTCGGAGTCGCCTTTATCTTTTGCCCGCGGCTGTAGTCGACGACCGAAGAAAAGGACAGCGAGCGAGAGCGAACGAGAAAAAAGCATTGTCCCGTATCGTTTTTTAAACGTCGTCTTTCACGCTACACTGACTCCAAGGGGGATCCCCCCGACTTTGGAGAAACAGAAATGCTCATCTTACAAGCTCGCGTCTGTGGTTAATTTTAAGAATCGTCGCGTGTACTTCGGTGTTACGAAACCTAACCTCAAAAACGTGCGCGAAAGAGCGTAGTGCCTCGGTTCCCGTCAGCCAACGAAACGCTTTCCCTTTCCTTTTATCGGTTCTAGAAGTTCGCTGACCTCGATTGATAAGCATCGCCGTGCAATTTTCACCCACGAAACTGGAACGTCGCGGAAACGAAGCTCTTTCTAACGGTAAATAACGATCGTTATGCTAATCGCTATCTGTGAAAAAAAGGCAAAGGTTACCATTTCAAGGTTAAGCTCGACATTGAGCGACGCATAGGTAACGAGATTATCGAGAATGTCGTCGAGCTTCTGTCTTTCTACCGCTGTTCGAGGACATCGGTCGACGAGGTTGCTGCTCTTCCACGGACCTCTCGACAGATTTTCGTGTATCCGGCGACAAAGATTTTCTTCTGCGTCGTTTAACGGTAAGCCAGAAGAAACGGCCTCGACGACGGTATACGCGTTATTTCTTTCCAGCCGTCATCGACGAAACGCGCCAACGCACATTGGCATTAGGCGGCCCCTAGTGAATTTTACGTGTCCCGTTACGCGGACCGAATCTCGGCGCATTCTTCGATTGAGGTCATGGCTCCGTGAACGTGGCCAGTTTCTCGCTGGTCTTTACGGTTTATTCGCGACGATTTTCCAAATCGCGCGACCGCGTTCGGGCGCACTGCATGGGAAACCTTGCAAATCGTTGGACTATTGTAACTTCGCGAAAAGAAGTCGTACAATAATCTACCTGGGATTATTACAAAGCCTGGACCTTCTACTTTTATATCCCTAACAAGTCGAATTTCCCCGAAGATTTGTAAGAAGCAACGGATTCAATTTACATCGCGAACAAGTAAGGTATTCTTCAATTGAAATGTAGGTTATGTTTACAAACACGTTAGATCGAATGTAGGCTGACCGTAAGAAGTCACTTTTACCACGTTATTTAACCGTTATACCGTCGTTTGCGAAAATGTGTCACAAGAAAGTTTCGATCGAATAACTCGTGATTTTTCACCGCGTAAAGAGAAGCTATACTCGATCGACAATCTGGTCGGCCATCTTGATAACGGAACGGAAACGAAATATCGTTTCTACGGTTGTCGCTATTTTTCAATGAAAAAAGATTGTGAACACGTATCAACGTGTGTTTGAAAGTTGTAGCGGAAGTTATAGGTTATAACGACGCATATACTTTTTAGGTTATGTTTTTAATATTGTACGAATCGTTGCATATATGGTACTGAATTCTATTCAACTGCTATACTCAAACAAAAGATAGCGTGCATGTTTGCCAACATGGAAATGAGAAACATTTCCAACAAAAGTCTTACGATTTCTTTGGAAACAAAATCCCCTATTGTCGCGATCCGTGAAATCTGTTACGAAAGAGCGGTGCCGTGTTCATTAACGCGTTGCGCATACGCGATTCGAATGAGAGGCACACGAGTCCGCGACGTGCCGCGGAGAACAGGTGCACACCAATTCCAGGTTGACCTTTCGCGATTGCACGGGTGTCCGTGCAGGTGTTCAAAATATGCGCGATTATGAGTAACAGCAGCGGCTCTGTTGCACAGGACAACGGTGGCGCGGGCGTAGCTGTTCCTAGGAATTCACGATAATCGTTTTCATCGTACGAAACGGTAATTATTTTCAAAGACCGCCGACGCGACTGGCAGACTCGCGCGAGGGAAAATACGCCGGTCGCCCACGCACGGCAGAGTATATACCGATGACACAGCGAAACGCGTGGGATCATTGACGTATAGCCAACAGAATCAATAATCGAGGGTCGCGATTTACGCCAAGTGGTCTACGAACCGTCTACTAGAAATCATGGATGGGCGAAATTCCTATCCGGGGAACAATCTCGAATAACACATAAATGATAGGTTTCCGGTAATTTCGGTTTCTTATTTCACTGATCTACGTGAATACTGTCCAGTGTAATTTAGGCAATATCAATTGCGGTTCTACAAGTATATCTTCGTATAATGGTATTACATAGGGTGTTCGGCCACCCCTGGGAAAAATTTTAATGGGGGATTCTAGAGGCCAAAATAAGACGAAAATCAAGGATAGCAATTTGTTGATGGAGGCTTCGTTAAAAAGTTATCAACGTTTAAAGTTTCGGCTGTAGAACAGCAATTTGCCCATGTTCTCGAATTTTTTTCTCGAAAATGCGCAAGATTTCGGGGGTATGTCTATTGACGACAAATGATTGCAATCGACTCCTGCAACTAAAAATAATTTTTTTACAATGATTTGAAATTTTTTAATTTTCTCGAAAAATTTCACACATTCTCGAATTTTTTTCTCGAAAGTGGGTAGGATTTCGGGGGTATGTCTATTCACCAAAAATGATTGTAATTGACCCCCGCAACCGAAAATAATTTTTTCAGAACGATTTGAAATTTTTTTTTTTCGTCGAAAAATTTCAACACCTATCCTCGAGTTTGCCTCGAGACTCTACGATGGCGGAAGGTCTGATTCGTGAAATTGTCATGTTCAGCGCGTGTAGTTTGCTCGAAAGGTCCCTCCCATGGACGGTTGAATGGTTCGGCTAGAGGTATGGCTTTATTCGCCGGAGTGGAATGTACAGTTATCATTGTTTGATGGAATGCGGCCTTCCTTTCCTGCCTCACGGTGAGGCTGGCCATTGCAGCCACTACGATCTGGCCAAAACCCGGAAAGGCCTTGGCGTTACTTCGGAATTTTGCTCCGCCGCGCTCTCTTCCAATCAGCCTTAACGCTTCGACGGCCGTTGTCACGTACGCGTGACTTTGTCAGCAAGTCGCGATCGATCGTCACGAGTACGTGATTTTACCGTTTCAACGTGTCATCGTCCATTCGAACCGGCTTTCGAAGTCGATTCGTCGATCGATTTCGTGCGAGTAGCTCGAGACAGCTTTCTACGCTGGCGTCGTAGGCGATCGCGAGTGCTTCAAAGACGTTTCCCATCGCGCGAACGAAATTGATTGCGAATTCCGTTGTTCGATAAAACGCGTCTTGGTATGCGACTGTCGCGCGCAACCTTGCGGATTTCGAAACACACGGGGGCCAGCCTTTTACGCGTCGCGACGATATTTATGCAGGCGACGCGTGGCGATCGTCGCGCTTTCTTTCATTCGCGTTAATTGAATTGCTTGCACGGACAGATTACATTAGATAGTTGTTCCGGAAGAGGGTATAAATTTAGGCGCTCCGACATTTTCCTCTCACAAACGAGTACTTCGAAATTGCATCGTATTCGTACCAGTTTCTTTCAGTTAAATATTATGACGGGGACGAACGATCGTTGAAAACTTGTTCATTTGTTTCTTATGGTTGCTCGATGTTTGCGAAGGATAGTCGTTCCAAGAATTTTTTTGGTCAGTGGTAGGGGGTTTAATTCCTGCGAGCCACCCTTGCTGTTGCCTACCGGATCGTTGTTACGACGGAATTTCGTTAACCGTTGCCAGCTGGCTTCGGCTACCTGGCAGGTCGGAAAGAGAAATCGCCGCGTTTTTATCGCCGCGTCGCGTTCGCGAAATTGGGCGCAGCTCGCGGCGACGAAACTGTTTCTCCGGAATTCTATCTTTTGCTTCTCCCCCTCTACCCCCTCTTGACGGATCGCCGCGTCCTCGATGCCGGATGTTGACGGTGACGGGTAGAAACGAAACGACGAACGTTCACCAGAGGGGAGGGAATTACTTTCGTTGAACGACGACGACGACGACGGCCAGGATACGCGGCGGTGGGAGGTTGCGAAACGCAATGCCGGGTGAAAGTGCATTTGCTTCATTTCACAAGGTACTCTCGTATCGCGGACGCCGAATTGCTCGCCGGCGAGGAGTTTCGCCGCTTCGAGCGTGTTGCAACGACAGAATCGCGTTTCGTTAGGCAACGAAATTTACTTATGCAACGAGAATCCGATACGGACGGGGTTAGATAAAAAATGGGCGACATTTTAATGTAGTAAGTAGTAGTAAGCGAGATGGCAGAAGAGAAAAGTAAAGGGGAGGAGGTCAGGCCTTGTCCTGGACGGTCTTGGGGCATTCAGTGATCGGTCCAGGAGCGCTTGTGAGAAAGCGTAGCCCTCTGCTGGCGAATACGGGAAACGTCGCCACAGAATAATAGACGAATAAAAAAGAAATATTTAACTGCACGAGTGCATCGAAAATTCGTACGACAAATAAGTTTTGAATTTAATTTCCAACGTAAGCGGGATATCGTACGTTTCGAACCCCTCCTGGCAGAAATTTCGCAATGCTATATAGCTTATATTTTAAGTTGATCTACTTTAGGGACACGTTCTGAATTTCGCCGCGATCCCTCCAGCCATTTCTCGCGACGTGGAAGCAAATAGACAAACTATAAATAGTCTATCCTGTTCCCTGATATAAACGAAACGGAATAGTGGTGTTTTAATCAAAATTTCCACCAGAAATCCATTCCTCAGCCGATTATCTAATAGAAGCGATTCTTCGTTTTGTTTCAGGTGAGTCAAGGAAATTTAACGTAGTCGAAACCGCAGCCAATTCGTCTAAATAAATGTCTCATCACAGGTATTTATCATAATTATTAACCGAGTATAAAGTCACTTCACAAATGTACACCTTTTCTCGCTAGTTAAAGAGTATTCCAATAAAATATATATTATCTCGTACTTTCCCCGTCAGTCGTATTGCTTTAAAAGTCAAGATCGATCGTCGCGGAATATGCAAAATAATGCATTTTCGAACATTTCGAAATTTAAAGTTATCCTTTAGGACCTCTCGCTTCATAAATATTCATTTCCTCGGTCGATGATCAAAAGTCATCCAAAACTGGTTTTTTTTATTTTTATTTGGCAAATTGAATCTTCCGGATGATCGTGTGCTTCGAAATTCGCTTCGCGCAATAAAATCCTCGATCGATAAGAATTTTAATCAATACATTTTTTACTTTGTCACACATTTACAATTTAACAAAATTATCTGATCCGTGGCATTCGACCCCCCCCAAAAAAACGTAATTGCGCGACGAGGGGGGGAGTAAATGTTAGAATTCATTATCTCGTTCGAATAACGTGAATCTGAGTCTCGAGTAAAGTGCAGCGGAATTCCAGAATCTCATCGCCTGGGCTCCTCCTCCGTTGACGGCCATTCCGCCTTCAATTAATTCCTTTCGTCGAATCGCGCGGTCGCGTGACGTCACGAGCCACGAGTTTCGTGCTTCGTTATCTAACAATTGTTGCGCAATCGTGTTTTCAAACCCACAACAACCGGCGGACGCGTACGTACGCGGTAGTAGACGATCGTCGACGCAGAAGTTCGGTATTGGGACCGGCGAGGTCGTTGACTCCCCGAAACTAATCGTCGTTCACGAACGATACGCCTAAAACCGCTTACGGCTGCGATTGTCCCTCGAATTTTTCCCTGCTCGAATATTCAAACACCTACGCGACTCGCGTATTCAGCGAACGTATACTCGATTAAACGTGGTAGTATTTTGTTCAATATTATCTTACGTTAAACCTCGAATTAATGTATTCTATTTTCCTAGAATGGGAGGAGTTCGATGAATTTGCTTTGGGCAATTGCTTATTAAATGCATGTAGTTCTTTAGAAAACTATAATTCCGAGAATATTATTCCTCTTAATCGAGCGATGCTTGGTGTTTGAAATCTTGTCTGTTCGAATATTTATGGACTTTACCATTAGAGCAGGGGTGGCCAACTTCTATATACATATTCAAACATATTCAAACTTGTGCCTACTAATAATTGACAATGAGGGGAAATCGTCTCCTGGCGACATGTTGACCATTCCTGCATTAGAGTACCCAAGTATTCGAGTGTTTGTATATGTTGAAAATTGTTGAAAATCATAAGGCGATCGTACGGGACATCGGTACACGATATTGGCATGATTTACGTTCGTACATGTATGTTGACCTCCGTCGTGACTTCCATACGCGGTAAGTCGATGCAATTAAATTTCGATCCACGAGTCCGTGACTCGATATCGTTATGCAAAGGGTTAAATGCGAGAGGGGACGATTCATCGTCGAGTCAGTGAAGGAGGTAACGGGTTGTAGGAATTCCTGAACGGAGGGAAGAAATTTGAAAGCTGCCGGTGAAAGTGCGCTCGAGTGCAGCGCACGTGGCTCACGGCCAGGGAGCATGGCGACCTCGAGAGCCGTATACTTCCTCCTCGTTCGACTTCTCCCCTTCCCCTCGTTTTCCACGGATTTTCCTTCTTCGTTGTATTTCCTGGCTTCCCCGCCCCCTCCCGGTACGCTTCTGTTTCCACTTGTGCCCTTAATCATACCCGCGATCCTACGAGCGCAGGCGGCTGACCTTTGAACGGTCTTCCTTCCTACTCGTGGCCTTTAAGCCGCGCTGCGAAGGTGAGAGAGTTCAACTGGGAAAAAAAAAGACTTGGTCTTGGGTCTCGTCAACATTCGACAGCGAAACTCTCGGACCCCAAGGCGGGAAAAATTCGAAATTCGAATGGTTAAGCTCGTCTAGGATTTTTAGTTTCTAAATTTCTCCGTCACATCGTCTCTAGAGGTTTATAATTCAAAACGATTAACCTTCTGTAGAAGATCGGATACGGAGTTCTTTTCTTCCTCTTTAATCTGTCCACAATTATTATAAATATGGAGCAAACGCAGACAAACTGGGCCCTAAATCGTGATACTTTACCAACCGTATGCTTTTCCTTAGAAATGCTGGTAAATAGGCTACAGTCGAACGAGTGAGAAATAACGATATCTGCAAATCCTCTTGTTGGATGTTGTGGCTACCGAAATTTATTTTTTTTTCCCTTGTTTGCCCCGAAAGAATACGCAACGTCCCCGTTGAGAATCCCTGGACTAGGCTTCCTAATGTTTGATCAGACCCAGCCGGCCTTGACGGTTTCCCACACGTTCCGTGCCGTGTGAGCTTCTTCGACCACGAGGAGGGGGACAGCCGTTATCGGGCCACGTTCTTTCGCAAGAACGCGGAATCGTGGATCGCTGCGGAAAATGGTGGTCGCAGTTTCTGGAGTGCCCGAGCAGCATGGCTCGCGAAGCAAAGTCGCCCCGACAAGGTACAGGCGATATCGGTACACGGATATGTTCGTTTTCATTTTCGAACAAATACAAATTTCAAATTTATATTACGAAGATGAAATTTTTATTCGAACGACGTTTGCTCGTCACTGACGCGAGAAACTGAAAGCTAAGCACGTGACCTCTTTATTGGTAACGGAATTCGAGGCGAGTTTTTCGAAACGTTTATTCGACGACGAACGCGGAACTAAAATTGCCGCGTTTGCTCGACTTGTACAGCCGATGACAATGACTCGCGCCCATTGTGGGGCATATGGCTCGTTTCACGCTACCTTTCCTCCTTCATGCGTTACTGCAACGGCGGAACATAAGTGCACGGAATCGTCGTGCCACCGATTGCACCATAGAGCGGCTCAAACCTTCCGAAAATAACCCCGACGCCATGTTTGCTATGTGTCAGCACGATAAAACGCTTGCAAAATAACGATATTCCGTCAACGCGTGGATTAAAATTATTAACTCCAAGGAACAGTTCTATCATTCGTTTTTTAAAGAAAACAAAAATGTGATTTCCCTCGATCGAGACTGTTCGCCATCGTTTCGAGTAAAATTCATTCGAATTCGTGCTATCGCGCGTTTCGTGCGATCACCGAACCACGCGTTTCCTGCTCCACTAACACAATTTTTTCCCCCCCGACGATTTTCTCGAAGATTTACTTTCTTCGTTGATCTCGATCGCGAGCGGTACGACGCGCCATCTACTGCGCAGAATACGTTTCCTCCGTCCTCGCCGCGGTGTCTCCGATTTTAACCGACACGATAAAAACAAACCGGCGATCACGTTTCCGCATAATCGACGAGCATGAATCAAACATCAGGAGGAAAAAGAATACTGAATATTTAACGCGGTAATATCTATCGTACTCGATCGTGTGACTATGTAAATGCGAAATTTACGCCTTTTCCGACGACACGTGACAACGACAATGTTATTTGACTAGGTGATTCCCTAATTCCTTTGCTCAAACAAATCAGAGAATCAGGTACTCGAATAAAAGATGAATCAAAATATCAGACGCGAAGGAAACGCTGTGTGTATAACAAGGTGATATTTTCATCGAATGCCCAACTCGTAAGACGTTGGCTACCTCATAGAGGAATCGATTGTTTGCACAGGTGGTGTTATTACGTTAAGTGTTTCATACCGAGCATTCGAATGGTTCGACGAGCGTATCGTCGCATCGGGAACATTATAGACACGCCTTTGACGTAAAAGGATACGTCACGAGACCGAAGAAACGTTTTTAAAGGCTGATTTCTTTATCTGCGACACGATGGAGCGGTTCCATTCACAACAATGCTCGTAAAAGCGTCGATTAAAAGTCCACGCGATAAGGAATGGAGGAAAAGAGGTGTTATTTTCGGGTAACACGTGGCGCATAGATAGGGGAGTGTTGCCATAACCCTTTCATTCCTACTGAAACCATATGGCTACATATCTAGAATTATCGAGTGAAATATTACTGTCGTCTATATTTTCAAATCTAGGAATTCGCAGTCAAACTTCGAAGATCGAATATAATTATTCCGCGTTCGTAAGAAAAACATAAATATTGCGCGGTATGTTACGGTGTGTAGAGAAACTCGTTACACATACGAAACATGCGAAAGAAAGTCCGGGGCTGCGAGTCGAGAGTTTTAAAAGATACCGTACAATGTCTAATTATAAATTATAAATAACGATAATACACATTTTCGTGTGTTAGTCGCTCATATTAAACAGTCGATGAAGTTTTCATTATTTTAATACAAAACTCTATATGTATAAGCTGGATGAATCGAGTGATAAGATTTTAACAAGATTGCAAATAGAGTCTCTGGTCTCGAATCGAGAATTTTATTTTACTTTGCTTCCGTTTGACGCGGTCGTGGTCCGATCCAGACGAGCGACTTTTTGCTCGAAAGAATTCGAAAACTTTTGGTCAGACCTTTCGCCCCTCGCGACGTCCGTTCGTCGATGGAACCCTCCTTGCGATTCGTGTGTTATTATCGTCGAGTCATAATTGAAGGCCTCGTCGAATTAACGGTAGTCGGTGTGCGTGAACGCGGGGAATTTTGATCTCGCTTAGCCGGGCAGCCTGTGGCGTGCGGGACTCTCTCGTGTATTTACATGCCGAATTCAGTGGCGCGTGATTCCTATCTCGTTCGGGCTGCATTCATCGGGTGAATTAAAATTATATAAGGGCCGGTCCCATTTTGCGCCTCCTCCACCAACGGCGTCGACGTTCCACCCGGGTGAAGGTCCCAGAGAACGAAAATCGAAATAGAGTTTTACGACCGTTGCCACGGACGAGCGTGACTCCGAGATTAGACGGGTAAATTGATGAAGTAGCCAGGAACCGAGACCAAGACTCGCGGAGGTTGACAAATCGTATAAATCGTGCGTGTCTCTGCGAGTAAAGAAGACTTCTTTGTCGCAAAAGACTCGAAAAATCAAAGTATAAAGCTTTACGATGCGAACCATAGAACTTACGGCCGCCATATTGGTTGTTCTATTCCAGCCAGTGATTCGATTTGGATTCGTTCGCAAACTTCAATTTCTGAATCTGTGAATGTTTTGTAAGCGATATTTAGGCGAACAAAGGCTGAATTTAGTTTTATAATGAATGTGAAAATTCAGTTTGGAATTTGATCGAGCCTTTCCAACATGGCGTCCGGTGAATCGCGCTCCCTCTATCCTTGCTTTCTCACAGTACTGTCAGTGTTTCTTTGAAGAGATTCGAGCAGAAAGAGGAGAATGAATAAAATCAAAACTAAACCCTACGTCAGTGTGTAAACAGCGTGCAGGTTTCTCACGTTTACAGGTTGTACGTCCCAAGTAGCACGTGGCAACAACAGGTTACGCGCAGTTAAGTGAATATCGTGTGGGAACAGGAACACATTGAACAAAATCATCATGCAAGAGTGGTTGGTAATTGTTTTTCTGTTTGCACACCCTTAACTCGAAAATGAATCTTCTAATGCAACACTTGTTATTTGAAATTCTAGATCGCTATCAATCTCGTTTCCTCGGATGTGGCATTAAATAATTCCTTGGATATGAAAATATCAGGAAATAAAATTCTTTCAACGCGTTTTTTAGTTCTTTATACTCTCTATGATAATTGTTGCTCCCCTGTAGCAACAGTTTTCTGATTTCTCCGTTTTGCCAGACCTTTCACAGACTTTCTGAACGATTTTCTGAATAATTACTCCGGAAATAGACAACCGTCGGGAGAAGATTAGAATGAAACATATAAATTAGGCGAGTTGCGCTTCCTGTGATATTCCGAGGCGTGTTTATTACAACTTTCTCATCACATGTCGATTAAATAACTATTGTTTCCTGATTCTTTGCGCACACTTTCTTAGTTAGACTCCCCAAATGTTAACTCGATAGAAAATTATCGAAACTCTCGTATTTTCTATAATATAACTTTAGGTACAGTACTGATATTTCTTCTTTAATTTTGACTTTAGACCATCCTACGCGATCGCGGTATTGTTCCTCTCGTTTTGACGAATTATACGCTATTTTATATTCATATATTTCATTCGACGTACCTGAACAAACGGGGGCAATTTTTTTTTTTAACTTCTATCCAATTCGATTTAATGCGATCGAGAAATATAAAATTAATCCCATAGAGTGCGTCACGACAGTGATTCGTAAATCGAAAACAATTAGAAACATTATGTAAACTGAGCGTGACGCTGTGCTTTGCGTATCGTTGCGTTTAGATTAGCTTATGAAAATGTAGTAACGAGTGTCACGATAAATGTGGGTAGGTCGTGTAGATATTAAGAGAAAACATCTATGTACGCAAATAGCTATTGTCGAGCAAAATTTAACTCGAATAATAGATAACCGATAAAACCGTAGCATTGGCTTCGTTCGATCGAACTTTTTATCCGTTCGTTGTGAAACTGCAGCAAACACAATCGCCAGATAAACACGTGAATTTTATAGACATAAATTAGGTAATTTAGAATCGTAATTTAGAAATATATTTATTTCGTCTACCTACAAATATTTAAACAGCAAGATAAGATAACTTTCTTAGCTTTGAGATTCAGGTTTTGCTAATAAAAGTTTATTGGAAGATGTTCCGTTCAGTCATGAAGTTCGTACCAACAAATGATTCTCCCTTTAAGAGTCGTTTATTCCGTCGATTCTATAATCGTTTTCCCGAGTAAAGGATTTCCAAATCCACGTTATACAATATTCTTGGCTTCAATTGGCAAGAAATGGCAAAAATGGTAAAGTAACGCGACAAACGCAACGTGCAAAGAGACACAACCCCGTTGTTCGTTCTCGTTGTGCAAGAACGTTAGGTTCGAGCATCGTGCGTTGGCGAAAAAAACAAATAACAAACGTAAAATAATGTGGCTGCGTGTCCAATAACGTTTTCCATGAAAACGTTCGAGTTATTCAGTGACGTAAGTCGGAAAGACGTCGGTGGATAAGCAAGATCGAGGGTTAACGCGTTTGATCCTCGGTTTTTGCCGGTTGTTACGTAGCGTTTCTTGCCGCGGGAACATAAATTAATAGCATTAACCTTGATCGAGGGAATTGGATTTCGTATCGATAGGTGCATTAACCGGTTAATGGCACAATAAACACCGAGTATACACAAATACAGGAAATTAATATCCGCGCTGGCGGTGTGGCTGCATTTATATCGTGGCTCCTTTAAAATTCATAGCGGACACTATTACCGCGTGGTTCTGATTATAAATCGTTAACTGGATCATTCGATTGTTCAAGCAAGATCTATCAACGATCCTTCAAACATCGACGACTCTTTTTCCTAGTTCGATTTGCTCCCCGTAACTGTATTTTGTTCACTTCGATAATTCGCTGGACGAAACTGAGTTTCGTTTTTCTTCTTTATTATACAGGGTGTTACGTTTAAGTGCGAATGGCGGAATATCTCATGAGGCATCGAAGGTATCAAAAAAGGGGCAAATTATGTGGTACGAATAATTTTTGTATACCTGAAGTGGTATATAATACGATAGTGTTTCCAGATCATCGAAACCAGAGTTTCCAATTTTATAATTTCTCCCGAGCCCCAGGGTTCCTCGAACTTCGAATTTTTCTCGCCTCGTTCGATGGTTGCGTGTTCGAGGAACAAAGAAAACATCGCGGTATCGCGGAGATTGGTATTTACAGTAGAAATTGGCTCGGTATTCGTGGTCGTGGTACTTTTCAAAGTCCATTTTGCCCAACCCTGCTCGTAACTCGACCGTTCTCTCGTAAACATGGCCGTCACGCCGGCTCGGCGTAGTACACGTCGCGCAATTACGTCCTACGGTCGCGTTTAATCGAACACGTGTACCGCGTTACAGCGAATGAATTCGATCTACCGTGTGTGCACGAGCGTGTTCGCATGCTGGAGGACCCAGAACGCTTTTTTCCGCAAGTTCGAATGGCGGCTGTGGCGCGTTAGGCACGCCGGATGCACTTGTGCACGTGCAAACCACAGGTCAGGGGAACGATAATGCGAATATAATGACGACGTTGCCACGGGTAAACAGTTTTCCTCCTTGGTTCCGATCGTTTTCACGCGTCGTGCACGGAATCCAGCGTCGCGTTACGATACCGTTCGAATACAGTAAGTCCCTCGCTGAGGTTCGCTACCCTTTTCCCTCGATATCGTTCGCGGAGCCATCGTAATTCCTGAAACTCCATCGACAGGGACGATCTCAACTCCGTACACAGGAGTAAACAAACTTAAAAGGATCGAATGTAAAAGTGGGATACGAAGGAATAGACTGTGTTATGAGGCGTAACGTTATTATAAAAATGAAAGTTGAGTTATCATACGAGAATCTGAGCAATTTGTGAACAAAATACATATACAGGGTGTTCGACCACCCCTGGGAAAAATTTTACTGGGGGATTCTGGAGGCCAAGGTAAGACGAAAATCAAGAACATCAATTTCTTAATTGGAGCTTCATTAAAAAGTTATTAAAAAATTTCAAATCATTCTGAAAAAATTATTTTTGATTGCGTGGTTGAATTACAATCACTTTTGGTCAATAGACGTACCCCCGAAATTCTACCCATTTTCGAGAAAAAAATTCGAATAAGTGCCTAAATTTTTCAGCGAAAAAAAAAATTTCAAATCGTTTGGAAAAAATTATTTTTAGTTGCAGGGGTCAATTACAATCACTTTTGGTCAATAGACGTACCCACGAAATCCTAACCAGTTTCGAGAAAAAAATTCAGAAAGATGCCTAAATTTTCCAGCGAAAAAAAAATTATTTTTAGTTGTAGGGGTTAATTACAATCACTTTTGGTGAATAGACACACCCTCGAAATCCCACGCACTTACAAGAAAAAAAATTCTTTCGTTAGTAATCTCATTAATCTCTTTGTTCTCTCCTCTTCTAATCATTGATACACTTCCTAGATGCCAGTTGCACAAAGATCGCGCTTCCCTAGCGATCCTTCGCGAGTATCCATCGTGTCTAACAGTATCCGCGTTTTTCATCTCACGGGCTTCCCCCTCCTCCCCCCGTGGAAAAAGGAAACGGTCGATTTTTCCGCGTGATCCCGTTTTCTGTTCGCCAGGGTCGCCGGTATCTCCCCGTGTGCACCTGTTATTACGATACTTAATAGTAATCAATTAACTCGTTTCCCAACCGTTTAATGCAGCGATTAGAATTTGCAATCTGCACGCTCCAGTTCACGACGAAGTTGGCGTATCGTAAAAGCCTGGGATTCAAAGTGGACCGTCGCTCGGTGTCGGTCCTTTTCCCCGCCATTGTTGACCGCCTCGGGCAAGAATTCGCGGCCGCGAACTCGTACGCGTTTCTCGCGGTTTCTCATTATTGCCAATAACTCGTTTTCTTTTTCCTCCCTTTTCGTTTACATCAAGCGCGAATCGAATCGCCGTCTAGCAATTATTTAAATGACATCCGGTACGCGTCTGTTTCGTTTCAGACACCTGGGGCACTCGCCCCTTTGCGTCTAGCTCGCTAATTTTACTACGGAGATTCTCTCTCTTTTTTTTTTGAGGAAGACGGAATCGTTATGCTATCTTTCATCGTCGAATTTTATTGCTCGTTATTATATAAAATTATGAGATCCGTATTTTTCCTGCTTTGATCGCGTCATTACTTTCGAAACGTAACATTCGAACGACTTCGCGATACTGCGTTTCGAACAACGGTTCGCTAAATATATTAGCATATTTAATAATGATGATAATGTACTGTGGAGTTCGATTAGTATCCGCGTTAGCTTTCGAGAATGTTTGACTCCTTGAACTCCTTAAAAAATACCTGATTTACTGAAAAATACATACAAGAAAGACATAAAACGTAAAACAGTGACGTTTCCGCAATCAAAGTCGACCCTTCCTCATTCCTATCTTATAATAATGATCTAAACAAAATGCACGTTCGAGGCGCAGTCCTTTGAACGTATTTCAGCTTAAACCTAATCACCTCACTCTAGCTTAGACTAAATATTATTGACGCCAACGGTTCTACGGTCCAAATACGTACACTTCTTGCAAAATTGATTGACTTTTCAAGATAAAATAAATAAGATCCTGTTATTGTTGGAAACGTGGAAAAGTATGTTGTAAATTTCGATAAATATTTCACTTTGTAAGTTGTATTAACGCAATCGTGTTTGCGATTGCGAGTAATTTGTCGATGCTTGGCCCGCGGAGGGATCGAGGAAAGACACGGAGCAAGTGATATTACAAATGTTCCAGGATCGCGTGCTGACGCAATCCGGCTCGCGGATAAACGTGTCCCGGAGCACGCTCCTTGCCCAGGAATCCCGTTCGCGGGCTGAGTAATTACGAGAAAGTAATCACTGGCACCGCAATTACGTCCGCGCGATTCAGGGGAAAGTGCGCGCGAACCTAGCGGCCGTTCAAAATTTCGCGCTTTCACCGGCCAGCGAGATGAATCGAACCGCGAGTCGACTATTTTTCGGGTCGTTCTTTAAAGGGACAATTTTCGAGATTTTTTTTTAACGTAACTGCGAAACTATTTCTGATTTTAATGTTTTCGAAAGTTCTTGAACTACTTCTTGTAAAAATTTTTATTATTATAGCCACAATAGGAACCAGCGTGTGAGAGGCCACCAAAAATTTGTTAGAAACTGTCGCGAGACAAGAAATCGTGCAATTTTCTTAAACTATAAAGCAGTAGCTTCGGTTGCACGTACAATTTATTATAAAATGGTGGTACTTTAAAGGGAAAATCTCAGGACACTGTGACAAAATCAATACTTCTTTTAACACCACCGTATAAAATTTTAAGTAAATCGGATGAAAATTGGCTAAATTATTGAGCCAGTCAGTTTGAAAAATACGTTCGAAGAATGATTTGAAATTAAACCGTACGGTCGGGGAATTAAATTGTTAATTGGGGGAAAAGATTCCCGAACAACAGGGATTCGAGGGATGGTCGATAAAAGTTCCTACTTTTAGTACGCGCTCGTAAATAAATAATTGATTGAAGATTATTTAACCATCGAACGAAGAGATCGACGAATAAATTCTAAATAAATTTGGTCGTTTAGAGCGACGAAGCGATTTCATTTCGAGTCGTGCAAATTTATCCTGGATCCACCTCTGTTGGGAGATCCTTTTTGGAGCTAGAAAGTAGACAGGGGAGTATTGCGGTTCCGTAATGGGTAATTTTATGATGGAAACCGAAACTGAAATTTTGGGTGTGACACTCGATCTCACGCGGACACGTTCATCCTGTTGCAGACGTTGAGCTTGACCAAACGTATAGACGAGGTCAGGTTGCTCGAGTCACGTAAGAGCGCTCGGCTGGCTGATCAGGATACAGATTTCGCTAGGCTCGCCGATATGGCTGGTGACCGCAAACGGGCCTCTTCCCACTCCATCGACGTGCCACACGTGATCGGGTAAGTCTCTTCGCCTCTTCAAATCACGATTTTTTCGCATGCATTTTACGCTCTTACGTCAAATACGTATCATTAACCTGGCGATAACGTAAGTGAACGTAACATTTTAAAGTCATTTCTTTTCTCACGTATAACATCCATTTGCACCTTTTGAATACTCATGAGTTTGCAAATTTATCGAAACGCTACTTCGACAAAGTTTATCAGACGAATCCGAAAACCCCTTCGTGCCCATCGATCGCAGATAATTTCTATTTTTATCATAATATTGCATTAGTGCGTTAAATGACTTCAAAACAAATAAAATTTCTTTTAACGTTGAAATTTAAGAAGAAAATAACGTTAACAGTGCATTAAATGATTTCAAAACAAATAAAGTTTCTTTTAATAACGTTGAAATTTGAAAAGAGAACTAACGTTCACTGAGGTCTAGGATGCAAGGACGAAGGGGTCAAGGTCGTGGAGTCGCGATTTTATCAAAATTCGAACGTAGTTCAAACGGAAACCAAATCAAATTCGATCAAAGAAATTGACACTTGAACTGTCGTCATAGGTATCGTATCGTCCCGAAGAATCCGTCCCAAAACGTCCTTCCAAATCCTGCATGCAGTTACCGTTTCCACACCGCGAAAAAAATCGTTCGGAAGATCGAATACGTGAGTATACTATCATCGAAAAAATATTTTACTGAAAATCCGACATGTTCTCAGGACAATCGGCTTCTCTCTTTCTTTAGATCGCATTTTTTCCGTGCATCGTGTTTCTCGTACATCGATTTAATTATAATTGACCCTTTTGGACAAGCTGCTCTTTATCGAAAATAAGATTAAAGTAAAAAATAACAGCGTGCACGTGGGGATCCTCTGAAACGATCTTGTAAAATTGATATACACCGACCGTCCGCGATTTCAGCATCCCTTTGAGAAATTCTTTTCACGCTCGAACCCTTCCACGCTAGATTTAGCATCGACACGTGTCTCAAAACCCGCTCACACTCGCAAGAGCAGCGTATCTTAATTGTTTCAACGCTAGAACTACCGACAATTATGGTGCATTTGTTTGTACCAAAGAAAACAATAGATATTTCTATAGAATAATTCATTCTTTCATGGAAAACCACGGTAAATCTACAAATATCCAATCGAGCAAATCTGTAACAATTTTGGTAGTTCTAGTGTTAAGGGGCTTCCCTAGTATTAAACACCAAAACAAAGAAAACAAAGTAATTTTTGTCAATTTTGAAAGGGGAAACAATTAGATCTATTTATCGAGGCGGTGTTTAAATGAAGATTCTTAGTATTTTGGTAGATATTTCTTGAATTCTTGAAAGATCGTCGAAGAGTCGAGAATACCAGAGGATCGACTGCAAAAAAGCGAACGCATCGTTTCGTAGCGGGTCTCGTCGGTCTCGTGGTCGTTTGTGGGGGGACAGAAGTTACAAAGCCCAAAAAATCGAAGGTATCCCTCGGAGTTTGGAAAAGGTTGCACCCACACGTTGCACCGTGCGAGCGTTAAAAGGCGTCTGGTTGCCGCCGATCGTTAGACCGTGAATGCACCCTCGCCGGACACCTGTCCCTCGCCCTCACAGTCGCACGCAGCCCGTCGAAATGCTTTTCTCTCGCCCTCGTTAAACGTCGTGGAATCCGATCCAACTGTCGCGATTGAGGGCCTCGGGGGAGAATTTCGTGGGACCCCGAATCGATCCCGAATCGACGAAGACACGGTGCTTTGACCCTCGAGGGCCCCGGGAGCCGCTCGTATCTCCAACGCAG